>NW_026294491.1:64251427-64853927 GCF_007827085.1 Peromyscus californicus insignis | reverse complement strand
GTGATGGGGTGTGTGTGTGATATATATATATATATATATGGTGTGTGGGGGGTGTATGTGGGGGGGTATGTTGTGTGTATGTGTGTAGTGATGGGGTGTGTGTGTGATATATATATATATATATATATATATATATATATATATATATATGGTGTGGGGGGGTGTATGTGTGGGGTGTGTTGTGTGTATGTGTGTAGTGATGGGGTGTGTGTGTGATATATATATATATATATATATATATATATGGTGTGGGGGGGTGTATGTGTGGGGTGTGTTGTGTGTATGTGTGTAGTGATGGGGTGTGTGTGTATGGTGTGTGTATATGGTGTGTGTGGGGGGTGCGTGTATGTCACAGCGAGAAGATGGCAGTCAAAGAAGAACTTGCAAGCATCACTCTCCCCTTCCACCCTGAGTCCAGGATTAAACTCAGACATTAGACATGGCAGCAAGCCTCGTTATCGGCCGAGCCATGATGCCAGCCTCAATACACAGCAGTTCAAAGAGACCTGCTTCCTTTTTTCTTTACCAATTCCCTTTTGAGAGAGAGTTGGTGATGTGGCATTGTGTCTTTAGAAAGATCTTACAGAACATCGTCTTCTTTTTGAGACATGGTCTCTAAAAGGTAGAAATAAAATGCAAGCAAACAAATCAGAACATGAGCCTGTTTGTCTTCCAAGAGGGAAAGAAAGGGCTTGACCAGTGGTGTGGAGGTCAGGAGCCTTGGAAGAGTTCAGGGGAGGGGAAATTGTAATCAGAATATATCATATGACAAAATCAATTTTCAACAAAAATAAGATAAAATAAAGACATGGCCTCATGCATCTCCAGACTGGCTTTGTATCTACCATGTAGCCAAGGATGGTTTTGCACTTAGGATCCTCCTGCCTCTACCTCCCAGTGTGGATATTACAGGTGCGCAACTCAATGCTCAGTCTGTGTCGTGCCAGGGGCGGAACCCAGGCAGTCACACATGCTGGACAAGCTCTCCAGGACTGAGCCGCATCCCCAGCCCAGCTCTACTTCTCATTTAAAAATGGAGCCCACTAGTGCCTCCTCAGCCTGGTCTACGGTCTGCATCACAGAAACCTTAACCACCCAGAACAGAGCCCAGCTCCACAGCTCATAGTCACAGAGAAACAGAGCCCGGCTCCACAGCTCACAGTCACAGAGAAATAGAGCACAGCTCCACAGCTCACAGTCACAGAGAAACAGAGCCTGGCTCCACAGCTTACAGTCACAGAGAAACAGAGCCTGGCTCCACAGCTCACAATCACAGAGAAACAGAGCCCAGTTCCACAGCTCACTGTCACAGAGAAACAGAGCCCAGTTCCACAGCTCACAGTCACAGAGAAACAGAGCCCAGTTCCACAGTTCTCAGTCACAGAGAAACAGAGCACAGCTCCACAGCTCACAGTCACAGAGAAACAGAGCCCGGCTCCACAGCTCACAATCACAGAGAAACAGAGCCCAGCTCCACAGCTCACTGTCACAGAGAAACAGAGCCCAGTTCCACAGCTCACAGTCACAGAGAAACAGAGCCCAGTTCCACAGTTCTCAGTCACAGAGAAACAGAGCACAGCTCCACAGCTCACAGTCGCAGAGAAACAGAGCCCGGCTCCACAGCTCACAGTCACAGAGAAGCAGAGCCCGGCTCCACAGCTCACAGTCATAACGAATGACAACGTACCAAATCTCACTGCTGTGACAACACAAGCTTCTACAAAGTCCTGAGTGCCGGCTTTTGTGCCAAACACAAGTTTTGAACTGTAATACATGGGCCATGTACTTACAAAAGAAGAGACGTCATGCTGGCATGACAGACACTGGTGCCTAAAGCAACATGAGTATAATACAGGGGATGCTTCTCAAATCCCTTTCAGATCTGAGACCCACCGCTCAGAGCATCGGTGTATGTAATGTGAAACGGCACACTCAGTCTGCAGCCCCTTCTCAGCAGCTGGCCTGGGACAGGCATTCCCAGCCTCGTGGGGTTCTGGCCCTTATTTCCTCAAAGCCCAGGCACCAGAGATGCTGCCAGCCTGGACCCACTTCCCATGGAGAACCTCCTCTCTTCACCGGTACCTCGGTGTGGTTTCCGACCTTCCCAGCAGACCAAAGCAGGCTCTGAGCTGGACAGAGAACTCGATGGTTTCTCTGTTGAAAAGAGAAGCAGGTCTGTGCTTACTGATGGAGCTCTGCTTCGGTGAGTGCCTCTGTCCTCAACTCCCCGGTGGCCACGGCCAGCTCCTCCTTCAGATCTGCAATCTCCTTCTGCAAGCGGACAATCATCTGTGCAGGGAAAAGCGGGAGAGCACACGTCCAGTTCTGGTCAACGCGACCTCGGTGGCAGCAAACATGCGGCTTTCAAAGTTATGAGGCATTGATGTGCAAGGTGGCTCAATGGTTAGGGGACAGGCCTGACTCACATGTTCAACCCCTGGGACCCAGACACACGTGGTGGAAGAAGAGAACTGACTCCCACATACTGTCCTCTGAACTCTACATGTGTATTAAGTGAGCAGACACGGGTGATTAATTAATTGAAATTATTAACTGTTCTAGGATACGAAACTGGATAGAGAACAATCTAAAAGGCATTAGTGCCACTAACATCAACGTTTGGTCTAAATAACTCTACAACTATTTTTTTTTTTTTTTTTTTTTTGGTTTTTCGAGACAGGGTTTCTCTGTGTAGCTTTGCGCCTTTCCTGGAACTCACTTGGTAGTCCAGGCTGGCCTCGAACTCACAGAGATCCGCCTGGCTCTGCCTCCCGAGTGCTGGGATTAAAGGCGTGCGCCACCACCGCCCGGCTACAACTATTTTTTTAAATGAATAAAACATTACAGATATAACTTGAGACATCTCTCTATGTTCCCCTTCTGTCCTTCCTGGGGTGTGCTATAATGAAGTTAGGAGTTATCCAAATGCCTCCCTCTACTGTCATATGCGTACTCTATATGCATGCTCCTTAAGTAATTACACCGTCATTTACATGCCTTAAACCACTACCGCATGTAACTGCACCTTGTTCTCTTTTTCTTTCTCGTGATTTCAGCTCATTTATCTTAGTTTATGCAGCTCTTCATCACGAATTTTCAAGGGCATATAATATTCCAATAAAATACACCCAAATTTATTGGAGTTAAGGAGATGGCTCAGTCTGTAAGCTGTCTGCCTTGCACAAGGGCGTGAGTGACCCCAGAATCCGGGAGGAAAAGGCAGATGGTGCGGCGTGGGACCTCGTGCTGTGGAGGCGGATCCCCGCAGTTGGGTCGATGAGCTTCAGGCCAGTGAGAGACTGTGTGTGTGCATGCGAGTGAGTGTGTGTGCACGTGTATGTGTGAGTGTGCATGTGTCTGTGCGCCTGTGCAGGTAAGAGTGCTTACAGCACAGACCTGAGGACCTGAGCATCAATCTCGTCTCCCACTTAGAGCTCAGGCCCCGGACAGGGACGCCTGCCACACCAGAACTGAGTGGAGGGGTAGTGACCAGGGCGGAGGGGCCACCAGTCCTTATCAGGGCAGGGGAACCCTCCCTCAAGGGCATACAGCAGACAGTGATAGAACAGCACAACCAATGTCCTTGTCTGGTGTCTGTGAACACATGCACACACACACACACACACACACACACACACACACACACACACACACACACACACACACACGTGGATGGTGCTCCTGGAAAGGGAAAGAGTGGCAGGGAGGCAGGAGAGTTGATATTTACTTAGTTATTTAATTGGTTGGTTAGGTTTGGTAACTAAAATTTTCAAGGATACAGCCTGCCAATGTTTGTTTATCAAGTTCATATTATAACCACATGATCATTAGTAGGGTACTTAATATTATGACCTGGTTGGACTTACTTCAGAAGTTAAAGATAAACTGTAATTTAAAAAAATATATAAATGAGCACTGAAATTTTTAAAGAAATGGAAGGCTGCATGGAATGAAAGCTTTAACAAGTCCAAGATGTCTTATTTCTTAAGATGAAGAAACATGGTATCCACTTAAGTAGTGGGGTCAGAGTTTTCTTTTGTACCTTTTTGCACATATGAAATAGTTCATCGGAAAGCTGATTAAAGGGATTACGATAATTCATCACACGTACAGTTTAAAAGGGAAACATTGAACAATCTTATCATTAGTTGGTTCCCAGTATATATGCACCTATGTTAGACCAACTGCCTGGATCTCCAGCTCTTCCAGACTCCCCCGGGCACTGCACTCACACACACACACACACACACACACACACACACACACACACACACACACACACACGACAAATCTCTTTCTAAAACTAGTTCTTGATACTATCAAGAATTCATTGACACACTTTAAAGACTCAGTCAAGCTGAAGGTAGACAAACATCTTTAAGTTGGAGAGTGTCAATGAAAAAGTTACAGTAAACCTTTATTTTAGCAATGAGTGGTAGAAAGAGTAAGTCAAGGATGTCTTTCAAATTCCACTGAAATTCTTGGCTAGGCCGAGGAGACAATGAAAGGCCACCTGCCCACACTTGCAGATCTTGTTGTTGTCTATACAGAACACCCAACAGTATTTCAGGATAAATGGAACCAAAATTTAATAAGAAATTTATTTGGTCCATAATCCATTCATAAGTTTCCTTCCAATACACCAGAAACCAACGATTATAAAATGTAATTTTCCTTCCTTCTACACTTAGAGTATCCACGAATCCTTTGCCCTCCTGCTACATGATCTAAAAACACACCTGTCCTAGTTAGGATTAGTATTGCTGTGATAAAACACCATGACCAAAACCAAATTTTAAAAAAGGGTTTATTTTGGGCTGGAGAGATGGCTTAGAGGTTAAGAGCATGGGCTGCTCTTCCAGAGGTTCTGAATTCAATTCCCAGCAACCACATGGCAGCTCACAACCATCTATGGTGAGATCTGGTGCCCTCTTATAGCATGTAGGCATACATGCAGGCAGAACACTGCATACAAAATAAATGAACCTTAAAAAGTAAAAAATAAATAAATAAATAAATAAAAGGGTTTATTTCACTCACAGTTCCACATAACAGTTCATCATCAACAGCCCTGAGGACAGGAACTCAGGTAGGGTAGGATCCTGGAGGCAGGAGCTGATGCAGAGGCCATGGAGGGAGCTGCTTACTGGCTTGTTCCTCATGACTTTCTCAGTTTGCTTTCTTATAGAACCCAGGACCACCAGCCCAGGGATGGCACCACCCACAGTGGGCTGCACCCCTCCCCCCACCATTAATCAGTAATTAAGAAACTACCCAATCTTAAGCCCAATCTTAAGATTTTCTTAATTGAGGCAGTTTTTTAATTGAGGCTCCCTCCTGGCAAAGGACTTTAGCTTGTGTCCAGTTGACAAAACTACCCAGCGCAACACCCCAGTATTAGTGAAAAGGTGGACATCTGTTTGGACCCATCCTTGAGAAACGGAGTCCCCAAACTAGCTAGGTTAACATCAGCGCTCCCCCCTCCCCCCTCCTGTCCCTTCCAGTAAGTTTGTTTATTCTCTCCTTTTCTTGGGGATTGCCGCTCAGGAGGCAGAGGCAGGTAGAGCTCTGCGAGTTCAAGACCAGTCTAATCTACACAGAGTTCCAGGCCAGCTAGGACACAGAGTGAGCCCTTATATCAAATAAAACAAAACAACAAACAAACAAGCAAACAACTTTAGATCAAGGGGCTGTGTGCATGTGAAATTCAAACCTATACGAAGGAGGGGTAAGGCTTTCAAACTCTCAAGGAAACTCTACTTGTGGGGCTGGAGAGCTGGTTCAGTGGGTGAGTCCTGCTCTTTCAGAGGACCTGAGTTTAGTTCCCAGCAACCAGAATAGATGGCTCACAACTGCCTATAATTCCAGTTCTAGGGGATCTGATGCCTTCTTCTGGCCTCTACAGGCACCTGTACCCACTTGCACATACCTATCTACTTGTGCACATACACACGCACACACACACACACACATAAAATAAAAAAAGTATTTTGAAAGTACCATTGGTTCTACTGAAGTCCAGGATATGAAAGATGGCCTCCATGGTGTCTCCGTATCAGGGGAATAGATTCATTTTTTGGCTCCCTCTTCACTGGTTTTATATTAGTGAAGGAAGCAGACATCTCAGGTTCAATGCCCACACTCCAAAGGTCCAGGACTGTGACTCCATCCCAGGGTTAACTCTGTCCACACTCACGGATAGCAGCAGCCTCGGGCTCCCCTCCCCTCGTGTAACTCATTCTAAAGATGCTTACAGAACTCTATAGGGGTGAGTTTCAGGCTCCCTTGAGCACATCAAAAAGACCAACAATCCCTCCAAATCACAAGAGCATTTCAGACACAGGCTCCAGGGACTTTGTTAAAATGCACAGGGCTTCATGCTTTACTTGTCGGCCTCCTTTGAAAACAGCCGGAAACCTTGCAGCCACCCAGAATAGAACTCTTTGACAAGAACTCAGTCATTCACTTTACCACCTCTCCTAAACTGAATTGCTGCTATAGTTTTCATTGTGCCTGTGGATGTGTGGGGGGTGCACATGGCCGAGGAACCATCCTACCTCTGCCTCCCCAGCACTGGGATGACAAGTGTATGCCTCCCACCAGCTTTCTTAGGTAGGTTCTAGGGTCAAACCAGGACCTCATGCTTGCACAATGAGCACTCTACCAACTGAGCCTTCTCCTGGCTCTATATTGTCTAAAGACTGATAAGCCCAAACTACTATTACCATGGCCAAGCCTCCCACAGATTTCCTGTGGACTCAGAGGCATCTGGGGAGATCCTGGCCCATGTCCAGTCATCTCAGACTCTGCCCAGCTCACGTCCCTTCCATCACCACATTGCTCTGAAGTATTAGTGTTTGGTGATTCTGCATTAAAATCCAAGAGTAAGACAAGGAAATCCCAGCAAGTTATAACTTGGGTAGCTTTTTTTTTAACACTTCTTTACAACAGATTATTTTATCATTTTAGAAATTATGCCTGTGTGTGGATGTGTGCACATGAGTGCAGGTACCCGAGGATGCCCAGGGTATCATTTTCTGGAGCTGCAGTTCCAGGCAGTGGAACTTGTGAGTCACCTGACATAGGAACTGAACTTGGGTCTTTTGCAACACCAGTGCATTTTCTTAACTGCTGAGCCAGCCCTCCTGCCTCCTAGGATGAATTTCTCATTGTCACTTGTATTTCAGACAGGTTTCACACTTCAAAATAATAAGCACCAGTGTATGCTTTAGATGCCATTATTAGGGAGACTAGCAAGTCGCACTTGGCAGTTACCATGTCAGTCAGCACTAGGAAGAACCAAGGCAATTGCTTCAATTATCAGTTATTAGCTTTTTGCTCCCAATCTCTTTTTGCTTTAAATCTGTCACAGACCTACATCAAACACATGCTGATATCCTCTGCCTTCAGATCCTTCAAAGAAAAGTCTCCCTGACAAAATTTAAAGAAAATAAAGAAATGCTTCCAATATCTTATATGTTTGTTTTCCATAAATTGTGAACTAATTTCTGTCTTCCAGATAATAGGACCTTTCTCATTCTGCACAACAATGCTCTTGGGATGCAGGAGTGGCAGAGACAGCTACAGTGATGCTCTTGGGATGCAGAAGGGACAAGGACAGCCAAGGTGATGCTCTTGGCATGCAGGAGGGGCAGGGACGGCCACAGTGATGCTCTTGGGATGCAGGAAGGACAGGGATGGCCACAGTGATGCTCTTGGGATGCAGGAGCAACAGGGACAACCGACTACATTCCTAGGGGTGAAGTTCCTCTTGACTCTGCTTTTGCATTCTGTTCCCTTTCCTGGGACTCTGTGTGATGCTGGGGTCTGACCACGGTGGGTGCAAGGGAGCTCCTGTTCACCCACTGATCTCCCTGAGGCTGGCAGAGCAAGACAGACAGTCCCTTATTCCTTCCCTTCCTCCCCCTCTGCCCGTCAGTGGGATGATGGCAGGTGGAGGAGGTGGGTGACAGAGTAGGAATTCAGATCACAACAGTGATCAGTGGTCATATTTTGGTGAGATTTCACATTTTTAAACTCTGCATATTGCAAGGCTCACATCAGCTTTATTTTTGAGAGAAATGAGAAAAGCTAAGTGATTCAAAAATATACAACCTTAATCATGGAATTTGACAAGTCTGGGAGATTTAGTCAGAGTTTCTGATGATGGCCTGAGTTGATCCATTTTTCCTTTGCAGAGAACTTACAAAACACAAAGGAAAAAATATATTCAAAGTGAGTGAATCATGTATCTGAGATTTCTTTGCATAAATAGTTGTTGCTTTGATAAAGCAGGAGTTACTTTTATGAAACAAAGAAAACTGTTAATTTTTCAATGAATCAAACTATAGCTAACCTTTAGGAAACTCTAGAATATGTAACAAGATACTTGTATAAAATATCTGTACTTAATAACTCTCTCTCTTTATGAGATGTGTGAAAAATGACTTGATATTCCATCTGAAAGGGGAAAGTGGTGCTTTGTGAAAGGCTAAGATCCGAATATAAATATAATTGTATTTTTCTCATTGTAGTTCTGAGGATTGAACCCAGGGCTGGGTGAGTACTGTCCCACTGAGCCACTGCATGTCAACCTGTTGGGTGTGTCCACAGGATGGGCCATGCTGGGTCATGAAGCAGATCTCTTGAGCCTGACTGTTGGGCTCTGCTACTCACTCTCACTAAGACTATGAGTAAGCTATTTCACACCCTTGTGCCTCAATTTCACTATCCATGGAGACAGCCAGAATAGCTCATTGTAAGGTTGCTGCGAATTACATCAGTGAATGCATACAGGTACTTAGGACACTGCTTAGTATAGAGCCACGGTCCCACAACCAGTTTCAGCTAGTCATATATATATAGTTCTTTGAGCCTAATTAAAATTGTAAGTTTCTTCCTGGGGCTGGGGATGCAGCTCAGAGCATACAGCACTTGCTCAGCATGCACAAGACTCTGATTCTATCTCAGCACCAGGAAAACCAGGAGCGGCGGTGCATGCCTGTCATGCCAGTACTCAGATGACAGGAGGGCCATAAGTTCAAGGTTATCTTCACCTGGAAACGAAGCTAAGGCCAGCCTAAGTGACAGAAGTCCCTGTCTCAGAAATCAAGTATTTGCTTACCAGTCTGGGGTCAATTTCTTCATTGAGGATGGCTTCGTTTTTGATGAGGGCCACTCGCTGAGCGAATCTGCAGGTAGAGATGGACTCCTAAGGAAAACCACAAAATAGCTTCTTAAAATATGATGGCATGGGAAGGCATTTCTCTCCAGATAAAACTCAATTTTCATTAATAAAAAAAAAGATACCTAAAGGGTAAGATGTCTGTAAAAACACACAATAAATAAATATGCCTCAAAATGAGGGAGTTTGGCCCTAAGATACTATTTTCTTTCTTTTTTTTAAATGGGTTTGGCTTGGTAAAATGACAAATGCCAAAAATATAGGCAATCCTGGGGTCCCAAGAGGCAGCTGGTATGTATTTGACTCTGTTAAACCAGAATGTCACATGCAAGTCATAACCATAGCAGGTACCATGACCCACAGGCATGCAAGACCACAAAGTAAATGTAATAAACCAAAGGAGAAGTTTTCACAGCATTCAGTGACTTGGTGCTTCTTGAGACGCACCATGAATGATTTGATTTCCTCTTTGGGGGAGTGTCTACATCCAAAACGTTAGTCTGACTCTTACAAGACCCCAGCTGGCTCTGTAGCCACCCTGGGAAGCCCTTCGGCAGTGTCCATCCCCTGGGAAGGCACCCAGGTGCCACCATGTGAGAGAGTCCAGGACCAGATCTCAGGATGGATCCAAGATAACCAGATCTCACCAGTTGGAGGAACTGAGCAAGAGCAGGTGAAGATTCCCTTCTCTCTTTCTCTCATCAGGCCTTTGGAGATGGGCAAACACGGCCTCTTCAAGCCATTCATCTGAGACGGGATCCCACATGGGTTGATTATAACACTGGCAAGGAAGGCAAAGCCACGGGCCCTGTGGTGTATTTACCTCTGAGGGCTACATGAGCACCGCACAAGAGGAGCAGACCCACCCGGGCCCCTCAACTCCACCTCACCACCCAGTGACAGGGAGAAGTACCGCGTACATCAATGTTCCTCTTCTCTAGAGAGAGAGTGGCGATCATAGTGGTCATGCAGTTCCCCCCGAGACTGTCTCTGAGCACGCTGGTCATCATGGAGTTCCTGTAAGGGATGTGTGTGCGGTGTTTTTCCGAAAGGGCAATGATGACCTGCGGGAAGGTGGGCAGATGATGGTGTTAGCCAGGCAGGAAAGGCTCACCGACAACGGACTTCAATAATGTGGATACAAAGGAGACAATAACTGAACACAGGAGACACCAAGACTTAGACATGGAACAGTCATTCTAACAAGAGCTTTCAATGTACAAATGATAGAAATGGGGCTGGAGAAGTGGTTCAGTGGTTAGAGCACTTGCTACTCCTCCAGAGGACCGAGTTGGATTCCTCGCACCTACACGGAGTGGCTCACAACTGCCTGTGACTCCTGTTCCAGGGATTCTAAAACCCTCTCCTGGCCTCCCAGCACCTGCAGGAAGAGTGAGCATCATGGCTGCTGATGAATCATCAATTAAGCATCTCACTATCCTCCCAACTTTGAACCTCTTTCATAAGATACGTTAATATTCATTACTGTTCTAGGGAACATTGATGTGAGTAACATAAAGAATATGCTTATAAAGCTTCCTGGTGATATTAGTGTACTCACTTTTGGTTGCAAGTTACAGAAAATGTAAGTCACACTGGTCTCAGTCAGGAGGAATGGAAATAGGAAAGCTCTTTGCTACATAAAGGTTAGTGGGTTCATGTTCCCATCTCTAAGGTAGCCTCCTCCTTGGTAGCTGCCAAACACCCTAATGCTATATACTTCTTTATTCACAAGTTACATGAGAACAGACTTCTTTTCTCTCATCCTGAGCTTCCCTAGGGAGCATCTTGGTCCCCATTAGACCTGTGGGTTGATGGCTTCAGCCAGAGGCAGGCTCCAGCTTGCTTTGCAATAAGGATCTAATCCTTAGAGCTGGAAGGGCTTCAGGTGCTGCCCACCAGAATGGACATCCCAACATCCTCTCCATGAAGGGATCTAAAATTGCTAGAGAAAGCAATTAAACATCAAAGTGGGACTATGGTCTTAAAAATGTATGTTCCTGTGACCCCAACACCAGTGGACATAGAGACAGGTGGGTCCCAGGAGCTCATTTGCCAGCCAGCCTAGCCTAGCCAAGTGGTGAGCTTCTGTTTCAGTGAGACACCCTGTTTCAGGGCAGGGGTGAGATACCCCATTTCAAGGCAGCAAGATGGAGAAGATAGAAGACACCCAGTATCTTCTTCTGCTCCACATGTGCACAAATCACATGCATGTATCACACAGGCACATACACAAAGATCATCACACACACATACACAAAGATCATCACACACATGCACATACACAAAGATCATCACACACACATGCACATACACAAAGATCATCACACACACATGCACATACACACACACAAAGATCATCACACACACACACACACACGCACATACACAAAGATCATCACACACATGCACATACACAAAGATCATCACACACACATGCACATACACAAAAATCATCACACACACATGCACATACACACACACAAAGATCATCACACACACACACACACACGCACATACACAAAGATCATCACACACACACACACACACACACACACACACACACACACACACATGCACATACACAAAGATCTGGAGAGCACTTCTGGGGAGCTATTAAACAGGAGGCACTCAGTGCTGTGGCAGTATTCAGGAGAGTCTGCTCTCGGTGTAGGCCTGGCCCATTTCCTTGAGAGAGGACCCTGAGAAGGTCTCTTGGAGCACCACGGTGAGTCTAGACCACATGGAGTAGATCTGAAGAGTGACCCAGAGAAGGAATGTGCTGTTGGCACACAGAGGGGAGTGCTCCTTTCAGTGTTACAATGCGCTCCACATTGAAAGGCACAGGAGTGGGGAGGGGTCATAGGGGGTGTGTGTGTGTGTGTGTGTGTGTGTGTGTGTGTGTGTGTGTGCCTGCCACAGGACAACCTCTAGGATGTCATTTCTCAAGCTCTTCCCACCTTCTCTTTTTTTTATTTTTATTTTTCTGAGACAGGGTCTCTCATTGGCCTGGAACTCACCAATCAGGCGACTCCTGCTGGCCCGTGAGCCACAGGGATCCACCTGTTTCCACCTTCCAAATGCAGGATTTCAACTTTCTCACCAGGGCCCCCACCTCCCATTTGACATGGATTCTTGGGATTAAACTCAGATTCCCCAGCAGCATTTACGAACTGAGCTATTGCCCGAGTTCTGTATTAAATATTTTCCTTCCTTGGACATTGGCTTTTATTGGAGTGACATATAAGGCCTTCTTTGGGGTTTTGAGCAGAAAAGCCATAGGGTTCATGTGCAGTTTTAATTGTATGTATGTGTGTGTGTGTGTGTGTGTGTGTGTGTGTGTGTGTGTGCATACCTGTGCAATGGCATGTGTCTGATGTATACTTTTGAAGGTCTGATGCATTGTCTTTTTTTTTTTTTTTTTTTTGGTTTTTCGAGATAGGGTTTCTCTGTGTAGCTTTGCGCCTTTCCTGGAACTCACTCTGTAGACCAGGCTGGCCTCGAACTCGCAGAGATCCACCTGCCTCTGCCTCCTGAGTGCTGGGATTAAAGGCGTGTGCCACCACCGCCTGGCTATTTTTCTATTATCAGCTTGATACCGTATAAATTCTTATCCTAATAGTGAAATGTTTCATTGAGGCTTGCCCAGTAATTGTGTAAGACCAAAACTTATTATAAGCCACAGTCATCCTAGGGTCCCCCCTGCTATATAGCCTTTACCTCAACACCCAGCCATACCACTCTTGGGCATATACCCAAGGAATGCTCAATTATACCACAAAGATACATGATCAACTATGTTTATAGCAGCACTATTTGTAATAGCCAGAACCTGGAAACAACCTAGATGCCCATTAACTGAAGAATGGATTAAGAAAACGTGGTACATATACACAATGGAGTACTACTCAGCAGAGAAAAACAATGACAGCATGAAATTTGCAGGCAAATGGGTGGAACTAGAAAATATCATCCAGAAGGACAAACATGGTATGTACTCACTCATAAGTGGATTCTAGATATAAAGCAAAGAACAATCAGACTGCAACTCACAGAACCAGGGAGGCTATGTAGCAGGGGGGACCCTAGGATGTCTGTATTAAAATTTTAATCCTGTGCATGTCCGTGTGTGTGTGTGTGTGTGTGTGTGTGTGTGTGTGTGTGTGTGTGTGGTATATGTATTGGAGTGCAGGTACCCATGGAGGCCAGAGGCATTGGACCCTACACACAGAGTTAGAGGAGGTTGTGAGCTCAGGTCCTCAGAAGAGCAGTGTGTGTTTCTAATTACTGAACAATCTTTCAGCCCCCTTGGAATTTTTGTTATTGTTGTGTGTTTGTTTTGTAATGTTTACTCCTACCTTGAATTGCACATGTAAATACAATGGCAAAATACTCCTTACAGCACTCTATTAGTAAGAGAGAATGGAACTTCACACCACACTTAGTGATACCGTCAAGACCTAGAAACTCTGCTGGTATCCATAATTCAGCTACTTGATGGATTAAGAGGTTTGCTTTTTTCCTTATTTTTAAAAGGCTTGATTTTATTTTTATTTATTTATGTGTATTTGTGTTAGTGTGTCTGTGTGTGTGCATGTGCGTGTGTGCATGAGTGTGTGCGTGTGTGTGTGTGTCTCTGTGCATGTGTGTGTGTGTGTCTGTGTGCAAGTGCGCACGCGCGTGTGTGTATATGTGTGTGTGTGCGTGTGTGTGTGTCTGTGTGCATGCATGTGTGTGTGTCTGTGTGCAAGTGCGCACGTGCGTGCGTGTGTGTGTGTGTGTGTGTGTGTGTGTGTGTGTGTGCATGTGTGCACATACATGCAGGTGCCCATGGAAGTCAGAAGAAGGCATCAGACGCCCTGGAGCCGTATTTGCAGGCAGCTCTCAGCTACCTGACCTGGGTGCTGGAAACTGAACTCGGGTCTTCTACAAGAGCAGCGAGCGTCTTAACCACAGAGCTGTCTCTACAGCCTCCCTCCAAGGGAGATTTTCTTTTAAAGACCTCAGAAGAGTACAGAAAAACATCTTTGGGAAACCAGCCGAGCTGGGGTGCAGCTATGACTGGAGCTGGCCCAGCACCTTCACTCTTGAGCACAGTGTGACCGAAGCTCACTTGGCGGGAGCCACGTGGGCTGTGAGACTGGCTGATGGCTGACTGCAACCCCAGTTGATTTCTGACGGGCTGAGGAGTAAACACTGCTTCCCTGCGGTTTCCCACTTGCTGTCTGGGCTGATAGAGACCTCAGGTCACCCCCAGGGCACTTGTGGAGGTTTCCGGTTAGCATGAGTACATGCGCTGTCCTTCCTTCTCCTCATACGAACTCGGGCTCTGGGCTAAGGGGTACCCTGTTATTGTGGCTTAAAGTGTTTTTGAGGAAACGCTTTGGAAAAAGTGCTGCATGCATAAAGAGAACTCCAAAACCAACAATATTCTGGCACACTGAATATTAATCACTTAAAAATGGAGAGTCAGTGAACTCAGGCTGGCTGAGTTCTAGCAGGTGTGAGGGCTCTCCAATATGACCAGCAGGACAACTATAATTCTGTGAGAAATTTCTAAACCAATGCAAGTCAATCAATGCACAGCAGCTGAGCAGACTAGTCCCTTTTCTACACCTGTCTTTTATATTGAAACTCATAGAGAAAGGGAGTGATTAACTATCACCACTTATATGGAGTCTATTACGGTGTTTATCTGACTATATGTAGGTATTAGTTCTGTCCCAGTTAGCTTTAGCTGTCAACCTGACACAGCCTAGAGTCACCTGAGGAGAGAGTCTCCATTCAGGGTTTGCCCAGATCAGATTGGCCTGTGCACTTATCTGGGGAGGGGGACTGTCTTGACTGGTAATTAGTGTAGCAGGGCCCAGCCCACTGTGGGCGGCACCACACCCTGGCCAGGTGCTCCAGGGCTAAGACTGGGGCTGTGAGTGAGCCAGCAAGCAGAGTTCCTTTGTGATTTCTTCTTCCAGTTCCTTCTCAATGATGAGCTGCAACCTGGAAGTTAAAACACACCTTTTCTTCCCCTAAGTTGCTTTTGATCACGGTGCTCGTCACAGAAACGGAAATCAAGAGAACAGGTTCCTATGCTTTGCTGGTTCCATGACACACAGCTTGTTCTCAGGCAGCAATCTACCCCACTGCCCAACACAACCCACAGCTTCCAGTGGAGACTCGGTCGCTATCTACTGAGTGGATGGATGAGCTAGTTACACTAAGTTGTTTTATACTCCCAGTCTCTTTAGCCACCTCATAAAATATACAGAGAGATAATTTGGCCATAAATGTCCATGAGTTATGCGATTTCATTAATTATCTCCTCTCTCTCTTTTTTTTTGTTTTTTTTCTCCTCTCTCTTTTCATTGTTCTTACTGTTGTGAGTGCTCTGCTTCTCTCTCTTTCTTTCTGAATGTAATTCTCTTCTGCCCTCCCACCTGCTCACCAGCAGCTCTTCCCAGCCTGCCTAAACCCTAAGGTCCAGGACCATGTCTGCAGCCTCCCATACCCTGTTTTCGTTCCCTCTCTTGCTAGTATCTTTTCTCCCCCGTGACCTTATGCCAAGCCTCCTCCTTGCCTGCGAAGGCACTTGGGTCTAAGAGAAAATAGCTAACAGCTGTCCTGATGTGGTGGGTGGAAAGGAAACAGACTGTTGAGGGCCAGTGACACATGAATGACATTTAGCCCGAAGTGAATAGTCCTCTGGGCCGGGGCGAGTTGCCGATGTGCTCAGGGCTCCAAGGACCTGACCTGCTCTACCCCACCCTTGCCTTGCTCCCGCCCACTCATTCTCCATTTCAGAGGCATCATTGACTCATGCTCCCTCAGTCTCAGCCCAGTTTTCCTCGCCCCTTTCCTTGCTTCTCACGGTTCCCACCTGAGGTGCAGCCATGCTCTTATGGTAATGGCCCCTGCTTCAGACCAGCAGCCTCAGGGCAGGGCTCTTTCCAAGCCCCTGAGCACCGTATAGACCTGCCTTACTCACACTTCAGTTGCTGTGACAAAATATCCTGAAACAAAGCAACTTGGGGGAGAAAAGGCTTATTTTAGTTTGTAACTCCAGATTACAGTCTGCCATTGGGGGAAGTCAAGGTAGAAACTTCAAATAGCTGGTCACTTAACATCTATAGTCAAAAGCAGAGAGAAATGAAAGAGCATGTGCTCAGTTGCTGAGCATCCATAGTCAAGCGCAGAGGGAAATGAACGAACACATGCTTGCTCGTGCTCAGCTTGATTTCTCCACTTCATATAGTCCAAGACTCCTTGCCAAGGGAATAGTGCTACCCACAATGGGCTAGGTCACCCCAGATTAATGAAATTAATGAAGACAATCCCCAACAGACATGTCCATGGGACAACCCAATGTAGACCATCCTTCCTTGAGCCTTTCTTCCCAGGTGACTCCCAGCTGGGTCAAGCTAACAAAGCTGACCCTCATAAGATCATCATCAATGTTTGCTAGATAAGTAATTCATGAGAAAAGAAGGGCCACACAGGCATCATGAATGTTCACAAGGACTGTAAAGTGAAGAGGTGTGAGGAGTGGAGTAATTCTAGTGACAGACAGGAATTTGAGGAGATTGTGGAAAGAGAAGGAATTGGATGTGGGGCAGGATGTTTCTCCTGAGTGATTACAATTGGTAGAAAGTTTGATTCAGCTGAAGAATGTAATTTTGTATGAACAGATGGACACAATGGGAATTAAAACCATGCTGCCATCTGAACACATAGACACATTTCTTTGAAATAAGGCAATTTGAATACAGCCCATTATGGGCATATATCATTGTTCCAGTAAATGTCCTATTAAGCAAAAAGCTCCATCAGTATAAGTGGTGTGGAATATTTGAGCGAAAGCGCTTAGAGCTGATGATTCTTGTCAGAAGCACTGAAATGGCCAATGCCTGCAGGCCCTCATCTAAGGCTGCATTCCTGAGGTTGTCAGGAATGCAGCTAATCATGTCCTCTCATTCAGGTGGGTTCCTCCAGCATGGCCTCTTCAGTCATGCGACTATTCAGAAGCATCAAGACACTAATCTCAAGGTTTCCTTAGGCACTAAAGAAAAGAGACTTTTTATTGTCATTGTTATCCTCGATCTTTTAGGCTAAACATTCAAGAACAAGAAAGGAACACAGGAAATCCTCCATCCAATCTGTTCATTTTACAGATGGGGTAGAAGATTCATCTAGCTAAATTTGGTGAGTTTTCTTTGCTCTCAGAGTCAGATTCAAAAGTTACAAGTAGAGCAACTAGTGGGTTGGGTGGTGGTCAGGAGGGAGTGTGGGGGGCTCAAGACAAGCCAAGGCTAAGAGACCCACCAGAGCAGGAAAACACTGACCAGATGAAGTTACCAGAAGCTGGCAAAATACTGCTCATCTCTGAGTTACATTCTCAGGGGTGACTCGAGACAAATTTCTAAACGGTCTTATTAAATAATAAACACAGAGCCAAATATAGGGGTGAAAGCCTTAGATCAGGGAAATAGGGTAGCTACCAACCAACCTTACCTCACCAGCTCTGCAGCTCCCAAAAGTGAGCTACTTCCTGTCTACCCGTGCCTTTATTGCTGTTCTGCCCTCTCATTGGCTCTTAGCCCAGCTACTTCACTTCCTTGTCACTGTCTGTCTATACAGACCTCCAGGTCTCTATGGTTGGTACTGGGATTAAAGGCATGTGTCACCAGGCTTGGCTCTGTTCCCTAGTGTGGCCTTGAACACACAGAGACCCTGCCAGCCATATGATCGAATTAAGGGCGCTGCTACCGCTGCCTGACCTTTGTGTTTACTTAAAATGGCTTCCTATTTCCTCTGATCTCCAGGCAAACTTTATTTATTAACATACAAATAAAATATCACCACAGGTGACCTCTGACCTCTGAGCTGGGGAAGCAACAAACAAAACAGGCAGCAGGGACCACTTGCAGTGGGATTCAGGTCCAGCACTCATTTTACAATATAGATAAAAAGGCAACAGTACCCCTCCCCTTTTTCCAAAGTAACAAAAACGATTGTGTGCTGAGATCAAATCTTCACCCTGTTACTAGGTGAGTGACCCTGGGGTGATGTTTGCAATCTGTAAAATGGAGAAGTTAACACTTCCCACCTACAAAACACTAGTAGATACATGGATGTTCACAGGAGTGCTACTCACAATAGCCGAGGGACAGATGCAGCCCACTGACTTTGAAGGGATCAGTGCAGAAACAAATTGGAGGGGCTTGTATGTATGCACACGCTCAAATCCCAGGAGGGAATGGAACAGTGTTACATGCTACCATGTGGAGGGACCATGGAATCATTATGTATCTCTCCCAAGACAGCTACCAAAGGACACACATGGAGTGATTCCACCTGTGGCATATGGAGTAGGCAAAGTCAGAGAGACCAAAAGGCTAAAAAGAAAAAGGTACAAGGAGTGTTCATATTCCATAGGTCCAGAGCTTTTGGTTGGGATCATGAAGAATTCTAGGAATGGATAATGACTGGTTGCACATTGTTTGGGAATGAACTTCATTCCCATTGAACTCTCCACTTAAAAAAATGATCAAAAACTGGGACCACACACACACACACACACACACACACACACACACACACACACACACAGAATCTGTTTTTAAAACTATGAAAAAGATAAATGCTGTTATGCATATTTCACCATAATTAAAAAACAAACCAACAGAGACTAGAAATGTCTGCCATACGTACATGCAGCACACGTAGGTGCAACTGATCTCGCTCCACCCAGTTTACCTGCTCCAGGTAATGCAGTGACAAGTTGATGTACTTGGCCTCTGTCAGAAGCAGACCTCCGACTCCAGTCTTTGCAACACGCTCTGACCCAGCCAGGTCAACCAAATGGAGCTTAGCATGTCTGACGGTAGCAGATCCTGGCTCCTTGCTGGTCAAGTGAACCGTGAAAATACAGTGTGATCGGGTTGAAGCTTGGTTCATAGGAGTCTAGAAAAGAAGAAATTGCAAAAGTATAATAATTTGACTTGAGAACCTTCCAAGAGTATCAAAAGATTTTTAGATTTTAGATTGTATTGTGTGCCCATGAAGCCAACACTCACGGATGAACACCTCAATGTCTGGTCTCTTCAGCGTGGTGTTACCTGCAGGGTGACTGGTAACAAATGTGGATGGACTGTTCAGATGGAGACAAAAGCACCCTACTGGGATAAATATGGAGTCTTTGGAGGATAGGGCAGTGGCTCAATTGGTAAAGACCTACAGTGTGAACATGAGACCCGAGCTTGGATTCCCAGAACCTATGTGGAAAAGCCTGACGAGGTTGTGTACATCCATAACGCTAACACAGGGTGGAGGTGGGGCAGAGACAGGTCGATTTCCAGGAGTTCACTGGCTGTAGAGTTTAACACATTAGTGAGAGATCCTATCTCAAAAGATAGATAGGAGAGAAGATTGAGAAAGAGACCCAGTGTTAACATCTGGCTACCAAATGCACAGGCACAGGACAACACACACACACACACACACACACACACACACACACACACACACACACACACGCACGCACGCATGCACGCACGCATGCATACATACACACACACATACAGAGAGAGAGAGAAAGACATATAGACATACAGACATACAAAGACAGAGACAGATACACACACACACACACACACACACAAAGAGAGAGAGAGAGAGAGAGAGAGAGAGAGAGAATGATATTAAGCTTCCGTCCCAGATGAGAACTTTATTTCTTTATCCGACTACAATGCATACTTTAACCCAACCTCAGGGAAAAGCTTAATGATACCATTGTGGAAAGAGTGGTAGGAATGTGAGTTCTGGGACACTTCATTATCTCAATTGCAAACCCAATCCACAGCAAGGAGGCACAACATCACTTCTACATTCAACAAAGAGCTAGAAAATTCAACCAATATAATAATCCAAAATTAAACAGAAGGCGCAAGTAGAGGGAAAGGGGGAACAAGAATTCTATCGTGCATTGAAACTAGGGAGATTTGTCTAGAAAATGCAAGAGTATCTACAACCGAATTGGTGAGAAGCAGGAGTCTGGGCTGGAGAAACAGCTCGGCAAGAGCACTGCCCGAGGACCTGAGTCTGAATCCCCAGCACCCACACAAGCCAGGTCGGTAGAAGACGCCTGTCTTCCCATTGCTCCTAAGGCAATGGGAGGTTGGAGAAGAGGCTCATGGGAGATCGTGAGCCAGCTAGCCTGGTGTGCAGCAGGAGAATGGAAAGAGCCGGTCTGACACAAAACGGAAAGTAGGTGTCAGACCCTGACCACCATACTTGTTTCCACACTCACAGATGAGAGTGTACTCACACATATACGCACATACTACACACATACACACACACATGAGGAAAAGGATAGATAAAAAAGTTTACTGGGTTTGCAAGATCAAAATGTGAAATCAATTAAGTTCTAATAGCCTAATAAGAATTTATCAGGAAACATAATTATTCTGAAGGGCAAAAACGACAATGAAATTATAGAGATTTATTACATAAGAACACTGATAGATGAAGACACCTGATGGTGACCTCTGGTTCCTACACATGCACACATAGGTGAGCACACCTCACATATGAATGCATACACATACACACACACACACACACACACACACACACACACACACACACACACACACATACACACACGAACATGCAGGTGAGTACACCCCATACACGAATGCATATATACATACACACATGAACACACCTTCACATATGAATGCATACATACATACATGCATGCATTCACCACATACACATGCATGTGCTTGTTCATACCACACAAACACACAGTAAAACAAAATAAATTGAGGATCACTTTTGATACTGTGCATACAAATAAATAACAGAATGGACTAAATGCTTATATATAACAAACAAGCAATTTTGACACCAAGACAAGAAAATACATGAGCATATTGTAATCCTTCCAAAGTGATAATTAATACTTTAAAATATCAACAAGAAAAAAAAAACTTGGGATAAATGAGAAAGGGAACTAGATAACTCAAAGAAATCAGAAAAACACTTAATGAGCATTAGAAAACCTGCTCAAAGTTATAAACCCTGAGTGTCAACCTTAGAACTATGACGATAATTATTCCATGCCCACCAGGCTGCGGCAACACAAAACAAAGGCTAAGAAAATAAGGGCTGGTGGAGACACAAAGACATGGAAGTTTTCACAAACTGCTGAGGGAAATACAAATTAAGAGATTTAAAAAAGAAATTTAGCAATATGTTGTAATACTGCAAATGCAAAATCCCTATGACATAGTAATAAAATACTATGTGCATTTCCTAGAGAGAAGTCATGAGAAGGTGTACCAGGAGATACATAAATTAGAACAGTAGATGCAGTGTCCCGAGATAACAAGAAATTGGTGCCGATGTATAGCCCAAATGGCCAACTGTGACAGAGGAGATAAACTAGAACTTAAAATGTAGTGGCCTTCAGAAAAGATGGTCATAAACGATGATGCATTTATAAAATAGAAGTTGGAGGAAAAATAAAAAGTTAAGAATGATATGAATGCTGTGATGGAATTTACCTAATCATAATACTGGCTCTCTCAACTATTTATACAACTATACCTTATGCTATTAAACAGGAAGTCATGAGTCAGGAGGCTACAGGGAATTAATGATGGTGGTGGCCTTCTACAAAGATGGAAGAGAAAGGCCAACAAAGGGACTCATAGTATCGGCTGTCAACTTGACAGTCTAGAATCACCCGGCCAGGGCTGTGGGGAATCATCATGATGACATTAATAGGCGTGGGAAAAGCCAGCTGTGGGCAGGATCATTTCCCAGGCAAGGGATCCTGGACTGTGTAAGACAGAGTCAGGCATCGACAAGCAAGCATTCCCCCCAACTCCTGTATGCAGCTGCCTTGAGCTCCCGCTCCCATGACTCCCCTGCCATGATGGATTGAGCTTAGAACTGTGAGCTAGAGTAGCCTCTTTCTCCCCTGAGCTGCTTTTTTTGAGTATTTGATCACAGCAACAGATAGAAAATTGGTCCTGAGAAGTGGGGGCATTGGTACGTAAACCTGATTGTGGTCCTTAGGCCTTTGAAAGTGAAAGCACTTTTTGGGGCAGGAAAGTGCAGGAGTTGTAAACTCTGGGCTAGAAATGCCCTAGAATGCTGGAAGAAGAGCTTGGAGGGTCATTACAGGGGGGCTCAGAAGACAAGAATGTCGAGAGAGATGTGGATGGGGAGACCTGGCTCCTGAGCGTTCAGGGGACACAAGGACTCTGTCAGGGACTGGATTAATGCTGCTGCTTTTATTTAAAAATCACCAGAAGCAACTTCTGATTAGTGAAATCATCAGGAACTGGTAGTGCCATTCTCTATACTTTTGGGGGTTTATATTTTCTCTAGGAAAAGAATTAATATGATGTAAAAATGCAAGCAATTGAGTCAGTAGCATTGTGCTGTCAATAAAAAAAATAACCAGAATGTTCCAGACAAATATTCATGTGAATGAATTAAGAGCCATTCAGATCTGAACCAAAGAAATCCCAGTCTGGATACCCGTGCACACAGATGGAGGAACACACGTTGATGTGTTTTCAATCAGAAATTCTTTCTGTCGATATAAATTCTCGGTACACACCATGGTTGATTTACACGAACTAGCAAAATACACAGATGTCAAAATGCCAGCAGTAGGTTCGGAGGCTGCAGTTCAGTGAGTGAGTTAAACAGGCCGAGAGTTTGCCCGTCACTTCTCTCCACAACGACTAGACCCAAAGCCAGGCAGCTTGTGATTTCTCTTTTCTTTCCTGCTGAAGTGGGTCAGCAAATAGCCGTGCGTGTAAAACCACAGACTCAAATATAGAGGCTGACTGGAGGTGATCTGGAAGTGGCTGAAGTTATTTGTGGAACCTAAACACAGGTTTCACTTCATTGTTGTGTGACGATAAATTCTACGGCCTGAACCGGAAGTCAGTTAACAGGTGACGTGAAAAAAAGTCATACAAAGCATGTCAACAGCTGCTTCTGCCTTCCAAGCTGCTGCTGCTGAAACAGCAACTAAGCTGAGGCCTTTAATGGGAATTGGAAGCATGTGCCCATTTCAAAGGAATAAGAGATTCACACACACAAAAAGCACATTTCTGGAGCTTGCAATTAAGCACAGTAATATGTTGTAGGAATCCATGGCCGAGTTCTGTAATGTCTCATAAATACTCTCTACATGACGTAGCTGTTGGTGTCCTCTTAGATAAATTTTCCTCAGACCTCAGACAATGTTCCTCATGTGGTGCTGTGTCATTGGATGTGCCCATGTCTGCTGTCTTTAGTGAAGTCTCTATGCCTCGTGGGCATGCCCATTCCCTTGTCCTTTTAAAGGTAAAAAAAAAAAAAAAAAAAAAAGTATTTGAATGTTTCTGAAATTGCCTGAGAACAGATGGCACCATTTAGGCAGATTCAATTCAAAACTGAGCACATGTTTTAAGCAAATGTGTTCTTGGCACTCGCCTGTGCCTTTGGAAAAATTCTCAGGATGATTAATCATCTGCATGAAGAGAGCGTTTGCGTTTTGTGTCAGTCTTTGTAGATAGCTATGCTAGGTGGCACAGAGAGTAACGGAAAATAAGACCTGGCCGTGGACCCCGAGGAACTTGTAATCTAGTCAGAAATGAGAGCCCAGGTGTGTGAAATGGGAGCAAACTTGAGGTGAGGAAGAGGCGGCAGAGTGTCTAGCAGAGGAAGTGGTCTGGGCAGGGGTGGTGGCTCAGTGGGGAAAGCATGGTCACGTGTTAGGGTTTCCTTTCTACTGCTGTAACAAACAGTCTGGACAAGAGCCACAGAGGGAAGAAGGGGTTTCCTCAGCTAATTTCGTGTTAGAGAAGTCCCAGCGTTAGGAACTTGGTGCAGCTAGTCACATCCCGTCAAGAACAGAGAGAGGAAGACATGCACACTTGATGTTTGCTTGCTTGCTCTCAGCTAGCTTTCTCCACTCCTACACCATTCAGGACCCAAGAGAATGGTGGCACCCACAGTGGGTTGGGCCTTCCGATATCAATTAACAATCTGGACATTGGGACACCACACACACACACACACACACACACACACACACACACACACACACACACACAGAGAGAGAGGCCAATCTGATTTACACAATCCCTCACTAAGACTCTCTTCCCTAGTAATTCTAGGTTGTGTCAAGTTGACAATTAAAATTAACTGGTTCACCATGTAAGCAGGAAGACCTGAGTTTTATCCCCAGCACCCACATAAAAGGCAAGACACAGTAGTGCACATTTACAGTTCCAGTACTCGGGGGTAAAGACAGAGAAATCCCGGGGCTGGCCAGTCAGTATAAGCTACCCAGCTAGCTCTAGTTCAATGGGAGACTCTGCCTCAGACAAAACAACAAAACAGAACAAGACGGATGCTCCCAAGAAATGACACTGAGGTGATCTTTGTGTATTGGGGTCAACCTTGAATACTGTTCCTTAATTGCTCTTAATGAGAACAGTACCCATAGGCTCATGTATCTGAATACTTGATGCCCAGTTGGTGAAGCTGTTTGGGAAGGATTAGGGGGCGTGGCCTTGTTCAAAGAGCCTTGTCACTGGGGGCAGGTGTCAAGGTTTCAAAAGACTTAGGCAATCCTCTCTTGGCCTCCTGCTTACAGACCATAATATGAACTCTCAGCTATCCCTGCCTCCACACCTCTGCTCTGCCATCACTGACTCTAGCCCTTTGGAACTATAAGCCCATTTAAATGCTTTCTTTTGTAAATTGTCTTGGTCAAGGTGTTTCATCACAGCAAGAAACAAGTAACCAAGACACTTTCAGTACTATGTTTTGAGACAGGGTCTTTCATTCAACCTGGAGTTCACTGATTAAGTGTCCCAGGGATCCTCCTGTCTCTGCCTGCCCAGCACTGGGATCACAGTCACATACCTTCTGCCTGCTTTGGGTCAACTCATACCTTTGTAATTGTGCAGCAAGCATGTAATGCCAGTCCAGCTCCCCAGCCCATGCTTGCCAGTATTTTGAACACAATGTCTCTCCAAACCATCCCGTTTCTTTCCCTCCCTCTGCTTTCATGGATGGACAGCTGATCCACTCTGTGTTCCATGGATGGACAGTCAATCCACTCTGCATTCCATGGATGGACAGCTGATCCACTCTGCATTCCATGGATGGACAGTCAATCCACTCTGCGTTCCATGGATGGACGGCTGATCCACTCTGCTTCTCTAGAACTTGAACTCTTTTCTCCATCTCCACCACTCACCAATTAGTACTCACCTCTTACCTGATTTGCACATTCTCTCCTAGTCTCCTCCTGTCTTACCAACTATTCTCCACAGAATAGTATTTTAGCATGCTTGATTGTATCTACCCTATCCACATTTCTGCATTAAAGCAGGACACTTCCTAAGACCAAATCTCTCTTTTCATTGAAGGAACAACTTGTTCAAACCCTTTCAAATGCAGCACTCTGAATCCCTTAACTGTGCTGAAGCCACAGACTTAGTAATCTCCCTGGAGGCCATGAAGAGGGCAACAACTATACACCCAGGGGGATGTATGGTCTAGCCTCAGCAGAGGACACTGGGTATTACTTTCTGAAATCAGGCCTGTCTAGATCTAGTTCTGCCAAGGAATAGCACATAAAGTATTATTATGCTACATGGGCTACATCCTTTGCCCATGCTTTGGAAACACACGTATACACACAAATACACAGAGACAGAATTACACACATATGCAGAAATATACACAAACACACACACAAATACACACATGCACAACAATATACACATACACACAAATACACTCCAAAATAGTACACATACACAAACATAACACACATTAACACACACAGTTTGGTGACTGCATATGATCCAACATTATAATCTATAGGTTCATTTTCTTTCTTTCAATTTTGTGCTTTCTACAAACAAAAACATATACTTTCATCCAAACAATTAGTAGGAGCTTTAGGATCAGGAGAGCGACCATATTCGATAAAGACCTCTGTACTCTCTGCCTGTGGGTATTTTCCACCTGGCTTTGGGTCAAGTGCTACTACATACTTTCCTTCCATTCCTCTTTATATCCCTGCAAAAACAAGGCCTAAGACTTTTTTTCCTGTGTCAGATACTTGAGAAAACAATTTAAATGGGAGAATTATGATTTGGGCTGATGATTCTAGAAGTTTTAGTCCAGGGTCGGCCAGACCCATCACTTTGGGTCTGAGACAAGCAGACTATCATAACAGGCATGTGGCAGAGACCACACATTCCAACGCCTACCAAGAAGCAAAAGATGGGCATGGGGGCTTGGATCTATCCTCATGGGCTTGCTTCCACCCACTTTTGATCCATCTGGGCCCCCAGCCTGCTGTGTGCTGCTGTCCACCTCCAGGGTAGTCTTCCTCACAGACACGCGAAGGGCATGTTTTTCTAATCTCCTATATGGTTCTAAATCCAATCAGGCTGTCAATCAAGACTGGCCATCACAGTTGAACAACTGTCCTGCATTCAAGCAGAATGCCCTGGCTAAAGTCCCACAGTTTCAGGACTGCCCACAAACTCACGTCTGAAGACTCCCCTGAGATGCAAGGCCATCTTTACATATAAACTCCTACAAAATATTTTAAAATGTCAAGTCAGCTTACACTAAAATGGAGCAAACATCCCTGTCCCAACTGAGAGGAAAGGGAGAATACTCGGGAAGAACCAGAGCAAAGCGAGGCCTACCCCCAGGCAGGACAAACGGTAAACCCTTTGCTGCCCATCCAGGCTCACCCGAGACACCTGGTGGGAGGACACGAGCAGCCAGGCTCGAGGAAGGTCTGGGGGCTCCTTGTTTGAAGCCCGCCTGGTCTTTCTCTTGCCTGGCAGCCCTGGCTTTCCTCTGAGTCTAGGAGAAAGCCTGCATCTCCCTGCAAACGTTGCGCTCTGTAAGCTTCCAAAGCTAGCTCCCGTGGGCAGTTCTGGGCTCTGCTGCTAGCCTGAGCAGCAACCCGCTAAGTGAAATGTGTCCCTTTGTGCTCACGTGTGGCACTATTACAACTTTCCTAATAGTGATCTATATTTAGTCCCTTCAAAAATAATCGCAGATAGTTAGCCCAGCCATCAATGACTCTACATCTTTGCATCACATTTTAAAACTTCTAGACCTTTTGAATGTTGACTTATTGTGATAACACATTCTTTATACCATTTCTGTACCCCTAAATCTTCTGTTTGTTTTAATCTTAAACCACTCTGCTATTATGCAGTGAAATATCTCAGCAAGACTTTCCACTAATCTAAGACTAGAAGTCTCTTTTAGACTGAACCTGTGATTTGCCCATGAGTCCCCAAAGCAAAGTCACTAAGAACATCCACACAAGACAGAATCCAGCTTCTCACTCCAGTTTTTCTTTGACAGTGCCTTCCAGAATGGGATCCTCATCCATTCCCTCCTTAGTTCATTTCCTCTCGCATGAATCCTGAAAACACTACAACCCCATGGGGGCTCCCTGCTTGTCTGCTATCCAGGCCCATAGGTGGAACCCCACCCTTAACTATTTCCTAACCCTGACTCCCCCCCCCCCCAGTTAAACAATGCCTTATCTAGTTATTCCCATATGAAGAGGACTGTGTGAGGAGGCTCCCAATGCTCTTGATGTACTGAAGTGCCTGAGACACCAGGCTGAGCGGCTTAGCCCGATTCTGTACTCATTTGTCATGCTGTTTGGTGGGGTTGTTCCGGAACACATCTATATCAGTTACTTTTCTGTTGCTGTGATAACATGCCATGACCAGGACCATGACCATCAGCGGCGGTGGCAGGCTTAATGGCAGGAACAGGAATCTGAGAGCTCATATTCTGACCCACAAGCATGAAACACACACACACACACACACACACACACACACACACACACAGAGAGAGAGAGAGAGAGAGAGAGAGAGAGAGAGAGAGAGAGAGAGAGAGAGAGAGAGAGAGAACAAACTGCAGGTGGGCAGCTCCACACACTCTCAAACCTTGCCCCTAGTAACTTAAGGCCCTGCTTCCTAAAGTTCCCCAAATGGCACCACCAGCTGAGGACCCAGGGTTCAAACACCTGAGCCTATGGTGGGGTGAGAGGCAGGCATTTTCATTCAAACCATCAACCACATTGTAGAAAAGTATTTCCAACTGGAGCTCTCTCTACTGGAATTAATCAGTGTAAACTTTATTTTCTGTTCTGACTTTTCTCTTTATAATATACCTGGTTTTCAGAAGAAGTAATGAGAAGTAGCTCCCCAGTTGTAGGACCCTGGATCTTTTTCTTATCTAGCATATTCTCTAAGTAGCTTTGTGAAGGAGGAAAATGGAGAAGGTACAGCAATTTTATTTAAAAGTAAAATAAAAAGCTTCAGCGCAATCTACAGCATGAGGAGGTTTTAGCAATCACGATTCTCTTCCTGATAAGAATGGCCTGAGGTTTTTATTATAGGCTCTCCTAGCAAGTCTGGAATCAGTGTGACACAGATAGGACTTTCACACTGTCGACAATCTATTGGGTGACTTAATACTTTTAAGAAACCTGAATGTCAGAATCGGTGATGGTGATGGTCCTGTGGAAATTACCCCTGTTGGAGGTCAGAGGTCAGAAGACTACTTCCCCCTGGGTCCTTTTTCTATGTTTGACAAGCCAAACAAAGTCAAATGCAGTTAAAATTAAAGTTGAGAAACAGAGATAGGAAGGACAGATGGGGGTAAGAGTATCAAACAGTACCTTTAAAAACAAATTGTGTGTGTGTGTGTGTGTGTGTGTGTGTGTGTGTGTGTGTGTGTATGTGTGTGTGTTACACATGGGGATTCAAGTTTGCATGCACAGATGTGCACCTGCCTGTGGCAGCCAGCAGTCAATCCTTGACTATATTCCATGGTATTTTCGGGACAGGGTCTCGCACTGATTAGAGCTCACTAATCTGGCTAGCCTCACTAGCCAGCAAGCCCCAGGGTCACTTCCACTCCTGCATCCCAGGGGTGGGATTATAGGAACAATGAGCGCAGATTTTATGTGATGTTGAGGATTTGAACTCGGATCCTCATGTTGGCTTAGCACGCACTTTACAAGCACTTTTCTGACTGAGCTGTCTCCCCAGCTCCAGCACAGTGGTTTTAAAAGAGTCCTGGTCAGTTATCAACACCGCTTATCAACCTGAGTGGCCATCATACTGTCTCCTAGCAAGGTCTGCTCTCTGTATAATGACAGACACGTCACCTCAAAAGTCCCCTCGAGCTTTTTGTTTTGTTTGTAGAAACATGACGATAGAAGAATCACAGCTAGAGTAGCTTGCAAAGACGAAGTAACTCATCTTGGTTTTCTGCTGTAGCCATTTTTATTGTTTAAATTCAGTTATTTTTTCCTCTTCCCTTTAAAATTCAGTCTGCCTTAAACATGTCAAAGTCTATCTACATATCTGAAATAATAATAATAACAATATCAAGCTAAAAGTGTTAATAGATTTCTCGAGGAGTTAGAGCACTTGGGTCAAACCTTTGGCATAAGCGTTTCACACAATCTATCTTCCTAAAGATGGCAGGCGAGCTGAGACCATCTCTCCCTTTTCTGTGCACAGACAACTAGGGCACAGGAGGGACTAGCACACACACTGAATTCTGAGGGATGCTCACATGATTTTGTTCTTGCTGAAGCAAGTCTGTCAAACTGGACATTGAGGCCAGAAAGAGCCATGAGTTGGTGGACAGTGTCACTCCGGGGAAACTGAACTGAGCTCTCCAGAAGTGCGGACGGCCGAGTTCCAGCACTCCACTCCGTCATCTAACAACGGTCTCTCCATTGCAAACACTCTCCATGTCTTTCTGGCCATGAAGATCTGTTGCTGTTAGAAATGGCCAAGTGCCAAACGCTGATTAGAAACACAATCAAATCAGTCACTGAAATGTATTTGTGGTGACGCATAAAACCCCTAACAAGATGCTCAGCTCAGACACAGAGCACGGAACAGACCCAGGTCAGTCTCACAACAACTGACCATGAACAGTTCCTGTGTGCTAAGCGCCCACCTTGACCAGTTTTCCTGAATTCTTGATGAGCAATGTGTCAAGGCTACACCTCAGATCCTCAAAGAAACAGAGGTAACAAGGCAACAGCTAGACCTCTTCGTCTCATTCATTTCTTCCTTTCTCCTGCATCACTGAGAGAGAAGCTGAGCTATTCATCTCATTCATTTCTTCCTTTCTCCTGCATCACCGAGAAGCTGAGCTCTAAAGGCAGCAGTTTGTAAGCGCCCTTGGAGATGGCATCCAGCAGGGAAGGAGACATGCCCTGGCATTCCCCCCCTCATGACCGCAGACCTGCCAGCGTCTCCATGCAGTGCTGTCCACCTGCTGCAATGGTCCAACAGCTGGTCATTGCTGGGCTGCACCACTGTCCTGTCAGACTTCCCAGGATTCCCATGCTCTTTGCAAGCAAAAGACCCTCCCTGAATGTCCTGTTCTGATCCTTAGAAGGTTGGGTCCTGACTGATACAATAAGCTCTCAGATATCACAACAGGACTGATGAGTAGAAATAATGTTTTTGTGCTATTTTTCAAAGTTACAGGCAAGACACGACCCTTCTTGTCACACAGACACTTCGAAACATCTACACATTCCACCTACAATTCACTGCCCTGGTGAGCATGCTCTCTGAACAAAAATGTATATAACCCCAGATGTCCAAATATGCCCCTTGTTTTTATAGTCTGCCTGAAGAAGCAGAGCTAAGCTTGTCTTCAATGACAACAATTAACCCAGCCCAATTACCTACCACCTCATCTTTCTTCTTTTGAGTCTGGTTTACTTTCTGAAAGGTACTTTTTTCTGTGATTATTGTTTAGATGGATTTGTGTTTTAAAATTGTAAATTGCTTTGAATCCTCGCAGGAACCCTGATGACATTGACAACTCTAATAAGCATTATTGTCTTACTAAAAGGCCATGCTACATTTGGGTTTTACGAGGAGAGAATGAGTTATTATTTTGTGAAGATGATGCATGGACCATGTTGTGCTGTCAGGGCAAGTTAATAAATAGCTCCATAATTTCAGACCTTAAAGTCAGAAAGCCTCCCTCCTCGGGCTGACAGGCCAATCTCACTGGCTCAGCAGCAGCTGTGAGCCGGGTACCCAGCACTCAAGTGCCTCTCCTGCTTCCTCTCCTGCCTCCTCTTCTCTTTTCTACTTCCCAATGGCACATTCATCTGTTTAAGGTTATTCATTTTCTTTCACTTTCCCCTGAGTTCCAGTTTTCTTGACTAGGTCTTGCAATTATTTTCTTTCAACTCCTCAATAAATTTGAGCTATTTTTTAAAAATAAAAATTGAAGCCGGGCGGTGGTGGCGCACGCCTTTAATCCCAGCACTCAGGAGGCAGAGCCAGGCGGATCTCTGTGAGTTCGAGGCCAGCCTGGGCTACCAAGTGAGTTCCAGGAAAAGGCACAAAGCTACACGGAGAAACCCTGTCTCGAAAAACCAAAAAAAAAAAAAAAAATTGAATGTAGGGGATATAGTTGAGGTGGCAAACCCACCCTGAGCTCCTTCATGGAATCAGCTTTTCAATGAAGGCACCAACCCTTACTTCACAACACAGGCATAGGCCTGAGGCTGTTTCCTTTCTGATTATTCATGGGTGAATAAGGAAATATCCACACTAGGATTGTGGGTTGAAAGCATTAATCCACACTGTACTGTTATATCCTTAACCTTACTAGGCTTCGCCAACAATCTGCAGTAATGAGTCTGGAAGAGCTTGTTCAAAGCCCCTTAAATCACTGTCTTTTTGAGCCCCACTCACCAAAGACTTCTATTTTGGCATGACCTAGACCACTGACCTTCAGATGGCCTGCATTTAAGGTTTCTGTTTGGCCCCACCTTCCATCAGGCCGCATGAATATCTATATTATATGCCCAGACTCTCCTTCCCTCTCAGACCTCATCACCCTAACCAGAAGATCATTGGATTTGTGTTTCAGAATTGTGGCCCTTTCTTTAGGAGAAACTCTATCCTGCCTGAGGTTGAAAGATACATGTGTTGGTGCTTAGCACCCTCACTCACCATAATTCAAGTTTCATAGGATTTGGCAGGGTCTCTCATAGCTTGAGGTTATAGCTATTTCCTTGGTTCACTGGAAATGGCTTTTCCCCCTTTCTCTTTTTCCTTTACTGTTATTGTTGTTAGCAAGTTTCAAGGTAAAGATGACCTCCTTCTGCTAGGTTTAATTAGAGATGAGAATTTTAAAGATCAGAGCAAACTCTGGGACTTGATCTTTATATCTAGAAGACTGCATCCTGGAACAATGAGTGTGTCCATATTAACATTCTAAGAGTGCCTGAACCATAGCACTCGGCTTATTTTAATAGACACTGTAGATCTTAGTGTATACTTCATGTAATACCACTAGGCTAGGCTAGATGAGACAGAATTCAAATTACACTATCAGTCAAACCATGCTATCACAATCCAGGGGCTGGAGAGATGGCTCAGCAATTAAGAGCACTTACAGTTTTGCAGAGAATCAGAGTTTGAGTTTGATTCCCAGCATCCACATGGGGCAGCCCACAACTGCCTGTAACTCCAGCTCAGGGGATCCAACGTCTTATGCTGGCCTCCATGGACACCTGAACTCACATGCTCAGACTCACACATATACATATAATTTAAAAAATATAATAAATATTTTAAAAACACTATTTAATTGCACTGTATATATTTCTAATATCAGTTGGTGGTGATCCACCCAGCTCCCAAATAAATCACACATAGGCTTATTGTTACTTATAAATGCTTGGCTTGTCTCTAGGAAGCTTTTTTTAACTTAAATTATCCCATCTATATTTTGCCTCTGGGCTTTTACCTTTTTCTATCTCTGTATAACTTTCATTCTTTCTTACTCCGTTGCTGGCTGTCTAGCTGGGGGACTGGCCCCTGATGTCCTCCTCTCCTCCTTTTCTTGCTCCTTGATTTTTCTTCACTCTTTTTCTCCTTCAATTTATTCTCTCTACCAGCCCCACCTATCCTTTCTCATGTCTTACTAATTGGCTGTTCAGCTCTTTATTAGACCAAACAGGTGTTTTAGGCAGGCAAAGTAACACAGCTTCACAGAGTTAAACAAATGCAACATAAAAGAATGTAACACATCTTTTTGCATCATTAAAACAAATGTACCATAGCATAAACAGATGTAACACATCTTAAAATAATATTACACAACAACCAGTCATATATAAAATCTGAGAAGAAAATGTCTGACATACATTGAGCACACAAAATCTAAGTGTGTGTACATAACAGATAAGAGTAGAATCATTAACAGGTCTTCTGCTAAGACTTCTCAGTTGCCTATCGAGAACCAAGGGTCACAGGATGCTATTCTGACTGTATGTAGTAAGATCAGGGTTTGAATACATCTCTCCTGCTGTGTATTTTACTCTGTCTGGGCTCTCAAACCTTGAAGGAAGTTTGCTAATTCCATGTAGCTGGTGTGTCTTTCACAAGAATCTTGAGAGGCTGTGTTACTGACCCTCTAATGGCCCAGTTGTAATTAAAATCCTCTTATTTGATTCACACACCACACCAGGAGCTCTGGGCTTCAGCAAGGTGTTAATAAGCACAGCCACACAGTAAATCCACTCTGTTCATGTTCTTTCTGCACTACCCTGGTGCTGTTGGATGGCAGGTCCAGAGGTAGCCTCTCCCATAACTTTGGCATAAACTCACTCCACCCACTCCACACACTCTCCCAACCACCTCTGCACTTCCCTGGGTCACACAGCTCTCTATAGAGGTCTGGGAGCCTCCAAAGCACAGCCACACACTCACATAAATCTGGAGTTTTATTTCAAGCAAAGAGTTAGATATAAAGACTTTAGTAGCTCTTGGGAAAATAATTTATACAGCCCCATAAACTTTGCTGGTAGACTAGATATTTGGAAAGTAGCCTCTTCCAAAATGTCTGGAGCCCACTGATTTAAAGTGTTGGAATCTGTCTGATATGTGTTCACCAACAGGCACAGCTGCTTCTGAATCCAGCTTATTTGCCTTCTGCACAATAATGACAAGCCCTAAGTGTTAGGCCTTTGCAAGTGAAGATGCTTATTCATGAGGCCAACAAGCATGAGGATGCACAGTAGGTCCTGAAAGTCCCTCTCTGAGGACAAGCTGTGGGGAATTTCATCCTGTGAAGAAGGGCAGTGTAAGGCTTCTGGGGAGGTTGTCCATGAATGCATTCAGGAGTTATCAACTTTCATAGCTCATCAAGGACCCACATTCAGAAAACAATAGAGGTGATGTGACCTGAGGGTGGTACTTTCCACCCCTGATGTCAGAGCATCAGCCACTGTGCCTAGCTGCAAGCACTGGGCACACATCCCATCCAAAGAGATACAAGTGATTGATACATTGGTTAGGTTGATTTAATCACTCTAATTATTTTACACTGTACCCATGAGGCACCACACAAACAAATATAATTCTAACCTATTAATTTATAATAAATAAAAAGAACAGTTCTAACTTCCTGATGGCTGGCCCTGCTCATGTCCTAGGTCTAAATGGAGACAAACAGGTGAATGGGAATCAACTTATTTATTTTAAAAATATTTATCTTTAAAACTCCTCTCTCTCTCTCTCTCTCTCTCTCTCTCTCTCTCTCTCTCTCTCTCTCTCTCTCTGTCTGTGTGTGTGTGTGTGTGTGTGTGTGTGTGTGTGTGTAGGAGGGGATGTACATGTGAGTACAATTGTCTTTGGAGCCTGGAGAAGGCACTGGATGCCCTGTGGCTGGAGTTGGAGGCCGTTGTGTGTTGTCCAAAAACGGATGCTGGAATCTGGAATTGGGTCCTCTTGAAGTTCAGTGAATGTTCCTTACTGCAGGATGGAGTGGGGGATGAGACGGCTTGATGGGTAAAGAGCTTGCTATCAAGCTGAGGGAGGAGAGGTCAGTGCCCAGGACCCACATGGTGGAAAGAGAGAAATAACTTGGCTAGTTGTCTTCTTATTTATACATATCATGTCCACATACATACACACAAAATAAATAAAAATGTTTTGTTAAAAAAAGAATTAAAAAAAATTTAAAAACATCAAAATGCAAATTGGAACAGGCTTCTTTCCTTTCCGGCCTCTCGAACTCTGCTGTCCTGAGCAGATGCATGGGTCCGCACACTTAATTCTCATCCGTCTTAGGGTTACTATTGCTGTGAAAAGACACCAGGACCATGGCAACTTTTATAAGGGAAACATTTAATTGAGGTGGCAGCTTACTGCTGTGGGATGTTCTATATGACAAATGTGTTGCTCTGATTGGTCAATGAATAAATCACTGATTGGCCAGTGGCCAGGCAGGAAGTATAGGCGGGACAAGGAGGAGAATAAGCTGGGAAGTGGAAGACTGAGTCGGAGAGACACTGCCAGCCGCCATGATGAGAAACAGCATGTGAAGATGCCGGTAAGCCACGAGCCACGTGGCAAGGTATATATAGATTTATAGAAATGGATTAATTTAAGCTGTAAGAACAGTTAGCAAGAAACCTGCCACGGCCATACAGTTTGTAAGCAATATAAGTCTCTGTGTTTACTTGGTTGGGTCTGAGCGGTTGTGGGACTGGCGGGTGAGAGAGATTTGTCCTGACTGTGGGCCAGGCAGGAAAACTCTAGCTACAGCTTACAGTTTCAGAGGTTCAGTCTATTATCATCGATGGTGATATTTTATTTGTGCTGAAATGTGATTTTATTTGTATGTTAATAAATAAAGCTGCCTGGGAGTCAGAACTAATAGCAAGCCATAGCAGAGCCGGGCGTTGGTGGCACACGCCTTTAATCCGATCACATGGCAGGCAGAGTCTGTGTGTTCAAGGACACAGCCAGTTTGGAGACACACACCTTTAATCTCAATAGCAACCATAGAGACCTGGAGGTCTCTATAGACAGGCAGTGACGAGGAGGTCATGTGGTTGGGTTTACAACCAATGAGAAGACAGAATAGATAGTCAATAAAAGAACAGACACATAGTAAGCAGGTCTTTTTCTCAGGGGAAGGACGGCAGCAGCAAGTGATAAGAAGATGGTTTTAGTCTCAGCTCTTAGCTACTGCTCTGACCTCATGGGCTTTTAACTCTGCATTTGGCTCTGTGTTTCTTATTTAATAAGATTGTCATATCACAATCATCATGGTGGGGAGCATGGCAGCATGCAGGCAGATGAGGTGCTGGAGGAGTTGAGAGTTCTACATCTTGTAGGCAACAGGAAGTCAACTGATACATTGGGGGGTATCTTGAACACAGGAAACCTCAAAGCCCACCCCCACAGTGACATACTTCCTCCAACAAGGCCATACCCACTCCAAAAAAGCCAAACCCCCTAACGGTGCCACACCTTATGAGATTATGGGGGCCAATTACATTCAAACTGCCACATTCCACTCTCTGACTCCCATAAACTTGTAACAATATCATAATGCAAAATGCATTTAGTCCAACTTCAAAAATCCCCATAGTCTATCACAGTCTCAACAATGTTTTAATGTCCAAAGTTCAAAGTCTCTTCTGAGATTCATATCTTAACTGTAATCCCCTGAAAAAAAATCAAAATTAAAATGCAGATCACACACTTCCAACATACAATGACACAGGATAGACACTGCCATTCTGTTTTTTTGTTTTTTGTTTTTTGTTTTTTTTTTTTGGTTTTTCGAGACAGGGTTTCTCTGTGTAGCTTTGCGCCTTTCCTGGAACTCACTTGGTAGCCCAGGCTGGCCTCGAACTCACAGAGATCCGCCTGGCTCTGCCTCCCGAGTGCTGGGATTAAAGGCATGCGCCACCACCGCCCGGCGACACTGCCATTCTGAAATGCAGGGAAGGGAGCACAGTGAAGAAATGCTGGACCAAAGCAAGACCAAAAACCAGCTGGGCAAACTCCAAACTCTGCATCTCCAGGTCTGATGTCAAAATGCTCTTTAGATCTCCAACTACGTTCAGCTTTGTTGACTGAAATATACTTCTTTCCCTTGGACTGATTCTACTCCCTGTTAGCAGCTCTCCTCGGCAGTTATCCCATGACTCTGGACTCTCTAACATCTTGTGTTCTCCAAGGCAATCCAGGCTTCAACTTCACAGCTTCATGCAATGGCCTCCCTACTAGGCCTCCATTCAGGGACAACCCTGACACAGGCCTGGTCTCAGAAGCTCTATTCCATAGCCCCTTTCTTCTGTCCTCAACTCTAAACCCAGAACCACATGGCTGAAGCTGCCAAGTTCTGCTGCTTCCTGGGGCTGGAACATGGCCCCCTTGTTCAATTACATCTTCACCAGCTTTCTGTCTTTCACTGCCTAAGATTAGCTATCTTAAAACTTGCTCTGTAGACCATGCTGGCCTCAAACTCAGAGACCCACCAGCCTCTGCCTTCCCAGTGCTGGGATTAAAGGTATGCGCCACCACACCCAGCTCTAAGTTTTTCTTTAGTTCCTTTTCACAAGTTGGAAATTTAGCTAGGTGGGATCTTGCCCAAAGGTCACCATTCCCTTTATTCCATTTCTTAATCTGCTTATCCCTTGAACACAGGATTTAGCTCCATTCCACTTCTTGGTGCTCTTTTTCTCCTCAAAATTTACTTTTTGTAATTTACCCTGCTCAGCTTGCTCCATTTCATTATAAATCTTCATTACAGTTACCACTAATAGCCACATGACAGAGTCTATACCAGGCTGTTTTGAGATTTTTTTTCTGCCAATGGAATTAATCCAAAATTCTTCACTTTAGCCTCAGGCAGACTCTTCAGACAAGGGCAAAAGGCAGTCACTTTCTTCACCAAAATGTCAAAAGAATGATCTCTAGGCAACATACTAAAATTCTTCTCTGAAATCTCTTCAGTGAGCCCCCAAAAGTTCAAATAACTCTGTCTTCCATGCTCCTACTAGTATTGCTCATTAATCAGTGCTTAAAGCATTCTACTGCTTTCCAAACTCAAAGTATCAAAGTCCAAATTCCTCCAAATGAAAACATGGTCAGGGCTATCACAGCAATACCCCAGTACCTGGTACCAACTTCTGGTACTAAAATCTGTATCAGTCAGGATATATATGTATATATGGAGAGAGAGAGAGAGAATTTATTCCCATATGGGAATTTATTGACATGACTTTTGTTTTGTTTTGTTTTATTTATTTTTTAATTACACTCATGATATTCATTAATTACACTCATATTAATTACATTTGTGGCATTCATTGATTACATGCACAGTATTCATTCAATAATCATATTTATGATATTCATTAATTACATTAATTGTATAGATTAAATTCATGTTATTATGTCCTGATACTACTGTCCATTTGTGGGGTTTTTCCATCAGACAAAACAGAGATTCTATACTTAGGAAATCATTACTTTATATTCCTTTCTTCTCCATCTTGAGATAATGTCTAATCTTTCTGTCTCTATGAATTTGTATAATTCATAGAGTCCCACAATGCAGTCCAACTAGTTGTGAATGGAAAGTCCAAGAATTCAGTAGCTGCTCAGTCCCATGAGGCTGGATGTCTCAGCTGGTCTGCTGTATGTGCTGGAGTCCCAGAGAAGTAGGCTCCAGTGCCAGTGAAGGAATGAATGTGCTGACAAGGTGAGGGCAAGCAGGCAGAGATCAAACCCTTCTTTCTTCCATTGTCCTTATGTAGGCTTCCAGCAGAAGGTGTGACCCAGATTAAAGGTGTGCCTTCCAGCCTCAAGGTCTGGATTAAAGATATGCGGCTTATTGCCTCAAGATCCAGACTGCAGGTGTGCCCTCCATTTCTGGATTATAGTTCATTCCAGATGCAGTCAAGTTGACAACCATCTTACATACTTCATCTGATCATCTCAGTGGTAGGTTCACACTGCTGCCCACCTTAGTGAAGTTCATTTCAAATCCACCAAGGCTGAAACTGCAGCTTGTAAGTGCTGTGGGACATTTTAGTCCAGCTTGACACTCTGCCATGTGTGGGCAGAGAATGCTGGAGACCAGGGCTGGTCCATGAACATGCCAATGGACACAGAGGGAAGTAGATGGCCTGAGCAGCAGGTTCAGCATGCCTTCTTCAATTACGTTTGACTAATTGATAGGAAAAGCTCAAGTATGAGACTTGAGATATATCAAGTCATAGCAGCTACTGGTGGGCCTGGGGGTGGGGTCACTCACAGTTCAATTTTTACAATATTCATTTGGCCCAGCCACTCAACTGGAAAAAAATCACCCTCAGGACATAATCAAGTATTATTCAAAACAGTGGTAGGATTGCAGAAGTTAAGGCTTCGGGATAAATATGAATTAGTTTTAATAACTTTTCTGTAAGAGGCCGGCTATGAAAAGAAAGCACACTCCACCTTGTGTCCTACATATTCCGACTTTGTTTTGCAAATGTTTTCTGGTTTCCATGGCAATCCCTAGAGATGTCTGTGTAAAAGGAAACTGGGAACTTTTTTTTTTTTTTAAGAAATGATTAGTGTGTTCTTTTTATCATGGGAAGCTCATTCTGTGCTGACAAATTACATTCTGACAGCTAGCCTGTGATCCAAGACAGGCTTGCCAGAGACTGAATAAAACGGAATTTCCAGGAGCCGGCAGTCTTCATTTATAGTTTCATGTGTAAGTGGTCGCTTTCATTGAATTCGAGAGATAAACAGAAGTGCTAAATACTTGGAATACTTTTCCGATAATTCAGAAGTACATTCATACTTGGAATAGCTGACAGATGTTGGTGTGGTGGTCGTGGCATGAAGGGACATGGCTTCAGAGGGAAGGGGCAGAGCCACTCACTAAGCTGTGTGAGCTTCGGCAAGACACAAAGCTCCTTCAACCTCAGTTTCCCCAATAAATTAAGAACCGGAAACAATGCGTGGAGAGCAAGGGAGCCAGCTAAGTGGGGAAGGGAGCTGCTGCCAACGCTGAAGACCCGAGGTTGATCCCCAGGACCCACATGGTGTCCTTCAGCACATGTGTGTGTTTTGGCATGTGCATGCACATGTACAAATACACATACATAAACAAATAAGGGAATAAATAATGCAATTTTTAAAAATGTGTGTAAAGTGTCTACTTCACATGACAAGTCTACTAGATGGTGTGACTATGATCACTGATTTATCAATGAAAAAATACAGGCAAACACAGAAAAGATGAGCTCATTAAACAGATATTAATGGATTAACACTAGAACTGGACTGCGTGGGGCTTCAGGCCTTCATGAGATTATTAGTCAATAAATCCCCCAGCAAGCAATAGGAAAAAGACTGGCGAGCCTGTGAGTGGGAACCTGTCAGGGACATTTCACGAAGGACATTCCTTAAATCTTTTTAAAATGGTCAGAAATTCTGTATAGAGTCAACTAAAAAAAGTGTGTATAAGTGTGTGTGTATGTACGTGTGTGTGCATAGTGTGTATGTATAGTGTGTGTGTATGTGTGTGTATAGTGTATGTGTATGTATGGTGTGTGTAGTGTCTGTGTATGTGTGTCTGTATGGTGTGCATGTGTATGGTGTGTGTGCATGGTATGTGTGTATAGAGTGTATGTATGTATGGTGTGTGTGTATGTATGTATGTGTGTGTATGTGTGTTGTGTGCGTAGTATGTGCATATATGGTGTGTGAATTGTATGTGTGTCTATAGTGTGTGTATGTATGTATATATGGTATGTGTGTATATGGTATATGTGTATGGTGTGTGTGTATGGTGTGTATATATGGTATGTATTGTGTGTGTGTGTACAGTGTGTGTATATATGGTGTGTGTATGCACAGTGTGTGTGTATGTAGGGTGTGTGTGTACAGTGTGTGTATATATGGTGTGTGTATGCACAGTGTGTGTGTATGTAGGGTGTGTGTGTACAGTGTGTGTATATATGGTGTGTGTATGTACAGTGTGAGTGTATATAGGGTGTGTGTGTACAGTGTGTGTATATATGGTGTGTGTATGCACAGTGTGTGTGTATGTAGGGTGTGTGTGTACAGTGTGTGTATATATGGTGTGTGTATGTACAGTGTGAGTGTATATAGGGTGTGTGTGTACAGTGTGTGTATATATGGTGTGTGTATGCACTGTGTGTGTATGTAGGGTGTGTGTGTGTGTACAGTGTGTGTATATATGGTGTGTGTATGTACAGTGTGAGTGTATATAGGGTGTGTGTGTACAGTGTGTGTATATATGGTGTGTGTATGCACAGTGTGTGTGTATGTAGGGTGTGTGTGTACAGTGTGTGTATATATGGTGTGTGTATGCACTGTGTGTGTATGTAGGGTGTGTGTGTGTACAGTGTGTGTATATATGGTGTGTGTATGCACAGTGTGTGTGTGTATGTAGGGTGTGTGTGTGTGTGTACAGTGTGTGTATATATGGTGTGTGTATGCACAGTGTGTGTGTATGTAGGGTGTGTGTGTACAGGGTGTGTATATATGGTGTGTGTATGCACAGTGTGTGTGTGTATGTAGGGTGTGTGTGTGTGTACAGTGTGTGTATATATGGTGTGTGTATGCACAGTGTGTGTGTGTATGTAGGGTGTGTGTGTGTGTACAGTGTGTGTATATATGGTGTGTGTATGCATAGTGTGTGTGTGTGTATGTAGGGTGTGTGTGTGTGTACAGTGTGTGTATATATGGTGTCTGTATGCACAGTGTGTGTGTGTATGTAGGGTGTGTGTGTACAGGGTGTGTATATATGGTGTCTGTATGCACAGTGTGTGTATGTATGTAGGGTGTGTGTGTGTATAGTGTGTGTATATATGGTGTGTGTATGCACAGTGTGTGTGTGTATGTAGGGTGTGTGTGTGTGTACAGTGTGTGTATATATGGTGTGTGTATGCACAGTGTGTGTGTATGTAGGGTGTGTGTGTGTGTACAGTGTGTGTATATATGGTGTGTGTATGCACAGTGTATGTGTATAGTGTGTGTGTGTGATGCATGTGTGTGTGTATTGAGACCCAAAGCTGATGCCGAATGCAATCCTCAGTCACTCTTCATTTCCTACAGCTGTATTTCTTACTAAACCCCTGGTCATCAGTTCCCCCAATTCCAGCTACTGAAGCTAGACAGCTCGCTCTGGGGATCCTGCCTCCACCTCCCGAGTGCTGGGTTACAGGCGACCTTCACAGCTGCCCGGCCTTTTCACAGGTTCTTGGGATCTGAACTCCTGTTCTCACACTCGCATGGCAGGTGCTTCATCTCCTGAGCTGCCTCCCCAGCCCCACAGGGAGTTAAATTTAATGCATAACTCAGAAGTAACAAATGGTCAAGCTTTCAAACTCTCCGAGGCTGTGGTGAAGAGGGTCAGAGCTTTTCCAAAACTCACTGAAGACAGAGCAAGGCCACCACAAGCAGAGTCACCCTCGAGGAAGGCCAGACTGAGGCTGGGCCAGCTCCTCTCACCGCGGCGTTCAGAACGGCTTCCCCTTCCCATAAGTCCTTGTGCACTCTGCATCGCCTGGCTCGCTGTCACTAAACCTGCGTACAGACCGTCAGATTCCTCACGTCTTTCCTCATTCAGATGCACTCGTTTTTAATCTGCCTTTAGTCCATCAGCTTCAGTTATTGGAAACAGTAAGAGTGACCCAGATGACCTCATGGCAAAACACTGAAGCATTGAACACAAACCGGAACAGGAAACAGAGTGAGATACTCAGAGATGAAAACTTAGGTGAACTTTCTTCCAGTGAAAGAATCAATTCAGAAGTCCTTAAATGCATATGTCACTTAAACTCAGCCTACATAAGGTGATCAGTGTATTTAAAACAATCCAGTTAGTAAATAACTGGCTGGGGAGAAGGCTCAGAGTGTGAGGCTGATTGAAGGAAAATGGCTCATATATTTGAAATGAGAATGCTTAGTCACCAGTTGGTAGAACTGTTTGTGAAGGATTTGGCCTGCCCCATGATTGTTGTTTCAGGTGTGAGTTCTCAGCTAACTGCTCCAGCGCCATGCCTAACTGCCTGCTCCCATGCTCCCCACCATGATGGTCATGGACTCCAGCCCTCTGAAACCGTGAGCCCTAAATGAAATGCTTTCTTTTGTAAGTTGCCTTGGTGCTTTGCCATTGCAATAGAAAAGTAACTAAGACAACAGGTAAAGCGCTTGTCTCACAAGTGTGAGGGGCAGAGTTCAGTCCCCCAATACCCACAACAGTGTTGGGCAGGTAGGGACAGCTTGTCTATACTCCAAGCACTCAGAAGGTGGAGACAGGGACCTCTGAATCAAGCTAGTTATCCAAACTAGCCAAATGGTGAGCTCTGGCTTCAGGTCAGAGCTCCTGCCTCAGTACACAACTATATATAATTAGGAAGAGACCTAACATCAACCTCTGGCCTCCATCTGTGTGTGTGAGCAGATACACATGCACACACCACACATACACACACACACACACACACACACACACACACACACACACACCAAAATTAGTAGAAAAATGTAAACAATACTAAGGGCCCCATTCCTAAGGGTAATAAGATGTCAACAGCATGCTTCCAAGGTCTGAGTCTGGGTCTATCACTTCCATGTCTCAGGAGAGTGCATTCCAGAGGTGGGCACCCAGCAGAAAACATATCATTCAATGGAGACTTCTCTGACTAGCTAGATTCCCACCTTCCACTCACCACCAGCAATAATATGAAATATGATGTCTGAAAGGATGATTTAAAAGAAAGTCCCAGGGCTGGAGAGATTGCTCAGTGGTTAAGAGCACTGGCTGTTCCTCCAGAGGACCTGGGTTTGATTCCCAGCACCCACAGGCAGGCTCATAACCATCTGTAACCAGCTCCAGGGGATTTGGCTTTCCTGGGCACCAGGGATACACAAGGTGCACAGACACACAGCAGGCAAAAGAGTCATACACACAGAACAATTTTTATAAGTATGAAAAGGAAAGTCACTATGGTGGCTGTCAGTGCCCAGAAGAGACTTGTTTCCACACCATCACCATCACCACCATCATCATCACCACCATCATCACCTTTTACACTATATCCACTCCTTGCAGTTGGGTATGACTGAATGGCGCCTCATGACCCTCCAACCCTCACCAGTAACTGGTCAAGGTTTGGGTCAATCCTGGCTGCTGCCTAGGGGTCTCAGACAAAACCAAGAAACCCAGCTGAATCTGAACATCAGAGAAGCAAAGGATGCTTTTTAGTATAAGTGTGTCCAAACATGCCCTGGGACATACGACACCCAACTTCCTGTGTTTCATGGGATTTTCTGAGTGTTTTACAAATACATGGGGACATAAACACATGCCACTAGACTGACAATCTGAGTTCGAAGAATGAACTGTGCCTTATGGTTTTCAATTTCAAAATTATACATCTTAAAATTAAGATGTTTTATGGGTTGCCATTGATTAGATACAAAACAATCTGTATTAAATTGAAAAACAGAAAAGTGAAAAGACAGACAATGTGGCAAAGTAGAAAGCAGAGGGCTGGGAACAAGGAGGTCCAGGTGTCTGACCCTGCTCACTGAACCTGACCTTCAACAGACTGCTGTGGAGGAGAGGATTCCCACAATGTGAAGGGAAACTAGAGACCTTTAAATGAAGTGTATTTTCCAGTTTCCTATCTTACACCAAAATAAAGAACAGACACTTCAAGAGTGGGACTAGGCAGGAAGGATTTGTTTTAGCTCACAATCACAGGTCACATCTATCACCATGGGAAAGTCATGGCGGCAGGAGCTGGAGATAGCTGGTCACATCACACTCAGTCAAGAGCAAGGAGAAACAACTGCTCATATGCTCCTGCTTGCTTGTGCTCAGCCTAGGGAATGGTGCCACCCACAGTAGGCTGGGTCTTCCCCTACTGGGGACACAGGCAAACCCAACGCAGACAACCCCTCACTAGGACTCTCTTCCAAAGTGATTCTATGCTGTTTCAAATTGACAATTAAAACTAACCACCACACTAGGTGACCCAGGGAAGATCTCATTTCTACAGATCCAGGTTTCTTAGTTTGCAACATGAGATTTGGACAATATCATTATGAAGGTCTTGGCAGCCTCCAGATTCTATTATGTCTGACAATTTTGGAAAAGTCACTTGAGGAGAGATGCCTTTTACCTCTGCAATCATCCTGTTGGTATCCCCCAAGAAGAGCAAGTTCAAAGCTTCCTCCTCGGTTGTTGCCTGATGAAGAGACAGGTTTTTCAGGTGAATGTTCTGATCAGGATCCTCCAATGTTGTCACTTTCCTGGGGGGGAAAGGAAGTGAGAGAACAAGGTGCTGCAGAGAAGAATTGGAAATGTTGCAGCAATCACGTTTCACAACCATCTAGTACGAACAAAACACAGGAGACACCAGACACCTCTGAATTAGCACTCAAAACTGACCCCCCCCCCCACAGTGCTTTCAAATAGCCCTGAGCTGGAAAAAAGATATCAACCACCCGATGGAGAGTTGTCCATCACTACAATCTCCAGGTCACTAAATTATCTTAAAACACATGTTTTATTGAGTTAAATAGAAAGCTGTTAACTTTCTACCTCTGTATCAAGAAATGAAGTGATATCATTTCTTTGGGGGGGAGGGGGTCATATTCCAGATCTTCTCATTTGGTCTTATCATCGCCAATGTACCTGACATCCTAAAGCACAGTCAGCTTGCACAGAGTGAAAACCAGGGTAGCCATCATCCCTCTTGGAGGGATTCTCTTGGATTTTTCTCATCAAGGCATGAAAACCATTGTAAAAACGTTTATAATAAAGATGAGCTTGTCCACTAAATCCATTTCTAGGTCCTCGTCTCTTTCCTTCTATGACATCTTCCACCAGAGGTTTAGTGGAATCATATTTCTTACTGCAGCTACCTTAGGGTGTCCCAGAGCCAGCCTGTTCCCTTCCAGCCCTGCTCCCAGAGACAGCAGTTAACATTCTCTCTGGGTCCTTTCCGGGCTTCTTTCAGCAAACAAGGTTTAGAAAACTTCCAACTCTGCTCCAAAGACCTGCAGATTGGATTCTTTGAGTGGCTAGGAGTTCCCTTCCAAGAGAATGCATCATTTGCAGGGTCTGCCAAAGGCCATCTCTGTGTGAGTTTCACTTGCTCCAAACTTTATAATTCGTGGTATTGAGGAAAGGCTGGTACCATCTGGGACACTTCCTCTTTAAAGAAAAAGCAAGTGGACATGCCATTTCCTCACCATAAAGCCTTACTTACTGGGGACAAGGTTGATAAACATACCCCACATAGGGCTGAGCAGTAAAAGTTTTTGTTCTTGGCACTTTGGCCAATTATACATCTATGCACCAACTGCTAGCCACTGCAAAAAGATGGGTACCCATAGACCCGAGAGAATGCCCACGTTTATGGGTATCAACATGAATGTTCAAAAGGCAATTTCACAGCATGGCCATTTAGCAAATTAACAACATAGTACCAGGCAGGAATTTCCCTCCTGAGGAACAGGCCTCAAGTCCAATCAGAAAGTAGTTAGGTAGCCGTAACTGTCATGCCACTATCGCATCAGTGGGCACATCTGGTCTAGTAGGCTGGCATTGTGTCATGGGGGGTCCAGCCCTGAGTAAGGCCACTGAAGACTTTTCTACTCCAAGGGCCTGCAGAGCACCTTTAGACATTATGGAGACTAGTCAGCAGGGAGGAAGTTTCCTAGTCAGTTGGAGGATGGTTTCTCTACGTCCTGCAGGCAAAGTGTGTGATGTCATCAGCAATAGGGTCTTCACATCCAAGAGGGCATACACAGCACTAATGAGACTTAGTGGGTTATAAAAAAAGAAGACATGAAGTTTGGAGGGTGACACATTGAGGAAAAACTGAAGGAGTTGTAGGGAGGAAATCCAGGATGTAGTTTACATTCTATAGATGTATGAAATTCTCAAGAATAAAGAAAAGTTATTTTTTAAATAAAATATATGAATGAGGAAAAAACTTATTTAGGATAAGGTTACCTTTTAAATGAAGATTTTTAAAATACTATAATTAAATTTTTTTTCTATTTTGCAAGGAAATTTCTGGCCTTTTTGTATGTAATTTGTGGGCACTTAAAATACTAGCAGTAAAAAATGTAACTTGCCCAGCACATCTGCCGGCAGTGTGTCCCTGGAGGTGGACTCCAGTCCTGCAGACAACTCGACTCCTTTCCATCCCCTCCAACACCCACAAGATGGAAAAACTCCCTTCCTTTAGAGAAAACAAGTGCAATTTTTTTATTTTTTAAATATGACTTATAAGTGAGCTTATTAAAAATGCTTGGAAGGTCTGAAGGCTCTTATAATTGACACAGATGAGGGGTATTATAATTGACATAGATGAGGGGTGTTATAATTGACATAGATGAGAGGTGTTATGATTGACATAGATGAGGGGTGTTATAATTGACATAGATGAGGGGTGTTATAATTGACATAGATAAGGGGTGTTATGATTGACATAGATGAGAGGTGTTATGATTGACATAGATGAGGGATGTTATGATTGACATAGATTAGGGGTGTTATAATTGACAGAGATGAGGGGTGTTATGATTGACATAGATGAGGGGTGTTATGATTGACACAGATGAGGGGTGTTATGATTGACATAGATGAGGGGTGTTATGATTGACATAGATGAGGGGTGTAGATGAGGGGTGTTATGATTGACATAGATGAGGGGTGTTATGATTGACATAGATGAGGGGTGTTATGATTGACATAGATGAGGAGTGTTATGATTGACATAGATGAGGGGTATTATGATTGACATAGATGAGGGGTGTTATAATTGACATAGATGAGGGGTGTTATAATTGACATAGATGAGGAGTGTTATAATTGACATAGATGAGGGGTGTTATAATTGACATAGATGAGGGGTATTATAATTGACATAGATGAGGGATGTTATGATTGACATAGATGAGGGGTGTTATAATTGACATAGATGAGGAGTGTTATAATTGACATAGATGAGGGGTGTTATAATTGACATAGATGAGGAGTGTTATAATTGACATAGATGAGGGGTGTTATAATTGACATAGATGAGGGGTATTATAATTGACATAGATGAGGGATGTTATGATTGACATAGATGAGGGGTGTTATAATTGACATAGATGAGTTATGTTCTATTTTGAGCAGACTCCTTTATGCCTTAGATTTTGCCTCTGACCAGCTCAATATACTTTGGCTAAGTTTAACCTCTAGGGACACAGAATACAAGATTCTCTCTAAATTCCAGATTTTACCAGGAAGATGAGAGACATTAAGTAGTATTTGAAGATGAAGTCAGAAAATAAGTGATGAGATGGTATAATATTTAAAGTGCAAAGTGAGAGGATTCAAGCAGTTAGCATGAGTAAAAAAATTCTCCATCTCTAAGGTGCTTGCCTATAATGAAAGAAGGGTGAACATGGAGATCGGAAACTCCTTCCCTCAAAGAACCAAGAAGGGGGGTGTCAGAGAAAGGGAGGCAATAAAAACTCACCTTAACTCTAGCCATAACCAGATCCTAACCCTTACTCTTACCACAGTCTTAACAATAGCCCTGAATAACCACAGCATTAATCCTAATCCTAGCCCTAAACTGAACCCTAAATCTGGCCCTAGCCCTAACTCTATTGCTCACTGGAGCCCTGATGGGAATCCTAACTCTAGACCTAAACCTCCTGTCCATAACCATGAGGAGCAGGGGTCATACCCATTGAACATCACCTTCTCCCCAGGGCATCTGCCCTGTCTCATTTAATCCAGCAGTTCTCACAGGGGTTTCTGATTTGAATAGTCCTGGCACTATCTGTATATCAGATTTCTCAAAGTTCTAGGTAACTGGTGTATGGACCAGTGTTGAAAACTCTGGACCCCGGTCCCTTAAAGGTGGGCACAGACCGAGGCTGATTTGGGGGCCCTTGTCTTTACTTCCCCAGCCAGTTCCATCTCGGCTCCAAGGGGGAAAGTTATTGATCTCTGACCGTGGCTGAGCACAGAGACAAGCCACACCCATGCACGGGCAAAGCAACTGAAGTGTTGAAGAGTCCAACCATCTGAGGCAGGCAAGCACGGGACAATCTGCCATGGGATCCTCATTTATTTTTAGGCTATGCACATCCCCTTTTTATAATAATGCACTTGGAGCCTAGTTCCTTCACCTGCACACACACCTCTGTGCACACACACCTCTGTGCACACAAACCTCTGTGCACACAAACCTCTCCCCAGACAGTACACCTAGCAACCTCGGAATCCCGACAGCTCACCTGGAATCCAGCTACATGTCCTCCCATCTGAACAGCAGTATAAGCTTCCCCTCCCCTGGATATTAACAGATTTAGAGAGTGTATCCAAGTGTATCTGGGTATGAAGGACAAACGGGCTGATCTTGCCTGACTGATTTGGGGTGTGGGTAAAACAAAAGGCAAAAAAATGCTTCTTCTAGTCACCTTTTGGGGAGAATCCTCACTTACCATCTTATTCCTATACACAGTAGAGCGTGCATATGATTAAAAACCTGGTGGTGGTGGCACACACCTTTAATCGAGAGGCAGAGGCAGGCGGATATCTGTGAGTTCGAGGCCAGCCTGGTCTATAGCGCAAGATCCAGGACAGGCACCAAAAACTACATGGAGAAACCCTGTCTTGAAAAACCCAAACAAACAAACAAACAAAAAACTGGATGCATTCTAGAAAAGTACTGCACAATAAGGAAAATGATTATATAACTAATCTGTCAATCAAAATAGAGACCCACCTTCATTATACTCCTAGACATCCTCTTTCTTCTCTTGAACCTCAGAAAGGGAAGCCCCAAGCAGGAATTGGGGCCCTTGAGTGTCCTCACTCATGTGGCCCACTATCAGTCTTGACAGTGTCCCTCTACAACCTGCCTTACTGCTTTGTTAAGAACAAAGTCCTCTTGCTTCTAAAGCAAATCCGAGTGAGCCCTAATTTTCAATTCTTCGGATAAAAGGTCAAGAACCTGAAATGCCCAGACCCTGATCATCAGTAATACATTCTTCCATAGGACATTTTGACTGGTCATGTAGCCAGTAGGTAACGCCCCACCACTCCCTCCCTCCCTCCCTTCCTCTCTCCCTCCCTCCCTCCCTCCCTCCCTCTCTCCCTCCCTCCCTCCCTCCCTCCCTCCAATTAGGGTCTCTTTTGCCATTTCTCCACTGAATTTCTCCTGGCTTCTGCTCCATCCCATGGACAAGAGGCTCACAGTCTCCCTGGAGCTCTCACCACCAGCCTGTCAGCCCCAGGCCCTCTCAGGCTCTAGAAGCCCTGCCCTGGCTCCTGCCCTGGCTCCTGCCCTGGCTCCTCCCTCTTGCCCAGGATGCTCACCCAGGAAGGAAATGAGAATGTTCTCAACTCTCCTACTGCTGGTGTTATTGTAAAGGGGAGATTTGGGGAAATAAAGATCAGTGGTAAACGTTTCTCACCAAGATGCTTCCTTCCCCAGCGCTCTCTCTCTCTCTCTCTCTCTCTCTCTCTCTCTCTCTCTCTCTCTCTCTCTTTCTCTCCCGCCCCTTCTCACACCACAGCCATTATTTCCTCAGACTTCCGCTCATTCCTTGGTTCTGACTACGATTTTTACAGGCTTACAAGAGGACTGTATTAGTGTTTCTTAAATAAACATTCTACTTCCAGGATGGAAACCCACCAGACTATTTATTTGATTGCTTTGAGTGGGCCTGTGAATAGTTTCCCTACAAAATGTTTCTAAAATGTTTAGATTTCAAGCAAAAGTCACTGATCATTCTGAGTTGGACACCTAAATGGAAAAGTTCTGCTAAGTGTACCCAGCCTGCTTAATGATGGGGAAGCAACAAGCTTTGTGTTTTCTCTATAAACAGAATCTTCCATTTGGCTACTCAGTAGGAATTTGTAGGCTCACTGTAACTTACTGGAAGGCCTGTGAAGAACAATAGCCAAGTTCTGGTTTTCAATAATGGAAGCCATCAATGAAAGAGCTGTCCCTGCTCCACACCCTCCCCACCTCCACAGCATTCCAGCACCATCCACACACTTGATAGGAATTTCCCAGGAGTTAGTGCCGTGAATATAGACCCCCGTTTTCATGTTATAGACAAGGGCTACCACGTGATTTCTTCTTTTTAATGCCGGCTTGTGTATGTTCCGTTCAGTCATGCAGGCTGTGCACTGCACAATGGCACTGTGGCCAAGGGGTGCACTACCATCCTGATTTTACATATTTTCTTAGGACAAGAGTCTATGTGAGAGCTGTGCAGTGTCATTTAGCTAAGATTTCAATACTGGATGCTACTGACTCTTTTTGTTGTTTTTTAAAGATGTATTTTATGTGATGTGCTTGTGCCCACAGAGGCCACAAGGGGGCATCGGATCCCCTAGAGACATTTGTGAGCCACCCAACATGGGTGCCTGGATCTGGATTCTGGTCCTCTGATGGTAAGCATTCAGCCACTGAACTGTCTCTCCAGCCTGTGATTCTTTTACAGTAATAGTCATGAAAAGCATCACCATCTTAAATGGTACGCTTTCTATTTAGGAATACTAAAATTAACTAAAGCAAGGTGACCATTTCTGCACAGCTAAGACCAACAGCTGTCCTGTTTTGCCTCGGGAGACACATTTAAACTCTAACGATGTTCCCATTATAGCATGTGACATGAGGTGCTTTCAAAAACAATTTCTATTTTCATTTTAAATTGCTTAAATATAGAAATAGACTGAAGACATACATGTATATTTGTGCATATCTATATATAAACATATGGATAATTTAAAAAAACAAACCTTTTATTTTAAGATAATTGTAGATTCATATCAGCTGCTAGGAATAATTAAAAAAAAACAGCCTACAAAATCTGGAGCCTAAATTTTTTCCTATGAGAACATCTTTTCTTTTAAAGACTTCAATTTTGATTTGTATGTGTGTCTGGGTGTTTGTATGCCACGTGTGTGCAGGCACCTGCAGAGGCCAGAAGAGGGCACTGGATTCACTGGAACTGGAGTTTCAGGTGGTTGTGAGCTGACATGTCTGCAAGAGCAGTCAGCCCATGCTCTTAATCACTGAGCTGTCCCTGCCAGTCACTCCACTGAGAATGTCTATGAAACCATTAACACGTCACATGTAGGACAATGGTGTTGAGAGCGCCCATCACGCTGTGCTCATGTGTGAATATGAATATTCACCCTCTGCAGCTTTGTACTGCCTGAGAACCTTGGTGTACACCCAACAGGACAGTCTTCAACCACACCAGCCATCGTGCTGTTCTTACACAAACATCTCACCCTCCATCTGACAACTCCTGTTTTCTACTGGCCTGTTCTGTTTCTATCATTCTGACACCCAAAGAATGCTGCAGAGATGGAATTAGGCAGCATAAGTGAGGTTTCCTGGGGAACCTCATCCCAGCTGCTGGGATGTTTCTTTTCTTTCTGTTGCTGATGGATGTTTTCTGCCCTATCACACCAGGGGTCCCTCTCTGTGCTGTGAATTCTCTGGGTCCCCCGTGAACACATCAGGTAATTATATAGACTAGTTCCACACTCAGGATTCCTCTGCTGATTTCCCTCAAGCTCTGACAAACATGATCCTGTTACTATCGACAATTGTGCCTTTACCAGAATGTCGGCTAGATGGACACGCAGGCTTTCTTAGTGACTTTCGTGCTGGCAATACACCTTTAAGCTTCTTCTGTGGCTTAAGTAGTTTCCTTTGTGTCAACACTGTATGGATGTACCATCATTTATGCCTCACCCTGTTGAGGAACATCATGGTTACACTCAGCTTGGGGCAAGTAGGAATGAGGCTGCTCTTCCTGCTCGTGAACAGGTTTTTGTGTGAATCTAAGTTTTCCGCTCATTTGGGTAAATATCTGGGCACACAACTGCTATGTTGTGTGATGGGTGTTTGGTTTGATAAGATGCTTCCAGTTGGTCTCACAGATGTGACCACACCATTCTGCATTACCACCAGCGGTGAGAACGTTCACTGTTCTACAGCCTCGCCAACCTTTGGTATTGCCAGACTCCGGGATGTTAGCCATTCTCACAGGTACACAGTGGCCCCTCACTGTTGTCTTCTTTAATTACAGATGGTGCTGAGCTCATTTGCATCTGCTAACTTCTCATCTGTGCATTTAGCCGTCAGAGACATGGCTGGGGAGGTCTTTGTCCAAGTTGAAGGCATCCATTGCTTTATCCTTCCTGACGTTTATTGCATAGTCTGCATATAAATCCATTTTACAGCTTATCGTTTTATGTGTATTTGTGTTTTGCCTGCACATATGTACGTGTAACACATGCGTGCAGCACCCGTGGAGACCAGAAGATGCCAGATTCCCGTGAGTTACTGATGGTTGTGAGCAGACACGTGGGAGCTGGGAATTGAACTCAGGTCCTCTGGAAGAGCAGCCAGTGCTCTCAGCACTGAGCATCTCCCCAGCTCTGGGTACAAACTCTGTGTTTGCGGTCATCTCTCTGAGCACATGCTGCATTTACCCATTCTTTTAAAAGAGGCTTTCACAGAACAACAAAAAATTATTTTAATGAAGTTCAACTTATCAGTATATACTTCCTGCCACATACACTCCACCTCAGACTTATTTAAGTAAACACACACAGTGTTGGATGGCAGACCCAAAGTCTCATCTGCAAAACTCTTCATCTTTACCTGCTCAAGTATGTGATGGAAATCTTTTGAATGGACTCCTTAATTCTCACAGCCCATTGTGTAAAAACCTGTGAACCGCCCCCCCCCCCCACCACCACCACTCCAGCATGAAAGTGTGAATGTCTGGGTGTTAACTGTTGCTCTATTGACAATTAATTGTTCTGAAACACCAGGTGAATGAAACCTCTGAGTTTTATGTCCCAGGTCAACAATGAAGAAACCAACCTTTGGTGGTTCACCTTTCAATTCTAACCCAATCAAACCTGAGGTTTGAGGTGTAAACAATCTGGATCCCTTATCTCATAGTCTTCCTCCACCTCTTCAAACATCTCAGCTTTCTCTCTCCTCTGTATATCAGAGACAAGCCCTTCATTCCTAGAGTATAGCTTAATGTCTGCAAACTGTTGGGTACTGATGAGCCTAATTGAAAACAATTTTTTAACCTCCCTGTGAGTTACTGGTCAAGGAGTGAGTGCCAGAGGATCCCAAACAATGCAGGTTAATGCCATCACTCTTGGTTGCCCAGCAGAACTTGATAGTAAGATTCCATTGCTGAAGGCATTACATACTCTAGCCGGAGGACTTGGAAATCAAGCTGATACTTCTCTGGAAGATCTCCCTGCTGGCTAGCTTTCATAGTTCTGGAAGGTGCTATGCAGGCTGCTGTGGGAGAAAGGTCATCAACAGTCGTATCCAGCTGTGAACCTTGTTAGCCACAATAATGACTGGTCTGGCAAGATAACCTCATGAGTGTAATAGTGGCATGAATATTATGGGTGTAACCAGCTGCTTTCTAATTGGATTTGAGGCCCACTGTAAACCTGGCCAAAAACCCAGGGCTGGGGAGTTCACAGGCCCTACAGGTGAACCTATTACCATTATGAACATGGTATCAAACAGCCTTCTAAATATATTGAGAACAATTTTTTGTTTGTTTGTTTATCAAGACAAGGTTTTTCTGTGTAGCCCTGGCTGTCCTGGATCTCGCTGTGTAGACCAGGCTGGCCTCCAACTCACATAGATCCACCTGGCTCTGCCTCCCAGTGCTGGGATTAAAGGCATACGCCACCAGGCCCAGCTACTGAACACAATCTAAACAAGATTTAATCTGCAGCTATGTAGATCAGTCTGGAGACTATAAAACAAAAAGTTGATCAGAACAAAAAAGGAGCCTTAAACCAGAAACCTGACACTCAAGCCCTTTCTTAGACTGGTACCAGTGGCTTCTGGGATTTCCTTCAGATGATATTATGTTGTAGTGCATCTGGGCTGCTGGGGTGGGAAATAAACGGAGCAGAGTGTAAGCAACAGAGATGGTTATCAGAGTCAGAGAGGCTCCACGTCCCACACCAAGGAGTCAGCTCGGCCCTCTTCTGGATTATAAGCTACCAACTTCTCTTGGAGTCCTCAGCACTACAGACTGCACAAGCCAGCACCCATGTCCTCTTGTATAAGGACAACAACAGTGTTGGGCAGGGCTGCACAGTAATGACCTGCACACATCAGACTCCTAAGGCCATCACCCACTATCCACAGCACAGCCTTTCCACCATGTGCGCTGTCTCAGGTTGCTATTCCTATCCCACTAAGAAGCTTTACAATTTTAAAAGTAAATTTCATTCTCCTAAGTTTGCAACGCTTTTTCTTCCGGAGTCTGTGATCTCTCTCCACTGTTATACCAATATTTAGAACACAAATAATTGTTCTGTCTCCTGACTCCATCTTGGGAATTTTGTAAACATAAAAAGGTGATATGTGAAATACCTCAATCAATACTAATGAAAGAATATACTGATTATGAATTAGCTTATTATTTATTTCCATTTTTTACTAATTTAATAACTTGCTTATTGAATATGAAACTTGCACATTCAATAGTCAATTGTTATCTTATTCATAGAGAATTTATAATTATTTCTACTTATTTTAGAGTATTTTATAATAATAATAATAAGGAAGATTTATATTTGGGAGATGGAGAGATGGCTAAGCAATTAAGAGCACAATTAAAACATTGCAGAGGACCTGAGTTTAGTTCCCAGTACCCATTCTAGGCAGCTCACAACACACACACACACACACACACACACACACACACACACACACACACACACACACTTAAAAATAAAATGAATCTTTAAGACACTTTTTTCTTGGCTGTAGGCAACTTCCAATACATAAAAGCACCTGGAAACGAGCACATGAATGATTACCAATTACTACATCTAACCCAGGCAGCTTTCAAACAAACATCAGCACTGTGATCCTGGCAGGGGAATGTCCTCTGTCAACAGACCTGGATGCTGCACTTCATTAAAAATGACTAATGCTGACCTGATCAAAGGGTTATAAATGTTGGTGCTAATGACAGCAGAGACCCATTTGGGGAACACTCCCGGTTTTCCTTTTTCTCTCAGATTCTCTTACTGCTGCATAAACTGAATACTGTTTTTGGAAGAAGGGAATATTTAAAGGAGTGTGTGGCTTTGTATGAAGGGTAAAGTGCTGCCCCCGATCTTGAAATGTCCACTGAGACAGAGATTTCCCCTTGAAATGAGTTTCAAGCAATCTTAGTTCCCATCACTCCTGCTCATTACAGAAAGATGCTGCTATCCAGTATTTGCTAATTATGATCGAGACCAGAAACCCAGCAAATTTCAAAGGGAACAATAGAAACAAACATCTGAAAACCATTTCCTGTGGGTTCTGTTACCCGGCTACTCACGGCAGATCTTCCAGTTTGGAGGCTTCGTGTCTCGGATCCAGCAGGTCGTAGCCACATTCATTGTAGATTTCCAAGTAAGAAATGTGTGTCGTGTAGACCTTGCTGCTGTCCTGCGTGGAGAAGAAAAAGGCCGTATGTAACGGCTAGAGAGAGATGCGCCATTTGTCTCCAGGCTTTTCTCACAGAACCCTCCGCTGTCCTCCCATGTTATATGGTTTACATTTGCAGTTTGTGACACTTTTGAATTGCTGTGGCCATCTGTGTGAAGTGGGTTATTATTTTTTTTGTAATACCTAATATCCATGATTATAAGTAACTTCAGTCTGTTAGTTTTTATTGGTTCCACATTATACATAAAATGTCAATATACACTTGCAGTGAGCCAAGTTGCTTGTAGAACTGAATAATATGTTGTTTTTTTACTTTCCAGGTCCCCCCAAAAAGGTTACTAAAAACAAATAAACAAACAAACTTACATCCTGTGAACAGTCTGTTCATAAAAGAGCAGAGGTTATTATTTTGGTTCAAAGACCAGGAGCCAATGTTTCCATTCTTGATCATAATTAATTTTCCTTTACTTTCCTACTACTCAGGATTTTATATTCTTTTAAAAAATATTAGCCGGGCGGTGGTGGTGCACGCCTTTAAATCCCAGCACTTGGGAGGCAGAGGCCGGCGGATCTCTGTGAGTTCGAGGCCAGCCTGAGCTACCAAGTGAGTTCCAGGAAAGGGGCAAAGCTACACAGAGAAACCCTGTCTTGAAAAACCAAAAAAAAAAAAAAAAAAATTTAATTATTTACTCTCTCTCTCTCTCTCTCTCTCTCTCTCTCTCTCTCTCTCTCTCTCTCTGTGTGTGTGTGTGTGTGTGTGTGTGTGTGTGTGTGTGTGTGTGTGTGTGTGTGTGTGTGTATGTATGTGCACATGAGTGCAGGTATCCACAAAGGCCAGAAGTGGGCATCAGATTCCCTTCAGCTGGAGTTACAGGCAGTTGTGAACCACCCAATGTGGGTGCTGGGAACAAAACTCTACCCTCTGCTAGAGCAGTCATGCTAACATGGTTTCCTACTGATATTAAGTTAAGAAATACTCCTGACCTTGAAAAACTGACATAAGAGAAGAATGTCTACATTTCAAGTCCTTCCAAAAATACCTGGGCACCAGTGAACCACTGTGGTTGACACTGTTGTTACTGCTGTTGATAAGTGTTTTCAAGTATTATGTCTAGAAGCCTCCAAATGGAGAATTATGTATGATGGGTTTCCAGAGAAAGGTAACCGGGGAAGGAAAACCCTCCCTGAATATGGATGGCACTTTCCCATGGGCTGGAGTCCTGAACTGAGTAAGTGGGGAAAAGAGAGGGAGGGCTGAGTGCTAAGTGCATTCATCACTCTGCTTTCTGACTGTGGACACAATGTGACCAGTCGGGTCATGTTCCCACCACCACGCCCTCCCCACACGGTGTACTCATATCTTCCAACACTAAGGCAAAAATACACCCTACTTTAAGCTGCTTTTGTTGGATATTTTGTTACAGCTCTGGTCAAAGTAGCTAAAATAATACAAGAATATGAAAGAAATGGACACGAGAAGAGAGCAGTGGACTTGAGCCATCATCTGTAATGGGGATGTTCTCTTCTTTAGAATTAGGATAAGAAGTCAGGGAAATGGCCAGCCCACTGCCCGGGATAAGGACAATGCCTTGGCTCCTCCAGCTTCTACTTCTCCTGCAGTTTTTCTGGCTTACACACTCCCATCTCACTGAGTGATGTGGCGAGCTACCTTTCTTGGTCCTTTTCAGCATCTGGGTTGCCAGACTGTAATGTAACACATGTGTTTCTTGCAGACAGACATTTCTTTTGCCCCAAACAAATCTGAGCCTCACAATGCTCCAATGTAAGGAGAAGCGAGTCCTGAAACAAATGGAATCCTCCCAAGTCCAATGGAAATAAGTCCTCACTCCCAGGCCTTTCAAAACACAGGGTGCTCTGGGGTCTTAGTTAGTCTTGAAGAAGGACTTGGCTTCAGTCTCATGCTGAGCTCTCTGATCCAGGGCAATCAGCAGGGGCCTCTGGCTCCAGTCTGCCTTCTAGTCTCCAGTGTGGACACACTTCATGGAGCACTCCAGTGTGGACACACTTCATGGAGCACTTGTTTCAGTACATTCCACTGTGATTATAGCGAATGTGTGTGGCCCACAGCAGAAACTGGTCCATTTCAGTTTCCCTGGCTGTCAGTTGGTTTGGTGGGCTTTCTCCAAGTCCGGGAAATTACTTGAGATGATTCAGAACTAAACAAGGTTTACATGACATCAATGACAAAGGGGTCTCCCAACAACTGACAGATGGTCAGTGCCCTGGAGACTTTTAGACTTCTTTGGTAAGCACAGAGATTTAGAAGAGACAAAGCATACTTCCCATTAGGAGAGGATTTGTTTATTCTATTCAGCCTAACCAGGGAAATTGGCTTCATTGGTTCTGAGAGCTTCAAAAGGTTTTCTGAAACTGGCCAGGTACCATTAGGCTACATGGACATATATGAATATCAATGAGTATGGAAACAATCATTAAGTATTTGCATATACAAATATTAATGATATGGTAATAATGATCATGAACCAGGCATACCCAGTGTGCCAAGAACTTTAAAGATTTGTTTTTATTATTCTTAATTACGTGTCTGTCTCTGTGGGTATGAATGTAGTATCTGCAGAGCCTGAAAGAGGACATTGGATCCCCTGCAGCTAGGGTTTTAGGCAGTTGTGAGCTGCCTATACGGGTGCTTGGAACAAAACTCAAGTTCTATGCAAGAGCAGGGTACACTCTTAACTGGAGCACTGTCTCTCCAGCCCAAGATCTTAAAATACAACGTTTGTCGCCCCACAGCAGCTCTATGACATTGAGACATGAAGCCACATGCCATCAGTGGCACACATCCTCAGAACCCTGACAGCTTACACAACCCTGCCCATCCTTCCAAGATGACAGCTTTCCACTTTGGTCCACGGCAACAAGAGCTATTGGAAATTATAGCTCCTGTTTGTGAAATGTGTGGAGAAGGCACAAGAGGTAGTGTCAGGAATACAGGAGGAAGTGAGAAGAAGGGCTCTGAATGTGGCAGACACACTCCTCAGCCCTTCCTCCTCACTTTTCCTGGCTCACACAGTTGGCACTCTTGGGCCAGTGAGAGAAGAGCTGAACTAATGGATAATTGCTGCTTTATGGATGGCAATTAGAATTATGCAGATCTCAGCAACTTCTTCTCGTCTTTGCAACTCAAAATGCAAATAGCCTTCAGTAGGGAAATCCAGAGTGACTGTTACAGCAGCGCAGTTAGACATTTATGCAGAATTCAAGGACTCGCTGGAGGTGGAAGAGAGACAGAGAGCTTCCAGAACAGTTCAACCCTTGCTTTCAGAAAATGGAAAGCAGAAACCCACAGAAGTTAAGTGACTCATCACAGGAAATGGATTCAAACACAGCCAACCAACCAAAGCCAATCTGAGCTACAAAGGCACTGGAGGCAGGCGAAGAAGCCATTTGCCTGACAGAGCTGTGGGCCAGTAATATATTGTAAGATGTGCACAGAGAAAAGTATCTCAATGGAGGCTCACTTTTTCCAACTATAAAATGGGAATAAAGATGCCTAGTGTGGTAGTTACAATATATGGTGTATTAAAAAGCCACCCATGGTGGGAGAGAGACGGCTCAGTGGTTTAGAACACTTGTTGCACTTACAGAGGACCTGGGTTCAATTCTCAGCACCCATGTGGTTTCTCACAACCACGCTAACTCTAGTTTCTGGGGGATCTAACACACTCTCCTGGCTTCTGTGGGTACCAGGCATGTGTATAGGACACACACACACACACACACAGGCAAACATTCGTAAGTAGGTGACATATTCAGTAGAGAGAGGGGATGACTCTAGAACAGGACTATGTTCACTGCAGTGGGGCAAATTCTGGCAAATTCTTCCAGCTTCTATTATTACCATGGGAAAACGGCAATCATGCCGTCTGATAGATTTGGTATTTAGGGACTAGAGGAAGATATGTATTAGTAAAAGGGTCTCAAACTGCAGAGAGTAAGATACTAGTTGGTCAAAGGTGTTATCTGAGCGGGAAGATGGCTCAGTGGGTAAAGAGCATGCTGTGCCAGCATATAGATCTGCGTTCAGATCCCAGAATCCACGTGAAGAGCTGGGTGTGGTGGGGTACAGCAGTAACCCTACTGCTGGGCTGGGGGAAGAGAAGGACAACCCCAGGGTCCACTGATCAGCCAGTCAACAAAAGATCCTATCTCAAAAAGCAGAAACAAAACAAAATCAGTGGAGAGAACGAGAGGACCTCCAACCTCAACTTCTGTACCACCTCCACACACGTGCACACCCACACACCCTGACACACAGCATCCATCACACCAGCTCCCGCTCCACCGCAAAAGCTCTCTCTCTAAGTCCTGTAGGCATCTCAGTGGGGCCCCAGCCTTTCTTCAATGAAGTCCCAGCCCCGGTATGAGAAGCACCTTCTGAATTTCCATTCCTCCTGCAAAGTCTGAACCTTTCTTTAAATGGGAAGGCCAGAGCTTTTCTACAACAGCACATTCCCGAGTGAGCTCAGTGTAACAGATGCCTCGAGCACTTCCTCACCATGGAGTACTTCTGCTGAATAGATCAAAGAAAATGGGAACTTGTTTCCTTTACCTTTTGCAACTGCTCAAAAATATATGACAGAGTCCTTGGGATGATGCCTCTGTCGCTGTAGCGCTCAGCCCCACCTGTGATGGTGAACGTCTTGCCACTGCCTGTCTGCCCATACGCGAAGATGGTACCATTGTAACCTGCCAGGACACTGCAAGAAGAAACGAGAGAGTTTTAACAGCTAAGTGGACACCCACGTTGGTACTGGTGCCTCATGGTTGAATAGCAACCTTATGGATAGCACTGAAAATATATTTATAAGGTATTTACAAAATATATGATGATCCAGTTAGAATTGTGTGTGTGTGTGTGTGTGTGTGTGTGTGTGTGTGTGTTCATGCCTACAGGTGCCTGTGTAGGAGTGCATATAGAGACCAAAGGTTAACACTGTGCATCTTCCTAATCCTTCTCCACCATATTTTTGAGACAGTCTCTCTCATTGAACTCAGAGAGTCCAGGACCCCCAGGGAGCCTCCTGTCTTCACCTGCCTATCTCCTGGATTATAGCGCCTGCTGCCAGGCTGTTTTAGGTGGGTGATGGAGAGCAAACGCAGGTCGTCAGGTTTGGGTGGCAAACACTTTCCCCACTAAGTCATTTCCCTGGCCCTCGGAATAGTTTTTAATCCAGGAATCTTAGGATCTCAATGTCTTTCTTTAGGGAAGGACATCCCACTCAAATGGAGTCCAGCATCATTCTACTGTCTTTGGGTTTTACTGTACTAGACTTGAAGAATGAGTTGAGAAAAATCATCTCAAGGAAACATTGTGATTTGGCAAGGTGTCTGTCTGCCTCCCTATGTAACTCCCTGTTAAATACTCAAATCAGTAGTCATCCCTACATTACAGAGTACACCCTTTTTACAACTGTGGTTCTTGAAATGTATTTCTCTATGTAATACCTACCACCAACAGAAAGTCCTCGGGACCCCACCCCCCGGAATGAGATATATATGTATGTGTGTGTAATATATATATATGTGGAAGATGTTGGCCCACGTGTGCTATTCAGCCCAGCCAGGCATCCTGTGATCTGATTTGGTCTTGGGAAGCCTTCGAACATAGGCTTTTGACAATGTGCTCTGTATGATGTGGGCTTCGAAGAGTGGGCCTTATACCCACACCACATGCACCAGGAAACTCTTGCAGTTTCTCTGTCTTTCTCGCCACAAGTGGCTCCTTGATCCCCAAGATGCTTTCCTCACAGCAGCCACCATGGGGTCGGCTAAGGGGACTCAAGTCCCACATGGTTTTAAGCAGACAGCTCCTCCGAGATCACTTTCCACCATTTGCATGGGGAATCCTGCTCTACGCTGGCTACTGAGACTCTGTCAACATTTCATTCTAGATCTCTCTCTGCTTCAGTGACATGTTGAATGACCTGTCCTCACAGTGTCCCGAGATAACACAGGGGTTACCCAGACCTTGTTCTGAAGAGCTCAGTTAACCCTTAGCATCTTATGCAGCTAGAAACCTCACAAACGCTGTGTTCAGCAACAGACTGATGTGTGCTCTGCTCTGTGCAGAGGCGCTAGTATTGCTTACAAACCTGAAGGGCTTGGTACAGGGAGTGGGGAAAACAAAGCTACTGTGTGCCAGTGCTCTGTTTCCAAGACGGGAATCATGTTTCCACCTGCGCCTTCACATTGAAACTGTCCACTGTGGACATCTCAGCTTGTAAGGCTGTGGTTCCCATGATGCATGGAGTTGGAGTGTTACTGAATCTTTTCCATCAATGGAATCTGTCACCAAGGAGACAGAGGTGTCTCATTGGAGTATCATTTGTATGTAGAATATTTCTTGCCACAGATGTGTTGAGTAAATGGGGGTCTATAACTTTAGGTATCAGACCTTAAACACTGTACCAATTCTTGACAGAAAGAATTCCTAAAATACATGAGGCATTATCAGTTGCAAAAAGCAAAGAATATGAGCACAAATTAGCATTTCCATTTTGCCATAGACACCGCCTATGAAAAGTGATGATTGGGGGTGACCTGTGTGTCCTCACTGACCATCTATCGGTTTTATACCAAAATCTTATTCTCACACTGCTAGTCACCTGTCTATCTGCTTTAAAATGTGTTTCCCTTATCTGCTACAGGATGGAAAATTAGACATCAGTTTCATAGAACACAGCATTTTAACAAAGAATGTAGGCCCCACCTACTTTCCCCAGCTCCTGTGGCCGCCTATCACACTGCACCCGTGAAAACTTACACAAAGGCACAACGGTGAAATCGGCCCATTTCCTTTTTCTCGAAACCCCTTATCCCAAATTAACCTTGTGCGCACTCCTCCGTGTGCCCTAGGCATTTCCACATGCCAGTCTGGTCTCATCTGTCCTAAGAGAAAATGCAAGTTTAAAATAAAGATAGAGAGGGGATGATGTAACATCCTTTGAGATAGCTCCATTCATCCACAAGAAGAAAGACACCATGGCAAAAAGTCTTCTGTTTGACCCTGAAAAGTATCTCAATATGACCAACAGCTCGGGTACTGCTTAAAAACAAAACAAAAAACCTCAGTAGAAACCCTGAGTTTCATCGTGATTCAACATCAGAATCCCTAGCCCTTCACCCCAGCTCCAAGGAAGCCTTTAAAAATAATATGCCTGGAGGTATGGGACCATAAATCCCAGCAGCTCAGCCACTGCTGAAGAGCAGTGTGCGTCTGGAGCCCTCACAGGGATCAGAGGACATCCCTTCTGATTCAAAGCCCTCACTGCGAACAGCCCTGGCTACAGGCAAATATTTAACATCCTAAGGTGGTAAGACCAGTGGGCTGAGCATGAATGTACAAAGTCTGTTAACAAGGACAGCGAGGCCCTTTGGAAAGACCCTTGACACTTCTGGGACACGGGAAGGCCATACCCAAGGCATAAGCATGTTGAGAAAGGCCTTGGGAAGGCTTTTTATCTCCCCCTGACTGGCCTGAGTCTCTCTGTAGAAGAAGTGAGTAGCAGAAAGACAGAGATACAGAGTTCTGGATATTGAAGGCATGTCTCTATACATAAGCAGAAATGCCCCTATGGCAACCAGGAAAGATATATTTAAGCCATTTAAGGCACACTTTACCCACAGAGCTGATCTCTATGATAACTGGGCAGAGGCTACATGTCTTAGTTACTTTTCTGTTTCTGTGAAAACAAAACAAAACAAACAAACAAAAACCAAACACTGACCAAGATAGCTACACACAAGGAAGAGTTTACCCAGAGAGACGAGAGTCCATCATGGCAGAAAGTCACGGCAGTGGACACGGTGACCAGAGCAGGAGGCTCACGTCCTCACCGGAGGCAAGAAGCGGAGAGAAAACGGAAAGCAGAGTGAGGCCTGAAACTCAAATCCTGCCCTCGGGGACCTAGTTCGGCAAGGCTGCTCCTCAGACCTCCCCACAAAGCGCCACCAACTGCAGACCAAGTGTTCACATACTGCAAGCCATGGGGACATACCACACTTAAACCACTGCAGCACACAGAGACGAGGACAACTGAGGGAGCTTGGGGGGTCATTCTGCGGGTAAAAGCGCCTTCTGTTGTAGATCCCCAGCACTCCCATGAAAAGCCAGTGTGGTCCTGTGTACACCTGTGACCCGGCACTGTGGGAGGAAAGTGTCGGGAGCTTGCTGGCCACCAGCCTGGCTCTAGGTTCAGGACAGATCCTGTCCCGTGAAGGGACAATGCAGAGGATGGTAGGTGGGCCACCAGACATCCTCCTCAGGCATAGGCTTCATGACTAAACATAGGAAAAATATTCCTGCAGACCTGATCAGTCACCGCCCCCTCTGCTCCTTCACCAGAATGGACATAATGTTTGTGAAATCTCTGTGGAAGCTCCAGGGGTGTGTACAGACAAAACACTCTCAACAACACGGACCAAGGAGGAAACCATACTTTCCACTTAGGGCTAACGGGAAGGCTAAAGTAAGTAGGCCAGTGAACGCTGACACAGGAAGCTGCGTGAACCAGCAGTCGTGAATCAGCAGATGTGAACACAGAGGACAGTGAACGCTGACACGGGAAGCTGCGGGAACCAGCAGATGTGAACGCAGAGGACAGTGAACGCTGACACGGGAAGCTGCGGGAACCAGCAGACGTGAACCAGCAGACGTGAACTCAGAGGCCAGAATCGGACCCACACAGGCTGAGATGCAATGCAGCTGGCTAGCATTGCTTCAGTGCTGTCTCTCAACTTTTCCCAAAGTGGCGATGAGATTATTCAATGAAGAAAGGATAAGAAAAAGTAGGACAATGAACAAAAGGGGACAAAACTGTTAAAACTGTGTGTATACAACTTTATATACATATAATCCATGTAGCTGCGTGCACACGAGTGCCACTGTCCACAGACACTGGAAGAGGACGTCAGAGCCTCTGGGGCTGCCAGATGTAGACACTGGGAACTGAACTTAGGTCTTCTGCAAGAGCCGCACATAGTGCTAGCAGCTGAGCCACGGCTCAGCCCCACTGTTCTGACAAGTCAACTATCCTGCCAGGGAACTGACATCAAACCTGCAGGCCACAGCACATCAACAGTCAGTGGGAAAGTAGAAAACGGGGCCACAGGATGACTTAGAGGGCAAAGGTGCTTGCAGCCAAATCTGAGGAACTGAGTTCAATTCCTGAGACCCACATGGTAGACAGAACAGATTCCTCTGACCTACATTCACATACATATACATACACACACCACATACATATATCACACACACATACATAGTCATACATACACACACACACTCTCCACACATACCCCACACATACACACATACTCCCTTCCCACACATACATTCTCCCCTACATACATACATACTCATACATATACACCCATACACACACGCACACACACACACACACACACACTCCACACCTATCCTACACATATACACATACCCCACACACATACATACATCCCCAACACACATATATACATACTCATACACACACATCACAACCCCCCCCACATACACATACACCTATACAAACACATACACACACACACACACGAAAAAAGAAAGAAAAGCATGCAATGAATTTAAATAGATTTACATTTTTAATTCTGAAGAATAAACAAACATTTTATCTCTATACCATATATCCATATATTTAAAACAATAAATTGTTGATACATTCAACTCTAAAGCCTATGTTAGATGAAAGAAGCCAGCCACAAAAGGTCATATATTGTTAAGACCTTGTCTAGGCAAAATATTTAGATCAGCGAATTCCATCGGGATAGAAAGTGGATTAGTGTCTGATGCCAGCTGAGTGGAGTCAGAAAACAGGAAGCAAATGTTGCACACAGTGAAGGGATTCTTCTGGGGTAACAAAAAGTCCTAAAATTAACTGATGGTCATTGACATGGCTATGCTAAAAACTACTAAATTAGATTCATCAACAAATTCTACTACATTTATTTATTTATTTATTTATTTATTTATTTATTTATTTATTTATTTATTTATTTATTTAGTGTGTGTGTGTGTGTGTGTGTGTGTGTGTGTGTGTGTGTGTGTGTGTGTGTGTGCATGTGTGCCTGTGAGTCCACATGTGCACCAGAGTGCATGGGTCAAGGTATGTGGACAGCTTAGCAGAGTGGGTTCGCTCTACCATCTGGGTTCTGGGGATCAAACTCAGCTCCACAGGCTCAGCAGCAAGAGCCTTTCCCCAGGGAGCCATCTCACCAATGGCTAAACAATGCTCTTGAAATGATAAACCTTTGGGCAGGTGAGCTCTCTCTCACAAGGAAGCTGCTGTGCCAATACAATGACAAAGAAGAATCAATACAAAGTCTTAGCAACAGGACGCTCTTGCCGTCTGTCTTTCCTGTGTATCTGTACTAGATGGAGCATGGAGAGACAACAGAGGCAAATGATAAGCTCCAGCAACTAACCAAGCAGGATGGAGGTTTGCAGGGGGAGCTTAAGATCAATGTTGCAGACTCCTGCTGGTCCATCACAGCTGGGGACAGGAAATAAATCCACCCTTTCTAGAGTGGGATTTGATGATCAGATGAAACGTCTGTTGTAGGAATTTGTAGAAAGCACCCACCCCCTAGGAGTCTAAGTTATAAAGACAAGATATTTTGTCAGCATTTATCTTTTAAGATTTTCACAAATATCCCAAACATAAAGCCCACACCATCTGGGAGATTCTAGACTTAAGTATGAATTGGACATATAATATGTTTCCACGCTAGAAAAATACAATTTTTTTCTGTTTAGCTTCTTCATTTGTATTATTCTTGATTGGTTTAACTAGACCTTGTATATAAGATCATGTAAGTGTGAAGAAAATGAAACTTCATGTTCATGCATGATGAAAAAGTCTTAGCTTCCTCTGACTATATCAAAGTAACGAATAAAAATTATTATTGTGCTGGACATGGGGGTGCATGCCTTTAACCCCAGCATCGGGAGGCAGAAGCAGACTTATTTCTGAGACTTGAGGCCAGCTTGGTTTACATAGTCAAACTGTCTTTAAAAAAATATTGTAAGATAATTTAATTCACTAAACAAAACAAGATTAATTCTAATCTTTCAAGTTTGAATAGATAGCATAGTTAGAAAACAAAGAGAGAAAGAAAGAGAGAAAGAGAGAGAGGGGGAGGGAGGGAGGGAGGGAGGAAGGAAGGAAGGAAGGAAGGAAGGAAGGAAGGAAGGAAGGAAGGAAGGAAGGAAGGAAGGAAGGGTGTTGGAGAGACGGCTCAGTGGTTTACAGCATTTGCTGTTCTTGCAGAGGACCCAGGTTCAGTTCCCAGCACCTGCATGGTGGCTCACAAGCCTGTAACTCCAGTTCTAGAGACTGATGCTTCTTCTGACCACCCAAGGCTCCTGACCATACATGGTGCACATGCATACACTCAGGTATACACATGTACACTTTAAATAAAACATGTAATTTAAAAAAGAACACTAGAGGCCTGTTAATGACTTTTCAGCCAACAGAACCAACCCCTCTAAAGTTTTTCTGAGAAATACACAGACTATGTTTATTGAGCCTTTAGATTCAAGATCAACTGACTTCACAGAATCAGGAAGGACTTTCTCTTTGAGGTGGGGGTGGCTGAAGTGGTACCCTAAAAAGGTTAGCCATCTGTTGTTTGTTGGGATAATAAATCATGTCGCCCAGGCTGGCCTTAAACTTGATATGGAGTCAAGGTCAACCTTGAACTCCTAATCTCCTGCTTCTCCCATTATGTCCAGTTTTAAAATTTTTCTTAGTTTGATAACATTCTAACAAGTTAGCCTTAGAAAAACTAAGAATGAAGGAAAGCCTACATTTGTTTTTATACTGTTTAGATAAAACATATGAAGTCATTTGGAAAACATAGACCATTTAATATGAGATCATAATTTTTAAGATAACTGAAATTATGCTGTCCTACGCCAGATTAGCCAAAAGGACTGACCTGGGGCTGAAGGATTTTGAACTCCTCTGTCCGGACCATTGGTTCCTTCTCAGCACTGCTTGCCTGTCACAGGCTACAGCAGCCCAAAGTCGCTTCTTGTGACATTCACAGAGCAGTTGGCTTCTGTCCTCTTCCTAAAATAAAGTCCACGTCCCTCAGAAGCAGCCCAAGGCGGGAACTGCTGCTTTTCTAGAGTGATGTGCTAAGTGACTCCATGGCTCGCACCCAAGAAGCTCTGAATGCATAAATCTACAGCACGAAGCTTTCCTCTTGTTGTTGTTTGTTCACAGCTGGGCGTGTGCTCGTGTGTGTGTGTGTGTGTATTCACGTGTATGTGTGTTCACAGGTATGTATGTGTGTTCAGGTGTGCATGTGTGTTCACAGGTAGGTGTAGGTGTGTGTGTGTGAGTGTACACCCAAGGCTGATGTCAGGAATTATTCTCAGTTACTCCTCTACCTTATATATTGAGGCAGGTCTCTCAGTCAAACCCAGAGGTCACGGATGCCTAGTCTTTCCAGCTGCTTTGCTCTGGAGACCCCATCCCTGGCTTTTGAAGCTGGAATGGCATATACCAGGCATTTGATGTGGGTTGTAGGGATCTGAACTCTGGTCTTCATGCTTGTGTGGCACGTTCTCTAACCGCAGGGCCATCTTCCCAGCCTAACATAAACTTTTAAGAGGTATTAGAATAACTCAGTTTGGCCATGTGTAAAATTAATGTCCCCAAGAATTAAGTCAAAAGAGCATGCAGCTTGTAAAACATGCAACAGGATTTTGGTCACAGAATGCTCCCTGGTCTGGATGAGAGAAGAAGGGATCCAAAGCAGGGGGCCCGAGTCTTTAAGGAATCTGAGAGATACGAAGAAGTGAATCTCCCTCTTCTTATTAATAGGGCCCAATCCCATTTACAAACCCAAGTGTGGGGTACAGGTGACTAGGGGTCAGACAATCATACACCCCACTCTATGACAGGCCTCCCCAACCCACCATCTGTCAACAGTTAGTGCTCCAAGAGGCTCCAGGCACGCAAATGAGGAAAAGCAGAATCACTCTTGTATGGATTTCCAGAAAGAGGAGATGGGACGAAGGAAGAAATGAGGAGGAGGAAGAGACGCTTATGCGTTGGGGTCCCTGGGTCACAGCTGCCGTATGCCATACGCCTTGCAGTTTTACATAAGGGAGCAGAGGTCAGAGGGACAGAGAAGGAATATCAGCTATGTCGGGGCCAACTCGGGGGCCAAGTCCCTGCTGTTCACTGGGCTGTCTTCAGTGGTTTGCTCTAACCCAGTTATATGAGCCAAGAAATCCTCTGCTTCTGAGCTGGGATTTCAGCCCAGGGTGACAATCATCACTGCTCCTTCACATGAAGGTCCTTGTGCCCACAGAACTCCCAAGAAACCAAGAATGTTAAGCATACAGGATTGTCTTTCCACTGGGAAAGGTTTAAAACCTGTTCTTCCATCCAGAAAGCTGGGAATTGGAGGTGATTAACTGCCTGGTGATCTGTGCTATCTCTTTTTTTTTTGTTTGTTTGTTCTTTTTTTTGGTTTTTCGAGACAGGGTTTCTCTGTGTAGCTTTGTGCCTCTCCTGAAACTCACTTGGTAGCCCAGGCTGGCCTCGAACTCACAGAGATCCGCCTGGCTCTGCCTCCCGAGTGCTGGGATTAAAGGCGTGCGCCACCACCTCCCGGCCTGTGCTATCTCTTGGGTCAGGCCATATCAGGCTCCTAGAACCAGGATCAGAGATGGCTGGTGGCTTGTAACCTAAATGACCCTTACAGTCAGGGCTCCCCAAGCTTCCACAACCAGAATGGAGATACCTAATAGTCTAAATGACCCTGTATAGCCAGAGGCTCCCCCAAGCTCCCACAGCCAGGACCAGAGGTAGCTAGTAGCCCAAATGACCTCTACACTATCTGTATGACCAAGACCAGGCCAGATTCTTCCCTAGGCCCTTAAGCTAACACAGGTATCCTATCTCTGGGACTCATGTATCCTGAGTTGAGTTTCAATGTACTTAGCTTCCTTGTGCACCAGGGATTGTATTATGCCAGGAAACTTCCCCCTGTCCCAATTTCTACCATGTTTGATTGTGCTGGGAATAAAGTGCCCAGCAGGAGACTCCCCAGGATCTTGATCCAGGTGGATGAAGTCAGTCTGAAGTGAGTTGTCATTCACCTCTTCAGGGTTTGCTTCCCTGTCTGCTGTGACCCCCTGCAGGGTCCCCTTCATGACCCAAGAGCTGTGGTGGTCTCCAGCTGATCTTCTCCACCACAGCTGTGATCCCTTTATGTGGGAATTATGCTGTCTGGTTTGTCCTGGTCTTCAGGACTCCCTAGTGGCCTAAGACTCAGGTGTCTTTTCTCTTCCTTTGTGTCCCTGTAAAAGAAGCCCAAAGCAATCAGTTGAAGGTTTAAGGGACGTCTCCACAGAACACAGAACTTCCCACATTGCTGTACACAACTTGGTTGTTTTAGTTGACCGCCTCCTTTCATGAGCATCTGAAAACGATTACATACTTAATGAATCCAAGTGTTTACTCTCAAGGGTCACAGAAAAACTGTCAGAAACACTACAGTCAGTGCATTTTTCATCCCATAAATAAGATAAAAATACACCTTCCTCTTCCCAATCTTGCATAATGCCTTCAAACCAAAGCAGGCCCTCGGACTGGATCATGTTCTGAAGGGGTTGCTTCCTGCTCTTGAAGCTGTGTGCATTTCTTCATGTTTCCAGGTTTCAGATGCTTGTCGTTAGTACTGGAGCGAAGCACTTTCTCCAGGAACTAAGAAATAAACAGCTCACATTGAAAGAACACTCTGCCCTGTGTTGGTCCTCCAGCTTATGGCCGTGAAGCTGTTTGGTGAGCTTAAGCTCTGGAAGGTTCTTTACGAGAGACTGTTTGGATTGTGTCCTGTGATAATGTTTGACTCTTGCAAAGCCCAGTCTGAAGTAGTGGGGACAAGATTGTCAACAAAGCCAGGGAATCCCAGAGCTGGGAAGACTCTCCCCTGCTCCCTTCTCGGGCCCCACATTCGAGGAAGAGGATACACAGACCCTTTGAGACAGACAGCTGCTCATCCGAGTTTTGTGATACAGCAGCCAAGAGTGGAGGTCCTGTCTGTGCTAAGGAGAAGGGGCACATCTAATGGTCTGTTGAAGGCTTATAAAACATGAGTAACGCTGAGAAAGTCCCCTCGTTCCTGGGCAGCTGATGGGATGAGGGAGTCACTTGTGACATTTCAAAAACGGAAAGATGCTGGGATTCAGCTTGGTTTATTTTGAACTATTTTTAAACAGAGTGCTACTCTTGTGGCATTTATCTAAGTCATTCAGACATTAAAACACTCAGCATAGGACATGGGGCAGGCAGCTACCATTATACAGATGAGGAGAGTGGGGCAGCGGTGGGGTCTGTGGTCTAAGAGTACTCGGACATAGTTAAACCAAGACAGTACTGTTGAAACAAAGTGCTCTCCTGGCTGTATTTGGCCAATAGTCGATATGTGCACAGGAAATTATAAAAGGTTTTGAGTAATGATCTCAGAAGCAAAAAGTACTACCTAAGATATACTTACAATTTTCATTTCTCACAAAATATATTTTAATATGTTCATTAATTGTTTTCTTTTTTAAATATTATTGTATTTTATTATTGTATCAGTGTACGTATGTCATGTATATCTATGTACCATGTGCATACAGTACCTGAAGATACAAAAAAAGAGCACTGGGTCCCCTAGACTGAAGCTACAGACAGTTGTGAGCTGCTGTGTGGGTGCTGGGAACCGAACCAGAGTCCTCTGAAGAGCCGCCAGTGCTGCTAATGGCAGAGCCATCGTCCAGCCCCTCATTTATTATTTCTAATCTGGATAGTCTTGTCTTGGCTGTTCCTTTCCAAAAAGTAGAAAATTCGGTCGAAACTAGGTCAATTAAGGTTCGCTTTGAACTCACTTCACAGAAGTGAAGCTGTAGGTGAACTAAGAATGGTCTCTCCAGAGCACGCTTTTAGAAAGGACAGCCCTTGGCCTTACGGGACCCTCAGTAGATTATGTGAATAACTGTCACAGCCCTGCAGTCCTCCTACTGTGCTGGTACTGGCACTCTGCCATTGTGTGCTGACACAGCCCCACCACCAAGTCTTGGCAGATGATGTACGTTTGGGAAACACCTGAGTCTTAGGCCACTAGGGAGTCCTGAAGACCAGGGCAAACCAGACAGCATAATTCCCACATAAAGGGATCACAGCTGTGGTGGAGAAGATCAGCTGGAGACCACCCACAGCTCTTGGGTCATGAAGGGGACCCTGCAGGGGGGTCACAGCAGACAGGGAAGCAAACTCTGAAGAGGTGAATGACAACTCACTTCAGACTGACTTCATCCACCTGGATCAAGATCCTGGGGAGTCTCCTGCTGGGCAACTTTATTCCCAGCACAATCAAACATGGTAGGAAATTGGCGGCGGGAGGGTGGGGGGGAGTTTCCTGGCATAATACAATCCCTGGTGCACAAGGAAGCTAAGTACATTGAAACTCAACTCAGGATACATGAGTCCCAGAGATAGGAATACCTGTGTTAGCTTAAGGGCCTAGGGAAGAATCTGGCCTGGTCTTGGTCATACAGATAGTGTAGAGGTCATTTGGGCTACTAGCTACCTCTGGTCCTGGCTGTGGGAGCTTAGGGGAGCCTCTGGCTATACAGGGTCATTTAGACTATTAGGTATCTCCATTCTGGTTGTGGAAGCTTGGGGAGCCCCTGACTGTAAGGGTCATTTAGGTTACAAGCCACCAGCCACCTCTGATCCTGGTTCTAGGAGCCTGATATGGCCTGACCCAACAGATCACCAGGCAGTTAATCACCTCCAGTTCCCAGCCTTTCTGGATGGAAGAACAATCTTTCTACAATTGTAACACCTAAATTGTTTATATTGTTAAATCAATCAATTCTCTCTGTGTGTGTATTTTGTGTATACATGCCCATATATATTCCTGTTGTGTGTGTTGTGTGTGTGTGTGTGTGTGTGTGTGAGAGAGAGAGAGAGAGAGAGGAGGAGGAGAGAGAGGAGAGGAGGAGAGAGAGAGAGAGAGAGAGAGAGATCCCAAGGTCTCTCGCCCCAGACACTTACAGGACAAATCAATGTAAAGCCTTGCAAATGAAGCTGACAGGCTCCACTGGGCGGATCTGAGGGGTAATTAGCACAGGCAGGTTGCAGGTGGGCATCACAGGTCAGGCCATGCGCATGTTAAGTGATGCATGCCATTCTTTCCACTGGATCTCAGCTTAGACCCACACAATGGCTGCTTGACGCCATACATGGTGAGGCTCCTACGTGTCTTACAGATGGGAAAGCCTGAAGATCTGCCATCCTGCCATCTGGAGCACTGGATTTTCATAAATTCCACAATAAAATCCTTCCAAGTACTATTTTATAACACCACTAACTGGATAGTTAACATTAGGAGAGAAAATTAACCACAATGAAGACGGACCTAACTACATCACAGATTCAGATGGACGCTAAGGATGCTTCCTCCCCACAGCACAGGAAACAGACAAGGGTGGCTGATCTTTCTAGGCCTTTCCCCCTGAATGAGGCTATCAAATGGGGACTTGGGGGACAGCCTCTAGCAAAGACAGGCTTTAGAGAAGAAGGTGAAGGAATGCAGATATTTTCCTTTGGTACACGACATCTAAAAACCCTTTCCAATTCCCTCTCTGGGATTCAAGGTCCACAAAGCAACTGAAACATACAATAGGTGGCTAAATTAATTTACATAAAAGGTAAGGTCGGTGGCTGGAAGGCTTGTACACTTGGAGGGGGGGGGGCGGGCAGAACTAACATCCCACTCTGCCCTCGCTTCACAGTTAGCTGGCTGTTAAAGGGAACAACAGAGGGCTTTGTATGGCTGCAAAAGAAGAAATTCTACAGAATTGGCGCACAGGGGTGGGGGTGGCTTCATAGGCTTTTCTGTGCAGAAGGCCGGCAATGGGGTCCTTTGACTGCACAGGAAACAGAACAGCTCTTGAGCACAGATTGGAATATACCAGAACTAATGCTGGCCATTTGGAGCTGCTTCCCTGGTCCTTTGAAACAACAGGAATTAGCTTTGTGGTATGGTCCATCCTCACACTTAAGGTGTTTTGGAGGCAGCTTTGAAAAGCCCGTGGAAGCATATGCACAGCCAGCTGTATGAAGCTGTACTCTAACAATGATAATGTAAGGGAAGGGCCTGAATCCCAAGATAGGAATCACATGCCGTGCGCTGGAGATGAATGGCTGGAGAAGCCAGTGACTAATTTACTGACACCTCCAGTAAGGAGGACACAGTGGTCATGGGGAACGAACATGAAACAGAGAAAGGGAAAGTAGAAGCAATTCCATAGCAAACTCCTGAGGCTCCTCTCACTCCACGTCGGCACCTCCCACAGAGGTCAGTCTCCACTCATCTCATCTATCCCTCCTGCCTCGGGCCACATTGATCAACCCTATTGACAAAGTTAATCTCTCCCCAGGGACCTCGGCATCGTTCCCCACCACCTCCCAGGGGCTTGTCTCCATTAACCAACCAACTAACTAATCAATAGAAGGATACATCGCCTTCTATCGATTGCTGCTGCCTTAGGAAAGAAGCATGTTTCTTCTTATGTTATTGAAAATACTTAATTTTTGATCATATAATTATATTAATTATTTTTCTGGTTGCTGTGACCAAACACCTTAACAAAAGCAACCTAAGGCAGAGAAGGCTTATTTAGCTCACTGTTCAGGAGTACAGTCCTCCATGGTGGGGAGGGCACGGTGGCCGGGGCAGGAAGTGGCTGGTCACATTGCACGTACAGTCAGAGAGCAGAAAGAGATAAGGCTGGTGCTCAGCTCACCCAAGGAATAGTGTAATTCAGGTTCAAGGTGGGTCTCTCCATCCTCCCATGTCAACTAACTTAATAAGATAATCTTGACTAGGCAAGTCTCTTAATGGAGTCCAGATCCTGTTGACAGTAACATTAATCATCATAGCGATTGATTCATAAATGCATGAATATTTGTTTAAAAAACATTGTTACATGTGAAGTCAAGTTCCCCTCGAACACCCCACAAACACAGCCTCAAACCTCTACTACTTTGGAATGTAACTTGAAGGAGTTTTTATTTATTCATTACATATAGCATAGCTTCCTGTCTCTTTCCCTTTGAGACAACTGCTCACATCCCTTATGTGTTGTTGGCTGATTGGCTTTGTTCATGCCACAGTGTTTCTTCACAGCAGTAGGCACACATCATTCTTTTACACTCTGAGTCTGTATAGTATTTCACAGTATAAATGTCTTGCCAGGAGGGGCTGGAGAGACGGCTCAGTGGTGAAGAGCATTCCTGCTCTTCCAAAGGTCCTGTGTTCAATTTCCAGCACCCACATGGCAGCTCACAACTATGTGATGTCATCTCTTAGTGTGCAGATGTACATGCAGACAAAGTACCCATGTACATAAAATACATAGATAAATCTTTTAAAAAAATCTTACCACGGCCATGCCAGGCAAGGACAATGGGCCTCACTACCTCTTTACTCTTCGCTCTGCTGGTCCTGCCCATGTTCTCTGTGCTGGTTCTACCAATGCACGAGGAAAGAGTCCAGCTTCTTTCTGCCCTCCTTTCCTCGTGATGACACCCAGCTCTTGTTTGGTCGGTTACATGGAGATGGAGTATCTCGTACTTTAAAATTTCAATCATCTGGAGGCTGGAGAGATGACTCAGTTGTTAAAAGCAGGTACTGCTCTTCCAGAGGACCAGAGTTCAATTCCCTACACCCACATCCAGCAATGTCAGCTCCAGGAGAGCAAATGCCCTCTACTGGCCTCTGCACATATGTTTACACAGACACACTTCTCTAATTTTAGAGTGAGTGTGGGTTCTTTCTTTCATATTAAGTATGAGGTTATCTTTACAGTATATGCTAAAATGTTTGTTATTTTCTCCAAAACAGTAACTTACCTTGGTTTAAAAGTTTTATTACATCTATTTATTTTGTGTGTGGGTATGCAGGTTTCAGTGCCTATGTGGGGGTCAGAGGACAAATTTCAGGAGTTAGTTCTCTCCTTCCACCATGTGGGTGCCAGCAAGGACTGAACTTGGGTCGCTGGGCATGATGTCAAGTGCCTTTGCTCACTGACCCACTCCACCGGCCATGACTTGTCTTTTAGCGTTGCCTCGGTTGGCTGTTTCCACCCTGACTTTTATTTAAATAACATTAACTTTTGTACTTTTCCTGTCCCCAAGCGTCACAGTGTACTGTCTCCCTGTCCATCTCTTGCTTGCTTTTTCAACCGTTCATTATACAGAAACATATTTTAATGTACAGCACGAGTATTAATCTAACTTTCCTTTCGTTCAGCTGAGAGCATAATTTCCCCAGTACCATTTATGTGGTCTATTGTTCCCTAGATCACAAACAAAATTTCCACATGCTCCAGTTGGTTGCTGTGTTATCCATCCTGCCTCCTGACCAATACCATACCATTTTAATGATCACTGGTCTGTGCTGTAGTTGGGTGTCTCATGGGAATAGCCACCATCTTTGCTTAAGGAAGCTATCATCCTGTCGTGTGTAATCTTGTCAAGCCTCCCAGGAGATTTAAAACCAGTCTTGTCATGTTCCAGCTGCCTCTAACCACAACGCTCTTATTCCTTTTATACAGATTAATGTTCAAAAGAACATACCCCAGAGATACACAGGCTTAGGCTGTATTGGCGCAAGGATTTATTTTGTTTGGTCGCTATCTTGTTGTTCTATTCACGTTTTTAAAAACATCTGACACCTATGTGAGAGCCAAGAGCCAGGCACAGACGCACAACAGGGTGTGTGCGCCTGTGTGGCTGGAGACAAGAGGGGACTGTCCTTTGTATCCCTGCTGGCCTTCTGTCCTGCTCTCCTGTGTCTGAACATGGCTCCCTTCCATCATTTGTGTGGCCTACTTAGACCCTGCACAGCTTTTGTCTAGGAGACCCAGGTCACTGTAACACCATCCCCAACAGCCTGGAACACCTCCAACCCACCTTCTGTTTCTGCTGCCTCCAGAATGATTTTCCACTACAGTCAGGGCTGGATGCTCTGCTCTGGTTTCAATTGTTTGTTGACTTTAGTTTGTCTTTGGGATGACATCCAACTTTCTTTGTGGGCAGTTCAAGGGCTCTCACAACCTAGAATTCCTTCGTACATCACTCCCTTCTTTTTCATATTATCCTTTCCCTAGCCACTCGGCCCTTCTGCAGTTCCTAATGGGTTTCCCAAATAGCCACCCACACATGAATAGGGAAGACCAAGTTGCCCTCCACTGCAAACCCTACTGTCCAGTCCTCTGGCCTAACTTCCCTTCCCCTTCCCACTCATGTACCTGAATGACATCTCCAAGTCTCGGATTTAACCCTACTGCTGCCTGCTCTTCAAAGCTCCCTGTGCACACCTCCCCTGGCAGCCCCACCTTCCACCACGCCAAGAAGAGCTGGAGGCCTTTGTGTGTTTCTCTTCCTTTCATGATGTTTTCCACTAAATCAAAGGGCAACTTCATTTTTTTTTTTTGTCTATGGGATTCTGTTTTTCTTAGATGCGTTTTATCTTAATCAAGTCACTCTATTTAAGTCTAAGTGGGAGACACTAGACGTCAGCAGGCATTCAGCATGACCCTGGCAAGGGAGAGAAGCATGGAGAGTGGGACAGAGGAGAGCCTAGTGCCATCCAACACTCCAACCTCTACTCAAGACAATAACAAAGTCAGCACGACCCAAATGCCAAACCCCAGAAAGAGAGTGCAGTCAACTTCATCCCCCATTTTAACCAACAGTGGGAGCACAATTATAGGATTGTTTCTCTGACAAACCTAGAAGACCTGTGCCAAAATAAATAAATAAAATAAAAAGCAAATCACATTTTTCTCTAAATTCAAAGCTAATATTTTACATGTTATTATGCCTTACAGTCAATATACTTTTCATTGTCATTACCAAAATAATAAAGGAATTTGATGGGAAAAGTGATAACCTATACAAGTATTTGCTTTGCATGCAGTTACTTGTCAATTGGTAAAGTTCAGATAAAATGTACTCACTGAAGCCCAGTCTGTTATACCAGCTTTGCCCCAATCTGAAAGGCACACGCCAACAAGATACCTCTGCCCCAAAGGCACACACAGAGCAAATGCAGACTCTGACTGGATCCATCCTGGCAACTCTAGGATCCGTCTCACAGAATTACTCACATGCGTATAAAACATGGGGCTCTGTCAGTAGCACACGGAGCTTCATGTTTAAGCACACGGGAAACTGAGAAGTCAGCCTTCTTGAGAACGCTAGCTAATGCAGTTTCTGCATGGTGTATGTTCAGTGTACACACTAAAGTGGGAAGTACTGAGCTAGAACCCAGGAAGAATGCACTTAAAACAGGCCCAATTCTGACCTGCCTTAGGATGTCAGTTTTTATTTTAAAAGAATTACACAACATTATGATGTTATCCCCATACAGAATAAATATTGAAGGGGAAGTGAAATTGAGCCCATGTTGTTCAAATATGCAGGTTGTTTCCAGTGAGGTGTTCAGGGATTGAAGAGAAGGCTCATCAGTTAAGGTGGTGTTCTGTTCTTATAGAAGACCTGAATTTGGTTCCCAGCACCTGTACGGGATGGCTCACAACCACCTGTGATTCCAGCTTCAGGGGATCCAAGGCTCTCTTCCAGTCTCTGCAGGCACTGCACCCAAGAGCACAGACACACACACACACACACACACACACACACACACACACACACACACACACACACATAAATAATTTAAAATAAAAATAACTAAAGTGAAATACTCATAATGCATAAAAACTTCTCTGCACTGAATTCAACGCTGCTGTACAAGCTGGGTGTGTTGCTGCATGCTTGCGGACTCAGCACTCAGGAGACTGCAGTGTCACTGTCAGCCTGGGCTGCAAGTGACCCTGATTCAAAACACAGCCATGCAAACAATGCTATGTACTTACAGGATGTTTTAAGTTCATAAAAAAATGTAAGCAAAAATTAACCTGTTTCCAAATCAAGTGAAAATGCATGTTATTTATAGGCACCTTGAAAACTCTATTGTGGTATAACAGGAAAAACAGGTATACCAAGTAGAGTTTCAACACCTTTTAATTCTAGTTACTATTGTGTTTTCTCCTTAAACTCTTCTGATCATGAATTCTAGAAGAAATTCTGTTGGCCTGGAAATCAGTACCTTGCTCTCTTGAAAAACATAATTTGCTGCAAAATTATGGAAAAATGCTTATTTTATTCCAGCACTATTTAACTGAACATATTAAGTTTGGAGTTATACATTAAACAATTTTCCCGTGAGCTGAGCCCAAGCTCACGTATTTCCACCCAGGGGAAAAAGTTCAGAGGGAATGAAAACAAAATTCAATAATGAAGGTCTTCATGTGGGGGGCAGGTAGCCAGGACAGAGTATAAAAGTCCAACTTTGTGTGTGGCTCATATGTAAATGCACACACACACACACACACATGCCCCTGCTACATCACTTAAGAACTCCGGCTCTCTTCTGAGTTACTAAGAGTCACACAAACTCTGGGTCTTGAGGACCGGCCTGCTATTTAGATGAGCCCACCCAAACTGGCCTAGACAGAGGAGAAATTGAACTATATTCAGAGTCTGCCAACAGAATTCACAATTGCTCCTCATAACTCCTAGTATTAAACAACCCTGTCAAGAAATCTCCTAATATCTCCAGTAAATCCGTTGTGCTGAAATATAAACCGGAAGACGGGCCCCAATGTGACTTGAGGAGGGAATATTCTGTATAAAGGCGTATACAATAAGACCAATTCTATATGTGTTCTATAGGAATTTCCCAACAGTTATTTAAGGGTACATGGGCCAAGAAAGTGCTGCATGTAGAAAATACTTGTCCTGGTTTACATATTATAGATAATATATAGATATATGGGACTATCATATCATTAATCTACTTCCTTTTCCCTCTTTAAACATGACAAGGCTAAGGTCAACATTACAGTACACCATAGAAAAAGACCCATTCATTCTACACATGCTGCTGAGCTGGTCAGTGGGGAGTCAAACGTGTTTGTTACTGTGGGGGTTGGAATGAGAAACATCCCCCATAGGTTCGTATGTCCGAACACTTGATCGCCAGCTGGTGGTGCTGTTGAGGGAGGTTATGGAACTTTAGCAGGCAAAGCCTTGCTGGAGGAAGTATGTCAAAAGGGGCAGACTTTGAGGTTTCACAGCCTAGCCCCGCTCCCTGCTCTCCTCTGCTTCCTGTGTATGGATGACATGTGACCTCCTGACTTTGTGACTGCCCAGCTGGTGTCATGTGACCAGCACCAGTCATCCCGACCACCACAGAGCTATCCTCCTCTGGAACGTGAGCCAACAATGCTTCCCTCTCTTAAGTTCCTTCTTGTTGGGTATTGTGTTGTGTTGCAGCAACAGAAAAGTAACTGCTCTTTTCACCATCGATGGATAGTCAGGTCACGGCTGATTAGCTTAGCCACACAATGATCTGAATTGGTAAAATTGTGTTTTCTAGAGTTTACTTTGACTCAAATAAGTGGCTGACCTTTGACTGTGCTTTGAACTGGCTTATTTCATATTTTCCCATAAGTTCACGCATGCAATATTAAGTATTTCATTAAAATCTCTAATAAAAAATGTATTGAAGGCCTTCTACTTTTTCCTTCATTCCTCCATTGCTTCATGCATTTATTCAAACAGACCTTTATAGGGTCCCTTCCAAAGCACTGTCCTAAGTACAGGATAAGGCAGAGCAGGAAAACTCATGAGCTCAGTCAGCACCTATACAGGGCACAGCCTTGTCTAAAACCTGGGTGGTGTCCTACTTAGGGTTTCTATTGCTGTGCTGAAACACCATGACCAAAGCAACGTGTGGAGGAAAGAGGTAACAGTCCATCACCGAGGGACGTCAGGAAAGGATCCTGGAGGCAGGAGCTGATGCAAAGGCTATGGAGGGGGGGCTGCTTACTGGCTTGCTTCCCATGGCTGGCTCCCCTGCTTTCTTTCTTTTTTTCATGTTTTTTTTTTCAAGACAGGGTTTCTTTGTGTAGCTTTGTGCCTATCCTGGATCTCACTCTGTAGACCAGGCTGGCCTTGAACTTACAGAGATCCGCCTGGCTCTGCCTCCCCAGTGCTGGGATTAAAGGCGTGCGCCACCACCGCCCAGCTCCACCTGCTTTCTTATAGAGCCCAGGACCAACGCGATCCCAGGGGTGGCCTCACCCACCATGGGCTGGGCCCTGCCACATCAATCACTAACTAAGAGAAGGCTTGTCTACAGCTGATCTTATGCAGGCCTTTTCCCTTTGAGGCTCCCTTCTCTCAGATGACTCTAGCTTGTGTCAAGTTGACACAAAACACACAGATGGGAGCCACTTCATCTTGGCATCCACTTGAGTGTCATCAAATTAGATCATTTATTCAGAACTTAAAGTATGGCTGTGTGATGTCATTCTCTGAGTGGTCCAGATGGCTCTGAAGTCCAATGCACCTTTGGAAATGCGGCTCGGAGGACCAGGATCTGAAGGGAAAGGAATTAAAGGGGCTCATAAGAGCTACAGAGAAGGACTCCAGGAGAAGCTGATGAGGGGTTGGTTACATAGAACCAAGGCGTTGACACCAGCCGACATTCTCCAACGTCCTCAGTTTTCTTCACCCAGCAGCCAGAAGGCATCTCTGAGAAGCACAAGCCAGCCCGGAATCTATGGTGCTGATATTCTGAGCTTTGAACCTAGGAAATGTAGCCATCCTAAGACAATACATTGGTTGACTTCAGCTGTGCGGCGCAGGCAAGTTTACAGAATAAGTATATATATAAATACAGTCAAACTCAGAGCCTTAATACTTTTTCTGAGCCATGTAGAAGAGAGATCTCTGCATCCCTGGGCTGTTCTAGTTTGTTTTAACAGTTTGAAACACTTAAAGAGATTATGATTTCAATTTAAAATGTGTAATTGAGTTCAGACTTCTGATATTAAGTTGAAGGGTTTCTGTATATTTGATTTACCATTGGAAATAATGTTGAAATGTTGAGAGAGCCGACTTATGCATGTATATGTCTGACTGCTAGTATTTCTTAGTTGCTTACTTGCTTAAAATAATCATTTGTTAGGTTTGAAAGTTGGCTCTGTCAGGCATGGGAGATGCTTGCAAAACTCAGTTATAGTAAATGTGTAAATGGGGTTTAAAATGCTTGTGGGAACTGAATTACCTTAATGGAGATGAGAACTAATTGTTCAGGGAAATTTCAACTGTTAGACTTGAATTAACCCAACGCCAGTAAGGTAATACATGAAAGAGGCAGTTCTCACATAATAATGACTTGTTCTAAAATAGAAAAATAAGCCATTTAGGCTGGGGTAGGTTCGGGAATGAACAGCTTAATAAATTCAATCATAGCTTTAAACCTAATTAAAGAGGAGAACTTTATAAAATTCCCTTCAAGAAAATCTTAGAAGTAGACCCTAGTAAAGTACGGGCTTTGTCCTGGTTTGTTTTTTGTTTTGGGGTTTTTTTTTTGGTTGTTGTTTTGTTTTGTTTTGTTTTTGTTTTTGTTTTTTGTCAACTTGACAACCTAGAGTCACCTGGGAAGAGGAGGCCTCAACTGAAGAATTGCCTTGATCATGGTCTGTGGCCACACTTATGGAAGATTGTCTTGATTAAAGATTGATGTGGGAGGGCCCAGCCCACTGTGGGCAGCACCTTTCCTAGGAGGTGGATGTAGGCTGTATAAGAAAGCAGGCTTGAGCATGAACCAGTGCGCAAGCCAGAGAGTAAGGCACAGATCAGCCTTCTCCCGAGAGCCGCCTCTGAGTTCTTGCCCTGGTTACCGCCATGACGGACGATGACCTGGAAGTGTGAGCTTAATAAACCTTATCTTTCCACAGTTGCTTTGTCAGAGTGTTTTATTATTACAGCAACAGAAAGCAACCTAGAAGAGACTTTCCTGCCTGGTTGATCTCAATGTCCTCAGAGATCAAACAAAACAAAACCACACGACATTCCCTTCATGCAGCGTCAACTTTGCAGGTTCTCAGACATTAGAGGGCACGTTCACCAGCACCAGAGGAAGAACCTGTGTTCTTTCTGTTCTAGAGCATTTGTAGATGGAAAAAAAAAAAGGACATCCAGAGCAGACTGGACACCAAGAACCGTAAGTTCCCTGACAGTGGTTACAGATGGGCTGTTGGAAGGGATGTCAGGAGTTGGGCCATAAACTCAGTTTTTTTCTCATAAAATGAGAAATAAACTAAGATGCCTGGGACATGACTCAGGAGGAAGCTTTCCTCACCACTACTTACCACTAGGAGCCAGCAGTGTGGCCCTCACATGCAGTGTGGCCCTCACATGCAGTGTGGCCCTCATATGCAGTGTGGCCCTCATATGCAGTGTGGCTCCTCACATGCAGTGTGGCTCATCACATGCAGTGTGACCCTCATATGCAGTGTGGCCCTCACATGCAGTGTGGCCCTCATATGCAGTGTGGCCCTCATATGCAGTGTGGTTCTCATATGCAGTGTGGCCCTCATATGCAGTGTGGCTCCTCACAGGCAGTGTGGCCCTCACGGGTTAGGCGGCCACTTCTAAGCCTGAGGGAGGCAATGACAAGCAGGAGCAGAAGTTATCTCAAGGAGTAACTGCTTTAAAGGACAGTCGTGGCTGGAAGACGATCAGTTGGTGAAGTGCTTGTCTGGCAGGCTTGAGGACCTAAGTTCAGGCCCCAGAACACACCAAAAGCTTGGTGTGATAGTGTGTGATTGTCATCCCAGAGCTGGGGGCATTGAGACAGGTGGAGTCCGGCACTCACTGGCCAGTCAGTCCAGGCCAGTGAAGGAGGCAGAGGATGAAAACCAAGGCCATCTTCTGGCCTCCATGTGCACCTGCACACACATGAGCATGTGCACACATGCATACATGTAGCATGTCTAAACAACAGTTCTGGAGCTGGAGAGGTGGCACAGAGGTTAAAATCCAGGACTGTTCTCGCATAGGGCTGAAGTTCAATCCCTAGCACTGGTACCAGGTGGCTGAGCAACTGCCTGCAACTCCAGTTCCAGGGACCCAATGCCCTCGCGGGCCTCTGTGGGTACTCACTCGGGTGCAATGCTCACACAGACACACATGCACACACATAAATAAAAATAAATAAATCTTAAAAAGCAATCGTGCAATTCAGCTCTCCTTAAAGGTGTGTACTGAAGACACCACTTGATGATGGAGGTTAAACACAGGAGCAGGAAGAGGGAGTTTCACATCGGAAAAGGCAATTCTGTCTTGGGAGAATCTAAAGCAATTCAGTCAGCACCACTTTAGCCTGAGTGATGGACGTGCATGCTGAAAGGGCTTGTCCTGTGCTGTGTGAGCAAAGCACCACTCCAGGAGCTTGAAACGTAGCAGTGCCCAGGCCAGACTGGGCCCCAGCTCTCCTGGGCTCACGTTCTAATGCAAGAACTAAGATCACAGTGCTTACCAGCTGCTTGGGGCACAACAACATTCTGTATATGATATGATTTCACACGGCATAGCTGCCAAGAAGCAGGAAAGGGGACCAGGGGTCACCTGGTCATCAGTGCAGGCCAAGCAGAGCAGAGAGCTCAGCTGGAGCTTGCGAGCACCTTGGTGTAAGTCCCAAAGAAAAGAAAGAAGGTAATGTAAGCTGAGATTCTCGTTTCTAGAAATGCCACCCAGCCTCAGCCAATGGCACCACAATTACCTTTGATTTCCCCACATGATGGCAGCCTTGATTCCGAGACCAGAGGCTGCCTGTGCAAAGAGCTGCAGCTGGAGGGTCTTCTCGGGGCATTCAGAGGGAGATCTGGGTCTGCAGGACTCGAAATGCACAATGCTTTCCGTGAGAGTTGACTTCGTATAAAAACATATAAACCATGTTTGAATTAGACATGTAAGGATTGATGACAGCCCACTATGTGCAGGAGCTGGGGCACAAAGAAATGGATCAGTCATTTATGTTCTCTCCCCAAGTTCAAGTCCTGAGCGTAAAAGGTGAAGTCACCATTTGGTATGTCCTTCAGGACTTGAACAGATCCTCTTTTCCTACTTAAAAACTACGAAGAAGTAGGAACGTGATCAACTGTGTATTAAATAATCATGAATGGTTGTGATGTATGTGGAGGTTTGTGGCACACATGGTATATGTAATTCTTAGTGTGGGTGTGTACCCATGTAGAGGCCAGAGGTCAACATCTGGTGTCTGCTACTGTGGATGTCAATCTTTTTTTATGTATTTCTTATTTTTGAGGCAAAGCCTCCCACTAAAGCTGAAGCTCACCCATTCAGGTAGGCTGGCTGGCCAGTGAGCTCCCGTGACCCTCTATTCTCCCGGCACTGGGATGACAAGCTGCACAGACACTTTCAGGGATTCCCGGCCCAGGCCCCAGTGCTTGTGTGGCAGGCACTGTACCACCTGAGCAATCTCCTCAGCCCAAGAGTGGCTTCCTTTACTCGTTCTATTTTCATGAGCAGAATGCATAAGGTGAGGTCAGGCACCGACTTGATGCGGTAAAAAGTGTATGTTGACAGCCTGAACCACCTCCGGCCTTTGCTGCGGATCCTTGAGGGCCCTCAGCAAATCTCCCATCCTGAACATCTCATGGTGACAGAGACCTGCCACTCCCCAGACTTCCCCAGAAGACAGTTCTGCCTTTGCTTGAGCCCTTCTGTGATGAGAAGGTGTCCTCTCCCCAAAAGACGCTCATCTCATGAAAATGTCCTCTGACCACATCTCTGCAATCTCCCAAGAAAAGAATTTTCCTCTGAACTCCTCAAATAAGAAGCCAGAGGTAACCCTCTCCATCAGAATTTGAAGCAATATTCAAGCTCTGCTCCAAAGCAGAAGAGCATCTCCGTGACTATACAGCATTTAAGCCTCTTTTCAGTAATGAAAAAATGAAATCTACTAAATTAAACCGACCTGGAAAAAAGCCCACATCATAAACATTGCTGAGACCTTTACTGTGAGACTAAACACTGAGCAATTTCATACTATAAAATTTTTTATTTTCCTTAATGGCTAGAAAGTTAACTTGAATCAATTCACTTAAAAATTATTTACCCATTTATTTTGAGGTAACACTTGTACAAACATTTGATCGGTGAAATAGAGGTTAAATCTATTCTCTTAATATTCTCTCAACATGTATGCTTAGACATCATGAGATGGTGCAAAATGAAGCTCCAGGACAAATAAATAAATGAAAAGGCTTAATAAACCAAGCCAAGCTAAACGCTTCCAAGGTCACTTTTTAATCACTCCACAAAGCATCTGTTCATGCACACCGATTTCTACTTCTCCAATCCCCCTGCCTCCTCCCCGATTCTTAGAAGGGCAAAAGTCATTCTCAAGGGCTTCTTTCTCTTTGAATACAGATGCTCACAGAGCACACACAAGTGGATGTACCCAGCCAGGATGGGCAGGCTCTCCCTGGTTGATGTCATCTGACCTCCCCTAGGCTTCCACATCACACATCTTTGAGGTGTCGATCACTGCCTCTCATACAGGTCTGGCCTCAGTCTATTTACCCTTGAAGTTGTTCCTTCCTTTGTGCTTGGCTACTTAAAAACAATAGCCTCTAGGGTGTCTTTTCGTAGTTTAGCCAATCTCTGACCCCATGGTACTATTTTCCTCCCACAAATAAGATGTTAGGAGACACAGTTCCCAGGAGAGAGTGTGCCTCATCCTTGTGAGGTAGCAGAAGGTGCTGGTGCAGCCCAGTAAAGGCCAAGGTTCGCAGGCATGGGCTAAGCTGGCTCTTGGTACCTGGACCTTAGCATGCTCAGACTCATAAATATGTGCCAGGCTGGTGAGCTCATGCTGTTTACCTCCCTGAGCAGGCTAGGCAGGAGAGGGGAATACTTGCTTTTCTGGGGGTTGCTAGGAGAGGGTTCTTTTGTGGGAAAACCTATCCACAACCTCTACTGACATGGGCCAACAAGTTGTCACTCACTGAAGACCTTTGAGGAGACGAAGGGACTCTGCCTCACTCCATGCCATATCTCACAACTTCACAAGTCTTCTGAGACAGAGAAAGCAGAAGCCCCAGCCCCAGAGAGTTTGTCAAGAAGACTAGCGTCGTCTCTACAGTAATCATTTGATAGCATGTTTACCCCTACTCAGAACGTCATCTGGGATTGCAGCACTTAAGATAAAGTACCTGGGAAATGGCTCCTTCTCAGACCCCATCTGTGCTCTCTTTAGGGAAATGTCTTCCCTAGAAATAGTATGTCAATATTTAGTAGCTGATTGAACAATGCTGTCTTACTGTCTGCCTCTGGCCGTCCCCAAACTAACCACATGAGGGCGCTGTGGTTGCCACTGAGATCAAACATAAAGTTCACATCCTGTCAGGCGGTTTGGGGAAAGTGCCAACTGCAATTATGAGCATGTTTTAATCTATGAAGTCGCTAATTGGATTTTCCATTCCATGTGGGTTGTGTGTCTGTCACACACACAGCATCGTGTTAATTGCTGTAGGACATCAACACATAAAGACAAGAACACAAGGCACAGGTAAAACGTCGAGAAAGCATGAGGGAAAGAAGATCCCTGGATGTTCATGTAGGAAATGTGCTCACAGCAGGATATACAGAGGGCTTCCATGCTAAGTACTCAGTGGACACTATTTCAACGTACCCCACACACCTGAAAAGCAAACCCTGGCATACGCAGTGTAGCAACAAAAAACAAGAGAGATCCTGCCTCAAAGCAAAACAGGAGGGAAGCCGTGACTCCTGGCCTGTGCACATAGATTTAAAAGTCTACCCAAGTTTTAATCATAATTTGGAAAGAACAGAACTAATGTTGACATCGGGGTAATGGAAAACACACAGGAGTTTATCCTCTTGCCAGATGGGCAAGAACTGAGCACAGAACAGGCAGTAAGCATGGGGACGGCCTGGGGAATGCGTCAAATGAAAGCGACAGGACTTCCCAATGGATGTTAGCTGGCATCCCAAAAGCGAACAGCAGAAGCCGAGCAAGTCTGCTGCCTGGACACGAAGCCAGTGCCCAACCAAGTTAAGCTCTTCTTTTAAACCTGTTACACCATCAGTTTGCATAACACATGTTCAAAGACCCCGCTAGAGAAAAAGGAGATGGCGTCTTGGAGCAGGCTGGAAACCCTGACGAGATGGTCAACACAAAGGGACCAGGCCAGAAAGTCCCAGACTGATACCAGACTTCTGTACTGTACTGTCTTGAGGGGAACAGGGAGCTCAGAGAAGAAAGATGGAATTCTGATGAACACTGAAATCACGGGTAAAACTGTTAGAACAAGAAGACATGTAGTGACCTGAAGTCCAATCTTCCCGCACTCTGTCACGTACTCTGAACTTTTAGGAATGCAAAATACCAAGAATTTATTAAGGATTAATGACTGACACAGAAAAGAGATATGGAAATTAGCCTTGTATGAAATCTACACACTGCGGAGCTATAGAAAGCCAAGTGTTTTGTCTAACTTAGCAAGAAAAGAACCAGGGTGAAAGTCATGAGCTCCTACAGCTCAAGGAGAAGCCACCCCTAGAAAATGCAGGGAAGAGAGTGCCATGAGGCGGCCTTCTGGCTAACTTGAGTATCTCCTCTACTGAGACACAAGAAGCATGAAGGAGGGAGCCATGGCTCCTTCTCCTTTACTTCTCTCTGCTGTGGCTCACACAGAACTCAGGGCACGTACTTTCTTCTGAAGAAATGCTGGCTGTACCTCAATTGGACTGAGCTTAGCAAGTTCACCAAAAGTAAACACTGAGGACAGAACGTTGAGATGCCCTGAAACCAACAGCGATGCAGGATGCATTGGTGATGCTTTCAAAGACTTCTGACCAATGTCCACTGACAGAGCTGTAGTGGCAGGCCTCAGGGCTGCAGACATGGACATCTCCTGATCAGTATTTTTACCAAGCAATTACGGAAGACCCAGGGAATATGCACATCACATTCACAGACAACTCCAAGCTACGAGGTAAAACTAATAAGCTAGGTAACTGAGTTGGGATGTTTTTTAAAGCTTTAAGAAGAGACAAGATGAAACGGAGATCAATACAAAGTCCTACAGCTCAATAACAACACACTTACTGCACTGGCTCAGAGCAGGAAGGCACAACAGAACCCAGTTCTTCCACCATGGCAGCTCCGAAAGCCGGTGAGCACTCCTCCTCAGATCCACTTACGGATTGTGCACAAAGCTTAATTGAGGTTTCCTCACCTGCATAATTAAACTTGCAGGAAAGTAAGGAAACAATCCAAAATGAAGAAATAAATTAAAAAATCAGTCCACACTGAGGCCACTTTGAGTGGACAGCACAAGAAAATCCTTCAAGCAATGTCAGAAGGCTCAGGGCCTTCAGATCAAAGCAGGCCTCTTAAAAGCTCAAGGTAAGGGATCATGTGACCAAGTCTTCAAGAGGCTGAGAAGCAATGCCAAACAAAGTTTCCCAGCCTGGCTAACTTGGACAGCAGGGAGGGCAACACAGAGAGCTCTTCATGGACCGCCCGGAAGGGCCAGCAGGGATGATTTCAAAGAACTCCAAACCCGGATAAGCAAAGGAGGCACTGGGGTAAACCCAGGAAAACCCACACCAGAAAATCCAAACACGCTCTAATTTGTTTTCTCATTTTGTATTTTGAGACAGGATCTTGCTATGTAGCTCAGGCTGGCTTGAAAGACTCAGTCCTCTTGTGGTACTCTCAAGTACCACACCCACGAACTGACTTCCTGGAATAATAACAATTACTATATTGAATCATACAAAAAGACATAATTAAAATGTTCAATATGATAAAATGGAGATTAAAGTTAATCATTGACCAGAAAATTAGATTAATCATCTTCAGACTCCACAAAGTTAAATATACACATAAACTTTGTATCACCTTATTATTCCACTTGCCTGTTTGTTTACTTAGTGACAGGGTCTCATTGTGTATCTCCAGTTTACTTGGAACTTGCCATGTAGCCCAGTGCTGTGGGATGGTCTGTATGTCAAATGTGTTGCTGATTGGTCAATGAATAAATCACTGATTGGCAGTGGCCAGGCAGGAAGTATAGGCGGGACTAACAGAGAGGAGAATTGAGAGAACAGGAAGCTGGGTGGGAGAGACACGGCCAGCCGCCATCAGGATAAGGAAGATGTAAAGTACCGGTAAGCCACAAGCCACGTGACAAGGTATAAATTAATAGAAATGGATTAATTTAAACTGTAAAAACAGTTAGCAAGAAGCCTGCCACGGCCATACAGTTTGTAACCAATATAAGTCTCTGTGTTTACTTGATCGGGTTTGAGCGGCTTGGGACTGGCAGGTGAGAGAGATTTGTCCTGACTGTGGGCCAGGCAGGAAAACATTAGCAACAGCCCAGGCTTGACCTCAACCTTGAGATTCACCTGCTTCAGCCTCCTGAGTGTTGGGATTACAGGCATACACCCCACACCCAGCTTAAGTTTTAAAAAATAGCCACTAAAGTAAAAGCTAAATAAAAATATAAAGTACAAAATTTCCAAATAACGAATAAGGAAAATGGGGTCAGCAAACCAGATGGTAAACAAAGGACTAGGAAACAGAGTAGAATGGATGTAAACATGATAGGATTGAAGATGCTGACTGGCACTGAATGGACTTAAACTTAGATTCAAAAGTGAAAACAATCCAGACATCACTTATAAAGAGTCACAACTAAAGCCTATGACTGTGAGAGCTGGGTTTTAAATAAAATAAAATAAAAAGATGAAAACAAATTTTATATTTCCCACTGTGAGTATATCAATGTATTTGATTACTTGACGCTGGCTTGGCTCCTTTAGTGCTGCTCTAGAATATTCTGTATTACGCTTTAGATGTGAGCTGTGTATAAGAGATGGCAGATCTGTATTTGTTTTTAAAAATAGAATTTAAGAAACAGGATTACTAGCAATAAATCGATCACTGTTTAGGATAAAAGAAAAAAATCTCAGGAAGATGAGATAATTCTAAACTAATAACAGGCTCCAAATCCATAAAGCATAAGCTGATAGATTCACAAGAGGACAGGGGTACAGTGTTTGAGAGTATCTCCATTGGTTCTGAAAGACCCTAACCCTTCAGGTTTACACCTCCAAGCCCCAGGAAATGAGAAACTAAAAATCTAGTTCCAAGGGCAAGCTGACTCAATCATTATTCAACCACCCCGCCCCAATGTAACAATGTAAAGAGATCTCTGTTAAGAGATGCGCTCCACTGTGACTGGGATAGTTGCAAGTGTTCCAGGAAGGACCACTGTGACCTTTATGTAAACTCCACTCCCGCCCTGATACCCCCCTTGAGGTTTCGGGAAGAATGTGCATGCGGATGTGACTGTACCCACTCTGTGATCACCCTGTGATCAGGCCATGAAATTATATGGGAATTGTAATCTTATGGCTTTTATGAATTTTTCCTTTAAAAGTGCCCATGTGATTGCAATAGGTGCGACTCTTGCTCTTTGGAGCTGAGTTAGTCCGACTGCACAGGCGCATTAATAAACACCTCTTGCTGTTGCATCAACTGGATCGGAGTCTGGGTTCTTGGGGCGCCCCCTCGAGAAGGTAGTACCCTGGGTCTGGGGTCTATCAGTTCTTGATGGACCAAACAGAAAGCAACTTGTATTGATGGACATAGCAAATTTGGACCGTGGGGCAAGACGAAGGGCAAGTATGGAAGCCTGCTGGAAGCCACTCAGCTATTAAAAACCTTAAATAACTTCAAATTGATCTTTTGGATAGCACATTAGGGGTGGTGTGGTCAAATGGCCTTGGAGATCTCAACTGAGGCTAAGATGGATTAGTTTTCAAAACTGGGTAAAGCTCTAAGATGAGTGCTGGCTTGAGGTATAAACCTTGACACTTCCCCTAGGTTCCACTTTGAGTTTGGTGTGGGGTGGGGATCACCAAGCTAACCCTGAAAAGAAGTTTGTGGGTGGGGCCCAAGGGGCACCTAAGAAAACCAACCAACAATTTTGTACCAACTCTCCTTAGCCCAAACCACAGAATTTCACTTAGCAACGAAGATCTATCTTAGACCCACACACAGCAACCTGAGCCAACTGTCTCCAATCCTCAGATGCCAACTGTCTCCAACTCTCAGATACTCACTGTTCCAACCCTCAGATGCCCACTGTTCCAACCCTCAGATGCCCACTCTCCCAACCCTCAGATGCCCACTCTCCCAACCCTCAGATGCCCACTCTCCCAACCCTCAGATGCCAACTGTCCCAACCCTCAGATGCCAACCATCTCCAACCCTCAGATGCCAACTGTCCCAACCCTCAGATGCCAACCATCTCCAACCCTTAGATGCCAACTGTCCCAACCCTCAGATGCCCACTCTCCCAACCCTCAGATGCCAACTGTCCCAACCCTCAGATGCCAACCATCTCCAACCCTCAGATGCCAACTGTCCCAACCCTCAGATGTGCCTGAGCACTGCTAGGCTTGAGAGATAAGCAAAGGGGCAGCTTTGAAGAGAGTTAACTTGAAACTCTTCTGGAGACTTTACAATAGAACACTGTGGCGTCTACCACAGAATAAAATTACTGAAAAAATAAATCACACAAGGCCTCAGTCCTTTCTGCCAGATGGTCATCACGGGGGACAGAAAGGGAATTTGTTTGTGTCTGATGTTCTACAAACAAATGACAGCAGCCTCCTAAACAGAAAAACAAATAAGCGAACGTGTCCTGTAGTAATACAATGGGCTAAATTTACAGCTAGCATCTTTGTGAAGACACACTTGGCCCAAACACTAGCTTGCATATCCAATTATATGTCCACACACAAAAACAAACACAAAGGAACCTCTTTTAATACGGTACACATAGTACCTACTTGTGTGGAAAGCCGTGCTGTGTGTACCGATGCCTAAGTTTACATTCTCAAACGTGAGATATCTCACTGTGCCTTTCTAGAGAATTCTGTTTATGGCTCAGCACTGCAAGGGGGCATAAAGGAAACTTATTCTACCACCGGGGTGGGACACCGTTAATGGCAATGGTGGGCAGAGAGCAAGCTCGCAGCAGAGACAACCATGCAAAGGGCTTTTAGAGACTGGCACCCAGTGCTGGGACACAAGGATGCCCGTGTTGGTGAAGCTGAGCGGACAGTCAGTGCAGACACCACATGGCAGCTGTATGGCGACTTTTCTTCTTGCTGTGGCCAAATTCCTGATGATAGGTAATTTAAGGAGGAAGGGCTCATCATTTGAGGGGATACAATCAATCACAACATCATGGCAAGAAAATCATGACTGCCGAGTGTGAGCCGCATCATGTTACCTCCACATCTAGGAAGCAGACCACAGGGAACGTTGGGTCTCGGCTTGCATTCTTCTTTTTCCAAATGTTATTCAGCCCTAGACCCCAGTCAGTGGGGTGGTGCTGCTTCCATTCTGGTGGCTCTTTTCTTCTCAGTTGAAAGTCTCAGGAAACACAGTGGAGGGTTGGAGTGATGGCTCGGTGGTTAAGAACGCATGCTGATCTTCCAGAGGAAGGTGGCTCACAACTGCCTGAAATTCCAGCTCCAGGGGATCTGACACCTCTAAGTTCTGCAGGTGGGGGTCCACACATGCATACATATACACACATACACACACATACACACACACACACACACACACACACACGATGGAACCAAATCTTTTTTTTAAAAAAAGGTACAGTTACCAGTGTGCTCCTAGGTGATTCTGCCTCTAGTCAAGCTGACAAGACTAACCTGGTACCCAATGCACCACTTTTAAATGACATCATTTGAACCCAGGTCCGCAAAGCCTCACGAATTTGAGGGTGAGAATGCTCCTACAGAACTGTAAGAATCAGTGATGATGTAGAAAGAAGAAAACTGCAAATGCCCTATACCTGGGAAGGTGAGCCAAGGCCTCAGGAAATCAATGCTGGGCACAGGAGACTCGGGCTACTGTGGTGGGAAGGGAGCCAAGGAATGGAGCAGGCAGACATGGCAGGGGCAGGAGGCGGTACTGAACTGACTGGGTGTATTTACTCAAGGAAACTGAGGGAGAGAAGCAGCCTCCTAAACAGAAAAACTCTCAGAGTCCAGAGAAATATGAGATGCAATCAAGAGTGAGGAGGTGTGTGGTGGTATTGTGTTCCCCAAAATATTGTGCACCCTAATAAACTTATCTGGGGTCACAGAACAGAACAGCCACAATATCAAACATAGAGGATAGGCAGTGGTAGCACACGCCTTTAATCCTAGCATTCCAGAGGCAGAAATTTGTCTGGATCTCTGTGAGTTCAAGGCCACAAGGATACAGCCAAGCATGGTGACACATGCCTTTAATCCCAGGGAGTGATGGCAGAAAGCAGAAAGATATATAAGGTGTGAAGACCAGAAACTAGAAGCTTTTGGCTGGTTAAGCTTTTAGGTTTTGAGCAGCAGTTCAGCCGAGATTCATTCTGCCTGAGGACTCAGAAGCTTCCAGACTGAGGAACAGGATCAGCTGAGGAACTGGCGAGGTGAGGTAGCTGTGGCTTGTTCTGCTTCTCTGATCTTCCAGCATTCACCCCAATAACTGGCCTCAGGTTTGATTTAATTAATAAGACCTTTTAAGATTCCTGCTACAGAGGTGAGCAAGCTGCAGAGATATGAGGAGAGTGTGTGGATACCCATTTGAGGCTCCCATTGAGCAGGATCGTTCCTACAAACTCGGCAGGCAGCGTGCTGACAGAGAGAGGACTGATGACCGGGCTTAAGCAGGGAAGAGTGTTTCCTGGGTGCTGGGCTGGATGGAAGTAGAGGGATTGTTACTGCGTCTTGACCATGGCTCAGACCCCACGGGGGGCTGCTGCAGATGGAGCTGATGGTAGCTCTGGCAGTTGAATGGTTCTGGCTCCGTCAGCATTCCAGGCATCTAGAGGAATTCATACTTTCTTCCTCTATTTGAACAATCACTGTACTGACTTCAACTCAAAGACACTCAAGTTTATAATGAACACAATGCAGCCATCTACCGCATGAATCTATTTTTATCTTAACTCATTTTTAAGGACTAGCTTTTTTTAAAAGCTGTGTTCTTTTCTAATGAGGGCTGGATTATAAAACATCTCTGGACTTAAACATCCTTTCTTATTTGGATGGAAGATAAAAGAGCTTTTTCCTGAAAGTAAACAAAATGGCTCAACATGACATCTTATTCTTAAATCTTTGCCAGGACAATGGAATAAATCATATTTTGGAAGGGGCTGAGCTTGATAGATCTGCCTGTATCTCAAATTACACAAAATGTTAACGTTTCTTAAACAAAAGATACCAACCACTACATTTTTTTAGTTTACCAGGAGGATTACCCTGTGAAGTAGACACAACCAGAATCTGCCCTTTTGCTTGAGCAACCTTTTAAAAATGAACATAACAATATTAACAATATTTTTCTCTTTATAAAAAAATGTGATGGGAAAGATGTTAGTTATGCAAACCACGTGACAAAGCCAAGAGCTTTTACTAGGCAGCATATCCTGTGGCCCTCAGGCAGCTTGTTCAGAAGAACTCTTTTTTTTTTTTTTTTTTTTTGGTTTTTCGAGACAGGGTTTCTCTGTGTAGCTTTGAGCCTTTCCTGGAACTCACTTGGTAGCCCAGGTTGGCCTCGAACTCACAGAGATCCGCCTGGCTCTGCCTCCCGAGTGCTGGGATTAAAGGCGTGCGCCACCACCGCCCGGCTCAGAAGAACTCTTAAGCACAACAGCCGAGCACCTGGGCTAAGGAGAGAAACATGGTTTTTTGAGCTCCCAGGTTTGCATTTCTGTCAAGTGCTCTCTCTGGTTTGGCTGTTTTAGCTGCAGCAGTATCAAAAAGGATTCCAGGCAGGAAGTGTGGATGGGGGAAGAACTTCAGCTTTTCCCATAACCTAAGTGCCTATGTTAGGAAACACGATGGGGGAATCAAAGTCGTCATAAACAGGACCTCGCTCCAGAACAGCCTCCCAAATGATAAACAGTCCTAGTCATAAGTGCTATGGTTTGTTTTGGTTTTTGGTTTTGGTTTTGGTTTGTTTTTTGAGACAGGGTTTCTGTGTATAGCCCAGGCTGTCCTGGAACTCGCTCTGTGGACTAGGCTGGCCTTGAACTCAGAGATCCTCCTGTTTCTGCCTCTTGAGTGCTGAGATTAAAGGCATGCATCACAACTACCCAGCTTACATGCGCTCTTTTTAATAGGGCACCAAGTCATAGACCTTCTTTGGGGTTCTGGAATTTAATTGCATGTTAAAGGCAGTGAAGGGCAAAGGCCCATATGGTTTTCAGCTCTTAGTCTGTGGCACTATAATGATCCAAAAGTCCCAAAGGGACCAGAATTGGGTTGTGTCTTTATTGGCAGCAAAAAAACAGGAAGACATGAAGGCAGGCTTCTTAAAATGTTCCCTTGAAAAAGGTGTCAAGTGCCAGGTAAGCCATCTAGGAACAGTCTACACAGCATAGTGTGGCAGCCATGGGTCCTTGGAGTCCAGGTTCAATAACACTCTGCAGATGGAGTCAGTGACAGGGTCATAGTAAAAGACCACATGGACAGGAAATGTGACAGGCGGTGCTCCAAACAAACATGGTGGACAATGGCAGCTGTGGCAGGGCAGAACAGAAAGACACAGAGCCCAGCAAGAAGTGAGGAGCAGGAGGGTTGTGAGGACCTCTGCAGGGACACAGAAACTAACCTGCCAGGAAAAGTGAACCCTAACTCCTAAGGCTGGACTCTCCAGACCAGATGAGCTAGCTGAAGCCTTGTAGGGTTCAGAGAATACACACAGCAAAGAACTGTTCTCTAGGATGGTGTGAGTAAGAAAGATTTGAACTTCTTATTCCCTGAGATCAAAGAGCATCACTCTGTTTCCTGGACAACGTAAGGAATGAATGCCCTTTTGAAGTCTATACACGAAAGCACTAGGGGGAGAAGAAGTTGGCTGATCAGTTCTTATCTGTCATCAATGGGAATCGTTTTGATATATCCTTTCAAGTGACTATTTTTCTAAACACCAGCACAGTGGCTTTCCCATTCATCATACTGTGGTGGTCCAAAGAAGTCAGCCTCGCTGAGGTGGGATCCTGGCTCTGTCACATTTTAACTATGTGACCTTTGCAGGTCCCTCAGCATTGCTTCATTTTACTTTCTTCTTCCAGGGAATGAAAATACCATTTCCAGCTGAAGGGCAGTTAACGACTCCCTGTAAAGCATTTATTAGCAAGCATCCCAGTAGGGAATGATGGTGCACTCTGTTCATAGAAAGCTTTTTTACAAAGACGTGAGTACAGGGCAGCTACAGGAACAGTGCTAAAACCCTGGGCTGGCCGTGAAGATTCTGTTGCCACCTGTTGGTCTGGACTTACAAGGGAAGGTGACCAGGATCCAGGAGAGAGGTACAGAGTGCTGGCTGATCTTGAGTCTAACGCAAACAGGCAACCAGGGAGAACCATCCAGGGAAAGAGCCACCACCCTGCTCCCCTCCCACCTCCTAGTACACCTCTCCAGGGGATGCACAAGAGTGTGGCGGCAGGAAGAGAGGATTGGAGACTTGGGTGGCTGTGAGCCGCCTGACTTCAGTGCTGGGAACAGGAACTTCTGCCCTCTGGAAACGCAGTGCAGGGTCCTCCCCCGAACCACACCCCAGCCAGCCTGTGAAGAGTGCTTGACTGCATCTGGGGATTCAGAGGGCAGAGCAGTTGAGGAGCCACACAAAGCAGCCTGCTGGGACAGAAAACAGGGACTGGGACCCAGGTAGCAAATCCAGTGACACAAACGAACAGACCACCTTCAGCTTTAACATATCGAAATCACATGATGGCTTTAAGCATCTTTTTTTAAAAGGATTTATTAAGGACTTTTTTTTTTTTTTTGGTTTTTTTGAGACAGGGTTTCTCTGTGTTATTTTGGTGCCTGTCCTGGATCTCACTCTGTAGACCAGGCTGGCCTCGAACTCACAGAGATCCGCCTGGCTCTGCCTCCCAAGTGCTGGGATTAAAGGCGTGTGCCACCACCCTGCTTGGCTTTAAGCATCTTAACTTGAGCAGGCGTGCATTGCCTTAGCCATGTCACATGGACCCTAATGATCATAAAGATGCACCCAGCTACACAGCGACTCACAGTCAACACAGCCTGATCTTCCTGTTGCTAGACCTACGCCAGGGACAGGGAACTCATTGTTCCGTTTATTCTGGTCTGGGAGAAGAGAAAGTATTACAGGAGCCAACAGTGGCCATTCTTGCATTTCCTAAGAAGCTGCTGGGGCACTTTGCCTCCTAGCCAAGCCCATGGAAGAAGTGTGCTCAAGTAAGCTCTGAGATGCATGCGCAATCCGCAGGCTTCCGTCACAGATTGGAACAAGGGTGAGGAAGAAGGGAAGGATATTCTACAGAGTCTGGCTTCCCAGTCCCTGTGAATAAGTACACCCAATTCTCAGTCATATTCCCTGTGGGAGGTTTGTATGGTTAGGACAATTCTAATTTTTTTAATTAGGTACACTTTGTAAGGTAGCATCTACTAATACAATGATCAGAACAAAGGTTCTGCCGTGTAATTTGTAAGCCAATGATTACATGATTAAAGATTACATGACTTAGAATAGCTTCTCAAATGAATTTATTTTTGAGAATCTCATATAGGCATGTAATGAAATATCATCTCTACTCCCTAGACTTCTCCAAAAACAATAAAAATTAAAAAACTGGAAGAGAACCAAAATCAGAGTTTATAATTAGTGAAATAAAAACAAGAAAATCAACAAAAACCCACACAAGACAAAAACACAAAAGAATTGATGAAATGGTCGGTTCTTTGAAAAGATAAATAAGACTGACAAATTAACCAAGAGAAAGAGAAGACCCAGGTTATTAAAATTAGAAACGAAAAGAGAGCTATTGCAGCAAATACCAATGAAATTGAAAAAACCATAAGGACATAACCCAGAGCTGACTCAAAGGAGTGTCTGATTCACACTGAGGGCGTGTGTGTTCCGAAAACAAGGTAACCCTCGCGTAAAGCGATGGGGCAAGCAAGCTGCAGAGGAACAGGCAAAGCGGTCCGTCCATCCAGGAAAGCCCTTGGGTGAGGGCTGCCGCTGCACCCTGTGCAAGGGAAAATGATGCAACCGGTACAAAAGAGAATGCTCAAGCAGGCGAGCACCCTGGCCCCGTGGGAGAGCCTGCTCTGGGACGGCAGGACAGAGGAGAGAGGGAAGAGACGGCAAGGCCAGAGAAAGTGCACGGTGAGGGGAGAGCCTCCAGGACACGCGACTGATCCGAACTTCTTAAACGTTTCCACTCTTGTTTCCTTTTGACCCGTGCAGTTTGTACAGCCTCGGGTTATAGAGACAACACAGACTGGAACCAATGGGTTTTCACAAAAAGAAGAAAAACTGAAGTTGGGTAGGTTGGAGTTGAGGGTGGAAAGGGTGGTTCTGGGAGGAGCTGGGGAGAAGGAGCAAATGTGATCTCAATTCTATTTGCAATAAAAGAAAGAAATCAGAGAATTAACAAAACATTGTTTTAAGTTAATAAAAAGTATAAAATGAAGCATTTACTGATAACTCATTTTATTTATTACTATTATTATTATGTTCATGATTTATGTGTGTGAGTATGAGTGTGTGTATGTATGTGTGTGTATGTGTGTGTGTGTGTGGCCTGAGTATGAAAATTAGAAGAAAACTTTGTGGAGTCAGTTCTCTCTTTCCATACATGGATTTAAGGATCAATGCTGGCTACCAGGTTTGCTTGGTAAGCACCTTTACCTGCTGAGTCACCTCGACAGTCTCCAGAAATTAAATTAAGAACAATTATTTGGCATAATACAATTTTGCTATTTATTAAAGGCAAAATCATATTTGCATACAAATGAAGAGGATGCACTTGTGTAATTTTACATAATGATTATATCTTGGTTGGGTATTTGGCACTTCGAGATAGAGATCTTCAGTGGCTTTCAGAGTTTTCAGTACATTGACTGACTTGATAACTGTCAATGCTGAGAATACCACTCTGCACAAATATGCAGTTCAAAATGCCAGAAGTATGTTTAGAGGCATTCTAGAAATTGTGGGAAATTTGGTCCTAATCACTAGCTAAAATTCATTTAATGACTTATTTTTATGAAATTCAAGTCTAATTCAATAGCACACAAATGCTCACTTCTTCCATGCTGAAGAATGAGAATTGGAAAAGGTTTAAAGACTTTATTTTCAGTAATGAAAATACTATGTTTTTATAAGAGCAGAAAGCTTTGTATACTCAGTTAAAATACTACAGTGTATAACCTACAACAGTCTCCGATCTCAGCATTTGTTGGCAATGAATGGCCTCAAGGCATACACGGTGTAGAGAGATCATGCTGTGTGTTCAGACCAAAGGCTGCACAGCAGTCACATGATGCAGCCCATGTGGCTGCAGTGAAGTCCTGGGATGTAACACATGTAGCTGCAGTGAAGTCCTGGGATGTAACACTGGTGGCTGTAGTGAGTCCTGGGGTGCAGCCTATGGACTGCAGTGAGTCCTGGGGTACAGCCCGTGTGGCTGCAGTGAAGTCCTGGGATGTAACACAGGACAACCCTGCCAGAAACACATCAGAATCACTAAACATCTGATTTTCAATCAACTAATTTTTGGTTGTGGTGCATTCAGAAATCTTTTCCTGTTGCCAATTTTCTTTTAACTCTCAGAGTCAATTACATGACCTTGCATGAGGTCTCTACCCAAACTTAAGAAGTTCTGGGCTGAATGTTGAGGACGAGGGTAAGGATGCAAGCTAACTTCAAAGCAACAAGCATAAACACTGTTTTCCTGGGACAGGGATGGATGGACAGGGAGATGAAGACTCAGTCGGGCTGGGAAACCAAGAGGAGGACAGATGGAAGAAGCTGCAGGCAAAGGGAGACGCAGCCTTGGAGCAAAGACACCATCTGCACAGTTCGGCCCACCGACGCAGATTTGAATGTTAACAACGAAATGCATAGAGACAAGATCACAGGGCAAGAGTGGAAAGTAGAGATGTCAGAAAAAAATGCAGGGTGGCCATTTAAATTTGCATCTCAGATACAAACTGAATAATTTTTAGTATTTACATGCAATTCACATTTAATTGGCCCTCCAATGCTACTGCTTATTAATTCTTACAATACCAGTTGGACTTGAAACAGGACAGGAAGTTTTGAAAGAGGTAAACAGCACCAAAGGCAGAAGCTGCCTCAGTAAATGTAGATAAGAGCCATTTAGACAGAAGAGGAAGGGCGAGCGGGGGAGGGACAGGCACATAATGGACAGAAGATGATGGACAGAAGAGGAAGGCAAGCAGGAGGTGAGGGTTTGGGGGAGGGGGGTGACAGATGCATGGTTGGATAGAGGGTGAGGGGCTTTCTGATCTGATGCCTTCCAAATGAGGTCAGTGACAGAGACTGTCAGTGTGGGATGCAACTGAGAGGTCTCAGAGCAAGTGGATATGGGGAAACCTTCAGGCCACTGGCAGATAACACTCACTGTGAGGAGTTTAAAGGTCCGTAGTTACTTCCAACTTCAGTGTAATGGCTAATGTCAACTGTCAGCTTGACAAAGTCATATTCGCGCAGGAGATGAGCCTCTGACCTTCTCTGTTCCCCGCCTGTCAATCTGAAGCCCAGGTGTTACTGCCCAGCTGCCCCTCCCCCTGCAGTCACTCACCTATCGTTATTATTATTATTGCCGTTATCAATCGTTGGGCTTTGTGAAACAGGACCTCCATAGACCAGGATGACCTAGAATTAGGCAACCCAGGGTGGGGTTGAACTTGAGGCAGTCCTCCTGCCTCAGTCACATGTATACTGAAATTCCAATCTTGAGCCACTACACTGACTTTTTTAATTATTTTTAAAGTTACTAATCAAATTTTTGACATCAAGTCTATATTTAAATTTGGCTAAGCAATTTATGCAACTCATTATTCTGGTGGCTTCCTTGGAAATCCAGATTTGGTTGTTCTGATATTAACATCCCCTTTTCCAGACACAGGGAAAATGTAACAGCTTTCAGTACAATCTCCTCTGTTAAAGAACCACGGCTGGAGGGCTGGGGATAGCTCAGCCAGCAAAGCACCCACCATACAAGCGTGGTGACCTAAGTTTAGATCCACAGCATCCATGTACACAGCCAGGTGTGGAGGTGTGTGCCTGCAATCCTAGTGCTGGGTAGAGTTGAGGCAGGAGGATACCTGGGTCTAGCTAGCAGGTTAGTTTTGGGCTCAGTGAGAGACTGAAAAAGTGACATGGAGAGCAAGAAGATGACACCAGATATCACTCTCTAACCCCACACTCATGTGTACCCTCACATATAAGTGCACATGCATACAAATGCATTACACCATACCCCCACATACAAACACACATATACATGCACACACACATTTCACAAACACATACACACATATACACACACATACACAAATACATACATATACAAATGCAAGTCTGTATATTTAAAGTACATAACAGTTGTGTGTGTGTGTGTGTGTGTGTGTGTGTGTGTGTGTGTGTGTGTGTGTATGTTTTGCTGGGAACTGAATTTAGGGCCTCATATATGATAGCCAAGTGTTCTCCCATGGAACTATATCCCCAGCCCACAGTTCAGTTTTTTTGTTTGTTTTGTTTTTTGTATATAGAAGATTTTTTTCCTAGCTAAAATAATGATCTGATTTCTGTCTTAAGGTAAAGAAAACTTAGGGGATGATAAAGTAATAGCAAGTTATATCAGAGAAAAAAGAAATGCTGATTTCTGAATTCTACTGTTTGGGACTGAACACAAGTTAGTGTCTCTGTGTGTGAATCTCTAAAGAGCCATGGATAAAGGATACTTCATTATAAATGAAAATAAACCTAACATAACCAGCTAGGGGCCCAAAGTTGGAAAAGTGACATCACTCCAGCAAAACCACACCATACTTGGTAACACTAAGATGGAGGCAAAATGGGGCCTCAGAAGAGATAAATGTCCTTTTTAAATAAATATTTATTTTTAATTATGTGCATGCATGTGGTGTATGTACATATGGGTGCAATGCCCAAAGAGGCCAGAAGAGGGCACAGGATTCCCCCAGCAGGAATCAGAAGCAGTTGTGAGATGCCAGGTGGATGCTGAGAAGTGAATTTTGGTCCTTTACGAGAACAGCAAGTGCTCTTAACCACCGAGCCATCTCTGCAGCCTGGAAATCAATATTCTTAACAAGCAAGTATGAATCAAGTCAGTGGGAGGTCTGTTTAAGCAGTTTTCATTTTTACAACCAAGTTTTCAGCATTCTGAAAGTCCTTCACGGCTCAAAACGTGCAACAATAACAAAACATCCTGAGGGGCACACAGCTCCTCCATGGGAATTTCTGTTGATTAAAATAAATAAGACACAAACGCGTTAGCTGTGAACATGTTAAAAAGTCAAGAATGTGATTTGCCTTTTGTTGTTGTTGTGTGTACAGTTTGGGCTGGACTAGAAACTGTGTGTTTACCTAACAATTCAGACGTCACCAATTCCACAGATACCTGCTGGATACCCACTGAGGTGACTGCACCAGGTGCCTGCAGATCCCCAGGGAGCAGACAAAGAGGTGACGGACAGGGAGCACAGACACGGTGCACAAGGAAAAGACACTTCAGGCGACAAGTGTGGTGGCTAAAATGGACACCAGGGTGCGGAGGGGCATCAGGGACGCCGTGGTGGTGAGGGAGGGCATGCAGATTTTACAAGGGTGGCCAGGGTGTGCCGCCTTAGGAGGGCGACACACGAACAGAGACTTGTTAGGGTTTGTTTTTGTTTTTGTTTGTTTTGGTTTTACTGCTTTCTTTTTAATTATCTATATATGTGTATGTCTCTCAATCTGAATGATCACATTGGCCTTCAAGTAGTGAACTTCTGCTTCAGCCTCCCAAGAGCTAGGATTATAGTCTGGGCCTGGCACATCATGAGCACTTTGTTAGTAGTTACTGCATGGTGCCAGGTGCACCATTAATCCTGCTCAGGAGGCAGAGGCAGGCAGATGTTTGAGTTTGAGACCAGCCTGATCCACAGAGAGAGTGCCAGGACAGCCAGGGCTATGTAGTGAGACTCTGTCTTAAAATGAACTATTGCCGGGCGGTGGTGGCGCACGCCTTTAATCCCAGCACTCGGGAGGCAGAGCCAGGTGGATCTCTGTGAGTTCGAGGCCAGCCTGGGCTACCAAGTGAGTTCCAGGAGAGGCGCAAAGCTACACAGAGAAACCCTGTCTCGAAAAACCAAAAAAAAAAAAAAAAAAAAAGAACTATTAATTAATCAACTAATTAATTAATTTCACTGAATGAATGATGGCTAAAGTTTAATTTATATGGTCTAATTCTTTTCTTCTGACAGTATTTATACGTTTTAGGGGCAAATAAAAGTACTAACATTTGAGTGCACAGAACTGTGACTGAGTGTGAGTGAGCTATGGGGCCATCAGAGACTGTGCACACTTGGACCACAGGAAGGAAAATCCAGGAAATGGGAAGCTACAGGAAATTTGCTTCCCCACCCCCATTCAGACTGTCCCAGATAAACGCGTATCTTAGTCTACCAGGGGCACAGAGTCGAGTAACGTGGTTGAATGAGGCTGAGAGGGAGGTGGGATGAGGTTGGACAAAATGACCTTTCATCCATGAGTTTAGCAAGGGTGACAGATGCTAAGTGCGATTAAAGTAACACAAAGGTCAACTCAGGGGAGAGGAGGGTCTGTTCTTGTCTCACATCCACAGCTTCCTAACTGTGTGGTCTAGCAAAAGTACATCAAATACCCAGCATCCTGGTTTCTCACCTGAAGTTATCGTATCTGAGACCCCATGAGATTCCTTCACGAGCTGAGTGAGATTCTCCACAGGACAGTTGTCAAAGCACTCCGTTGCACACATAAATGTATTCTCACTGTTATCTGACAACCCTAAGTAAATCTGTTTGCTATTTAGTGAGGAATATGCTGTAAATTCTGACCCATAACTCAAGGGTGGGGATAAAAGGGAAGCCCAAAATTCAGAGGACAGAATTTTGTCAAATGAGCTCATACTCCAGGTGAAGACATTTGGATCTGCAAGTGACAAAGAACTGGACAAACTCCCTTGTGTCCCCAGCCACACCCAGCTAGTTCACGTGGATCTCAAGTATGGGCTGTGCTATGGACAGTCAGTTACAAACCCCAGCACTAGAGCAAGTCCTGGCAGCTGCTGTCCATCACTACCCACCTGTGCAGGAAGGGTTTCCCAGAAGCCTTTTCTTCTGTTGGCCTTCACTAGCTATCATTCTTTGGAAGGACAGTAAGACAAACTGTAATGGCTAGAAATATCTTGGAATCATCTGTGAATGAATCATCATCTTCAGATAAAGATTTAAGATAACGCTGAGGAAAGGCAGAGAGTCAAAGTGGGGAATGGAGAGGAGTCAGGAAAGGAGAAGACCCAGCTCTCAGGAAACAGAAACACATTTCCCTCCATGAACGAGTGAAGGAAGCTTCAAAATAAAACAAAGACTAGAGGCCAGAGAGACGGTTCACAGGTCAGGAGCATGTCCTGCTCTTGCAGAGGACTTGGTTTGGTTCTCAGCACCCACACTGTAGCTCACAACCATCTGTACCTCAGTTCCAGCGAGCCCAATGTCCACTTCTGTCATCTATGGGTACCTACACACATGCGTGTATTCATACACAAACACATAAATACAACTTTTTAAAATTAAATGCCAGACTAAAACTCTGAAAAATAACCTAACCCAACAACTACTAAAAGGAGTGGATTCTAGCCATGTTTGATGTCTGACTAGGGACAACCTGAATTTAATCCAAAGAAAGGTTTCATGGTTGTGGTTATAGAAGAAATACTTGAAGCTTATTTGGTTGTATTTTCTCAGTGAAGGAAGACTTATGAAATGGAAAGTGTTTGCTTTAGGCAAGATCCATACTGCAGAAATGTGAGGGACAAGGAGCAACGATGGGCTCCCACTGTCCACAGAAAGGGACATGAACTGGTAGACTAGAAAGGTGGCTCTTTTAGCAGAGATATTTTCCATCTTAGCTGTAAAGACGGATGGCCATGGAACCATTCCAATGACTTCAGGATCAGAGAGCAGCCTCATTGGCAGTGGTTCCCAGTGAGATTCCCTACAAAGGACAAGCTGTTCGCCAAGGGCCATGACTGTCTAGAGCAGTGGTTCTCAACCTTCCTAATGCTGTGGCCCTTTAACACAGTTCCTCATGTTGTGGTGAAGCCCAACAATAAAACTATTCCATTGCTACTTCCTAACTGTAACTTGGCTATCATTATGAATTGTAATGTAAATATTTTTGGAGATAGTTTACCAAAGGGGTTGCCCCCCACAGGTTGAGAACCACTGATCAAGACCCAAGGAGACTTTGTCAAGACACATCAATATGTTTGCACCTGATTACCCAGCACCATCATGCAAATTTCATTCTTTACTGTCACCAGTATGGAACTGTCTGGGCATACTGAAACATATGGCTCTAGAAAGTGAGGACCAGGCTTTGGCAGGACCCTGAGGTAGAGCAGATCCAACCATTATTAGGCCTCCCGAGTGTCATTTTTAACCTTATTCTTTGTCCATCTAGTTATTTGTTTGAAATACCGAGGGGCCAAGGAAATGACTCCGCGGTAAAGTGCTTGCTTGTCACATAAGAACGAGGACCTGGGTTCAGATCCCCAGCACTCCTGTGAAAAGCCAGGCAGAGCAGTGCACGCTTTCAGCCCCGCCACTGAGAGGGAAGCAGGCAGTTCCTAGGTGCTCACTGGCCAGCCTTTCTTGATGAAGTGGTGAACTCCAGGTTCAGTCGGACACTCTATCTTAAAAAAATTAGGCAGAGAAGCCATTGAGATAGACATCTCATGTTGACGTCCAGTGACCTCTAGTTTCCACACTCTCAAGCATAGATAAGTGCATCCACACAAACACACACACATGTGAACACACACATATGTACCACACAGGCACACATGAATATTAAATAATAATAGTAGTAATAAAAGAAATATTGAACCAAGGAAAGTACATTGAAATAACAGCTAGAAAACCATCTTAATTTCCAACACCAGTGGCCACACCACCTTGAGCAGTGTCAGCCTATACAACCCTTGGTTTATGGAAAGTGTTAAAGGATTTCTTTATGTGTTTGTGTGTATGTAGCTGCATGTTAGTATGTACACAGGTGTGTAGTTGCGCTTGGAGGCCAAAAGAGGGTGTTAGATCCCGGGGCTGGAGTTACAGGAAGTTGTGAGCTGCCATGTGTGTGCTTGGGACTGAACCCTGGTCTCTGCAAACACAGAAAGTTCTCCTAACCACTAAGCCATTTCTCCAGTCCGCACTGGACCGTCTGCATCTCTGGTTTGCTTTGAGGCTCACAATCTGAGTCCAAACAAACAGCTATTGATATGAATAATTAATGCTATCAACGTTTCACGCCCTGAAGCCAGAGTGCATGATTGATACATGGAAGCAAATTACCACCATTACCCGAGGCCTGAAGACAGATGAAAAGCCATGAGCCCGCTGACCAGAGTGTGGGAAATCTTACCTCTCGGCGACTGGTTTGGCAATGATTTCGAAAATGATCTCTTGCTTTGCGTCTTGGTCAAAAATCCTTTGAAATCTGCAATGTGAAAATGGTAATTATCTCAAAGCTGAGCCTTCAAACGCTACTGGATCAATGAATCTTGTTTTCACAAACACGTTTGTAAATGACCCCACGCTGACATCACTGGGCTTAGCTAACCTAGCACAATGTTTTCCCTGTCATCCCCTCACACTGTGTCATTGTGCTCTTGCTCACAAATGGTGAGTAAACAGTATGGCTTTGACAAGATCTGTACAACTGTCCCCCTCTGAAAGAATCACACCAGCTTTGAACCACATAATAACTGTGTGCTTTTCGCTCTCAAGAAGGACAGCGTAGCAGGCTTTCTTGGACTGCCAGCCCCTTAACCATGACATGGAGGCTTCTTGTTAGTTATAAATGCTCAGCCTTAGTTTATGCTTGCTTCTAGCTAGCTCTTATAACTTAATTTAACCTGTTTCTCTTCATCTACAGTTTGCCTCGGGTTTTTTTTTTTTTTTTTTTTTTTTTTTTTTTTTTTTTTTTTTTAACCTTTCCTTCTGTATGTCTTACTTTCCTGCTTCTTCTGTGTCTGGCTGGCTGGCCCCTGGCATCTCCCTCTCTTTCCCCCTCCTTCTCTCTCAAGCCTAGATAGTATCTCCTCCTACTTACTCTCTCTGCCCACTAGCCCCACCTATCCCTTTACTGCCTAGCTATTGGCCATTCAGCTTTTTATTAGACCAATCAGGTGCCTTAGGCAGGCAAGGTAAAACAGCAACTCATCTTTACATAGTTAAACAAATGCAGCATAAACAGGTGTAACACATCTTTGCCTAGCTGAACAAACATTCCACAACAGCACAGTCTCTGTGGCTGGTACACACACACACACACACACACACACACACACACACACACACACACACAACAGCACAGTCTCTGTGGCTGGTATCAGAGTCAAACCTCCAGAACTGCATGGGCTGGAAACCCAAGAACGGGGTGTAAAAGGCCCTTGGGCTTCCGACGTCTGCCCGGTGAGGAAAGACTGCAAGTGTGAACTGCATGATCCCTGAATGTACGGCATTTAAACTGCAGCTACTGCCCATGCATTAGATGCCTCCTTCTATGACAGTGATGCCAGCTGTGGGGCTGTTATCTCATTTTCTTCCCCATGATTCAAAAGTCAGAAAAGACTGATCTGTCCTGCAAAGCCGGGTCTTCATCAGAGCGGCGGGGACAGGAGTTCTGGGAGCTGGCAGAGTGGCTGACCCACCCTCCTTGCAGAATCACTGTTGAGTTTGGTAGAGGGTCACCAGCACAGCGGGACACTCGGGTGAGACAGTGTTCTCCTGTAGAGGGGCGAGGTGCTAACAGCAACCACCAAAACATCACAAAAGAGGATCTCCCACAGAGCACTGACTGGCCTGTTCTTATGTTTTCCATACATTTAAATCTCTCTCTCTCTCTCTCTCTCTCTCTCTCTCTCTCTCTCTCTCTCTCTCTTCTGCGTGTGTGTGTGCGCGCGCGTACGTGCGCACATACATGTGCACTTGTGCGTGCATGTGGAGGTCAAAAGACAACCTTGGTGTCTTTGCTCGGGTTTCATCCACCTTTTGTCTTAAAGAGAGGTCTCTCACTGGCCTGGAGCTCACCAAGTGGGCTTGGCTGGCTGGACACCAAGCCCAGGGGTCTCTATCTCCCTGGTCTGGGATTATGAGCATGCCATCCCATCTAGCTTTTAAAATATATGTTCTGGGGATTGAACTCAGGTTCTTGTGCTTGCAAAGTGAGCACTTTGCCGATTGAGATCTCTTCCCAGTCACTTAACATTTTTTAAAATAAAAATGGAGAGGATAGTCTTTAAAGTAAAAACTCTCAAGTGGAATTTCTGAGGGCATCTTAAGCAGCTTTCGTGGTGCCTTTGGTCCTCTGGCTAACATGCCTGCCTACACAAGTCCACTGGCCATATTCACCTGAAGTGGCGAGACTGCAGGACACATAAGACAGTTTTTATTACTGACAAGTTCAGACGAATGTCCAGAGTTAGATTAGAAATACAAAATAGAAAGACATTTTATCATCATGGACCAATATTAACTTCAAAGGACCCCTAGGGCTTATCAACCTTCATTGAGATGAGCAAAAGGTGAATTCTACACTGAGATAGTCTAAGGCAGTGGTTCTCTACCTCCCTTATGCTGAGACCTGTTAATCATGCTGTGGTGACCCTCCAACCATAAAATTATTCTGTTGCTACTTCATAACTGTAATTTTGCCACTGTTATGAATCATAATGTAAATACGTGTTTTCCAATGGTCTCAGGCAACCTCTGTGAAAGGATCATTCAACCCTATGGGAGTAATGATCCATGGCTGAGAACCACTGGTCTCAGAACTTAGGAGGCAACAGCAGGTATGAGGTGGTAGCATTTGCTGTTGGTGTGCCTGGATCACCCCTTCAAACCCTATAGGTAAAACACAACCTTAGATCTGAACACCAGCATGGCACAGGGGTCCACAGAACACACAGCCAGTGGCCACCATGCATGAGTGTGCTCTAAGGAGCATGGTTGACGGAGCTATGCTGGTGGTGGATTACAGATTTCCAGCAGGGCCTCTGGGAAGCTGCCTATGAACAGGGCTCACTGGCATCTCTCAGATGGGTCGTTGGTGACCTTGAGGCAATAAGACATTCTCCACCCCACTTCCCTGAGTACTAGGAATTATATCTATTACTGTAACAGCAAGAGGTGCCAGGAGCTTTCAAGGTGGCACCGAGTCACCCACAGAATATATTCTGAAAGGTTCCTTGTATAAAGTTAATTATGATCAGCCACCTACTGACTGACCCATTTCACAAATACAAGTGACTCCCACATGCTAAGCCCTCTACCAAGGTAATAATTAGACTGAAATGTAATTTTAAAACAATACTCATAAAGCATATTGAATTCCTTGGGGGAAGAGCAGAATATCCTCTGGGTAGAGAGATGGCTCAGCCATTAAGGTTAAGAGGTTAAGAGCACTTGCTACTCTTATAGAGGACCCAAGTTCAGTTTCCAGCACCACATAGGGCAGCTTGCAACCATCTGTAAGGCCAACTCCAGGGGATCCAATAACCTCTTCTAGCCTCCATGGGCACCTGCACACACACATGTACATACACACATATACCTCGTTAAAACAAATTTAAAGAGCTTTACATCCATTAAATAATTTTAAAATGATATCTTCTGGTCTTTAAAAGAATAGAGGAACAGGTAATGATCCAGATATTTCTATTATCTCCCTACTTCAGAACAAAGACTTCAAGATCAAAGTTTATAGTTAACTGGTAATTGTATACTGAGCATGAGTATCACCATCTCCAAACATTTCATTTTCACAACAGAGTTATGTTACAACCTGGAGAGGAACTTCGACCAGCTTTCCTCTGAAGAACAGAAGAGAATCCTAGAATTCAGAACTGCTGTAAGAAGTTCAGTTAACTCTTATGAAGATGAAGTTGAGGCCATGGGGTAAGGAATGACCGGGGTCCTCATGCCCATCAATAACGCACCAAGACAGAACATGGGGTTCCCGATGACCAAGACGTACTTTCATTAGTTAGGATGTTGTGTAGGTTTTGCCTAAAGCCCATCTCAATTGCACAGGCTAATCTTCCTGTCTGAAGCCTTTTTTGAAATCTTCCTCACCCCACAAGATGACAACTCCATCCTTCTAAATGCTCAGTCCCTAACTCCCCGCCATCCTTGATCCCCCTCTTTCTATTTTACCCTGTAATGAGTTCACTGGCAAACTGTCAGCTCTGACCTCCAAATGCTCAGAATTCAATTAGAGTCAAGCCTCTGCACCCTCAGACCCAAATCTGCAGTTGTGCAGATCTCTTACATCACATTGTCCATGCACCTCTTTCCATATATTCTGCAGATTGCTCACAACACCCAATACATTGCAAATGTCTTGTGAATAGCTTTATACCATACTGTTTATGGAACAATGACAAAAGAGTCTGTGTGTGTTCAGTACAGACAGTTTTAATTCTATGTAGTATCTAGGTTGGTTAGATCCATGAATGCAGAACTGGATACAAGGGACACTTCTCAGCACTCTACTTCCCATGGAGGGGAGGCTACTACAGTTGTTCTACCTGTTTGCCTTACCCTATTCCAGTATGTGCTGCACATGTCAAGGGTCATCCCACTGCAAGGTCAGCAGAGACCATCCCACTGCAAGGTCAGCAAGGGCCATCCCACTGCAAAGTCAGCAGGGACCATCCCACCGCAAGGTCAGCAGGGACCATCCCACTGCAAGGTCAGCAAGGGTCATCCCACTGCAAGGTCAGCAAGGGTCATCCCACCACAAGGTCAGCAGGGACCATCCCACCACAAGGTCAGCAGGGGCCATCCCACTGCAAGGTCAGCAAGGGTCATCCCACTGCAAGGTCATCAGGGACCATCCCACTGCAAGGTCAGCAGGGACCATCCCACTGCAAGGTCAGCAAGGGTCATCCCACTGCAAGGTCAGCAGGGACCATCCCACTGCAAGGTCAGCAAGGGTCATCCCACTGCAAGGTCAGCAGGGACCATCCCACTGCAAGGTCAGCAAGGGTCATCCCACTGCAAGGTCATCAGGGACCATCCCACTGCAAGGTCAGCAGGGACCATCCCACTGCAAGGTCAGCAAGGGTCATCCCACTGCAAGGTCAGCAGGGACCATCCCACTGCAAGGTCAGCAAGGGTCATCCCACTGCAAGGTCAGCAGGGACCATCCCACTGCAAGGTCAGCAGGGACCATCCCACTGCAAGGTCAGCAAGGGCCATGCTACTACAACAGGCATGTGATGAGTCCATCCTCCTCGGCATCACCCTTTTCCTACCCATGGCGGTTGAGGTGACAGCTCCAGTCACTCATAAGTTCCTATATAATTTGGCTTCTCCACGCCCTGTCTTCTTCCCTGCTGTCCCTCGCTTGCTCTGTAAGCCTCATGGTCCTCTTTCTTTCCTCAAACAGCCAAGCACTCTTCCATTTAAGGGTCTTGTTCTTCCTGTCCCCATGGACCTCTCATCTCTCAGGCTGGCAGTGAAGAATGCCCAGGGGTGGATGCTTGGGACATTCACCCGAACCATATGGTTAGGCACTGCCCAAGAGAAATATAAAACCATCCATAAATGTTATTTAAAGTGTTCCAGCTGCAGTTTTTTTTTAAAAAAGTAAAAGAAAAAAAAGGAGCCTGGGAAACTAATCATAATAATATATTAAACCCGATATATCCAAATTTTTGTCACTATGATATGAGATCAAGATGAAAAGGTTCCTGAGATATTTTATATCCTCTTAATTTTTTATATTGAATCTTCAGAATAAATGAATACATTACAGAGTACCTCATTTCAGGACAGACATGATTCCAATGGATGTTCCACAGGACATCACAGGTATTGAATATGTACATGCGCACCTGAGACCTGTGTATCATTTATAAATAAAGCCACCTAACTAATATAACTAATACTCAGACTAGACATCTCACATTTAATAACATTACACATGTGTGGACTTCATTCAGGGACTAACCCATAATGAACAGAGCGGGGAAAATCATAACACTAAAGCTGGAATCTGAGACTCCAATCGTGTTATGTCTTTAATATCTGTGTGTGTGTGTGTGTTCATGTGTGTGTGTTCATGTGTGTGTGTTCATGTGTGTGCATATTTGTGTGTGGTGGGGTGCATGTATGTGTGGAGGTCAGAGGTCAGCGTCACATGTCCATACTCAGGGTTCATTCCAACTTCTGTTTGAGAACGGAGCTCTCACCGACCTGCAACTTTGCCAGGTGAGCTGCCCCAGGGCTTGCAGGGCTCCACCTCTCTGCCTCCCATCTTGCCCTTTCTGGGATCTTAGGGTGCATTACTCTGTCCAGCTTCCACATGGGCTCTAGGGATCTGAACTCAGGTCCTCGGGCTTGGAAGGCGAGCACTTTAAGGACAGAGCCATCTCTCCAGCCCTGCAGTAATCGCAGACATGGAAACCTATCTTCTAGTCTTAGGCACAGTAACGCACTCGAGTTCTGTGTACCAGATGAGATGGCCATACTCTGCTTGCCACAGTAACGGGGCTGGTGATGCTGGCAGCAGAAACTGACGCAGGACAAGCACTGGCTCAGTGACGCAGAAACGAGGAGGAGGAGGAACACAAGCTCACCTAAACTTGTAGCTTTCTCGCTTATTGTTCACAAATCCATCCGCCAGATCTCGGGGCAAGAGAATCTCCAAGCTAGGTGTTAATTTTTCATCTTCTTCTATGGAATAAATCTGCAAATACAAGAACAACAGGTGAATATAAATGGTAAAATTCCAGCAAGACCTCTGACCTGAATATGATTAGCATGGTAATGGTACAACAAAAATTGTACGTTTATGACAAAATATCACAGCACAGTATAATAACATTTTTCTTTGAACTGTTAGTGGGCTTAAACAAATGCATAGAACAAAACAAGAGTTATAACCTAAACTGATGCTTGTATTAGTGACTTTTTATTACTGTGATAGAACACCATGACCAAAGCAACTTATGCCAGAAAGAGTTGATTTTGGCTTGTGGTTCCTGTGGGAGAGTCCATAGTGGCAGGGGGAAGGCCTGACAGCAGGCAGCCAGAGCAGGAAGCTGAGAGATCACATCTTCACACACAAACGTGAGGCAGAGAGAGTGAACTGGAAGCGGGTGAGGCTATAGATCCACAAAGCCCAACCCAGTGACATACTTCCCCCAGCAAGACTCCAGCTTCTAAAGGCTCCATAATTTCCTCAAACAGGGCCACCAGCCGGAGACCAAGTATTTAAACATCTGAGCCTATGGAGGACATTCTCAAACCACCACCATGCTGTATTAAGGTTCTGACCATCTTTGGATGATCGAATATCCAAATTTGATGGTGTAAATACATCCTTGTCATTGAGAAGACCCTTGAAAGTTTTATGCTAAGCACTGCTTCCCCATTCTGGAGAAAAAGTTCACACTCTTGCTATAGCCCATATGCACTTCTGAGCATGTGTGAACCACAGACACAGAGTCCCAGTAGTGATGTCTGAACCTTCTCAGAGAGCTAACAGGGGTATCCAAGTTTGAGTTACATCCCCCCAAATCCCAAGCTTCAGGAATTTGATAAGTTGTGTGGTTTAAAAAGATATGTATGCATATCTTTGATGTCTTGTGCTCCCCACCACAGCTCAGCCACTACTTACTAAGTGACCTGGGAGGAATCACTTCCACTTTCCAAGCCGATGTGGAACTAGAGGCCCTAAGACAATGGTCCATTTTCTGATTCCTGTCTCCGTCACCTACTCTTTTATTTCTTGGCCAGGAAAATCAACACTCAAGGCTATAAAGAAAGCCTGCAATTTAAAGTCTACATGTTGAACCCAACTACCAGGTGTGTGACCAGCCACTGCTCTCAGAATCAAAGGTCCCTTATACATAAAGTGTGGGAAACAAAATCTCCAGGCTCCTTTGCAGAGTGCTTGGGGGTGGGGACGGATGATGTAATGCAAATGGAAGTATTTTGTAATGCACCATAAAAAGAAGATTTAAAAAGACTGCTTGTCTTTCACCAGGAAATAAAATACTTTCTTGCAGGCAGGACTTCCTGTTTAAGTTAGACTCATTTAGATGCATGATTAGAGGGTAGGAGTCATATTCCTACCCAAGGAAACCCTAAGTTTACAGAAAGTATGAATAATTTCCAAAGCAGATTTTTTTTTTTTTTTTTTTTTTAAATTTGAGACAGGGTCTCACTTTGTAATCCTGACTGGCTTGGATCTCTCTATGCTGACCCAGCTGGCAGAGATCCATCTATTGCCGCCACCAAACCCAAGTGCTGGGATTAAAGGCATGTGCCACCATGCCTGGCCTAAGCAGATTCTAACTGAAACATCTTACTTAAAAAACATGAAAAGTTCAGGTTAAAAAATCATTTTGTAAAATAAAATTTCTGAAAGCAGAAGAAGAAGGGGGGCATCTGAGGGTTCAAGGCTTCTGACTAGATTTTTTTTTTCTTAAGAGACATTACAACCAGCAATAAATGAATAAACAAACAAACAAGTCAATGGAATGATTCCTAATGATACTCTGTTATACTTCTAGACCAGAACCTAGCATAATCATCATGAGTCTTCATCCAGCAACTGATGGAAGCAGATGCAGAGACCCACAGCCAAACATTGCGCAGAGCTCAGGGGATCGTGTGGAGGAGGGGGAAGAAGGGTTGTAGGAGTCAGGGGGTGGAGGACGTCACAAGAACATGGTCCACAGAACCAACTAACCTGGGCTCATAGGAACCCACAGAGACTGAACCAACAATCAGGGAGCCTGCAGGGGTGTGACCTGGGTCCTCTGCATATATGTTACGGCTGTGCAGCTTAGTGTTTTTGTGGAATTTCTAACAAAGGGAACGGGAACCATCTCTGACCCTTTTCTTTGCTCTTGGAACCCTTTTTTTTTCCTACTGGGTTGCCTCATCCAGCCTTGATATGAGGGGATGTGCCTAGTCTTATTGTAACTTGTTATGCTGTGTTTGGTTGATATCCCCGGGAGGCCTGCCCTTTTCTGAAGGGAAATGGAGGAGTGGATCTGGGTAAGAGAATTGGAGAGGAGAAGGGACTGGGAGGAGAGAAGGGAGGGAAACTGTGGTCAGGATGTAATATATGAGAGAAGAATACGAAAAAAAAAATCTACCCTGTGGGGCAGGGCATTGCTAGTTTAACAGATAGTGAGTAAAAGGAGTGTGTATGACACGAACACACAAACCTGACAGGTGACACAGACTTTAAAAAATCTGTATCTTGGGTGGAAGCTGGTGATCTCTCTCAGTGGTTAAGAGTACTTGTTATTCTTCCAGAGGACACAGTGTTGGTTTCCAGCACCCACAGTCACCAGCTGTGGGGGATTTGCTGCTCCCTTCTGGCCTCAGAGGGTATCTGCACTCACTTTCACTTGCACATACCCACACACAGACACTCACACATAATTTAAAAAATATATCTTTACAAACAATTGGTATCTATCGATACGCAGTAATCAGAAAAGGGGGACTGGGGTAGCAAACGAATTCCCACCACTGTGCTTAAGACATTCTTCAAGGCATTGGGGAGTCCCTGAGAACTAGGAGGTGGCACAGTGCACGTGCTTCCCTAGCATCCAGATGGCCATGAGTTCAAACCCTCGCACTGCCACCACCAAAGAAAGGGGAAAAAAAGTCCTTTGAATCAGAAACGTTAGGCTAATAGGGTGGATTTCACAGTTCCTCTCTTTGTGTGTGTGTGTGTGTGTGTGTGTGTGTGTGTGTGTGCATGTTGATTTTGAGATAGGGTCTCAGTGTAAAGTCCTGACTATCCTGGAATTCACTATGTAGACCTGACTGGACTTGAACTCACAGAGACACACCTGCCCCTGTCTCCCTATACTAGAATTAAAGGTGTGTGTCACCTTACCCAGATTATTTTTTTTTAATGACAACAATAACACCAGGGTCTCATACAGTAGTAGCCAACACTACTGGAGTTGCCTGGAGCTCACTATGGGGCCCAGGTTGACCTCAAACCCACAACAGTCTTCCTGGCTCAACACCCCCTGATCTAACCACCACCACTGAGTGCCGGGATCGACAGGTAAGTGCCCCCAGGTCTGGCCTAATCTATAAACTGGTACAGCTGATTTTTTTATGGCTCAAGGAGTTAGATGGATGCAGCCTCGGAACTGCTCCTGGTTTTGTACTGTAAATAGCATTCACAGTCAGACAGCCGCGAAGCTTCCAGGGCTAAGAAGAACCCGCGACGGTGGAGCTTCTGAAGTACACTAACTAGGTATGTGTCAATTCCTGTTCTCTGCTGCTTGTGCTTATAGCATAATGAGCTTCTATGACAATCATGAAAGCGTGATGTGACATCTGAGCTTACTTCCTGGAGGACCACACAACCCATTCTGTGTTCATCAAGAAGGGCAAAGAACAGTCAGGCTGGCCTTGAAATCAGGGGATTTCCCTGCCTCTCTGCCTGTCGACTGCTAGGATCCACATGTGCAATCAAATGTTCTTGTTACCATGAGTAGACTTGTATTTCTTGTTTAATCGAACTTTGGACTGCAATAAAAGCCTCAACCACACCAAAATGCTTTAGCACATACCAAGACAGCTCTCTCTTTTGGAGGCAGGGTCTGGATACATTGTTAGGTGGGGTTACTTACAGTCCTATGCCACCAGCATAGCTTTGTATTTGTCCTTCTTGCCCCAGTTTCTTGAATTTGAAGAGGAAGAAACGATCTAACACAAGTTAAAGACCATCTGGCTCCCCGTCTGCTTCAGCAAAACAGTCAGCATTCACAGGAAAAGCCTCTACTGGTGACCCACACCTGTAACTCCAGCATTTGAGGGGTAGAGGCAAGGGTATTGGGAGTTCAAGGCCTCTAGAGCTCCCAGTTCTCGCCTGCCCACGTCCTCACCGTAGCAGAACTTGACTTTGGCTGCCAAGCAATCCAGAGGTCAGAGTCACACGTGCTTTGAAGGATCTCCGCAGGGAACTGCAGGGAGAGGTAGGAGCAGAGATGCCCATAGTCCTCTCCCTACTGTTTTATTTCTTTAAACAAATATGACTAATATTGGGGCTGGAGAGATGGCTCAGTGGTGAAGAGCACTTACTGCTCTTACGAGAGGACCAGGGTTCTATTCCCAGCACCCATGGGGGCTCACGACCATTTTTAACTCCAGTTCCAGGAGATCTGATGCCCTTTTCTGGCTTCTGCAGGCACTGCATGCATGTGGTACACATATGTACATGCAGGCAAAACACTTGTACATATAAAATAAAAATAAATAAAATTTTTGAAATGACTAATATTTTTCTCTGGGGTCTTTTCTTACAGTTTCTTCTGAATGATCTTCATGGGATAAAGGCCACTGATGATGATGGCAGAGACATTATAATCTCCTTGTTTTAAGGACATAAATTGCCAGAGGCCAAAGCTAAATTATAAGATGCCATAATGTTGCACATTTGCATACATACAACACTGAAAAAGAATAGAAGTAAAACATTACTAATTAGACACTTCTTCTAGGCATTCATAAATATGAACCAAATTGCCTGAATACTCACTTTGGAAGTCAGGGAAAAGGTCTTTGGGGGTTTTGTTTTGTTTGTCTGTAGAGGAAATGTAAGTTTCAAAATCCTTAATTAAAATTAAACTCGGCGCCTTGCACAAATAAATAAATAAATAAATAAATAAATAAATAAATAAATAAATAAAAAAGACCTGAGGCTGGGCGGCAGTGACACACGCCTTTAATCCCAACACTGGGGAAACAGAGCCAGGTGGATCTCTGTGAGTTCGAGGCCAGCCTGGTCTACAGAGCGAGATTCAGGACAGGCACCAAAACTACACAGAGAAACCCTGTCCTGAAAAACCAAAAACCAAACAACAAGAAGAAAAGACCTGAAAGGGGGAGGGGACTTGTTGGGAAGCAGGTTTGTGTGGAAAAGGTAGAAAGATGAGAGAGTGAAAAAGCAATTAAAAGTCTTGGTACAAATGTAAAGTTAAAAACTAAATTAGAGGCAGGAGTGGTGGCCCGTGCCTTTAATCCCATTACTTAGGAAGCAGAGGCAGGTGGATTTCCTGTGGTTTCAAGGCCAACCTGGTCTACATACTGAGTTTCAGACCAGCCAGGACTACAAAGTGAGACCCTGTCTCAAGACAAACAAACAACAATGAATCAAGTTAATTAAACAAAGTCAGTTCCTGGGACTCACCAGCTGGACGCCCTGGCCTCTTAACCTACCACATGGCGTCTGCACGTGTGAAAGTAGGGCAGGGAGTCCCAGCAGAGGACCAACAATAAAGGGGAAAGGGGCCTGGCAGGTGGTGCTCTCTCCACACAGTCAGGACCAAGCTCACTCAGGAGGCAGAGAGGGGACCTCCGTCTTCACAACCTTTGCAAACTTCTAGATTTATTTAGCACACACCTCGGTTAAAATGCTTTCTGGGGGCAGGGAGTGTGTCCGGACACACAGCACATCTATTACGAATGCATGTAAAAAAAAAGAAAAGAAATCCGTGGACGTCACAGAACAGCAAAGCAATTAATTAGATAAGAAATCCCGCAGGCTGTAGCATGCCAAGGAAAGCACGTGTGCACGCTTGTCTGTAATTGTACGATTCCACTTAAGAGCGTGCATTACAATACTTGCACACCAGTTGCCCCATTGGGGACCCATCATCCCCAACTCCAAGCTGCATATGCAGGGTTGGGGGTGGGTGGGTACTGGCCTAGAAGAGTGCAAGGAGCGCCCGTGTGTGGATGGGGCACGGCGCAGGTGAGTGTGCAAACAGGTACACGTGCACAAGTGTGCACACCTGTGCCAGGTGCGGGGCTGAGGCTGTGAGCGAGCCCTGTCCACCCTCGGGGCTGCAGTCTCCGTGGTAGTCCCGCGCCCCGCCCCCCGCGCTGGGCCCCCACGCGCCCCACGCCCGACCCCGCGGCCCGTACCCCTTGCTGCTGCTTCCGTACGGAGGGCTTTACCCTAGCGAAAATCTGGATCGTCTGCTTCACCATCTCCAACAGAGACTCCGCACTGACCCTTGACCTCCCCAAAACTTCCTACTCCCACCTCCAGCGGAGACCCGCTGCCCTAGCAACAGTAACCAAGGATGCTACCCAAGCAGCACCGCGGCCAGCGGGATCCCGCCTCCTCCACCCTAATTGGTCATGGACTAAGAGGAAGGGCTAGGGGCGGGACCGAGCTGGGGGCGCTGCGCATGTGTGTGGGAGATGCTCCTGGGACTTGAGTTAAAGGGTTTGCAACCCCCAGCCTGGCCCCCTTCCTAACAACTCCTTCCTCATTCCTTAACTCCTTTAGTCTCTGTGAAGTCAGTCTGCCGTTTATCACGCATTGAAATAAAGGCTTTTTTTGGTTGTGACTCCCAAGCTGTTCTGAATTCACTTGGAAATCATTGTGTGACAAGGCAGGTTCTCAACAGAAAATCACAACCGGAGGGCAAGGGCGGTGCTGAGTTCCCTGTGAAGAGACTGCTTCCCGTGTGAACGTCTAGAAATGAAGAGCTCCTGGGAGACAGCGTCTGAAAACGTGTCCCACCTCCACTCACTAGGAAAATGCAAATTAAAACCAAACATCAGTGCGGCTCAGATCGATAGTGGCTGAGAACTTTGTGATATATATATATATATATATATATATATATATATATATATATATATATATATATATATATATATATATATATATATATATCCAGGTGCCAAGGAAGACGGAGAGAAGAATCACTGGTGGCTTACTGGTGAGGTGGGTGCTGTAAAATGGTACAGACACTCTGAAAAAGAAAGTTTGACAGTTTTTGTTGACATTTTCAGACAGGATCTCACTGTGCATCCTATAATGGCCTCCACCTCACCATCTTTTTTCCTCAGAACCCCAAGTTCTGAGTGCACCTCCATTTCCACCTTCCATTTGTGTGTGTTTTGTTTTTGCCTTCCCAGAAAGCAGAAGGTACAGCTACTTTGAGAAAATTTGTCTCAGGGGAATAAAAACTTGTGTTCACAAGAAAATCTGTGTGTGTTTGCTTAATTGGTAATAGACCCTAACTGATGAACAGTTATGCAAACTTAGAATACTGTCTTCAAAGTATAGTGCAATAGAATGCACTATTGATAATATGTAACAACCTGAATGAACCACTTGCATTAAAAAAAAAAAAAGGAGTTAAATACTGTATATGAGTCCCTTTATACAACATTCTTGAGATGACAAAATTCCAGAGATGAGGCCATTAGAGGTCATCTCAGAGGCAGAGAGGGCAAGAGAATAAACAGACAGAAAAAGCCTGCAAGTCAAGTGAGAAGGAACAAGATTGGTGATGCTCTCAGGGTGACTGCCCTGGTCTTGATGTTGAGCTATCTAGTTCTGAAAGACGTTCCTGTTGTGGGAACTGGGGGAAGAGCACACAGTTATCTCTATTATATTTATAAGTGTAAATCTACAATTAGTTCCAAAATAAAGAGCTTTTTAAATGACATTCTTGAGCAATTGAATAAAGAGGCCAATCACAGATAGAGAACTTTTTATTTTTCAAAACATATAGTTAATAAAGGACATCTAGAATACATTTTTAACCCACTTTAAAATCCAGTCATAGGCAAGCAAAGAACCCAGGCTGGGGACATGGCTCAGTGACAGAGGACTTGCACAGCATGTGGAAGGTTGTGGGTTTGAGTCCCCAGCATCCTAAGGGAAAAGATCCAAATTGGGGTTCTGCAGAGAAGGCTCAGTGGTTACGATGGATGCTGCTCCCTCCCAAGGAGTGGAGTTTGATTTCCAACACCCATGTCTGGTAGCTCACAACCAGAATCTCCATCTCCCTGGAATTTAACGCCCTCTTCTGGCCTTTGTAGGCACCCTCACATATATGTACATATACATGAATAAATAAATCTTTTTTATTCGAATTTTAAAAAGATGGCACAAACATTTGAGGAAACACTTGATTCATGAAAAGGATTATGTGGCTGGCAAATAAATACATAAAGAGGATGGTGGATGTCATTAAAACCTCAATGGGACACCGCTGCACACATCGAAATAAGAAAGGGATATCGACAGTACCAAGTGTTGGCACAGATCCAGAGTATCTAGAACTTTCAAGTTCCATAGTGAGACAAGAAGATGGACACATCACTTTCAAAAGCAGCCTTAGAGTTCCTAATAAATCTAGGCAGGAATGTTTGTAGCAACTTCATTAGCAATTGCCAAAAAATGAAAACGAAATCTTTAGGCCAACAGATCAGCAGCCAGTGCAATCCATACAGTGAAAGAGTGGACTGAAGGCGCCCACAGCATGGCTAAGTCTCGAGTCTGGTATGCCCAGTGAAGGGCGCCAGCGTCCTTAGTTATGTGCAATCTAATTTCATTCATATGATATCCTAGATAAAGGAAAACTATACGGACACAAAACAGATGAATGGCTTCCAAAGGCTGAAATAGGAAGGGGAGTTGACTGCAAAGGAGCATGGGAGGCCTTGGGATGTCGTGATGGGATACACCTTTGAGCGTGTCTGTGAGGGGTTCTGAGGGGCTTAACTGAAGAGCTCTCTGAATGCAAGCTGCACAATCCCTTGGACGGAGATCAGATCCCGGACTGAAAGAAAATGAAGAAGGAAGCTAGCGTTCACCTCTGTCCTCTTCCCAGACCAGAAGGAAATGAAGAAGGAAGCTAGCGTTCCCCTCTGTCCTCTTCCCGGACCGGAAGGAAATGAAGAAGGAAGCTAGCGTTCACCTCTGTCTTCTTCCCGGACCGGAAGGAAATGAAGAAGGAAGCTAGCGTTCACCTCTGTCTTCTTCCCGGACCGGAAGGAAATGAAGAAGGAAGCTAGCGTTCCCCTCTGTCCTCTTCCCCGACCGGAAGGAAATGAAGAAGGAAGCTAGCATTCACCTCTGCCCTCTTCCCGATCTTCTGATGTGGGCCATCAGCCTCACCTCCTCTGCCACCACAGCCAGGCGCTGTTCCCACAGCTGTGCCTCCCTTCACTGCCGTGACGGACTCAAACCGTGCACTGAAATAAAAAGCTCTGCAAGCCGCTTCCTGCCAAGCATTTGGTCACAGTAACAAGAAAAGTACTGAATAAAACCTTCTGTGTATGTGCATATGTGTGTGTGCACATGTGCATGTGCGTGTGTGTGTGTACATGTGTGTGAAAATCATGTGACAACCTTGGCTAATATTCCCCAGGTGCTAATCACCTTGGTTTTTGAGACAACTTCTCCCTGGCCTAGAACTTAACAAGTAGTCTAGGCTGGCTGGCCAATGAGCCTCAGACTTCTACATACCTCTGCCTCCCCTAGTCTGGGATTATATGCACATGACACCACCCAAACCTTTTCTTTTTCCATATGTTCTGGAGCTAGAACTCAGGACCTCATGCATGTACAGCAAGCACTTTACCAACCAAACTATGTCCCCAACCCTGTGAATACAGCCTTGTAAAGAGCCGTTCAAGTGCTGAGAGACATATGGGAACTGGAAGCTGTGAGCCTCCTGGAGCCATGCTTGTGATGCAGACAGATAAAGACAACAGGCGTTGTGCTGGAACCCAGAAACTAGAGCATCTAACGAAAAGCATTCACAGTCCAAATGGTTAATGCACAATGTTGCCTGAAGACAGGCTATGCATGGCCAGCAGTTCAAACCTGTTCCCCTTTATGGCATAAGAGGCTCCCAGGCCATGCCTCGGACTGCTCGTCTGTAATCCACAGCAGATGGTTGTAATGGGTACACACTGGGTTTCGTGATTAAATCTCCTCGCTTCCTTGTCTTGCCCCCACCTGGATTTCTACTCAGTATTCTTACTTGTACTTTGCCTTGTTTAGATGTAGTTGAGATGTTACTTAATTGTTAAAGACCCTTGAGCTCTGCAGTTGCCCAAGCCACAGATGGCCACACCAAGCCAATGAACCGGGCCTTCTCTGCCCCCAAATGTGTAAGAATTAAGCCAAGCCTGCAGCAAATTAGTCCGTAGGCAAGTTGGTTCGGCTCCATCTGCCTGTTGGTCTTGTTTTGCTTTTTTAGAAAAAAAGTTGCTGCTCTAGCACTGGTTTCAACTGCCTCCTCAAGCTGTTGGTACTCCAACCATAAAATGCATCACTTTATTTCACACAACTCAAGAGGGACCAGTAAAAAAAATTGTAGGCTGGTAATTTTGACATACAATATGTACATACAGTTATCAAATTGCAGTAAGCTTTCTCCTTTCTTATTTTTAATTTATGGTTTGGGAATTTCATACAGGCATATATTGTGTTTTGATCAAGTCTACCCTCCACTTTCTCCCCTCCGACTCTTCCCATACCCTCACCTCTCTTCCCTCCCAACTTCATGTCATCTTTTTGCTCATTTGTTTTTAAACCCATAGGTCCTCTTAGTGAATCAAGTATGTGAATGGGTATAAGGCCATCCACTAGAACCTGGGGCAACCTGTCAGGGGCCAAATCCCTAAAGAAAGCTGACTGTCCTGTCCAGCAGCCATCAGTTGTCACTAGTTCCTCTGCTCACTGTGGGACCTCTGAAGCCCCTGCCCACTCCGTGTTGGAGTTTGACTGGCTTGATCTTGTGGAGGAGCGACACATAACAGTATTTTCTGAGCATGATGGGGTCATTGTACAGATGCCTAGAAATATCTTCATGACCACCCCAACTGTTCACTTCTTTTCAGGTGGACAGTTTGCTAAGACCCACAGTGATGGTTTCACTAACCCCATCCCAGGTCTCCTGTTCAGAACTTCCTCCACAAAGCAAGCCAATAAAGAGAATTCCCTGCTTATTAGTAGATAACAGTATCAATAAGACTGCAGTCATTTGATACGAACTGCCTTGCTAGCTGACAATGTCCGAAGCACAGTCCCTGAGTGTTCGGAGTAAGCATTTGCTGGAAAGTAGTAGAAAGATGCAGAAGTCACAGGGGATCAGTAGGGGACATTTTCCTTAGGAATCTCCTTAAACTCAGCTGCCTCCATCTATCTTGTGGGTGGTCAGGACCAGCGGAGCCCTTCACCTCCCCCAGTCTCCACGGGGCATTTGCCCATTGTTTCTGAACGAATGGAGAATACACACAGCAATTTCTGGTACTCATTAAATGCTGAATAATAAACATGCTTTTATACTGCTGAGCAGTGGCACCACAAAATCTGTAATATATAATTTCAGCAAAGAAATTTCTTTTGAGAATATGTTCAGCTAATTTAAAGCATGATTTCATTAACATAACCATATTTCCAAACACAGCAGAGTGAAACTCATAAAACTTCACCCACACTCTGGATTTATAGGGTGCTGTGGGAATCTTGGTGTTGGTACATATGTACTGACTTCCTCTGCCTATTGGTGGTGCATTGAGATCTTCCCCACCCATTGAATTCTCCCTCCTGCTGGTCCCTCACCACTCTGACTGAGAGACAGAGGCCCCCTTCTCTCTCAGTCTGTCTGATCCTCTTCCTGCCAGCCTCTTGGGGCTCCTCTGAGCGGCGACATCAAAGTCAGCATAGAGCTGGAAGCTGGTGGCCAGCCATATGGAATTACAGCCCAGGCTGTCACCGGATTACAGAGTGGAGCACATGAACCAAATGACAGTGCCATGGCACAGAGGGAAGCCTCCAGTTTTGAATGGAAAATGTGACTGTCTGTGTGTTTATACCCAGGCTTCTCATAAACATCCTGGATGCTCCACCAACAACCCATCGCAGCAAGGGCCGGGCTGAGTAGAAAATAACTCCAGGACTCCTCTCTTCTATGAAAGTGACCCACCCTGGCCTACCTCCTCCTGGCTTTTATGTGCATGGTCCTCTGCATAGTTCAGTGAGGGTGGAAAATTGAAATGTAAAAGAAAATGGTATCTAGTGGAGACTACCTAACATTTCATTATGGGCACCAAATCCAGCCAGTTTTAGCAAGCCAAACTGTCATCACTGGAGTTTATGAAATACTGACTTTCTGAGAAGACACTGGACAGTTTCATATTGTCTGCCTTCTGGTGGGGGAAATCATATTTTAAAATGGTTGTTTTCACTTACTGGTTCTTTCTTCTTCAAATGTCCTTCTCCACCATACAAGGGAACCAAAGAATTACGGATCAGTCTTACAGCACCCGTGCTATGACCTGTCTAGTGGTGTTTGTTCACTTCTTTTTCAAGCATGCATGCATTATTGTGGGGTGTGTGTGTGTGTGTGTGTGTGTGTGTGTGTGTGTGTGTGTGTTATGTGATTCTGTGTGTATGTGTTGGTGTTCCCACATGTATGTGGTTGCACTTATCTGTGCTTCATGTGGAGGACAGAGGTTAACTTTGTTATCTACTATTGTTCTCAATCTTAATTTTTAAAGGTTCATTTATTTATTCATTTATTGTATGTATGCGTGTGTGCATTTATGTGTGTGTGTGTGTGTGTGTGTGTGTGTGTGTGTGTGTGTGTACATGTGTGTGTAGATCATGTGTGTTCTGGTTCCCATGGAGGCCTGAAGAGGGTGTTGGAGGCCCTGGAACTGAAGTAACAGGTGGTTGTGAACCGCTTCTAATGGGTGCTGATAACCAAACCAAACTCCAGCCTTCTGAAAGAGGCTTGTGGCTCCTGACTGCTGACCATCTCTCCAGTCTTTCTACCCTATTTTTTGAGACAAGGATTCTCACTGTATCTGGAGCTTGGCATCTTGTCTAGTCTGGCTGTCCCAGTCCTCAGTGTTCTCTTGTCTCCACGTCCCAGCCCTGGCGTACAGGCTCGCATCACCAAGCTGGACTTTGACTCAGGTCCTTATGTTTGCACAGGAGGCATTTTACTCACTGAGCCCTCTCCTCAGTCCTTCTATACGTGAGCCCTCTCCTCAGTCCCTCTACATGTGAGCCCTCTCCTCAGTCCCTCTATACGTGAGCCCTCTCCTCAGTCCCTCTATACGTGAGCCCTCTCCTCAGTCCCTCTATATATCTTCTGACATTAAAGAAATTAACCTAGAAAACCAAGAATCATTCCATTTAAGAAAAGTATTGTTTAAAAAATTAAAACCCACCCTTTTCACTTAATAGACCAACAGTCACTATTCCTGTATTAATTTTAACCTTAATGAATGCTGCAAAAGTGGTATAGAACATTAGCAGAACTTTTGAGAATTTAAATAGATTGCCATAAATAATCACCGATAGAAAAGTACCCTACTTCATAGGTGAATCACTTGAGGGAACGAGGGGGCTCTGGGCTTAGTACAGAACTTTTCTTCTCCTTGCTACGTTTGAGCCAGTTTGAATCTTTATCTAGCGACTCAGTCTCTGCAGTTTTATATCCTTGCACTTTTCCCCCATTCCCATTCACTTCTCAATGGCCTTCACTCTAGTTCCTGCTGCTCACGATGCATGAGCTGTTTAAACTGCACCTCCTCAGCACTGGAGAAACATCTAAGAGGCTAAGAGTACTTGCTGCTCTTGCAGAAGACCAGAGTTCAATTTCCAGCACTCAGAACTGCCTGTAACTCCAGCTCCAACACTTTTCTGGCATCTTCGGGAACTGCACACACACACACACACACACACACACACACACACACACACACACACACACACCTCCACACCTAAATAAAAAATAACTGGGTAGATCTTTCCTCATCCTGAAATATCTTAATGACAGACATATTTGCCAAGACTTGCCCTCAAGGCTGACCTTTCTTTCTCTTTACATGACTATATTCAGACAGTTTCCAAGCCTGGATGACCCTGCCTTCCAAACACCATCCTCAGTCTTTCTCTCCATCCCTCCCTCCCTCTCCCTCCCCTCTGCCTTCTCCCCATCCCTCCCTCTAGTCTATCTCTCCCTCTCCTCTCCCTCCCTTCATCTTTCCTCTCTCTCTCTTTCTCTCTCTCTCTCTCTCTCTCTCTCTCTCTCTCTCTCTCTCTCTCTCTCTCTCTCTCTCTCTCTCGGTTCAGCTCTACTTCTGCTACTCATCAGTTTTCTCTAGCTCCAGTGTAAAACCCATTCAGCTGACTTTCTCACCTCCCATCTCATCCTCCATCTCATCCTCCTGTAGATGTAACCGACAATCTTATTAAATAAGAAACACAGAGCCAATACACAGATGAAAGCCAAAAAGTCAGAGCAATAGCTAAGAGCTAAAAAACCTTACCCTTCACTTTTGCTGTTGTCCTACCTCTCCAAAAGAGACCTACTTCCTGTGTCTGTCTTTTTTATAGAGTTTCTGTTCTGCTTTCTCATTGGTTGTAAACCCAACCACATGACCTCCTACTCACTGCCTGTCTGTACAGACCTCCAGGTCTTCTATGATTTGTATTGAGATTAAAGGCATGTGTCTCCAATGTTGGCTGTATCCTTGAACACACAGAGAGCTACCTAGCTCTGCCTACCAAGTACTGGGATTAAAGGCGTGCACCACCACCACCCAGTTTTCTCTATGGCTTGCTAATAGCTCTGACCCCCAGGCAACTTTATTTATTAACATACAAATAAAATCACATTTCAGTACAAATAAAATATCACCATATTTCCCCTTTTCTATTTTAATAAAAAGAAAAAAGGAAAAAGGTTATAACTAACATAAGAAAAACTATATACAAAAGTACAATAACTATATACCATATATACAAGTAATAAATACCTAAACAATGTCTAGTCCATTTGTATTTGACAAATTCAGAGAAAATAATTCCATTATCTATCCTATTTTGGTAAGTCCAAAATGTACCTAATTCACTTTCTATCCTAACTAATCTTCAATTATAACTAACTAATCTTCAACTCCTTCAGAGACCCAAGAAGGAAATAATATTACCTAATAAAAAATAAAAACAGGAAGTTCATGCAAGTAGCCTCCAAAAAAAAAAAATTGTGAGTTGACAGAAACAGCCAGCTGCCTGGACAGTCATCTGAGGTTTCTCCACAGTGTTGGGGCATCATCTTCAGCCTATAGGCTTAGCGTATCTGACAGACTCATTTGTGAAGTAGGATGTACACAAGGTCAATAGTTCAACCTTGCATTGGGTGAGAGCAGTCTATGTACCAGAAACACCTGAATTCTACTAGTGTCATGTCATGATTCAGAATTTTAAATTTTGGAAATTGTTGATAGTTTTTGAATTCAGCTGTCCATTCTTCTTGGCTGTGTATATGTGGCTTCATCTCAGCATCCCGTTCTTCTCCATATCCCTCTATTAAATGCCAGTCTACCATTGAGAGGTGTGAGCTTAGTCACTCTTCAAGAATAACTGTTTCAGCTGCTGTTCCACTGCACATCAGAAGCCATCGGCCCACTGCCTTTTCAGTGGCTTTGAAGAAAAGGGCACTGTACCTTTTCCAGATTGCGAAGGCCACTTCAAGGATGGTGCTATATTGTCCTGGCCTCAGAAGATGCCTTTTGATAAAGCCATAACCACACTTGTTTTGGCAAGAATCGGTAGTCCTTTGTTTCATGTCCTGTCTGTCCTGTTTGTCAGCAGTTGATTCGAGGATACTTTGTTGTCCAGTGGCTAACTTTTACCACAATGAAAGTTAACTCCATATGAAGTTTCTTTAATGCCCATATTTTCTCTGAAGTAGATTGGTACTGCCAGGAGCCTACATGTCTCATAGTCACAACAAAAAGAAAAATTTTCTAAGTTATTAAAATATTTTAAATGCCATATTCTGTAGATCTCTGAAGGGTTTGAAGATGACCTGTCTATCTAAAATATATCTGCTCAATCTTGAAAACATACCTAATATGACTACAAGTTCTATTATAATGTTTAACTACTAACTATCATTTCTTTATATCCTAATAGTTGGTAATAATAATATTCAAGGATCAGAAAATTGTATTACATTGTTAAATGAACGGTATAACTATAATTAGAAATATACATATAGCATTTTCTAACAATATCAATTTCAATATATATAATTTATATACAATATAAAAAAATCCAATTCAATGTAAAGTATTTAAAACTAGTAATTGTCTTTTTCTTTCTTTCTTTTTTTTAAACAATAACCTTAAATCTAATCTCCATTTGCTTAGCCCTTTTCCTAACCCTTGACAACAACTTGTAACCAACCAACCCCCCCAAACAATGAAAATTGTCCCAGACCCAAAACCCATTAAAAGACCAAAAAACCACCCATCCCACACCACCTCTTTGGGAATGTGGGCGTTGTATTCTTAAAATTGCTTCCTGCTGGGTATGGGCGAAGGTATGTTTATCCTGAAAAGAAAAATTTTAGGTTAACTGTCAAATTCTAGGAAAGGTAACTATATCCTTTGTTATCCAGTCTATGTATAATGCCAAAGTTTAGGGTTTATCTCAAGTCCTTATTCAAGTAGTCTTTGAGACTGGATCATATCAGCTAGCCCTCTCAAAATTGCTCTGAGCACTTTGTAGTCCAAAGCTGATCTGTAGATGATGTTTGTCAGCTTAGTGATATTATTATTGTCCATGTGGAATTGTTGTTGTTGTTGTGGGGCCCCATCTTCTTCATGGAGACTTCAGTGGCCTGGCCGTGATTTCCTGCAGAAAACTGATAAGAGACTCGAACACAAAGATATATATATATATACATACAGCTAATTGAAGCCTTATTTCTAGAATTAGTTAGTACTCTATATGACCATTCATATCTTAACAAAGTTTAAAATGTATATATATGTATATATATATTAATCTTGTTAATTTTGATATAAAATTCATACTTTAAGAAAAGTTTAAAGAATCAGAATAGAATCAAAGAGTTGAGATTCATAATAGAGTAGTCAATTAATTTGACTTTTCTCCTGTCCCATAGCAGAAGATGGCTCTTTTCTTCTGGCATGATACAGGGGAGTTTGCATTTTCCTTTTAACAACATGCTTGAGTTTAAAGAAAGAGAGAGCCATTCTCCAACTCCAAAGTCAGCTTAAATTTTAATTGAACTGGGACTACAAGAAAACCAATAGTATTAAATGTCTTTAGAGAATAGCAGAAACAAACATTTAGGAAGACTTATAAAATTTTTTAGATGATATACCAATAGGGTATTTTACTCTGTTTCCTGGGATAGATGATTGTCCTTTTTCTTCAGTTGTCTCATTTGTCCAGTGTTCTTCAGATTCCTTAGCCTTCATTCTCCTAAAAGACAAAAACAAAAACCTTTCCCCAAGACTAATTTTGGGAATGTTCCCTTTTGGCAAGTTATTGTCTGACTAAATGGAAAGGCATGTGTCAATGGTATAAGTTGGTTTAAAGTGATGGTTATACTGGTTGATGAACTATCACCTCCTCTAATTAAGAGGTCTCTTGTTCAAATCGAACCTTTATCAATTTTGATGGTATCCAAAGCTTATCTTCTCCTATAGAAACAAAAGCAAAACCTCGTCCCCAACGTAACACATATCCTGATTTCCATTCTGAGGTAAGCACATCCTTAAAGTATATAGGCTGATTTAATTCTGTAGTTTTTTCTATTATCCATTGTCTCTCTGCAGCTGTTGTTCCTTTCTCATTGGCACAGAGAAAATTCAAAGTTAATAGAGCATTATGCAGTCTATTTCTGGGGGGGTTTGTTACCCCTTTCTGTTTATTTAGCATATCCTTTGGAGTTCTGTTTGATCTTTCTGTAACTGCTTGGCCTGTAGGATTATGTGGTATGCCTGTAATATGCTTTATATTGTAATAAGCAAAAAACTGTTTCATTTTAACAGAGACATATGATGGAGCATTGTCAGTTTTGATTTGTGCAGGTATACCCATGATGGCCATAACTTCTAGCAAATGAATGATAACAGAATCAACTTTTTCAGAACTCAAAGCAGTTGCCCATTGAAATCCTGAATAAGTATCAATGGTATGGTGTACATATTTCAGTTTTCCAAATTCTGCAAAATGAAACGCGTCCATCTGCCAGATCTCATTCCTCTGAGTACCCTTTGGGTTACATCCTGCTGGTAATGGTGTTTGATTGTAGAAGGAACAAGTAGGATATTTCTTTATTATTTCTTTGGCTTGTTACCAGGTTATGGAAAAATCCTTTTCTAAACCTTTACTATTGACATGATGATTTTTATGAAATTCTGAGGCCTCCAGCACATTTCCTATCAATAATTTATCAATCTCATCGTTACCTTGTGCTAGAGGGCCTGGCAGACCAGTATGGGATCAGATATGAGTTATATATAAAGGATGACTCCTTTTCCTGATTGTATCTTGTAAATGAATAAATAGTGAAGTTAATTCTGAAGCATCAAGGATAAATTCTGCAGTCTCAATATGTAACACCACTCTTTCAGCATACTGAGAGTCAGTTACTATGTTGAGAGGTTCTGAAACATCTATTAATACCAACAGAATAGCATACAATTCTGATTTTTGAACTGAATTATAAGGACTTTGAACCACTTTACTTAAGTTTTCTGATTTGTAACCTGCCTTTCCTTGTTTGTTTGCATCTGTATAAAATGTACGAACTCCAGATATGGTTTTTTTTCCGTACAATTCGAGGCAAGATCCAATCAGCTCTCTTTATAAGAATAATTCTATCGCTTCTGGGATATTTGCTGTTAATTTCTCCCAAAAAATTACTGCAAGCTCTTTGCCAAGGTTCACTTTCTGTCCATAATTTTTCAATGTCCTCTTTAGTTAAAGGTATGACAATTTCTGCTGGGTATATTCCTGCTAATTGACGAAGTCTCAATTTTCCTTTCCAAATCAAGTCAGAGATTTTTTCCACATAAGTTTTTAATTTTTTATTTGGTTTATTTGGTAAAAATATCCATTCCAATATAATATCCTCTGCATTAACATTCCTGTAGGAGAATGCTTAGAAGGTAAAATAACTAAAATTCAATCCAGCTTTGAATCAATATGATCCACTTGCCCTTCATGTACTTTCTTTTCTACCAAGGCCAATTCTTTCTCAGCTTCAGGTGACAATTCTCTTGGACTATTTAAGTCCTTGTCACCTTCTAAGGTTTTGAACAAATTATGCAGTTCATCATTTTTTACCCCAACAATAGTTCATAGGTGAGAAATGTCTCCAAATAATCTTTGAAAGTCATTAAGAGTCTGTAGTCAATCTCTCCTAATTTGCACCTTTTGGGGTCTAATTTTTTGTAGCTCTATTTTATATCCTAAATAACTAATAGAATCTCCTCTTTGTATCTTTTCAGGAGCAATTTGTAATCCACAGCAAGGCAAAATTTTCTTTACTTCTTCAAACATTCTTTCTAAAGTATCTTCATTTGAGTCAGCTAGTAAAATTTCATCCATATAATGATAAATTATAGATTTAGGAAATTTTCTATGTATCACTTCCAATGGCTGTTGTACAAAATATTGGCACAGAGTTGGGCTATTCAATATTCCCTGTGGGAGGACCCTCCATTGAAATCTTTTAACCGGTTGAGAATTATTATAAGTAGGCACCATGAAGGCAAATCTTTCTCTGTCTTTTTCTTGTAAGGGTACTGAAAAGAAACAGTCTTTTAAATCAATAACTATGAGAGGCCATCCTTTTGGTAACAGAGTAGGCAAAGGAATTCCAGATTGTAGAGAGCCCACTGGCTGAATTACTTTGTTATTTGCTCTAAGGTCTGTTACCATTCTCCATTTACCAGATTTCTTTTTAATAACAAATACAGGAGAATTCCAAGGGCTGGATGATTCTTCAATATGCTGAGCATTTAACTGTTCTTCTACCAGCTCTTCTAAAGCCTGTAGTTTCTCTGTTGTTAAAGGCCATTGCTGAACCCATACAGGCTTCTCTGTTAACCATTTTAAAGGTAGAGCTGTTGGTGTCTTTGGGAGATCATCAATTGTTGTGCCCTGTTCTTGTAGAATATGGATGGCTGATGACCACTCATTAGAATAATATCTTCTAATGTTTCTCTCAGAAACATGTGCTAGTCTATGATTTGTTTCTGAGATTGGAGGGATGTTAGTCTGAGTATTTCATTGTTGTAACAGGTCTCAACCCCACAGGTTCATAGCTATGTTAGCTACATATCGTTTTAATTTTCCTCTCTGTCCTTCTGGACCTATACATTCGAGCCATCTTGCACTCTGTTTCACTTGAGATAATGTCCCAATTCCTAACAGTTAAACATTTATCTCCTGAAGAGGCCAAGTTGAATGCCAAAATTCTGGTGCAATTATGGTAACGTCCACACCTGTGTCTACCAGACCAGACAACAAAACACCATTTATTTTTATTGTTAATTTTGGTCTTTGTTCATTTATAGAAGTTTGCCAAAAAATTTTCTTTATGTTTTTTTTCCTGAATTTTCTATTTTCTCTGTTTTATCATCCTGACCAGCATGATTTATTCCAATAGGCATTTGGTTATTTAATTGCTCTGCGTAGAGGTTTCCTCTACAACTGCAGGAAAGGTTTGAACTGGATTTGCTATGGGGGCCTGCCTGAGGCCCCTCTGGGAGTTTCCCGAAGATTGAGGCAAAGGATTACCTTGCCTGTCCCTTGTTGGTCTACATTCATTGGTCCAGTGTTTTCCCTTACCACACCTTCTGCATACTCCAGAAGGAAGGGGCATTCTGTTGCCATTGTTCCTTGAAAAAACATTGTTTCTGGGGATGACCTGTTTACAGTCCCTTTTCAAATGTCCTTGCTTTCCACATCTAAAACATCTAACATTCCTCAAACCTTTTGAAATTGCTTCTTCTACCCACATAGTATCATGGTCATGAGCTTCAACATTAACCGTGTCTCTAAACCAATCTTCCAAGGGTGCAGATCTTGCCTTTAATGGCCTGATTATTCTTTTGCATGCTGCATTCGCGTTCTCAAAGGCCAAATATTCAATTATTATCTGACTAGCCTATGAATTCAGGACAATTCTCTGTACTGCTGAAGTCAATCTTTGTAAGAAATCTGTGAAAGATTCTTTTGGGCCCTGTATAACCTTTGTAAATGACTCAGTTTTTTTTCCTGGTTCCTCAACTCTGTCCCATACATTCAAGGCTGCTGTTCGATGTAGAATTAGGGTTTGAACATCATATAAACATTGTGTTTGTACTGAAGCATATTGGCCTTCTCCAATAAGCTGATCCTGGAAGACTTGTGTTCCTTTATCCCTCCATTGTTTTTCTATATTTTTAGCCTCCTCCTTGAACCACATTTGCCACTGGAGCTGTTGTCTGGGTTCTGTAACAGCCTGTGCCAGTTCCCACCAGTCCTGTCGTATAATCCTATTTTATGTTGACCAGGAGTTTAACATTTGCTTTACATATGTGGAATGCATGCCATAAGATACTATTGCCTCCTTAAATCTTGGTAAGTCTAACATTTCAACTGGAATCCAAGTATTTTGTACATTCTCTTCACTAGGTAACTGCTGTATGGCTACCAGATAAATTAAGGGTGATTGTGTGAAAACAGGCTTTCTATCTGTAATCTTATGATCCAATCTTGAAACAACTTCACTGTTAATTTCTTCTGTCTGAATCTGAATTTCTCTATAATTCATTTTAACAGGTTTAACAGGTTTTTCTAAAACTTTTATCCTGGCAATTAAATTGACTATCTTTTTGAATAGTAAAATGAGGATAAGAAAAGTAATAAAGTGCATAATTTGATCAACATTAATCTTCTCATATAGTTGTTCCATTGTCTGACTGCCTAAAATTTCAAACAAAGCCCAATTTTCTTCCAATGTACACATAAAACCCATTTTTTTTAATGTGGAAAAAAATTCTCTTTTAAATAGTTTCTTTTAAAATATCTGATATCTTAATTGACTCACCAAGTCTGTGTAGAACAGTAGAAATCTGAGAGAATTTCAAAACAGCCACCTAGTGTCCAAGGTGTGAATCTAGAGAGAGAGAGAGAGAGAGAGAGAGAGAGAGAGAGAGAGAGAGAGAGAGAGAGCAAGAAAGCATAGCCACAAGTTCTGGCTAAAAGTTTAAATCCAGCCACGTGTTCCCACTTGAGCTGAGTCAAGCCTGGGCTCCGGCTCCCTTAAGCTCGAACCACGTGCATTGGCTTTACAGGCAGGGGCCCTCTTCAGCAGAGCAGGCCTGAGTTGTTTGTAGCACCGGCTTTAAGCAAGTAGCTCCAGCTGCGGGTAACTGCTTGGGGTCAGTCTGGCCTGAGACCTAAGCCGACCTGGGGAGCCGGGCCGCCCAGGAGGGAAACTGGACCTGCCGCCAAGCCAAGTGGTTTTTAATGGATTCTTGCCACGTGGGCACCAAATGTAGATGTAACCAACCATCTTATTAAATAAGAAACACAGAGCCAATATACAGATGAAAGCCAAAAAGTCAGAGCAATAGCTAAGAGCTAAAAACCTTACCCTTCACTTTCGCTGTTGTCCTACCTCTCCAAAAGAGACCTACTTCCTGTGTCTGTCTTTTTTTTATAGAGTTTCTGTTCTGCCTTCTCATTGGTTGTAAACCCAACCACATGACTTCCTACTCACTGCCTGTCTGTACAGACCTCCAGGTCTTCTATGGTTTGTATTGAGATTAAAGGCATGTGTCTCCAATGTTGGCTGTATCCTTGAACACACAGAGAGCTACGTAGCTCTGCCTACCAAGTGCTGGGATTAAAGGCGTGCACCACCACAACCCAGTTTTCTCTATGGCTTGCTAATAGCTCTGACCCCTGGGCAACTTTATTTTTTAACATACAAATAAAATCACATTTCAGTACAAATAAAATATCACCATATCCTCCATCTCCTCCTCCTCCATCTCCTCCTCCATCTCCTCCTCTATCTCCTCCTCCATCTCATCCTCCATCTCATCCTCCTCCATCTGATCCTCCATCTGATCCTCCATCTGATCCTCCATCTCATCCTCCTCCATCTCCTCCTCCATCTCCTCCTCCATCTCATCCTCCTCCATCTCATCTTCCCCCTTTTTCTTCTACATTCTACAGTGGGCCCCTGTTGTATGATACAAACAAGTTCACAGTGCTCCTTTTTTGAAGATCTCCAATCCTGCCTTGTAACAAGTCCAAAAGCCATTCCTAGTCTGATCCTAAGACGCCTCTGTATTTCTTTCATATCCTTTGTCATGTCCCTTGTGGCCACTCTCCTGCCCCTGTGTTGTGGTTACTGACTCCCGCAGTGCCCAGACAGGCCGAGTCTGTTTTCCTCTTCTACACCTTTGCACTGTTGATTGTGTCTGAGTGCTCTTCCACAATTATCCACCAGAGATGTTCACCCCCTCCTCCAAGACCCAGCTCATACCACCTGCTCTGGGAAACACCTTCCTGTCACTGAGGCAAAGTTAGCCACACTCTTCCGTGCAGCTGCAGCTTATGCATCCTCTGGTATTGGTGTCTACTGTCCCCTTAGTGCTGCCTGCGTGTGTATATCCTTCCGCCAGCCTGGGATCATTTCAGAACTGTCACTATGTCCTGTTTATGAATTTCTGCTGACCTACAAGGTCTTAGCTAGATACCAGAGATTTTATGTGTCAGAATGAATGCGTGCCTAACTAACAGCGAGAATCAAGTAAACCTCTACACATTCAAGACTTTTATTCGAGACTCACGTTTCCATGGTGAAATTATTGTCCTCTTCCGCCTCTCTCACCCAAGAGACAACCAGATGGACCAGATTCTCAATGGGAAAGTTAGAAGCAAGGTCAGTGTCCCTGTTTGGATTTGGAACCCCCTTTTCTTCAGGTGGAAAAAAAAAAAAGATAGTTACAAGTTTCCCAGGGTAATAAAGAAAGTAGATTAGCATTTGAATGGAAAACAACAGAAGAGTCTGATGACTCACTGGGAATACAGTAGTGCGCTGTTAAATGGGTGAGTCTTTTCTCAGACTGTCTGGGGAGCAGTTGATGAGCCCAGGAGCCAACTTCTTAATTTTGAAAGAATGAACCTTTATAAATTATCAATTAAACAGCCATCCACCTTTTTTTGTCCCATGTTAGAATGGCTTTTGAGAAAGTCAATCTTTAGCACTTAAGCCAGTTTCAGGCACTGGGTCTCCCTCCCCTCCCATGGCTCTCATCCCTCCCCCTCAAAGCCAGAGGAAATGGCTTCCACACAGCCTGTGGCACTCTCCACACCTGTAATACCAGCACTGGAAGGCAAACATATGAGGGTCCTGAGACTTGCTGTACCATGTTGTATGTGCACACCTCATATACGTAAATAAACAGAAAAAAATAAATTAAGAGTGGACCCTTATTAAATTGAGCAGGGATCAAATAGATGACAATACTATCTTCTGATAAGATTTAGAAGAAAACCATGACCAGTCCTGGCTGTAGGAGACCTGGTTGGTGTCTCATGCCACTCCAGAGATCACTGTGACTTTGGTGGATAAACCTACCCAGGCCAGGAGCGGCCTACTTCAGTTGTTTGGACTTTCTCTGCCCAGGCACTTTTTCTGGGTGTCAGGGCACTGGCACCCCCCTCACCATAGGAAGGACAGGAGTACAGGAAGCAAGAGCATTTGCAACCTGGGAGCAGCCCCCTGGGTGCCCCCCCCCAGGAGAACTGAATGTATGCTATGGACAGGGTGCTCTGTGGGACCATGTTAACACATCCAGCATCCTTACAGCACTATTTTTCTCCCCTTACTGTATGTTTGGAGTCCTGATCTCAGTGTCTCTTTGGGGCTGCAGTGTAGGATGAGGTACCAGAGACTAGCCTCTGACCTCCACATGCATGTGTACATATGTGTATATGTATTCCATGCACATGTACAACCATCTCCTAACACACAGACAACATACTGACTGTCTGGTTAGTTTTGCTTTGGCAAATACTGATTGGTGAACAATACGCAGTACACACACTCATCTATACATATGCTCTATTCATGCATACATATACATACACATACACACATGTGTATACTGCCAGATATTTCTGGGTTCTGCTCTCACCTGAGTTTAAGCCATTGTTGTGTTATTTAGAAGTTCCAGTTACTCTTTTCCAGAGTCTGGAGATTTGGTTAGTGGGTTTAGAGTTTGTCACATAATTCAGTGTATAAAACACCCTGGAGTTGAGTCGACCAGATCTGGGGGTTTCATGACGGCAGTTGGGGGTATTTAACTCTTTCTGTAAACACACTCGTACAACTTTCTGGACATTTTTTTTTTTTGAGACAAGGTTTCTCTGTGTAGTTTTAGTGCCTGTCCTTTATCTCGCTCTGTAGACCGAGTGCTGAGATTAAAGGCATGTACCACCGCTGCCCAGCTAACTTTCTGGACTTTTAAGACTTGTTTTTATTATTTAGTTCTGTGCATATGTGCCACAAGAGAGTGTGAGCATGTGAGTGCCCACAAAGGCCAGAAGAGGGCTTTAACCCCTTGGATCTGGAGTTGCAGGTGGTTGTGAGGTGCCCAGTGGTCCTGGGAACTAACCTCCTGTCCTCTGTAAGAGCGTTCCTAACAGCTGGGCCATCTCTCTGGTGCCATTGTTTCTGGGCTTTGATGGTACTTTTACTAGTAGCCAGCACGGTGGCTGCTACTGGCTGTACACCATGAATCTCAAGGTAACTGTTCTGCCATGGGTCAGCCGTAGCCCAGCATGACTCTTCTACTCAGTCAATTGCTACAGATGCCCAAGGCAGCTGCCTGGCCACTGGACTCCATGAGACATTTACACTGAGCTGAGACTATCTGTCCTTTCTGTGGATTTCAGAGTAACAGCTTTCTCACTGCTACTGCTGCTTGTGGATTCACTAAAAGCTGCTTTCAGATGTTAGTCTAAAATGTTGAGCTTGAAGGGCCAGAGGGACGGCTTGGTGGTTAAGACCACACCGTGCTTTGCAAAGGACCCAAGTTCAGCTCCCAGCACCCACATCAGGTGGCTCACAATCACCTGTAGTACCATCTCCAGGGGATGTGAAGCCCCCTGCAGGATTTCTCAGGTATCTATACTCATGTACACATACCCTTGTGCTCACATGCAGATACACACATAACACATTATTTAGATAAATAAATATCACAGTTGAATTTTTAAAATACAATTATTTGTTAACCTTTAAAAAAATCTAGAACACTTTTTCTGGAAGCTGTGATGGTGGGTGTTTGTAATCCCAGCTCTGGGGAAGTGGAGACAAGTAGATCTCTGCTGCCAGCCAATCCCACCTACCTGGCAAGTTCCAGGCCATTGAGAGAACTTGTTCTGAGGATTGACACCCACAGCTGATCTCTGGCCTCTGCATGCATACACACATATACACTTGCTAACACATGAATGTGCGCACGTGCGTGCGCGCACACACACACACGCACACACACATGCACACACACACACAAAGTGATCTGGGCTATATATTGGAATATACGTTACACCTCAGCAGGAATACATGAGTTCATTTCTGCACTGCACAGAAACCCATCTAAAGAGGAGCAGTGATTGACGCATGCCGTAAAACGTGAATGCCATTCTTCTTTAACTTAAAAATATAGATGACCAAAAGTGTGTGTACTTACACAGCAACAGAAAACAGATACCTCAGTTAAGGTGAATAAAAATGGCACTGAGACTACAGTGTTTGCAAATCTGCTTTGAATAATTTATAAGTTGTATCTTCTATTTTGCAGTAGGATCATTATTCTTACAGATGAAGAAAGAATCTGATTTTCTATAGCATGGCCAAGCTTCACAAAAAGGAACAAGCTGAGACAGTGCCCGTGTGGAGCAGACAGGTGTTCTGGCAGTGAGGATTTGTGTGGGATGGCAATGTTCATCTTTTGGGAAAATGTTGGCACAAAATACTTTGGAGAACAAAAAAAAGAAAGAAAGAAAGAAAGAAAGAAAGAAAAAGAAAATGTTACTGAAAAGTAAGGCAGAAAGGGATGAATTTATATGTATGTGTGTGTATGTATATGTGTGTGTGTGTGTGTGTGTGTGTGTGTGTGTGTGTGTGTGTGTGTGTATGGATATAGAGGCCAGAGGTCAATGCCACCTGTCTTTCCCATTTCTCACCACTCTACTTTTTGGGACAAGGTCTCTTACAAACCTGGAGTTTACAGATTTGGATAGACTGGCTGGTCAGTGAGCTACAGCGATCCTCCTTGCCTCTGCCTCCCACACACAGGGTCACAGGTGTATTCGGCTGTGCTCTGTCTTTTATGTGGGTGCTGCAGATCAGACTCAGGCAAGCCCTCCGCTGCTGATGTCATCTCCTCCACCCCAGGAATACAGTTTGATTTTTGTTTATTTATTTATTTATCTAGTTAGTTAGTTAGTTTGTTTGTTATTTTGAGACAGAGTTTCTCTGTGTAGTTTTGGTGCCTGTCCTGGAACTCACTCTGTAGACGAGGCTGGCCTCGAACTCACGGAGATCTACCAGGCTCTGCCTCCCGAGTGCTGGGATTAAAGGCTTGTACCACCACGCGCGGCCCAGGTTAACAGTTTTATTACGTATTATTATTTGTATTATTATTTTTACTGTGTGTGTGTGTGTGTGTGTGTGTGTGTGTGTGTGTGTGTGTGTGTGTGTATCTGCAATTGATGTTAGGAAGTCAGGGGACAATTTGTGGGAGTCATTTTTTCTCCTTTCACTGTGGGGTTGGTCCTTAAATCATGAGGCCCGTGACAAGCACCTCTACCTGCTGAACCACCTGTCAGTTTCACCGAGAACAGATTTCATGAGAAAGAAATGCTGACTTGCAATAGAAGCCACCAATAAGATATGATCATGCAGTCTGTTTATACGGGAAAGAAATGTTTACAAATGACCAGTTGAACATGACACATTACAGGACACACGTGCTCTTTTGGTGTGCTATCTCTGGTCAGACGCTGTCTGTGAACCGTACAAACTCCACTTTAGACAGTTCCCCAGACCATTCTGCATCAGATAAGGCAGGACAAATTTCAAACCAAATAGGTTCCATAAAATCCTATGAAGAGAAAAAATATATGTATTTAAGTTATATGCAGGGCTGGAGAGATGGCCCAGTGGTTAAGAGCATGTTTGCTTATGTAGAGGACCTGACTTTGGTTCCCAGGACCCAGGAGGGTCACAACCACCTGCAACCCCAGCTCCAGGAGATTCTACACTCTCTTCTGGTCTCTGCAGGTAACAGCACTCACATGAACATATGCCCACATGTGGATACACATGCATATACATAATTTAAAAATATATAAAAATATGTCTTTGAAATAAACCCCAATTACTCAACATGCACAAAAATATTTATTATCTATCATATTTACAGAATCCAGAAGCATCAAATCCAGACCCAGGCACGTGAATTCCCAATCCTGTCCTGAACAGTTATCTGAGCCAGTTGCTTTATGGGAGCCCCAGATAGTGGGAGACAGAAGCAGGAAGAACCAGGAGGGCTGATGTGCCACATCTGCAGCCCCCTATGCCCTCATGGATGTGAGAGGTACTCACACCTCCAATGTCTATTTGCCCCATAGATTCCAGCAGTGATACCTTTAACAACGATGATGTTATCAAGGAAGACACGGGGATGCTAAGCACATCTTTCATGCCTGGTATTTACCCTGTTGTTCTAACAATGGGAAAGGCTATAGATATTACCTGCCTAGGTTTTTTAGTCATGGAAGTTCTTGGTTTCTTGTGATGGCAGGGATCCATTTCAGATCTATAAAAACGTGAAGAAATACTGTGGACACAACTGAAAAGAGTTTGCACATATCCGGAGTAATCCAGCTTTACGTGTGGCCTTTGAAAAACCATGCAGGGTGACTATTCATAATTCTTTCTGTTGAACTAAGTCGGTGGTTCTCAACCTTCCTTTAATACAGTTCCTCATGCTGAGGTGACCCCCCCAACCACAAATTATTTTCATTGCTACTTCCTAACTGTAATTCTGCTACTGTTATGAATCATAATATAAATATCTGTGTTTTCTGATGGTCTTAGGTTACCCCTGTGAACGGGTTGTTCAACCCCTAAAGGGGTTGTGACCCATAGAGTCAGAACAGCTGAACTAAAATCATTTAAAAATAATATACCATCTTGAGCAAAAACAAAACAACTTGGATTTCTGGTGAAAAAGACTCCCTTTGAAGACTAAAGGGAAAAGAATTTTCCAGAGTGATTATAAATTGGAGACAACTCCCAAAGTGTGTCTCTGGATACCTGCTTAGCTTCATGGCCTTTGGTGTGGGCACAGCGTAGTGTGACTCAGCTGTAGTAGTAGCTCTTTCCCCAGGTCACCTAGGGCTCTGGCCGGGGTTCTACCTGAGGGAATTGGGAGTTGCACTTCCTTGGGAGCAAACCTTCAGGATGATACTTTGGTTTAAAGCTTCGCCAGGACCCACACAGATCAGCTCTATAAAACACACAGTGGTCTCCCTCACTTGTCTGACTGCAGAGCTCTTCCAGCCCTCTCTCACCGGGCCACTCTGGGTCACTAGGAACAAGGCTTGGTTGTCTCCTAGTCTCCTTTAATGTGTGAGCACAGGAGATGGCTCACACATCACTAGAGCACGTTGTCTTGGGGCCAGGGAGACAAGTCATTTGGTAAAGAGATTACTGTGCAAAAATCAAGATCTGAATGCAGATCCCAACATCCACACGAAAGCAGGCATGACAGGGCGTGCCTGTAATTCTAGCATTGGGGAGGTGGATACAGGCAGATCCTTAGGGCTAGCTGGCCAGCCAGTCTATGCAAAGCAGTGAACTCCGCGTCCAACAGGAGACCCGAATTGAATGAGGACAACACCAGACATTGACCTCTGCCCTCTGCACACACATTCACACCTTTGTGCCTTCACATGAACTTGTATACACACGAGAACAGATATACACAGCCATGTACACATTCACTGATACACACTCATGAACACACACACACACATGAATACTACCTCTCTTTGTCTTCACTTCTAATGGCTCCCTTTCACCCTGCTCATTGGTTTCCCAAATGCCTCATGAGCCACTGGTCCCTGTTAGCCAGTGAGATTCTTCCCTCTGACCACAGAGTTTCATGGATGCCTTTCTTCTGCTGCTTTAGTGCTCAGACCCAGCTCAGGCTCCTGGATCAGTGCTCCCACTTGGCAGGGAGGGTAATGGATGGGCCTGGAGACCTGCCTACTTCTGTATTATCTGGAACCCATTGCTCTTTGCAAGGCATCCCACAACACATTAATGGCATCTGAAAAGATTTGCCACACCTCGTGGGAGACCGGGATGAAAATGACTTGAAATGAAATGACCAATGCAAACTTTAAAAAGAAACCCACAAGAACCAATGCCTCTTGAAAAAAGAAAAAAAAAACCAAAAAACCAAAAAGAAAAAAAAAACCCTCTTTCGGCCTGAACAATTTCCCCAAATTTCCTTCCCACCAAGGGCCTATTTATAGAGGGAAATCAACAGTGCCTTCCAGGCTTCCCTTAATCTAGAAGGTAAATGAATTTTCTGGATTTAAAAAAACAATATATTTATTTATTTTTCACTGAGTGTATATGCGTGTGCATTTCTGTGTGAGGATGTGTGCACATGAGTATAGGTGCTTACAGAGGCCAGAAGAGGGCAGTAGATCCTCTTGGAGCTAGAATTATTGGCAGTTGAGAGCCACCTGCCTTAGGTCTGGAAACTGAACTTGGGTCTTCTATGAAAACAGCAAGAGATTTTAAGTACTGGGCCATCTCTCTAGCTCCAGGTCAAGGAATTTTCTAGTTCCTTCTCTACCTACCTCAGAGTCTATATGCTGAAGCCCATGGAAGACCCAGAACAGCATTCAAGGCTCATGTAAGAGTTCAAAGTTCCCGAAGTCAGCCTTTGAACATTTTCAGGACTTCTTTGAAGTTTAGTGCATCATTCAGATCCGCAGATATTCACTGGGCTGCAGCTCAGCTTCCAGCTATGTGCCAGAAAAGAAGGGCTTCAGGCTGGATTAAATGACCTCTACTGATTAAGTCTGAGATTCTGAAGTCAACTTCAAAGATCCTGAGCTACAAGAAAGAAGAAATTAAAAACTGTGATGTCGTTTCCTGTTACCACACAAATACTGAAATGCCTAGCAGCAAGACCGTGTATGGGGGACTCCTCAAATCTTCGCGACCAAGGAGCAGCCAGGGGTGGCATTGTTAAAGTTCTGCCCTTACTTCTATCAGCCAGGCCCCTCCCACTCAAGACTCCACAACCTCCCAAAACAGCACCACCGTCTGGGGAACGACATTCAAAATATGAACTGTGAGGGACATGGAGGAGGGGGGTATCATATGGTATGCAGTAGGTGTGTGGTGCATGTGTGTGTGTGTGTGTGTGTGTGTGTGTGTGTGTGTGTGTGTGTGTGTGAAGATGTGCATATCCATACATGGCATGTTCAAATGCCAGAGAGGGCAATCCATCTCATTTCTCCGAGGCAAGGTCTCTCTCTGAACCTGGGGCTAGGCCCCATCCACCCTCCTGTTTCTATCCCGCCATTGCTGGGGTTACAGGTGCACATGCAGCCATGGCTAATGTTTACAAGGTTACTGGAGGTTGAACACAGATCATTATGCTTGCTCAGCAAGCTCTATTACCCACAGTGGAGGACATTTTTGATTTTCACTGTAGTGACATTCCAGGGAAGCCAACCACCAGCCGACTATTCCTGTTTGTTGAAAATGCCTTTCAACTGCAGGAAGCTCCCTCCACTGGGCATCTTCCAATGTGAATATCAGACACTCTTGGCCCTTAGGGTCACTCTGACAGGTGGAAAATCCTCAGACCTCCTTCCCACCCCTGTCCCTCCCATGACCTCTGGGCAGTTCAGTTCAATTGTATTGGAAATATCCACTTAAGCATTCAACAGCCAGCTGAAAATTAATATGACGAAGGCTAAACTCCAAATCTTCTCTTCCAAATATTGTTTTATAGCAGTGTTCTCCCACATGCTGGCCTATGCAGGGACTTTGCCATCCTTCCTAACCTGTCCTTCAACCTTACACTCCACAGTCAATGGGTTACCATAGACCACCTTGTTTGCCTTCTTAGGACCTTTTCATTCTCTAGCAAGTTTTTGGCTTAATTTATATTTCATAAAATTTCCCCACTTTAAATATAATCTCCACTCTCTTAGTAATTAAATCTAGTCATGTACCCACTAACCAGTTTTGAATATTTTATTCTATTAGTTAATTAATTAGTTAATTAGTTAATGTATCTGTGTGTTTGTGTGTGTGCGTGTGTGCGTGTGTGTGCATGTGCGTGTGTGTGTGTGTGTGTGTGTGTGCACTCACATACCATGAAACTTATGCAGAGGTCAGAGGACAACCTGAAAGAGTCTCTCTCTCTCCCTGGGGGTCCTGAGGATCAAACTCAGGTTTGATAGCCAAGTGCCTTTACCTACTTGGTCATCTCACTGGTCTAGATTATGACATCTGCTTGCTGTGGAAATCACTTAACGCATTCCTGCCTGGCTTTGTTGGCTTCTCGTGTGCAACACTGGTAGTACCTGCTACTTAGGTTGAATATGCAAAGAGTTTAGTAGTTATGAGGTGTATGTGATTTTATAATGCGTGTCTTAAAGTTAATCTCTCATTGCATATTAAATTTTATCACTGCAATCATCATTACCATTTCCATGAGTGACAGATCCAGTGCAACAAAGACTTTCAACACCTGTCAGATATTATGTGAGGGTGCAAGATGGAATGTATGTACCCAAAGTAGCCAAGGCTACAATGTACCCATCATCTGCTCATTGTGAGGTGAATTTCTCCTCACTGGTTCACATTCTCCTATCCAATTTCCACTACTTGGGAATGCATGTGGTGGCTGTCTGTGTGTTTTAGGACTGGGCCCTGGGACTAGTGCAGAGCATACAGCCTTGACCTTGCCTTTGGAGCAGTGTTGTGTGTTGGGGTAAGTTTTCTCCATCAGCAGAGGAGAATTCACATCCCAGGTTACCTCTCCTACACCAGAGGAGGCGTAGACCTTGGGCCAGCTACATAAACTCTCTGAATTTTGGTTTCCTGAATTTCTGAGTGTTTCAGCTGCTATGGGCAACGGTCAGGTTGAGATGCTTAGTTTCCTTCACGGCTCACGGTGACGTGAAACAATGGACATGGACACGTCGTCACCTACTTGCCATTGTTTGGCACTTGTTACTTTTCTGTGGCTGTGATAAAAGCCACAGCTGGAAGCAACTCAGGAAGAAAGGATTTATCTGGGCTTGTGGTTCCGGGGGCAGAGGCAGGGATGGCATGGTGAGGTGTCAGGAGAGGAAGTAGAGAGAAAGAGAACAGGACGTGTGGCCAAGCTACACACTTACGCGCTCTCAAAGCCTTCCTCCAGTGATGTGCATCCTCCAGCAAGGCTCCACCTCCTGAAGGTTCCATAACCTCCCCACACAGAGCCACCATCTGAGGACCAAGTGTTCAAACACACGAGCTCATGGGGGACATTTCTCATTCAAACCACTACACTAACCAACCGACCCACAGATCCTGAATGAGCTCTACTGATTCCCTACAAGGGCAGGGATGTAAAAGGCTCAGCCAGACCACTAGCACTAACTCAGCTATCCCTTTGGAAATCTCTGGGGGAACTATTAGTTTGTGATAGCCAAGGGCTTTCCATACCGTAATCTTTTATTACCTTGTTCTCTCCCATTGGGGATGAGGGTGCAATACACAGAGAGAAATAGATTGAAGGGGCTGGAGAGACAGCTTGGCTGTTAAGAGTACTGGATGATCCTCCATAAGACCCTGGTTCAATTCCCAGCACTTACATGGTGTCTAATACCTGTATGTAACTCCAGTTCCAGGGGATGTAAATGCACTCTTCTGGCCTCCCCTGGCATGGCATACATGTGGTGTACATGTATATGTGTAGGCAATACATCCATGCACGTGTGCTAAAATTAAAATAAAATCATTTTTTTAAGAAGAAATAGGTCTCAGCTCAACAAACCTACTCTTTCCCTGGACTTTGTCCTCAGTTCATCAACATGACATTGAATCCCTGTTCTCTGCCTTGATGCTGTGCCCATATGGCCCCTATAAACACAACATCAAAGTGTTTGCAGAGTGAACTTTGCTATAAGGCAGTAAGTCACATCACCAAAGCAACTGTCATCAGGCTAATACTTTTGGACTTGGATGTGTCCAACTTTCAAAAGAATGTATAAACTAATTGCTATTAATTTTATTCTTTTCAAAGATTAGAACATGTTTTGCCAAAATTGCACCTTATTTAGACTTGTTCTTCCCATCCTGGTTTGCAAGGAGTTTGGTGTGGGCTGAGCTCATATGACAAAGATTGCAAATCAAAATGGATTCCTCACAGATTTCTAGGCTTCAGAAAATAGCTGTGTCCAAAAATGGATGAGGAAGTCCTTGAACACTTCACGGAGGCCCATGGCAGGATTATGCAAAGACAGCAACAGGCAGTTCATAACCTTTTTGAAATTTTTCAAGTGTGAGGGTGAACTCCTCCAAGTTAATAAAACACAGAAATAGAGACATAACAAAACTCTTTTTTGGCAACAAGAATGATAACACTGGGATATTCTAAAAATTTGCTAGATAAGCAACCCATAATCAAAGGTGAAATAAATCAGAGAAATTGCAGGGTTGATTTATTTAAATATGGGTCTCTACCTCAGAGAAAAATGATGCCTGCAGGAAAAGATGAAATTCTGAGTATGGTTGCCAAGACATCTCTCAAAGAAAGATTGCATCTGCCTGATAAAACCAGGTACAGGACCAGAGGCAAGAGATGGCCAGTCCCCAGGACACTTGTCACAAACGCTCCTTTGTCCCTTGTACATAAGGGAGAGGTTGTTCCTGAGGCTATTGGAAGAACCAGCTTCCCTCGGACAAACCGTAGCGAGTAGAAATCTACTGAACAGAGTTTTGGGGATGACAGTGGCTGATGTGGCTATCGGCGTGGTTGAGACAAGGTGCAGACTGTGTGAGTTGACAGTCAGGTGGCCTTCAAAGTTATTGTTTTATTTATATATTTAATAAACCACAGTCCTTGGGTTGGGTTTCAGTCACCCAGTGCTGTGTATTGAATTTCCCCAGAACTTGGGGGTTTATCTCCCCAGTCAAGGTTCATGGAGCACTGCCAAAGAGAGACGGGAAGAACGTAAGAGCTGGCGGCTGGGGAGGAGAGCTGTGGGTGCTGTCTCCTGGACACAACATGGCCATGGCGCTCACAAACACACAGCAGCTGTGCTTACCTGAGCAAGATGAGGCCACTCAAAACCAGCAGGTGTGGGGAAGAGGCCCCAAAGACCCTGCCTGCGCAGAGGGGCTACTGGCAATTGATGGCTGGTGGAGGGACACTCCCATACCAGTGCTATGTTGTCCAGGCTCCATATCTGTGAGCACAATGGGAGAATAAATTGGACACCATGTTATTCATAACACCAGCAGCCAAGAGGACACTGAGTTGGAAGACAGGACTGGGAGCATTAGGGGGAGGTACAGTGAGACAGATGGAATGGAAGTCCGTCTCATAAATGTATGAAATTTTCAAAGAATGAATCAAATATTATTTTTAAAACTTAACGGTTTAAAACATTATTGTATTGTTTCTCCAATTTTAGATTCCACCAAGTAACTTTCTTTTCCATGTGGTGTCAGCTGGGCCACTTGGCTGCATTCGGGAGGTAGTTGAGTTGAATTGAGGTAAGGAAAGCTGTGTCCGTCCGTGTCAGTTAGGTTTCTACTTCAAGCGGTTGGCTTCCTGGCACCATGAAGGTTGGAAGGAATTCTACTTTCTTCTATGGTAAGTACTTTTGAAGGGGAGTAAAACAGGAACTGCCAAATCTCAGATGCTCCTGACCGAAGACACAGACCAACCCAGGCTCAAAGGGAAGAGGAACCAACAGGGCAGCATTTCATGTCGTGGGGAAGCGAACTGGAGCAGCACTCTCTGCAGACTCTACCACAGTCTTGGAAATGGACCTGAAGGAGCAAAGGCCTTAAGAGTAATGGCATGCTGGGCAGGGGGTGAGGGTTTGTACTGACTGTTAGTGTATCAGGATCTGGGCAACGGACTTCCGGGAGTGTCTGGGAGGGAGTCTCTAGAGTTTGTTGAAATGCAGGTGGCACCATTCCCTAGGGGGAGGTCCTAGACTGAATAAAAAGGAGAAAAGGACAACATTCACCTCTTTGCTACCTGACCATGGATGCAGTGTGACCAGCTGGTTCCCTACCCGACTATGGATGCAGTGTGACCAGCTGTTTCCCTACCTGACCATGGATGCAGTGTGACCAGCTGGTTCCCTACCCGACTATGGATGCAGTGTGACCAGCTGTTTCCCTACCAGACTATGGATGCAGTGTGACCAGCTGTTTCTCTACCCGACTATGGATGCAGTGTGACCAGCTGTTTCCCTACCCGACTATGGATGCGGTGTGACCAGCTGTTTCCCTACCAGACTATGGATGCAGTGTGACCAGCTGTTTCTCTACCCGACTATGGATGCAGTGGGACCAGCTGTTTCCCTACCTGCCCATGAACACAGTGTGACCAGGTGGTTCACTATTTGACTATGGATGCGGGGTAACCAGCTGGTTCAGGCTCCCATTACCATGACTTCTCTGCCAGGGTGAACTGTACCCTCAAACTGTAAGCCATAGGTCTTAGGTGAGGTTCTAGACTGAATAAAAAGGAGAAAAGGACAACATTCACCTCTTTGCTTCTTTTAGTTGCTATTTAATGTCAGTATTTGGTCACAGTTCTCTGAGACAGTCCTTCCTGAGGGTGAAGGTGACATGGAATGGCTGTGAAAGCAGAGTCAGGTTGGCAACAAATTTCAATTTGCATTTCAGAAATACGACAATAGAAAGTTTATCCTGAGGAGTTCCGAGAAAACTCCCAGAGACTCCAGGAGAAAAGGAGTAGGAAAAATCCCATTAATACACACCAGACTTCCCCATAGCTTTCTGAAAGGCCAAGATGTAGGTCAAGACTTGTCTTTCTGTACATTTATGTCTCTGATGATTTCAGAAGCTGTGACTCAAAAAACAGCAGGAATATGAGTGGTCCATCACAATAGGACCAGAAAAGCAGAGTTGATTGCCTGGTTCTACCCTGGTTGTAAATGACTTCTTCACTGGAGCCACTGGTTCCCATCTAGGGATACAGAAGTAGCTTCCTAAGATGTTCTTGCAAATGTGACCACCCCAAAGACTTTCGATGTGTTGGAAGTGCTGTTGGCATTTAACAGAGAGAGGTCAGGGATGCTGCCCATCCAAGCACATCACAGTGTTAGAGTGGTTCTAGAAGATGGCGTTCCAGCAGAAAACACTGAGACGATAGGGATGAGGTGGAGTGCTGGGGGCGGGGGGAGCAGTGAAAGTCAAAAGATGCACGAAGTCCCATATTCCATCATAGGTTGCTGCCTTCTGGTAGGACCAGAGGCAGATATAAGGTTAGGTTGTATTATTTATGATGCCTACAGAAAACATGTTTCAGATACACACAGTATCTTTGGAAATAGGCATTTTTTCCTATTAATATAATAGACCTTCTGAAACGTAAAATGGGAAATCAAGAAAAGTAATTATGAATAGAAATAAGTTTAAGATTGAAAGTGAGGTAAGAGTGCAGACCGTGGGAGGGAAACCGTATCCCAGACCTCTGGAAACTTCTTTGTAAGGGGATTGGCTTATGTGAATCAGTGGAAATCATGACATCCTGATACTGTTTCTTCAATCAAATGTGTTCAGCTTTGATGTGAAGATCTCCTCCTGGTCCTCACGCAGGGAGCTCTATTTTATTCTTCTCTGTTTTAAACCATTTTCCACCACGGGCAGGTCAGCCACCTGGGCATCATCTGACCACCCGAGGGGACAGCCAAGTCCACCTCACCCTCACCTTCCCGGGCAGAGTGAGCCAGGGCAGTCAGCCTTCTCTGGTAGTGCTTCAGTTAGGAAGTGAGCTTGAGTTTGAGACTCCTGGCCGGTTTGGCCGTAAATCTAGCTCTCTTGACTTTGGTCTCTTCTTTGCTGATCTCTTTTCCCATCCCTTGCTTCATATGAACCCTTCCATGTGAAGGTTGTCCTTGCCCATCTTGAGGCTTGGCACCATCCGCAGAGTGTGCTGTGTGGTCAGAAGATGGGAATCATTGCATAGAAGCCACCAAATAAAAGGGCCTCTCAACCGCTCTCATGATGCTCAGATTAATTTGGGATGTTTGTGTAGGGCAGCTGTGTGTGCGTGTGCGGGCCAGAGGACAGCCTCGGGTGACACTCTTCAGGTGCCGTTCACCTTGTTTGTTGACATGGGATCTCTCAGTGGGACCCGGGACTCACACATTCTGCTAAGCAGGATGGCCCCGAGTCTCCAGAATTCCCATCTCTGCACTCAGTGCTGGAACTGCAAGTGCCCAGCAGCGCGCTCAGCTTTTCACACGGGCTGCAAAGATGACAGGACCTAAGTCCTCGCGCATGCGTGGCAGCACTTCACCAACCGAGCCATTTCCCCAGGCCCTGAATGTCAGGTTTTTAGAAGCTTCTGAACTATTTCCATGGGTAATATAAGATTTCGTATAAACAGCAATAGAACAGGGTGCAATAGAACTGTGTTTGCTTTTACTTGAGTGTGTTTTCAGAAGCTGTGGACACGAGTCCAGTTCACGTTACCGAGAGAGGGGGAGGAGGCGGCTGAGGCGGGGTGGATATTCATTACCCACAGTGAATTACCTGTGGCATGTCTGAGATACCACTTTAGTTCCTCTTCTACAAACCATTTATCTGGACTCCTTCCCTCCATGGTTGGCTGATGTGTGCTCAGGGAATCCAAACCCGTGCGAGCATGCTCTCTTTGATGGTTCAGAAGGCATCTGAGACCACGCGGAGCCCCAGGGTCGTGATTATGAACAACAATGATCGTACTTGAGGGTTACAGATGTGCTGGATACTAGAGGGTTGTGGTTAATAGAATGTTCAACAACAAAGACTTTATTGTACAGCTGGAGGGGGGAAAAGCTCCCAACAGCGAAATTCAGACCCTTGGAAACTCAGCCTCTGGAGCTAAACACACCAAGTTAGGCTTTTCCTTTATATAAAAAAATCTTTTTGTTCACCAAAATTAAATGGTCAGAGTTTTATTTTTTTTAAGTTCCCTGTGGGAAACATTTTGCATCAAAGGAGAAAGATCAAATGGAAAAGCAACAAGCCAGCGACTCCCATATGCAAACTCTTTTTTCCACAGTGTGGTTAAGCTGTTAGCAAAATCTGATTAACTCGGGTCACCAGGGGACCATTTAGTGGCTTTGAAAAAATTTCATTGTACTGATTTAGGTCCCTGGGATCTCCTGCTATATGTGGAACTTCAGATCTGACTGTTTGGTGGCAAATTTAAATGCAGCTGTGGAAGTCCCTCAGCCCTTCACTGAGTGCCTTGGTGTAGCACCAAATGTTGAGCTTACTTAGACTTGAGAAACCAGATATGAACCAGAAATTACACCAGGCTCAGAAGCTCATCAAAGCCCCAGAAAGTCCCATGGTAGTAATGTTAACTATTCTAAGACAGCTGAGGTCCTTGTGCTGTATATATTATGTAGTATATGTTTTCATTGTATTTCAAAGGCTGGCAAGAGGGCTCACTGGGTTAAGACACTTGCTGCTAAGTCTCTCAGCCTGACTTTAGTTTTTGGAACTCACATGGTAGAAAAAGAAATTAGTCCCTCAGGCTGTCCTCTGACCTCCATACATGTGCCAGAATATGTACATGCCCAATTACAGCCCCCACGCACAAACACACAAACACATACCACAATCAATCAGTAATAAATACATGTAGCTTAAAATATTTTCCAAAAGAAAATTTGTTTTAAATGTGTTTTAATTAGCATATTAATTATGGTTTTGGTACAATGTATCATCTCAATACATGTATATACTGCATAATAAGAAGGTCAGGGTAACTTAATGTATATATACACATATATATATGTATGTATCCATATCACCTGAGACATATATCATTCCTTTACGCTGAGAATATTCCAAATCCTCTCTGTTCACTTCTGAGGACTCAGGCTCAGTGGAGGGGGCTGTATTCCAGACCCAGGATCAGGAATTTAGCTCATCCTAAGGTAGATCGTCTCCCAAGCATTTTACAGAAGGCTCTAGATTGTATTTCTGGCCACTGGTTACTGTGTATACATTCCACTCCCCTGGCCCTCAGATCTGTTTTTTTTTTTTTAATCCTTCTGCCCCTAACCTACAGGGGAAGTGTTAATATGACTGAAGAGTACATGACTCTTTCTGCTCTCATCACCAACATTTCCAAGGTTCTTGGAACTTAGAACTGGGTAGGAGGGCTTAGAACATGATATTCCACATCTGAAAACACTTCCAGGACCTCATCCATTCAGAGACAGGTCAGCTGTGCACATGGCAGCACCCATGGATGACTGCAGGGTCTTCCACCAATGTTCTCGTCCTCTCTGCTAGTGACCGTAAAGGATGCCCATCCCTGCCAGCCGTCTAATGCACAGAAGCCCAAGAGGAAGTCGGGTAAGTGGGCTCACGTTCCTATGGAAAGGTGTGAGAGTGATGTCCTTTCCATGTGGTGTGTGTATGTTTGTGTGTGTGTGTGTGTGTGTGTGTGTGTGTGTGTGTGTGTGTGTACATGGTGCATGTACACATGTGTACATACACATGTGGAGGCAGAGGTTGACCTCAAGTGTCGTTCCTCAGGAGCTGTCCACCTTGATTTTTGGAGCCAGGGTCTCACACTGGGACCTGGGGCTCACCAAGTAGGTGGGTGCTGGGGATCCTGCTCAGGTCCTCATGGCAAGTGTTTGGCTGACTGAGCTATGTCCCCAACCCCAAGTCCTTTGCATTTTCCAAATATAATACCATCAAACAGTATATTGCCCTGCTGTCTTTGGTCTCTTTGCTTCATAAAAATGGCCCACTCAGCAAGATGAAGCCCACAGATGGCACAGGTATCAGGACCAAGAACTTGTCCTAGACAGGTCAGAGTCCAGGGGAGAGTCTACCTCTGTGATTCTGCTAAATGAACGTAGTATTAAACTGCCTCCTAAGCGTTTATCTTTATATCCATAGACTAGTGCGTTTCTCAACCTCCATCAAGAAGGCTCTTTTTGTCATGGATGGCGATTAACCCCGAAGTCACAACTAGTCAAGACGCAGAGAACAGGTGACTAAGGGTGTTCAGCCCTACACGGGACATCAAAACCACACCCCTCCATCTCCCAGGCTCGGGTACCATTACAGAAGATGAGGGAGAAAGACTGTAAGAGCCAGGGCAGGAGCTAGCCGTAAGGGAACTGTTTTCCTGACACCACAGTGGAACAGATGAACTCACAACCATTGGGAAAGCGTGCACAAGGCCTGTTCCAGTCACACCAGACAAAATCCCAGCCTGGATGCCCCCATCCATGTAAGCATAGAGTCCCACCCCTAGTGAGGAATTATTGGTAACTGATACCTGCTGGTAATGGAGAGTTTCCTTTCTTTAAGGGTGTAGTTCCTGACAGGTCTGATACACTTAAGCAGATGGACACACACCTACGGTACACAGGCAACAATAATTGGACTTGATGGAGTTTGTTTCGTTTTTTAATGAGAACACAAAGTTTGGTAGATATGGAATTGGGGGTAGATCTGGGAGGGGCTTGGGAGTGGGATGGACATGCTCAAAATACAATATATGAAATACTAAAACTAGTGAAATATATTAAAACAACAGAAAAATACAATAACAATGCCATTGTCTCAGCTCCTGGGAAGCTCCCAGGACAATATGTCTTTCAAATCTGTGTCTGGTCCGAGAGAGAATTGAGGTTGTGCATAAGAGAAGCAGTATGGGAAACGCTGGAGACACATGAAAAGATGAAGGGCTGGCTTTGACTGCACTTTGAAGTGACCCCTCCCCCGTGCCCCACATTCACTGGGGCTCTTTTGGGTGCTGGGCATTTCCCTGGGATCTGGACTGTGTTTTCATTCCACAGAACCACAGACATTGGTGTCCTAAAGACACTGCAGCTTAAGCCAGGGCACACACGAGTCCCTCTCGGGCCTCTGGAAAAGAGCCACAGCTTTGTCCCCCTGGGCAGTCACAGCCAGTCCTAGACATAATGGGTTATATGTCACTGATTATAAACAAGCAGACAATGGAGTTTGTTTTCCACCCTGAGAATTGGAGCTTCACTCCCTGTCAGCGCTGAATGCATTTTCAGCTGTAATAGAAACCAGTGCTAAGCGCCCCGGGCTTTGTCATGTGCTCAGAAGAGCAGAAGGAAATGAAAAGGCCAATCCAAGCTTTAAAAAATGGAGCACCTACTATGTGTGAATCGTCTGACGCACATGTTCTCTAGGTGGCAGGACCCTCTGCCGCTCACCATGATTCCCTTTAGTTTTTCTCAACTTCGCCAACCAAATACCCGGCAAAAGTACATGTTGACTCATGGGTCCAGGCTACAGTCAGTATGTGTTGTGCACACATCTCCTTTATGATGGAGAAAGCATTGTGAGGGGGCAGCTCATGGCTTCGGCAGTTCAAACATTCGGCTGCTTGCTCACACATCAGCAGACCAGGAGGAGAGCTCAGGCTGACTCCTGAGCTGGGCTGTAAGCCCTAAGGCCCACCCCTCAGAGCTCCACTTCATGTGGCTAGAGGGTACTTCCTAAGTATCCACAGCCTCCAGAAACAGCGCCACCAGCTGATGAAACAGTGTTCCAACACATGGGCCTGTTTGGGACGTTTTATATTTGAACCATAACATTTTTGTTTAAAGACCAGAAAACCAAAGAAGACTCATGAGCTGAGCCGCCCAGTGAAGGAGGATTGACACTAGGACATCCCACCGCAAACCTCTGGCTCCAAAGCACAATAAGCATCAGTTACTTCACTACGCACCCACACGGGCTAATTTTCGTCTCAAGTAGCCTTTAGAGGGATGGGAGGTAGCCCTTGCCCCACCCAGCTTTTACTTTCCAATGCAATTCCATCTGAATTGTCCCAAGACTAAGCCATTTCTATGACTATCAGCATTTCTCATTGCTGAGTTCTTTCTTGTGTCTGACTCCAATATTTCTTGCTGTGCCTTGAAGTCTTCTCTCTTCCTAGGCACTTGGTGGGTAGTTTTTATGTAAAACACATCACGGACCTTATAGATTCTGAGTTTAAACATCATTACCCCTCCATGGAAACTGGAGGAGAGGGGTCCTCACTGGCCCTTACAACTGAAAAGCTAGGAAAAAAAGTAAGTCTTATCTTCTGGGTGTTGGTGTGCGTTTTTATTTGTTGGTGTCTTTCTGACTTTTTTGTTGAGACAGGCTCTCATGTTGTGTAGACTGGCCTTGACCTTGCTGTATAGCCAAGGATAACTTTGAACTTATCCTGCTTCTGTCTTCAATTTTAATTTTTTCTACATTCTCTCAACTAAAATTCAACTTGAGCTTGATCGTCAGTATTTAAAAACCCTTCCTACCCTCCTACTTCATCCATGCCCAAATCCTCAATATCTCTGAATTAAACATAGGTAAAGAAACAGACACTGGAAAAGAGGGGACTTGTGTGTGACATGATGCGAACATCCAGGTGTGGTGTTGACTTAGGTTTATTATCCCAGCCCTTGGGAGGCCTAGGCAGGAAGGAGGCTTTCCAAGAGTTTGAGGACAGCCTGTGCTACATAGTAAGTTCTAACCTGAGCTATAAGATGCCTCAAAAAAGAAAATCCCCACAAAATAACCAACCACTTCATCAAACTTCTTTTCTTTTTTTTTGGTTTTTTTTTTTGAGACAGGGTTTCTCTGTGTAGCTTTGCGCCTTTCCTGGAACTCGCTTTGGAGACCAGGCTGGCCTCGAACTCACAGAGATCCGCCTGCCTCTGCCTCCCAAGTGCTGGGATTAAAGGCGTGCATCACCACCACCCGGCTCAAACTTCTTTTCTAAACAACAAAAAAATTGCACTTGAGTCCAGGAGCCTCCTCCAGAGGCCTCCTCCAGAGGCCTCCTCTCCTGCACGGCACCTCATTTACTATTAGCCACACCTGGCTGAGCCTGTGCGTGCGCAGTTGGATCCTTCTCTGTAGAAGGAAGATTGGAGCAGAGTCTGTCTCCATCTGGTCCAGCTCATCTGGGAATAAGAGCAGAACATGGGAAGGCTGTCCACTATGAACAGGGTTCAGAGGGAGAGCTGGGCAGCATGGTTGGTGGCTGGTCACAGAAGGCAGAGGCTACAAAGGCTCTGTAAGGAGGCCAAGGTAATCATGGCATGTTCCAGGCTTAGCTCTGAGGAAGCTACAGAGGACACCAGGGCACCAGGAAGCTGCAGGAGCCAGTGAACTTCCTGATGTTGGCACCTGGTTCTTTACATGCAACGTGGGCTGGGTCCTCCTGCTCTGGGACATCTCCCTGAGCCATCACATCCTAGGGGTTCAGCCTCACCCTGAAGGTGAAGATGCTCTTGTCTTGCTTTCTGCATCCTGTCTGAATTGCTCTGACCATTGCTGAGTATCTCATTTAGTACTCCAATTAGGGAGTGTTGGTTTAAATAGAAACGGCCCTTGTAGACGCATGTGTTTGAATGCTTGGCCCACAGGAAGTGGCATTATTAGGAGGTGTGGCCTTGTTGGAGGAAGTGTGCCACTGTGGAGGCGGGCTTTGAGGTCTACACCCAGCATGGCACACAGCCTCCTTCTGCTGTCTGTGGGTCAAGTTGTAGAACTCTCAGCCCCTTCTCCAGCACCACGTGTGCCGGCACGCCACCATGCTTCTCACCATGGCGATAATGGACTAATCCTCTGAACTATAAGCCAGCCCCAATTAAATGCTTTTCTTTATAAGAGTTGCCGGGGTCATGGTGTCTCCTCACAGCAGTAAAAACCCTAACTAGGACATTGGGCTTTCTGCTTTCTCAACTTCAGAAACACTTCTGCTTTGCTCTGCACCCTAGTCACTGACGTGACTGTTACCATTTCTCCCACGCCAGAGAACGTGAATCCTCTGAGCCATCCATGCCCATATTCCACCCTTGTCTGGATCCACACTGTCACTCCATGGAGTTCCGGTTAACTCACCTTCAGTCTTCCCACCGCCATGGGGTGCATCCTGTCCCGGTCCTGAGGGCTACCCTGTATTGTCCATACTTAGCCACACCTCAGCTCTGGACCTCCCAGAGCTTCCTCAGTGGCTTCCAGATGAAAACAAGACTTGGACTTCCCCACCTCACCTGCTCTATCTCACATCCTCCTCTTTCCTCTGCAAGCTGAGATTCGAATCCTGGGCCCTTGAACAAGTGTGTTGGGTCCTCAGGGTTCTGAGCAGCATCTGAGTCTCTGCCACACTCCGGGTTGACTTCTCATCACCCTTGACATGATACACACATACTCCCAAGCACTGGTCTGTGGGCACATGCACTGTCCTCCCTCAGTCTCTCAGGCCTTCTGAAGTATGCTATTATCGATTTTTTTTTTTTTTTTTTTTTTTGGTTTTTTGAGACAGGGTTTCTCTGTGTAGCTTTGCACCTTTCCTGGATCTCACTCTGTAGCCCAGGCTGGCCTCGAACTCACAAAGATCCTCCTGCCTCTGCTTCCTGAGTGCTGGGATTAAAAGCGTGCACCACCACCGCCTGGCATCAATTCTAACTTACAGATGAGAAAATAAAGGTGCGAAGACATTAAGAAGAGGCCCAGGGGCTGAGGAAATAGCTAATCTTGTAAGGTGCTTCCCATGTAAACGTGAAGACCTAAGTTTGATCCCCAGAACCCAGATAAAAAGTCAGGCATTGTGGCCTGGCTCTGCTCGATAATCTCAGTGCTTGGGGTAGGGTGCAGTGACAGACAGATTCCTAGGGATCAATGACTAGCCAACCTAACCTAAGCCAGTGAAAGATGCTTCCTCAAAAAACAAGGTTCATTGTGTCTGGGGAACAACACTTGAGGCTGTCCCTCTGGCCTCTTACACATGTTCATATGCAGACACACACACACACACACACACACACACACACACACACACACACACACACACACACGGAGGGGCGTGAGGGAGATGGAGACAGAGAGGGATGGAAACAGAAAGAGATGGAGACAGAGAGAAAGAAAGAGAGAGGCCCAGGAACGCCTTGCCATTCCCATGGACCTGAGGCATCCATGTCCTTGAGATGACTCGGCCCATGTCAATAATACACATTCACTCAGGACTTCATCTGCTCCCCACGGCAGAGTCTGGATTTGAACCCCTGCTGTGGAGGAACTCCAGGGCCCATACGATTAATCTGATACTTTGCACATGACTTTCTTGTAGTGTACTGTCTGGTTCTAGAAGGGGCCCTTTACCTGTCCCTCAAGATTCTTTTCCCCCCACTGTTTATCCTTCTTTATCTTCCAATCCTGGGAAATCATAACCAAGAGAGCCATTGCTTCCCAGTGCCACCATGTCCCCCACCATCTGTGCCGTGAAGTGTTCTCTCTGGGACTGCACAGGAGATTGGAAACTCCCCAGGCTGGAACATGCAGACACAGGGTTAACTCAGTGTTCTCCCATTGCTTCACTGCTGACTTGGGGTTCCTGCAACATTTGCTGTATTTCTGAAAGAAAAATAGTGTCTCTATTTATGTGTTAATACTCAAACTAATCCCTGGGTGCACGCCGGTGTTGGTTAGTCTTTATTGCTACCGTGACAGAACCTAGAGTGACTTGGGAAGGGGCAACCTCAGCTGAGGAAATGCCCAGATCACACTGGCCTGTGTCCAGGAATTTTAGAGATTGTCTTGACTCATCACTGACCTGGGAGGGCACAGCCTATTAAAGCAGCCCCATCCCTAGGCAGATGACTCTGGGCTGTATGAGAAAGCTCGACGAGCATGAGCCGGCAAACAAGCCCAGAAGCAATGCTCCTCCATGGTTCCTGCCTGCATGCTGTTGTTTTGAGTGTCTGGCCTGAATTCCTTCAGTAATCGATTATGACCTGAATGTGCAAGTCATGTAAATCCTTTCTTCACCCAAGTTACCTTTGGTCATGGTGTTTATCACAGCATGGTGTAGGACCAGTTAATGAAGGTGAGCACTCGCAAAGGCAGAGGGGTAGACATTTGAAGGAAGACCTATTTTTTCCAGAGAAATAATGCAAAAGAAAAAGGCTCAGAGGCACAAAGATCATGATTTCCCCGTGAGTCTTTCATGTGCTTACTCTGTCCCTAACTTCAGCTTTTACACGCAGAGTTCCTTAAAAAGTTAAAGAAACAAGCGGTGTCACAACGGAAGGAAGCCATTGATGTGCGCCTTCCGCCCTCCCTCAAATCACACAGCAGGAGTGTGGTCTTTGGAGATTCCTGTGCCTCTTCCCGCTTTGGAAGTGCCAAGTGCAGAGGCTGTGAGCACAAGGAGGGGCTCCTAGCTGTGGCTCTCGGCTGGAGTGAGTTTCTTAGCCTGACACCAAGTGACTTAGCTGTCTGCTACGGCTGGTTACTCTGTGCTTTGCACACGAAAACACCAAGTCACAGGGCTAGTGACATGACTCAGTGGGAAAAGCACCCGTCATGCAAGTGTGAGGGCTAGCATTGGATCCAACATACGTACAAACCAAAGGGCTGCGGTGGCCACTGCACCACCAGCACTCCGGAGAAGCACCAGATCCCTAAGGCAAGCGGGCTAGCTGGACGGGCAGAAGCAGAGAGCTCTGGTTCAGTGAGAGCGCTTACTTCCATAGATAAAATGGAGAGTAGCTGAGGAAGACACCAATGTCAACCTCTGCCGCCCCACACACATCCGGGCACTCACACATATATGAACACACAGACACACACATGCACAAAACAAATGGATGAAAATTCATCAAATCAGAAATGAACTTGGACCATGTCCTGAGTCCCAGTGGGAAGAGCAGAACCACGGAGGACTTATTCATTTCTGACTCTGTGTACCGTCTGCCCCTGGAACACTGGAGCTGACACAGACTTTAGGCACGTGGAAGAGGTATGTGGCCTTGACCCCCAGGGTCCCTTTTGGCCCTTCCCACCACCCTCACCAGAGGGTGACAGGGGAAAGTGCAGACTAAACAGCAACCTAAGCCTACCTTTCTGGACTCATGCCTACGCCCTGTGCTGGGCACCACACAGACAGTGATTTCCCTGAAACCCTCCCTCTGCAGAAGGCTCTGGGCTCCAGGAGTCTATCCAAAGCAATGCATTGTTTCCAGTGTTTCAAAAGAGCTTTTTAAAAAGCCTGCCTCTTCTGTAATAAGACTGCAAATGCTCAAAGAACAGAGCTCTTTTCTCAGAGCTAGAGGTATTATTTTATTATTCAGAATTATTAATTCAATATTTCATGGGGCTATGAAACCCTGCTTGAAGTGCTGATTGGCTCTTCCTAGCAACTTGGGACTTTTAAAGTGTTGGATTGACCAACTGGGCCGCTGTCAAGTTTTCCTCTTGTCTCGGTTTGTACCCTCTCCAATTCTTCTCTGTTCAGTTAGGTCCCGGAGAACTCCAATCCATCTTTGCCCTTAAGTAGGAATTCCTGAATTCTGTTCATCTCCCAAGCTTTTGTCCAGGTTCCCACTCTGGATGAGGGATCCTATGGGTAAGAAGCTCCAGATCTCTGCTTATCTTCTTCTGAACCCACACATGCAAGAGCAAAGAGAACTAGAGTCCTGTGGGCCAGAGGTCCTGGGTACGGGTCTTGACGAGGAACGTAGAATGAGGGGACAAGTTGTGGGGACGATCAGGAGCCCTCTTGCCCACCTGGCTTTCATCTTTGATTTGTCCGTCTACCACAGCTGCAGAGTGGCAGCCATGCCACCAAAGAGAACACCATGAACCGTCATGGCAGGAGCGGGACTCACTGTCTCAGTGCACAAAGGCTCCACCAACTGAGCTGGAGTCGGGATGTTTGGTCTCTTAGGAGCTGGGCCTTTCAGCCCCAGGACCTGGTCAACCACTGCTGCCTGGTCAAGGTTTGAGGATGACGAAAAATCACAAGCGAAGGTTAGAAGCTGCCTACTCAAGAAAAAGTCTTTGTTTATAGACAAAGGGAACAAATCATCAAAGACAGACCAGAGGAATGTGGGTTCTGTGTGTGGTCAAAGCAAGGTTCTCACTGAATCTAGCAGAGAAAGGGTTGTGCCTGCTTCTAAGGAGGTCACAGCTCAGGACAAAGAGCCGAGCTTTTGAAGCTCAGCTTGGGGGGCACTTGGAAGAATCACTTGGGGGACCAACACAAGGTGGACAGGGCTCCGGCTCTCAGTGTGGCGCTGATGTGGCCTCGTTATGTGGCTGATGATGCTTCCCTGCAAAGGCGTGCCTCACTGAACAAGTGGTGAAAATTCCACCAAGGGGTAAGTGAAACACGGCTTCAGTCTGTGTTCTCGCTTACTTTTTGCCCAGGTTTTTCCACCATGTATTCACTTCTCCTTACCTTCAAAAAGAACCTGGAAAACACGAGGAACTAAAGGTTATGACGTCTCCAACACAACTCCAGCACCTGAGGCTCAAAGATCATTGTGGAAGAGGGAGCAGAAAGGCTATAAGAACCAGAGGATTCAGCGAATTCGCTGTGAGATTGTGTCTCCTAGTAATGGCAGGAGCTTCACCCATAAGGTCTCACCAACATGACTGCCGAAACATGAGCTGAGCAAGGATGATGCCAATAGAGATGCCAAACTGGACAGGGAGAGCCACAATTTACACAAAGAACTGCCAGAACCTAAGGAGTGTTAGGAGAGGGAGAAACAGTCTTCCTCAGGGAAGAGCACACCAATTGATTATCCAATACCAAACGGTCAATTCTAATAGCATAGAAATACAAGTATCTTTAGACAGACTAAGTAGGTTGTGTTTATGTATTTAGAAATACATATTATATATAATACGTATTATATATAAACATACACACATATGTGTGTATATGTAACAGCAGTTCATTAAAAAAAGACACCATGAACTTGAAAGAGAGCAAGAAGAGTCTATGTGATAGTTTGGAAAGGGAAAGGAGAGATGGTATAATTATATTATAATCTCAAAAAAATTTTTTTTTTAAATCTGCAGAAAGCGACACACAACTTAAAAAAATGTTGACCACAGAGAGATACTCTGACTTACTGGACACATTTAATCTTTTAGAAATGACAACTTTTTACTAAGCAGGGGGAGGCATGGGGGACATAGAGTGGAAGTTTTCTAAGGGTGATTTATAAAGCAAGCCCTTTCTAGGGCTTAGGACTGTCTACCTTGCTTGAGTTATTTCAGTATTTGAAAACTTGAATGAGCAAAGGCAGTTCATTTGTCAGCTTTCGGGTTGACCTCAGTGACACCGTGTCCTGTCCAGGTGGTTTGGGTGAGATTTATCTGGGGTGACCCCTCGGTTGAGCTCATGCCTGCAATAGCACTTAGCCCTCCTCAGGGTTGCACACAATGCTTGCCTTTGAGCCCAGAGGGCCACACCATGCAGGCCTGTCTAATGTCTTCGAGGAAAATGCTGGAATCCCTCAGAGCAGATCGGAACTGGAAAGGGAGACGTCATTATCCCAGAACTGACTGTAAATTGTGCTGTTTAGTCTGTGAAGCAATTAGGTCTGGGGCATGTAACGTGATCCTTGGCAGCCTGGTCCTTGGAGGGCTGTTGCTTCTCTCCTAGGCACCAGCATAGATTCAGGACAGTCTCCTGCAGTGCACCCAAAGAAGCCAGCTTTCTCATCGTCTGTTGTGTGTGCAAGAGGACATGGGCTGCATCTTCACAGACCTGCGTTCAAATCCCATCTTCCTTTCTTCTCTGCAGGACCAGCCACTTCAGGTCCCATGAGTTGTGTTCAGCTCCCTTCACCCTCTTTGCCATGCAGGGCCTGACATGGGTACGTGATACATTTTCTAAAATTCATCCAGGTCTCCATTTGGTTGATAGTAGCCATGTTCATCATTTTTGAAGGATGCTGACCTAAGATCATCACCATTACTGTTTCCATGGAATTTCAGCAGAACCTTACATATATGAAGTGGGTCTCCTGGCTTTCCAACACTACCTTGGCTTCTTCATAGATACCACTAAGCTGCAGTTATCATTTTAGTTGTATATGTGTGTGTATGTATCCATGTGAGTGTGCATGTTCATGTGAACATGTGCGTGTGTGTGTGTGTGTGCATGCACTCACTTGCATGCGCATGTTTAAGTATTCATTTTCATGGGGGTGTACAGGTGTGTTTGTGTGTGTGCGCACATCCACACGCATTTGCAGGCCACAGATCAACTTTGAATGTCTTCCGCAATCACTCTCTACCTTGTTTTTGGAGACAGGGTTTCACTGACCCCAAAGCTCACCAACTCAGCTACAGAGACCTGACTGGGGACCTTCTGCCTCCTTGTCTCTGGGATTGTTACGTGTATAAGCGCATGGCTGCTGTGTCTGGTGTCTATGTGGTTGCTGGGACAGAACTCAGGCCCTCATGCTCTCATGGTGTCTTCTTCTCATTTATGTCATTGTGACAAGTCACCTGGAGCAAAAGCAACATAGACGAGGAAAGCTTTCATTTGACTTCAATTCCCCATTACAGTCCATTATTTTACGAACGTCAAGGCAGGGACTCAAGTAGCTAGTCACAGCAAGTCTAGTCAAGAGCAGAGAAAATAAAAACATCCTTACTCACTTGCTTCACATTTATACAGTTTAAGGTCCAGCCTAGGGAGTGGTTCCACCTACAGTGGGCTGGGTCTTCCTACATCAATTAAAATCCCTGACACACATGCATCCAGGCCAATCTGATCTAGATAATTCCTCACCAAGATTCCCTTCCCCAGTGATTCTTGGCCGTGCCAAGTAGACAGTTGAAACTAACCAGCCTGTGTGACAAGTACTTCGGCAACGGAACCACCTCCCCAGTTCCTTCTTTGTTTACATCTTGTCTGTCATCCTCGGAGATGTGATTATAGTGCCTTTGTTACCCTACACCTAACATTTAGCCAAGTGCCTGGCACCATGTGACCACTCAGAATATTTTGGATAGGATGATGAATGAAGACCAATCCATGCACAGTAGGTTCTTTGCTCACCTGATAAAAGCTCAAGGTGATTGTCATCTTCCTGGGAGTTCTGACTGGGCATTCCAAGTGGTTTCATGTTTGATGTCTTTTAGCTGTGTTCCCACACTATCAGTAACCACAGCCTTGGACTCCACAGCTAAGGACTTCTGTGCATGACAGATGTGTGACCTTTTCCGGGTGTGGTGTGGCTCAGCACTTGCTTGGCTCGCAGGAGGCCCTCGTTCAGTCCCCAGCACTGCAGAAACAAAGAAGAAAACTCGATGCTACTGTGGTTTAGGGTCTTCCGGGGCAGCAGAAATTTGGTGTTCAAGAGCAGTGTCAACAGGCTGCATGCAGCCTTATTTAAAAGAGAAAAACAAAATCAAGGAGGTGCTGGGGGCGGGGGCGGGGGCGGGTCTCCGGGGATCACGGGTATGTTCAAACAGGAGAGGATCCTGTTCCAGTGAAAGATACAGTGTTAGGAATATTCTCAATAGAGTGTGCATTGAGCCAAGACTTGTTCCATGTGGCCTGCAGCACACATTTGTTTTAAATTATTCCCTAATTTGCTGAAGTGTCTGTGGTGTCTTTGCTCTTAGTTTAGGGCCTGGAGAATGGAAAGAGGGGATCTCGTTGTCCCCACCCAGGCTCCGGGGTAGAGACCCTCCCCAAGGCTCCCTCTCCTAGGCTCAGTAAGAGAGTGCTGTAGGGTGGGAACCCGAGATCCCAGGGTGTGAGAAATGGAAGGACCACTGTGCTTCCCTTCCACTTTGCTGAGTCCCATCAGCAAACTTGCTGTTGAGTTAAACTGAGTTGTTTTACTTTTGTGGCCACGCTAACATATACCTCATTAGCCTGTTTGTCTTCAAATCTACCCACTCTTCCAAAGAAGACAGAAATAGCCAGAGCTTGAAACCATTCAGTCTTCCATGTGAGAGACTGTCAGTGTTTTAGAAAATACTGGAAGCCCCCTGCCCCCGTCTCTGTCTCTGTCTGTGTGTGTGTGTGTGAGTGTGAGTGTGTGTGTGTGTGTGTGTGTGTGTGTGTCTTTCTGTGTGTGTGCACATGCATGCGCGTGCTGGATCGTGAATGTGGGTGCATGTGAGGGTGTGTGCATCCTGTGTGTACCTGTACATGGAGGTGAGAAGTCACCCACAGGTATCTTTCCTCAGGAACCATCTACTTTTTTGTTTTGCTCATATTTTTTTTTAGTGATTCTTTGGGAAGTTCACATCATGCAACCCTACCCCACTCACTTCCCAGTCCTTCCATATCTGCCCTCCACTTTTGTAGACCACCTCCAAAAAACCCCAAAACATTTCACTCCTCCATCTTTCCCGCCTCTCCATCACATACTCGTTTGTCACAGTGGCCTTGGGAACTGTGGTGTGTCCCACAGTAGACCCCTTTGCCCAAATTGCTTTACTTGCCAATGTTCATTGCAATGAGTTGTTGGTCTGGTTCAAGGCCTCCGGCTTAAGTACACCATCAGTACTGGACCTTCACCAAAATTTCTCCCAGATATCTGCTGTTGCCCTGAGTCATGGAGATCATGCGGCTCTGGTTCCACAGGACCAGTCCCTTCACGTACTCCAGCAGGTCATAGATGAGGTAGATGTTGGCGTGTCCTGAATACAGGCCTGGGTAGTAGCTGCGTTGATCAGTCCAGGCCTCCACTGCTCCACTGGGACTGCACCCCTCGGGCCAGGGCCAGGGCCAGCTTTCCCTTTGCAGTGGCCAGCGAGGTGGCAGGGGTGGAGACAAGTAGTTCTCCTGTGCCCATGCCACTGGGGCCAATTCTTCCAGGAAAGGGGGGGGCAGCTCTCCTGATGAGGTGCTGGCAAGGGGCAGGACCAGTTCTCTGGTGCCCAGGCCACCAGGTCAAGCTCTCCCTTGGCCCCTGGTGGTAAGACAACGCATGCATGTCAACACAGACCCTGGCTGCAGCAGATCCACAGACCCAGACATGGCCCTTGACTGCAGCGTGGGCCCAGAAGTCACCATGTCCCTGGGTGGCAGCACAGGCCACTCAGATCAGTATGGCCCTAGCAACAGCATGGTCCTTGGACACCAACATGGCCTTAGGTGGTGACCCAGACCCTGAGCATCCTCACTACTTTCAGTGGTAACATGGGCCATGGACATCAACACAGACCGTGGCTGTAGTAAGACCACAGACCCAGACATGACTCTTGGCTAACTGCAGCAACAGCCAGACGTCACCATGGCTTCAGGTGGTGGCCTGTGACTACAGGCATCCGCATGACCTTTTCTGGTAACAAGGTAACAAGGGCCTAGTACACCAACACAGACCTCAGCTTGGTAGGGCCACAGACCCAGACAGGCTTGGACATGACTTGGTCCCAGGTGGTAGTGTAGACCACCCATGCCAGCCTGTTCCTTGCCACCTTTGTGTCGTCGTGAATCACTGTGCCCCTCCTTCTCTCCCATTTCTCCACCACACACCTGTTCATCACGGTGACACCTGCCCCAGGTGGGCCTGTGGCTGTCTTCTGCCCACCCTGGGGGCACAGGGCACCTGTGGGCCTGTCAAGGAGCTATTTACTTTGTTTCTTGAGATAGCTTTTCTCTCCAGCCTAGAGCTCACAGAGCAGGCCAGGCTAGCTGGTCACCAAGTGAGTACCTCTGCCTCTCCAGTGATGGGATTATAGGCATGTGTTCCCATACTTGGTTGTTTTTGTTTTTCAGAGACTTGGGTTCAGGGGATTGAAACCAGGTCCTTGTGCTTGCATAGTGAACACTTTCCTCACTGGACTGTCTACCAAGCAAGAACACCCCTGTCTTAGTAGTCCTTGCTGGACCCACTTCTGGAACCAACACTCTCTCTGCCAGATCATGAGTAAGCTCTCCTGGCTGCAAGGAGGCAGTGGCACTCACTATCACACGACAGATAGAACTCACCACCAAGACTTAAGCTGCTAGACACTAGCGTCTCTGTTAGAGACAGCAGAGGTCCCAGGGTGGTATGTGACTTGCACAAGCCCTCTCAGCTAGGAATAACTGGAGCCCATTCTAGAAATTTCATTCTCGTACCTGAGGAGCCAACCTCCACAGACAATTGAGGGACACTCTCACTCACGATCTCTTCCTCCACCAATGAATGCCTTTTATGCCCCATTTGCCTGTAAGCACCCTCTTCCTTAGCAGACTCCTCACTCTGTGCTCTGGCAGCCCCCTGCTTCTCACACTCAGCTCATCTGAGCTTTGCACCAACCTGAGGAAGTTATACTACTGGGTTCCTATTCCAACTTTTAGTAGACTTGGTTAATTTTTAAGTACTGCTGTCTCCCCTGAGCTCAGGAGGTGCAGAGCTGACATTCAGGTCCAGGGATTCTGAATCTGACTGTGCAGGGCCCAGTCTTCACTGCAGTGTTGGGCCAACCTGGAGGTTTCATGTCGTTGCCTTTGGAGTCAAGGAACCCAGGGCTTCTCATCAAACATCTACGGACCAAGCCCCTGTGGTAATGCTTCTTTGGGGACAATTCAGTCTCAAGAATCTATTCATTGCTTCTGGTCTGGTCTGGTTTGTGGGCACCCCCATGACTGGCCTGTGTGGAAAGGGATACTTTCTCAGTCCCTGCAGGTGTAGTTTTGAATGGGACTTAGGACAAAAGTTATAAAGTGCCATGTGAATTCACTTTCTCAGAAACTCTATCCCAGTGGTACTATAGCAGATGTGCATTTTGGATTCTGGGTGGGGCCTTTGTTGAACCCCAACAAGTGAGTTGCAGCATAGACCACTAGGATGTTAAGCAAAGTTATGCCATCTATAACAACTATCTCTGAACTGATGCTCTCAGGAAAAAGCCACACGTATGTTATTTTCTAAGACCAGTTGACTGATTGATTAGAACTTCATGAATGTAGAGATCCAGGACCAAACCATCCTAAGTCATCTTTAGACCTCTTACTAGTCCTCCATTTGACTAGTTGTCCACCACTATGTCTGCCTTAATGTCCTTTGACTATCAATGAAATCCTTTTGGCATATATTAACTTATCAGATCCTAGCTTCCACCAACTCAAAAGGTAAAAACGTCATCAGATAGCATCAGAACTCTACAGCAGAGACGGCCCTGCCTTGCTGCAACTTACCGTGGTAGTTTAAATGGGCAATGCCCTATCTTAGTCAGGTTTTCTATTGCTGGGGTCAAACACCATGACCAAAAGTAACTTGGAGAGGAAGGGTTTAGTTTAGTTACATGTCTTGATCACGATTCTTCTCGAAGGGAAGTCAGAGCAGGATCCTGGAGGCAGGAGCAGATGCAGAGGCTGTGGAGGAGAGCTGCTTACTGGCCTGTTCCTCATGGCTTGCTCAGGCTGCTTTCTTGTTGCACCCAGGACCAGCATCTCAGGAATGGCTGCACCCACAAAGGTCTGGTCCCTTTCACATCAATCACCTCTTAAGAAAAGGCCCTGCAGGCTTGCCTACAGCCTGATATTATGGAGGCATTTCCCCAACTGAGAGCTCTTCTTCCCAAATGACTAGCTTGTGCCAAGTTGATGTAAAGCTGGCCTGCACAGTCCGCCATCGCCTCGGGGGTTTGAAGCCTGGTCCCCAGTAGGAGGCGCTGTTGGGGGAGGTTTAGCAAACGCAGCCTCGCTGGCGGAAGTGCATCACTGGGAGCAGGCTTTGAGCCTTCAGAGCTTATTCCTAATCTAGTTTGTTTCATGTCTGTAGCCCTCAGCTTCCTGCTCCTGTCACCACGCTGGCCGCACGTGTACCTGCCATGATGGACTACATCCTTCTGGAACCACAAGGCAAAATAAAACCTTTCTCCTGTAAGTTGCTTTGGGCCACAGTACTTATCACAGTAACAGAAAAGTAATAAATACACTTACCTGCCTAATGTTCCCACCAGTGGATTTGAGAAGTGCCTTGATTGTGACTTTCCTTTACACGATAACTATAAAAACTTTGTAAAACTGTTTCTATATTCAAACACACTATTCTGGGCAGCTTAAATTTGTGTTCCTGGGCCATGGCCCATCAGATTTAGCTCACAAATAAACTTTTATTTCCTTTGAGGTGAGACTATCATTTTTATCAGTATCTACTTTCAGGAGTGATTGTGGCTTGCCCCTGGGCACGAGTGGAATCTGGACATTTGGTCATGATCCTCAAGGTTTTATGAAAAATAAATGTTCTATCATACCTTAAAACATAAAGGTAAACACATATGCCTCCTTTTTTATCAAATTGAAGTGCATCACAGGCAGTTGGGTTCCAGAAAGTTCTAAGGCACAAGTAAGTCCCATGAACAGGAGATCCAGGTATCAATGCCCATACAAGTACCCTTGGAAGGGTGCTCGGCCTGGGTGGTCTCACAGGCCTGTGTCCCAAAGGCTTTGTGTTTTACCCAGGCTTGTTGTCACTGTCTGAAAATTCTTAATAACTGTTTTCACAAGGCATCCTTCATTTCATTTTACTCTGGGTGTGTCTGTGAGGATGTTTCTGGAAGAGATTATCATTTGAATCAAGAGATTGAGCAAAGAGGATCCACCCTCATCAGTGTGGTCAGACACCATTCAATCCATTTAGGACATTAATAAAAAATTTTAAGGAGTAGAAAGAAGAAGAATCCATTCTTTTCTTTTTTGAACCGGGACACCCATTTTCCCCTGCCCTTCTGTGTTGACTTTGGAGACACTGCTTCCTGTATCTTTAAACTCAACCCCACTACCATGGCACCTCTGGCTCTCTATCTGCCAGACTCTGACTGTTTCAGAGCATCAACTTGTCTAGAGCCCTGGGTTGCAGAGGACAGACTGGGGGATGCCTCATCTTCCATGATTGTGGGAGCCAAGTTCCATCACAAACCTCTCCCCTGTCTGTACTCGCCCTAGATCTCTGTTTCTCTTGAGGAGTCCAGTGAGCACCTGTGCTCTGTCTTTCATGGTCCAGATTCAGGGATAGTAACATCTCTCATTATGGGAATTACCTGACAAAATTAACTCGGGGGGCTTGCTTCTGGTTCAGAGGTTGAGCGTACAGTCCATCCTGTGGGATAAGGGCATGAAGCAGCTGGTCACGTGACATCCACAGTCAGGACACAAAGAGACATGACTGCTGGTTCCCCGCTCAGTTTCTCTTTTAATTTAGGCTGGGGCTCCCCAGTGTGGGATGGTGCTTCCTACATTGAGGGTGGTATTTCCACACCAATTACTCAGTCTAGAACCCCTTATAGACATGCCCAGACGTTTGTCTCCTAGTGGATTCTAGACCCAATTAAATGAATTACCACAGCATCTACCACCACACTGACTCTGTTAAGGTAGAACCCCAGCACAGTCTGTGCTCATCATATTCTTAATTTCAAGAACCAATAGGCAAAGAAAGGGTCTCTCCCAGCGGAGGTGATTGATGTTGTTGCAGAAAGGTGGTTTCTACTTCCTGTTCAATGGGGTAAAGAGGAATGTGCTAGAACATCTGGAAGGCAGGGGGTTCTTTGAGGCACTTCTTGGGAGTGCAATGTCCTGTGAGAAAAGTCAGTAGTAAAGTTGAGTGTGGTAGCATAGACCTGTCTTTGCAGCCACTTGAGAGGTGGAATCAGAACAATTCAAGTTCAAGACTTGCTTGGACTACAGAGTAAGTTCCAGGACGGCCTGGGTAGTTCAGTGAGATCATATCTCAAGATAAAAATGAAAGAAAAAAGGCAGGGGATATAGTTCAGCTGCAAATGTGAGTCCCTGGGTTCAATCCCTAGCAACACACATACACAGAAGTCCATGACGGACTATAACAACCCATACTGGCTGGACTGCTAGTGACCTGTATCTTGTAGGAACAAAAGTTAGGTCATTTCATCAGGGGAAGAACCTGGCCACCTGGCAAAGGAAACATTGGATATTTACAGAGGCAGGGAAGAAGGCAGATGTACGTACTAGGTGGGCTCACCTGGCCAGTTGCAGAAATAGGGCTTGTAATAACTGTGAGTATTTCTTGCTTTCTTAAGATTGTATTTACATATATTTCTACCTTTCTATTCTGTTTTCTCATTTTACTATCATCTACGCTGTGTTCAGAGCAGTTAATTTAGTATTGAAGTTATACACATTGCCGTTGTTAGATTTCTGTTGCTGTGAAAAAACACTGATCAGAAGCAACATGGGCAGGAAAGGGTTTCTCTGGCTCACAGGTGACAGTTCCAACATAATGGGAGCCAAGGCAGGAACTCATGGCAGAAACCTGGAGGCAGGAACTGGAGCAAAGTCTGTAGAGGAACGTGGTTACTGGCTTGCTTTCCCGGCTTGCTCAGCTTGGTTTTCTGTCCAACCCGAGACCACCAGACCAGAGACAGCACTGTCCAGAGTGGGCGGGCTCTCCCACAGCCATCATTAATTTAGAAAACACTTGCACAGACTGGCTTACAGGTCAATCTTGTGGAGGTGATTCCTTAACCAAGGACCCTTCTTCCCAGGTGACTCTAGCATGTGTGCCGATGACAAAACTAACCGTCACCGTCACCATCACATTTGTGTGGCCCAGGTGGAAGAAGATGGGTTTAAAACATGTCTTTGTGTCTTCTTTCACAGAGAAGGTTGCTATTTCGATGGCTATGTGAGATGGTTGAATCAAACTCAGGTTCTCGTGCTCTTGAGGGGAGCACTTTCCCCACGGAGCCATCCCCCAGCCAGCCTCTAGAGGAACAGTTTCTGTTTTCAGATTGGCCTGAGTTCTTCCTACCATAGTGTAGATGCTTGTTATCTCTTCCAGACATCAGTTCTCTATCACACACACAATTGTCAAATATTTTTCTCTGTATACTCTCTATATATTTTCATATCCACAGCATTTTTAACTTCTCTGATGTACAACATTGCACAGTTACGAAACCCTGTGCCAATTTTGAGATTGTCACATTATATAATATTTAAATCAGGGCAGCCATATCTATCTCTTCACATATTTATCATTTCCTTGTAGCAAATCAATGTATTTTCTTCTGGTTGATTTTGAAGTGCATGGTCCTAATAGCCCGATGACCTGTCACAATTTCCACCCTTTAATACCATCACACTAGGTCTTGAAAGAGACACATCCGGGCCACTGCAGTCATATTAACAACACACACACACACACACACACACACACACACACACACACACATACACACACACACACACACACACACACACACACACACACACACACACGCACACAGGGTGTGCTATGTGAAGCTGGTTGGTAGAGTCATTCAAGTCTGTTGTTTCCTTGATGCTTTACTGTCTAGTAACTTGATCAGTTATTGAGAATGGAACACTGGAATCTCCATCACTGTGGCATTTTCAGGCTCTCCTTTCAGCTCTGTCACTTGGTACCTTAAGAGTCTGTGGGTTCTATTGATCTGTTTATCTTTGTGGAATCTGCTTGTCTCTCATGGTATCTCTAGTTCTAAAGCCTGTGTTACCTCATATTCATGTCACCACTCCAGTTCCTTTGTGAATATAGACTGCTTAGTGTGTCTCTCTCCATCCTGTGGTTCTCATCGTATCTGGGACTTTGAATCTAAGAGATGTTTCTTGGACAGGCATCATATAATGAATTCTTGCCTTTTAAATCCAGCCTGGTATTCTCTGTCTTTTTACCTTGTTCCTTAGACCATATATACACACAGTATTTTGTAGCTGTGTTTGTGGTTGCCATTTTGCTATTTTTTCTTGTTCTTCTTCAGATTCTTTGTATGTTAAATAAACTTTCAGGGGAACCAGTCTGATCTCTTTAATTCTTTTGAGAATTATGTTTGAGGGCTTTCCCCTAAGTATTTGAAGAATGTTCTGTTGAATGTAAAATTACTAGTTCACTCTGGTTTTTATCTTATTGGCCATGTTGCTTCACTCTGTCTTCCTCACCATTGGGTGACAGGTGGACTAATTTTATGGAAGCCTTTTTTTGGTGATGAGTTACTTTTCTTTTGCTTCTTTTAACATTTTCTCTGTTTATCAGTGAATTTCTTTCCTCCTCTCCTCCCTCTCTGCTTCCTCCTCTTCCTTCTCCTCTTCTTCAACAAGATCTCACTGTAGCCCTGGCTCCTGGAACTCACTGTGTAGACCAGCCTAGCCTCAAACTCACAAAGACCCACCACCTCCAGAGTGCTGGGGTTAAAGGTGAGTGCCACCGCGGCAGCTGTAAGTATGAATGTCTTCGTGTTTATTCCATTTACAGCCCATTGAGCTTCTTGGGTCACTGGATTAGATTGAGTCATTACAAATTTGGGAAATTTTATACTACTGTGTCTTCAGGATTGTTGGTTAGTTTCTTCCTATCTCTATCTGGTCTCTGGGATTCCTACAGTATGAATTTTGGTTAAGTGTCGGAGGGTTTATTTTTCTCTCTGCCCTCAGATTGGTAACTCTTACTGATCATAATTAAGTTTCAGGTTTTTTCTTCTGCTGTCTTGATGGTTCTGACTGAACCTCTTACACTGTTTTTCCTTTTAGCTCAAACTTTTGAATTAAAGAGTTTTCACTTAGATATATTTCTTATAACTTTTTGGCATCTTAAAAGACAATTTTCATTTCTTAATTGTTACCTCTTCCTTTAATTCTTTGAACATAATTTTCTCTTGATTTTAAACTTTCTAGAATAATTGATTTTAATTTAGTCTGCTAAATTCAGCATTTGAGAAGACTCGAGATAACTTCTATTGGTTACATTTTCCCCTTACATATGTGTCATACTTTGCCATTTGTATTCTCTCTCTCTCTGCACATGAGCATGCCCGTGTTCCCACGTGAAGACCAGAGGTCAATGCTAGAGGTCTTTCTCAATTATTCTTCACCTCGGTGTTTTTTGAGACAAGTTCTCCGACAGAACCTGGGGCTCACTGAAATGCTAGACTGGCAGATAGCAAACCCCAGAGATGCTCTTGTCTCCTCATCTCCAGTATTCCAGCAAGCACCACCACACAGAGAATTATTGTGTGGGTGCTGGAGATGAAACCCATCAACTCAGGTCCTCAGCTCAGTTTGCTCTTCCAACAGTCCCCAGTTCAGCATCTCTTGACATGGCGGTCTAATAATTCTCCCACGCAGTCTTCTTGGATAAGATTCCAAAGTGGTGCCTCATTTTCTTCCTTGTGAGGCTCTGTGTGGATCATCTTCAGGAAACGTGTGGATCCCGGTCCTAGCAAGTTCCTGGACAAGCAGCTACCCTCCTTCAACCCATTAAAGATCAACTCATCATCTGCGTCTCTTGGCTACTAGGTTTCTAGGCCAACCAATTGTGCCGTGCGGTTTCTGGGACCACTGAGTGAGGTAATGGGTCACCTGCAGCTCTCCTTGTCGTAGGGTGGGGGAACCTTTAGCCTACCATTCTTTCTCCACTGCACATTTGAAAGACTTTCCCACACTTGGCATAGGTCAGGACTTGAAAGGGCTCCTGGACCATCTCTTCTGAGCATCCCCTTCTCAGCCTGCAGTGTGACTCTGGAACATCTTATCTGGTGCATCTGATGCTTCATTAGAGACTCCAGTTGCATATCCTGTTACACTTGTGTTTATTTTTGGAGACTTTTTCTGGTCCCCGTCAGACTAAACAATGTTTTTTAACGTTGCGGTTGTTGGTGGATGTTACATGGGAAAAGGGGCTTGTGAGAGAGTGACTTGGGGGAGACTGTGCTAAGCACACCCAGGCAGATCCCTGTGTGGACCCCTGGAAGCTCCTATGTACTAATGTGCACTGTGAGATTCAGTGGCGGGGTGGGGATGTTTGAAGGGTATGTAAGGATTATCCAACTTATTTGAACATGGTGTACCCCTCCCCTTCCCTTTTGGTAAACCACATCAATAGATTCCCATTCTGTAGAGATATTTTAGAAATATTGGCCCGATTGGTACCAGTAGAATGGGAAGTGTTTCCACCATCTTCATCATGGCAGCGGCATCACCCTTCACTTCCCAAGCACAGTAACTGTGAACATTTCATTTGTTGATAAGTTTTATTGTATGTGTATGGGTATTTTGCCTGTGTATGTACTTGTGTACCATGTGCATGCAGTGCCCACAGAGGCCAGAAGAGGGCGCTGGGGATTGAACCAGGGTCTACTGGAAGAGTTTAACTGAACCACTTCTCCAGCATCTGTTTGTAGTGTGTGTGTGTGTGTGTGTGTGTGTGTGTGTGTGTGTGTGTGTGTGTGTGTGTGTGTGTGTGTGTTTCTGAGGCATGTAGCCCAGGCAGGCTTGGAACTTGGTATGTAGTTGAGGCTGGCCTTGAACTCTGGATCCTCCTGCTTCTACCTTCCAAGTGCTGTGATGCAGGAGTAGGCCACCATGCCTAGCTCTTTGTACCTTTTCATGAATTCCTTAAGAACAGGAACTCCATCTCATTCACATCCAGCTCCAGGCTTTGCTCAGGTGGCTGACCCAGTACAAAGTCGAATGAACAAAGGCATTAGAAAGGGCTTTTTTGATCTTTCTCTTTCCTCCCTTCAATGCAAACATTTGGATGGTTATGAATCCCAACACCTCCCCACCATACAAAACAAAATCTGCATTATGGATAGTTGATGTAGAGAAGGATGAATTGGTATGCAAATACCTTGTGCTCTTTCTGAGGGCTGAGAAGGCATGCTCTCTGTTCCTCTCTGTCTGTGTGACTGTATAAACGCAGCCAGAGAGACATGGGTTGCCCAAGAACCTTCCTAAAGAAATGAACAGGAGGATAGCAGACAGCTGCCTTTTCAGGGTGACACACAACAGTGCCTTAGCATCTGAATGGTGTCCCTTGAAGGCGGGTCCTCTGCAAGAGCAGTGAGTGCTTGTAGCCACAGAGCCACCTCTCCAGTCTATGTCATTTGAAAGAGAAGTCACCTCAAAAGATATGGCCAAGGAAAGAGGAAGCATATCACACTTCTCCTGGAGTCCCTTGGTTACCCAGAAGTCTCAGTTCAGTTGCATACACACATTCTGTGCCAGCCCAAGTCACAAGTACTTGAACATTGTCATCACCCCAAGTGATTTTTCAATGGAAAAAGTGTGTGTGTGTGTGTGTGTGTGTGTGTGTGTGTGTGTGTGTGTGTGTATACATGTTTGTATGTGCATGAGTGTAGGTACGTGTGTGTGCATGAATATGGCATGTGTAAGCCAGAAGCCGACTTGCCTGTCCTTCCTCAGTTCCTTTTCACCTTGTGTTTTGAGACAGGGTCTCTCAATGAACCTGGAACTCGCCAATTAGGTTTTCTAGGCTGGCTGGTGAGATCCAGGGATCCTCCTTGGCTCCACTCTCCAGTGCTGGGACTACAAGCATCATTGTATCTGACTTTTGTTTTAAGCATGGGGTCTAGGACTCAAACACAGGTTCTCAGACTTCGCTAGGCAAACACTTCACCCGTGGAGTCATCTCCCCAGCCTTGTTTTTTTCTTTTTAAATATTATAAAATCCTGTTTTATCCTGAGACAAACTAAGCATTACTTTTTGAAAGGCTTTGAGCTACTGAAAATGGGGAACTCTTGAACATGTGCACATGACCATGTGGGTGTAGACTCCTGTTCCAGGAATAACATACACACCTCCGGCTACAAGCAGATTTGGCTTCCCCAGTCTGCAGACCTTGGGTCCTGCTCGTGGCTTGTCTAAGGGATGTCAAGAAAGAATTCTAGTGTGTTCCTGCCCATTCCATCACTCTGCTCACTGGTGATATTCCATCCCACATCTGGCCAGGTGTGGTCCACTGTGCCAGAGTTTGCCTGACTGGCCTCAGAGGGAGAACACATACCAGATTCCACACACAAGTGGCCCGCCTGGATGTGGGGGAGGAGGTGGAGGGCTGCCGCCACGATGTCCCAGGATTGTGTGTCTTGTGGTTAAACACTTAGGGCTTTGACGTAGGCAAGGCAGTTGAGCTGACCCTCCAAGCTGCTGCAGACAACCTGGGAAGGAGACCTAGAAATTCAGTTCTTCGCTCGGAGGGAGTCCGCCTTTCACGGAACAATTTTCTAATCTCTGCCTATTTGGTGTGGTCACGTCTGGCCAGGGGAGATTTCTTAACACTGGGCAGAGGTTTGCAAAGAGCAGGAGGTTTGGAACCTTGAGAATTAAGTGTTCATGCTGAGTGCATTCTCTCTTTACTGAGTAACAAACGGAAGAAGTTGCTGGGGGTGAGAGGGAGATGGAGAGAAGGGAGATGGCAAAGAGAAAAGGGCAGCAAAGAATTCTGGCCGTCTGCAGTGGGGACATATTCTGTAATCTAATCCACTCCTGGCACCAGCCCCCCCCCCCCCCCCCCCCCGCCCAGCCCCGCCCCAGTAGTCTGTACTATAGAGAGGGGTCAATGATGCTTTCAGCTGCAAGATCTGGGGCTGGGGCTGGTGAGATGGGTTAGCAGGGAAAGACAGATGGAGCCAAGCTTTACCACCTGAGTGCAACCCCCGAGTCCTCACGGTGTGAGGACAGAACAGACAAATTGTCCTCGATCTCCATAGGTGTGCTGTGACACATGCTTCGTATACATAGAGAGAAATAAATACGTGTAAACCAAAAACAGAGCTGGGGCTACAATTCAGGTTATTCTAATGCTGAATTCTGAGACCTTCGTGCTACATCTCAGCTAGTGAAGGACTAAAGTATCTTCAAGCTGGTGTGATGTCTGCCCTGTTTGTGTCCCACTAAAGAGGGCTTTGCAGGAAGAAATCAGGCTAGCGGTGGGACTTTCCTCTCTGTTTGTATCACTGGAAGTGAATAAGACCTAATGGAGGTGCAGTTATGTCCTGTCCAGCAGAGATTCGAGTCCTGAGTGTCACAGAACGAAAGCAGGAGGAGCCGCAGAGTCAGAGCACTGGAGAGTGATGGGTGCTTGCTAAACCTGGGCCAGTTTAAAGTGCTTCTGACTTCTACATTCTATAAAATAATAAATTAACCACCTTTAGTTAATAGATTAATGTGGGGTGTTTGTGTGTGTGTGTGTGTGTGTGTGTGTGTGTGTGTGTGTGTGTGTGTGTGATGTGTGTGGAGGTCAGAAGACAACTTTCAGGACTTGGTTCTCTCTTTCCCCCACGTAGGTTCTGGGGATCAAAGTCAGGTCACAGGGTGGTGACAAGTGCCTTTATTCACAGTGTCATCTCATCCTTTTTTTCTTTTTAAGATGGCGCCTCAGACTCACAGTGTAGCTGAGGATGGCTTTGGGCCTGGACTGCTGGTCCTCCTGCCTCCACCTCCAGGGTGCTGGGACTACAAGCATGCATCACTGTGCCATCTGTGGGGACTGGGGACTGAGCCCATGGCTTCACGCTACAGGCTCAGCTGTCTGCCCTGGTCATTAGGAACATGACCGGTAACAGAGTTCAGCGCCTCCTTCAGCAGGTATGTTCTGACTCAAACGACCAAGTCTGAAAAGTGTGATCCACCATCTCAGTCTCAGAAGAACTTGCTGAGGCAAAAGACTCCTCCCCTCCCTCCTCTCCTCCCTCCTCCCCTCCCTCCTCTCTTCCCTCCTCTCCTCTCCTCAGTTTTCCTTCCCTCTCCTTGTTCTCTCTCCTCCCTCACCCCAGACAGAAAGTCACCATGTAGCCCAGGTTAGACTCAATCCTCCTGAGCCTCTAGAGGAGCTTTCACACCCAGCTGAGGGGGAGATTTTCTGTTTTCAGTCATTTGACCTTTACAGCACTGCTTTGACATGGAATGGGGGGGACCAGTCTTCACTTTGAGCAAGGAACCCTGTTTTTCTGGCTCTCCTCATCACAGGCTGCAGAACGTCCACAGAAACAGACTGAACAAGAGGTGGGAGAGACAGGGAGGGAGGGGGGGGGAAGGGAGACTGGAAGGAAGGGAAGGAGAGAGGTGGGAGGAGGGAGGGACAAGGAAGGAAGGAAGGAAGGAGAAAGAGGTGTGGAGGGATAGAGAGAGAGAGGGAGGGGAGGAAAGAAGAAAGAGAAAGAGGAAGAGAGATGAGGGAGGAGAGAGAGGAGGACAGGAAGGGATCGGTTCATATAACCCTGTGAGGAGGTTTGGTGAGTCCCCAGGCTGCGTGGCTGGCAAGCAGGCTGAAGAACACCGAACCAGTTGCAAGTCAAGGTCAGAGGCTGCCGACCAGCAGGGTTCTCTCACGCCTCAGCAGAGCTGTGGAAGGAGGAGGCTTCAGTCACTGTTCTGGCTGGGTCTCCAAAGTCTTCATAGATTAGATGAGGGGGTATCATCTGCCTCCTCAGAGTGCACCCGTTTGAATACTAATCCCATCTCAAAACCGCTCCCCATGGAAACATCCAGAACAGTGCTTGAGCAGATAGCTGGGTGCCACAGCCCAGCCACTTGGCAAGCGACGTTGATCTTCAGGAACACTGGGCCTGAGAACATCCCTCGCCACACTGATATCAGAGCAGCCATAAGTGGGTTGGAGGTTCCAGCACCTATGATTCCAGCTCCTCTAAAGGCTCAGGAGGATTGAGTCTAGCCTGGGCTACATGGTGACTTCCTATCTGGGGTGGAGGAGCAGAGAGAATGACAGGGGTCCCCCAGGCCTCTAACACCTGTGTTCTCTTCCTCTCCTCCACACTTATTACCTTAGATCACACGCTCTCTTCCTGACGACTGCTGCTTGGAAGTCTAGAGTGTAGATGAAGAGTTCTGCCCCTGAGGGAGCAGAGAGAAGGGTTTGAGAAGCCTTCTTCCCACCGTGACAGATGTGCTTTGTAAGTTCATGGTGTTCTGAGCTGCCTGCTCTGAGGAAGTGAAAGTATCCCAGTGAGTGTACTTGAGAGACTCAGTTTATGTTCAGGAGGTCGTCCTGGGAGATGGGAGCCCTTCAGGATGGCCTACCTCCATCAGTACTCTTGGTGTGCTAAGGTTGGTGTGGCATGCAAAGACATCCTTGGCCATCCCACATCACAGGCCTCTTCAGAACTCACTAGCCTCAAAAATATTTGCACACCACCAAAATGCACCCAATATGAGCTTTTCTTGCTCTTTACCCATCCCAAAAGAACCAGAGGCAGATTTCCTGAGGTGGGGTGAACCAGATACCCCACTCCCCATCACTGCCCATCTGGAACATTCTGTTGCTCCTCAGCCTTACGGTCCCACCCTTGTCCTGCCTGACACCCACTACCCCTAAAGACTCTGGCCCATCTCACATCTTATTTTAATGTTTAGAATAATGTTTTTAAAATTTGTTTTAGTAAACTAAAATTTTTAATTTGTTCATTTGTTTTGTGTGTAAGAATTTTCATTTTATTTATTCGTTTGGTGTGTGTGTGTGTGTGTGTGTGTGTGTGTGTGTGTGTGTGTGCGCGCGCGCGCACAGGTAGAATTGCCTCAGCCTGCCCGTGGAGGTCAGAAGACAGCGGATAACAGTTAGTTCTCTCTCTCTCTATGCTGTAGGTCCTGGGGATTGGACTCAGGTCTTCAGACTTGTCCACACCTTGGCCTGCTGAGCCGTCTTGCTAGTCAGCTGAGTGGCTCTTCTTTCAACCCATCACTCCCCTGGCTTTGCTGGCAGCAGTGTCCCGGTGCTGTGTGTCTTGTGGACATAGGCTCACGCGGTAGGGTGGAGGTGCCAATGAGACCATTCCTTCTCCCTTCCAGGCTCCCTTCTGCCTCTGCTTCTTCACTCCGGGCACCTGTGGGGTGACTCCAAACGGAGACAGGTCACTGAGGCTGGTCAGTAAACCAGCATAATCAGGCATAAATCCCTTACACCTAGCTTTCTGTAGCCCTTTCTTTACAAGAATAACAATAATAGATTGCATTTATTTACTATTTGCTATGTTGCTGGCCAATATTGACGATAATAATTGGAAAAGACGGATGAAGGGCGTCAAGATGGCTCAGCAGGCAGAGGTGCTTGCGGCCAAGCCCAAGGGCCTCGGTCAGTCCTGAAACTTGCATTGTGGAAGGTGTCCTGTAACCTACACACACACACACACACACACACACACACGCACACACGCACACACACACACACACACACACACACACCCGCACACCACACACACACCACATATACATAAACACACATACACACACAACACACACACATACACACACAACACACAACACATAACCACACAACACACACACATACACACATACACACACACACACACACACACACACACACACACACACACACACACACATTCCACTCTCCTGCAAAAATAAAACCTAACCCTAAGAGAGATGGAAGTTGAGAGGATAATGGTGGTCATAATATGGACAGATGTGGAAGCCAGGGTTGACTGGCGAGCTGGAGACATTATTTGTTTGCTGAGGGACATCTGGGGGTGGACGATACACACAACAATAAATAGGCACCCCAAAGGCATTGTGGGTTACAGAGACAGCTGCTTTGACTGAGGCCATTTCCGGTCCAGTCAAGGAGAAGTCCCCAGAATCCCACTTTTTAAAACACTAAATACATGCAAAGTTTGAAAGTATGAATAAGCTACTGTACATGGTTGGAACTCTGTATATAAGCAATGGGGATGAGATGGTCAGCTGTGAGTTGGAAAAGGCACACAGAGAGGCCAGGAGTATGGAAGGTAATGGAGTAAAAACGAATTTTTGAAAATGCACTCACGTAGAAGAAATGGGAAAGTTGTTGGGGTATGCAGCAGGCTTTCTAATCAGCGCCTGCTCCTGGAGGCTGGCTAGCCTCTCTTGCCAGTACCTTCCAGGCACACACTGCCCAGGGAAGGGGCCCTGTCCCAGCCTGCTAGGTGGCTCCCCACAAGGTACTTTGCCTGTTGGCTAGAGAAGTGGGGGAGCACCCCTGCTCAGGTGACCACTTTTACCTCTTTGACCACGATATGCTTCCAAAACAGAGGGAGTCCCCAAAGAAGGGCTGGATGCCAAAGTGGGGGACACGACCCACACTGTGCCTTGCACCAGCTGCTGCCTCTCTCCTGCACCTCAGTTCCCAGTGTCAAAACTGCAAATCAAATCCCAAGTTGCTGCCTTCGGACCAGCACCAAGGGAAAAGCCAGAGTCTCTCCTCGCCATAAATATCCCTCAATATCCCTCGCTCCAAGACGCCTGACGTCAGAGCGGGGCGGGCTGCGGCGCGAGGCCGGCCGGGAGGGAGCAGCCTGCTTTCTCCGGAGTCCGGAGTAGCCAAGGACCGAGCTGAGCAAGCGGAGCGCGGCGCCTGCGGGAAGCCGGGGCAGCAGCAGCCTCGCCGCGCCATGCGGGCCTCAGGGTAGGTGCAGCACTGTGCAGCGCTGGGGACCTAGGGACGGGGCGACATCGCCACACTTTCCTGTCGCTGCTTCACTTTTGGCTATTGCATCGGCGGCGGAAAGGCAGCCCCTCCGCCAGTTGCCTGTTTTGTTCTTGAAAGTGTTTGCAGAAACTCAGACCCCCGGAGTGGGCTGCCAGGAGGCTGTGTGAGCGCGCAGGGGGAGGAGAGGGGCGTATGTGCATCAGGACATTCACTGTACATGGCTTCGGAAAACTTTCGAAAACTTTTCAGTGGCTTTGGAGCCAGACTCCTGTTGGCTTGAGTGAACAAACATAGACAGCACCTCTTCCCCCAAAGCTGACAACTTCTTTGGAGGCTGCTCTGCCCATTTCGGTGTGTGCATTCTCTTAGATGGTCTGAAGTCTTTCTACGTCCCAAGCTCTCCGCTTGCAGGCAGAGGGCCTTAGCAAGCAAGATGGGCAGCCCAGTGGAGGGGCTCTTGTTCTCCAGATAGCTGGACCTTGGGCAGCCAAGAAGCATCTGGGAGAGGGCCCTTGGCACCTGTGAGGCAGCCCAAACTCTTTCTGTGCCATGGTCGAACCTTCACAGCTGTGGGATTCTGACTTAACCCACGAAAGGGCTAATGTGACCACAGGTAATAGGGTGAGAGGGAAAGAGAAGGAGGAGGAGGGAGAGGAGGAGGAAGAAGAGGAGAGAGACAGAGGAGGGAGAGGAGCAGGAGATGATGGTGTGGTGGTGCGGCCGCCCCGTAGTCCTGTGTCCAGTCCTGCCTTGGGAGCTGGGTGGCTGTTTCTGCCCCATGTGCCCATGGTGGGCTAGCTCCCGGTTCTCTGGGAGGGACATGGACTGTAGTGCCCAAAACAAAATGTATACTGGTAACATAAAGAGACTTGTTTGAGCTGTGGGCAGAGGGAGGGGGTGGGGGGAGCGCAAGAGAGATTTTTATCAAAATTGAACACAGATTGCTGAAGTCTGGGTTTGGTTTAACTCTTCTCTCTCTGCCTGCTGCTTCTCCACAGTCCTGGGGAATATGTGGCCAGTTCCTGGGAGGCTGGAGGGAAACCCGTGCCTCTGCAGGGCAGAGTCCCTGGGGGTTTGTCTGAAAGCCCACGGGGGGGGGGGGGGGGGGGGGGGGGGGGGGAGACAGAAGTCACTTTCTGACTTTAGAGAGGTCTTCCAGTTTTGTGTTGTCCTTCTGAGTGCGGTGTCTGTTTCTCAGTTTGAGGTTTTCTGGGAGAGTACAGGAACAGGGCTGTGTTTCGGGTGGCCACAGGGGCCTATCAGCCAGAGACTGCACAGTGCACAGCTCTGTGTGTGTGTTCATAGCTGGGGTCAAAAACAAGTGATAGAGGGAGAGCCTCGATTGGCAGCCACAGTCGCTCTGGAGTCTCTGGTTTTACATTCTGCAGCAGAGCCAACCAACAATGCTTGGGTGGGAGGGAGGGAGCCTGGACTCACCCTATAGGGGGAGATTGAGACACACACACACACACACACACTTACACACACACACACACACACACAGACAGAGACAGAGAGAGACAGAGAGACAGAGAGAGAGAAGGGACTAGGGGAAGGAAATCTGGAAATAAAAACAGAACCACAGGAAGTTGAGATTTGGGGAGGATTTTAAAAATTATACAAATTGACCCCCTGGGAAGTGCCGGAAAAGGCTGAGCGGGCAGCAGTGTCCTGAAGAAAGGGGTCACGTGAGCACAGGGAGCGAGTGTGTGTAAAGGGGAGCTGGGTCCCCGAGGGTGCACGTGGGGACTCCTGTTTAGGCAGACATGACTGTGGTGTCAGTTCCTGCCTTGGGCATGGAAGCATTTCCCCTCTTCTTCACCGGCACTGTGAACTTCATCCCACCCCCATTTCTTCTTTTAAAAACAACAACACAGAAAGCACACAATGGTGCTATTATTGCCTTGTTCTGAGGAGTTGTGCACGCTCTGGTGTCTGGCTCTTTGCTGGGTTTTCAGAACTTCTCCAGATCCTGAAGACTCGGGGAATGCTTGTGCCCCCATCAGGACGAAAAGAGGAGAGACAAATGTCTGAGTTCAGGACTGGGGAAGGTGGAGGCTGGCTGGGCAGGACTCAAAGCACAGCCGGCCAGAGTGGGGGTGCCTTTGTGTCTGGACAGCATGTGGGAGGCTGGGGGCTTTGCTGGGCACTTGCTTCCTCTCCCTGGTCTTGTTTCCCATGTCCTGGCCTCCATGTTCTCTGACTCAGGATGGGAATGGTCCCCATCACTGGGCAGTCTTGGATTCAGGGTCAAGCATGAAAAGAAACTGGATAGAAACAAGGCTTTCTCCTTTGATTTTCCCGAGGCCAATGCAAGTGTTGAGCTCTCTCACTCCAATCGTTTGAAGTAGAAGGTAATATTAAGTGCTATTAATAGTCGAGAGCGTAGGGAACCCTAGGAGAACTCCCACCCACATCTTCTGGCTCCAGGGCAGAACTCCTCAGAGAGCTCACAGCAAGGGGGAGGCTGTCAGCTTTTAAAATGCATGGGCTGTCCAGCACATCTGTGGAGTCTCCCTCTGCCCTTCTATCTCTACGGGACACTTCACCAAGCTCAGACTGGTGGTGAATTTCTATGCCTTCCACTCTAGGCTGCAGCCTCTCTGCGATCCGATTGGTTGATTAGCAAGACACCTGAGCCATCTCTGAAGGCCTCCAGGGCAAACCCACATGGAGAAGGAACAGCATGGTGTCCTTGGTTTGGTAGCCAGTGATTCTCTAGATCTTGTCAGCCAGAGGCTGTACTGAGAGTCCTACCCCTCAGCCGTGGGGTAGAGAGGCGACCTGCCCTGTGGAGGGAGTACCGGCTCCCAAGCAGCCTGCTTTGGGGCTGACAGAGACCTGTGTGAGAATGAGCATCCTGGGATGTCCAGTCTTCCGGACTTCTGCTTCCTCATCTAGAGAGTGAATAGGAGCATGATTAGAACAGAGTTGATATTTATGATAAAAGACCAAGAACAGAACCAGGGATAATACAGACTCTTAATAAAGGGAATATTGTATTTTTCAATATTCAGTTTCTCAGATTTAGGAGTTTGAATGATTTGGGAAGAAACATCCCACCCCAATGTGGTCTTATATTTCCCATGATACCAGACCAACGGCTGAAGAGCCCGAGTCTCAGGTTATCCCTGCTTCCTATAGAAAAAGTGGGAATTACCTGTGAGCGTGCACAAGGCTGTTATCCTGATGATTGAGGCATAATGGGAATCTCTCTGAGTGAGCTGTTTAGAAGGGAGGAAGTTAACTGGGTGGGCTATGTGTGTATGTGGTGTGGTGTGGTGTGGTGTGGTGTGGTGTGGTGTGGTGTGGTGTGTGTGTGTGTGTGTGTGTGTGTGTGTGTGTGTGTGTGTGCCTGTGTTTGTGTACCTGTGTTTGTGTGTGTGTGGTATATGTGCCTTTGTGGTGGTGGTGGTAGTGGTGGTGGTGGTGGTAGTGGTGGTGGTGTGCGTGTGTGTGTTTGTGCCTGTGTTTGTGTGCCTGTGTTTGTGTGTGTGTGGTATATATGCCTTTGTGGTGGTGGTGGTGGTGGTGGTGTGTGTGTGTGTGTGTTGGGGGAGGCGAGGATAACAAGATGAAGGTGGCAGGCAGGCAGGGCAGTCAGGAACTGGTGGAGACTTGTATGACAAGCCTTGGGCAAAGGTTAGTTAGGCAGCCCCTCCTTGTGCAGAGCCGTAAAGAGTGGAAGCTTGAGCTTTGGTAGGTAGGGTGTGTGTGAGACACATCATCCAGGGGAGAGACAATTCAGAGACTGAAGGGGCATCTATGCTGGAGGAAGCAGCTGCAGAGCCTCTTGGTTCGTCCCAGAGCTTCTAAGTCATCCTTCAAGTTGACATTTAAGACTTTGAAGATCACATTTGTTTTTATTTTGTTCGAGCTTTCTCTTTAACCATGGCCTGGGATGACTTTTAAGCTTTTTAAGAGGCTCAGTCAGTGGCCAGCTTCTCTTGAGATGGCCCAGATTGGGGGTCAGTGAATTCCTTCTTCCTGGCCGCATTGATTGCTTCCAACTCTCTGCTCACATTTTTTTGGTTTGTTTGTTTTTTCGTTTCATTCTGAGGTCCTGCAGAATGCACAGCTGAGAAGCTACAGAGGGAGGAGGTGCCTGGCTTTGAACCTGTGTATCGTTTTGCTAGTGCGTCCCCAGGCTCATCAGACATTGGCCGCTTACAGGAGCTGTGAGTGTCTTCCTAAGTTCTCTGAAAAGGAAGACAATCAGTAAACATTGGCTAAATGAATTAACAAAATATCATAGGCGAAGAGCAGGCAATTTCAGCAGCCAGACACAGCCTTTGCACCCTATTTTATAAGTAACATTTCATCATAACACCACTGTGCCCGTCTGTTTATGAATCTTCCCCATCATGTCTTCTGCTCTGTCTGATGATATGGGGTCAACATTTTGACTTTGACCACCTTAGCAGTCTCTCCGGGGGAGTGTGGCTGGACTCTCTCTAGGGTCTATGGAGTGAGCTTTGAAATCAAGTGTTTTGTGAGCTGTGTTCTGCCACCACTAGACCCCAAGCCGCTCAGCCTTTCTCCATCTTCTTAGGCTGTTAATAAACATGCTTGCACCTCAGGGTGGTGCTAGAATCGAACTGAAATCCTATAGGAAGGATCTAGAAAAGCTCTCAGTGCCCAGTAAAATGGTCACAGCTTTCCTGGCTCTAGTTCTAAGTTCAGAAAGTCCACGAGTCAAAGTAAATCAGCCATTTATTCAAAGCTTATCAACAATGCCCAAAGATGAGGTGTCTGACTGGAGATGAGGGTCTTTATACAAAGTGGGACACAGGTTTGTGCTCCCCACGCCAGGAGAAGGAGGCCCCATCTGACTCCCTATTGGAACAAATGGAAGGTTGGCAGCCCACTCACTCATCCACAAACCTGAGCTGGGAGAAAGCTTGCCATGCATCCTGTTTTAAAATTCTCAAATTGGTGACTGGAGAGATGGCTCAGTGGTTAAGAGCACTGGTTGCTCTTGCAAGGAACCTGGGTTTGGATTCCAGCACCTGAACGAAGGTTAAACAACCATCTGTAACTCCACTTCCAGGGAATATGCTGCCCACTTCTAGCCTCTGCAGGCACCAGACACACACACAGGGCACAGAATTTCATGTAGGCAAACACTCATACACATAAAATAAAAATAAATGCATCCTTAAAAACAACAACAAATAAAACAAAACAAGCAAACAAACAAAAACAGTGAGCTCCCAAACAGGGTTTGGTGAGGTTGCTAAGTAGTTTAAATGCTTGGGTTTACATCTCCAGAAAACCATGCAAATGTTGGGTAGTGTGGTGGCCTGCCTGCAATTCCAGCCTGGAAAGATGGAGACAGGGGATGCCCAGAGCAAGCTGGCTAGGGAGACCAGCCATATTGGTGATCTCTAAGTTTGATTAAGAGACTCTGCCTCAGTGAATAAGGAGGAAGAGTGGTGGAAAGCATTCCCAACATTAACCTTGGTCCTCCACAGGTAGATGTGCACATGTGCTTGCTTATTCATGCACACATGCAAAAACATGCACAAACACTCATGCACATTACACATGCGCAATGCCCCTCCAACACTGTCATGGAGGCCATTCCTAGCAGAAGCCAATAGTAGTGAGACTGCTCAGTAACTCCAGGTGGTGTACCTGAGTAGCACTCGAGACCTCAGAGGCTCATGCTTTAAACATCTCAGCAGTACCATGAGATGGACATTTACCGTATTTTATAGTCCAGACTTGGCAGGTTTAAATGAGTGACCCTGCCTCACAGAGTAAATAAATGGTAGAAGTAGAAGGCACATGACAGCGTGGGATGTCTCCACTGTGGCTACTCACAGGGGGAGCTTGTGACCCACCCTGACCAACTAAATTACAATCTTGGTGGAACAAGTACCAGATCGGCCCCTCTTCTGTGTGTGTGTGTGTGTGTGTGTGTGTGTGTGTGTGTGTGTGTGTGTTCATATGTGTGCATATATTTGGAGGTCAGGGGTAGATGTCGAATGTAATCCTCAGTAAGTCTCCATCTTGATTTTTTGAGACAGGGTCTCTTACTGAACCTGGGGCTCAGTGACTTGGCTAGGCTGGCCGGCCAGTGAGTCCCAGGATCTCTGTCTCCACCTCCCTAGTTCACCTGGATTTTTTATGTGGATTCTTGGGGATCTAACTCAGGCCCTCGGGCTTATATGGCAAAAACTCTAATGACTGACCCATGATCCTAGCTCAGCATCTGTTGTTTTACAAGCTCTCTGGGTGATCTGAGGTCTAAGCTGAGAAATACCCATCTAAGAGGAGAGGGCACAGCACCTGTGAGACCCAGGTCACAGGCAAAGCAAACAGGCTCCAGCTACATGATGGTGGTCAGGATGCTGTGGCTCCACCTGCTTCCCCAGAACCTAGAGGAATGCATGGAGTGAGGAAGACTATCAACAAACTTGTCTAAATGAATGAATGAATAAACAAAACACCATAGATGAGGCACTGGCAATGGCACCAGCCAGATCCAGCTGGTCACCTGTTTTTATAAATAAAGTTTTATCAGAACATTGTTTATTACTGTTATCTTTGAATGCTATTACAGTTAGTTGTCCTGACATCATTTATGTCTGCTTCTTCTTGACTGTCTACAGCTGTTTTCATGCCACAGAGGCATGGGTGACAGGGTCTGTATGGCCTTCAAAACAAGTGTAGTAGCATATAGAAGATCATTACAGTGTGGCCTTAAGAATTGCCCTTCCAGGATAGGACTAAAGAGTAGGGATAGGGAGATGGCTCAGTTGCGAAGGTGCTTACTTCAGAAGCAAAAGAAGCTGAGTGTGAGCTCCCAAAACCCATGTTTAAAAACCACCAAGTGTGGTATCACCCACCTGTGCTGGAGACACAGAGACAGAGAGGTGGATCTGCGGGGCTCGGTGAGCAGCAGCCTAATCCATGCGTTCGAGGTCAGTGAGAGACCTTATCTCAAAAACATGGTGGACAGTGCCTGAGGAATGACATTCCAGTTTCATATCTAGCCTCCACATGCACAATACACACATGCATGCATGCTTGTATACATATGCACATGTACATGCACAAACATGCATGAAGGTGCATACAAACACACATGTGTAACACACCAAACAGAAGAGAGAAGAGTAGGGGTTTTAGAGTCTGTAAAATCCAGGTTTCCTCATTTCGCATCTGAGAAATGGGTGTTTGAGGAAGCCATACCTTCCTTGAAGGTTAATGAAGATTGACGGCACTTGATGGGGAGCTTGGCTGTCATCACCAGCCAAGTGGACAGTGTTAGGATGGTCAGAGTCAAAGTGTGAGCCCATCTTCACCAGATAGAACAAAGGAGGTACCAGGAAAGAAGTGGCAGGGAGCTGTCTGGCGTGGTGGAGGATGATGGGAGGTTCCTGAGGTCTGGGTGTCCCTGCAAAGCAGCAGGTGAAGTCCAGGCAAGGTTGGGTGAGTGAGGCATGCCCATAGGCCAGTAGGAGTGTCCACCGGGAAAGCCTGTCAGCCTGTTAATGTGGGTTGTATGGCGCCAAGTGTGGTCAGGTGACTTCCCTGCCTCTAGTCCCGAGTTTGCTGTTCCACCTTCCTGGGAGACCGTTTCCTATCTTCCTGACCTGCTCATCCCTGAAAGCTCGCTCAGACATCCTGTCTCTCTGTTCCTCCCTTGAAGTCACTATACTGCTCAGTAGTGACACTCAACACCTCGCTGCGGCCACCTTCAGGCCCTCTGTAAACTCAGGACTCTTAAGAGCTGAGAGGCACTGCGGAATTCTCCCCTCCTAGTCCAGTGGTGCAGTCATGTCTGAGTTAGCCCTTAGACAACGTGCTGCTGGAAACGCCAGAGCAAGCAGCCACCACCACGTGGGCAACGTAGACGTGGGTAACATAGACGCTCCTGCCCTGTCCCTCTCCCCTGTCGGGGCTTCTACTACCTGAGTGCTTCTCTTGTTAGGTAGCCGGGGAGACGGAATCATGGAACAAATGAAAAAGCAACTCTCGGAGTCCTTGTCAGCAGATGTGAAAAGTAGGATTTGGGCTTATCTGGCTTTTCATGGCTGTATATCAAGACCATTGGGCATTGGCTTGGCAGGGTCAGCTTTCAATACTGATGTAGCGACAGAGAGAATGGTCACAGATATCATCAAACAACAGAGGAGCCCCTGGGGACTCTGCTTCATATATTTTTAAAGTTTTTACAAAATTTTATTTTATTTTATTTTATTTTTTATTTATTTTTTTTTTTTTTTTTGGTTTTTTTTGAGACAGGGTTTCTCTGTGTAGCTTTGCGCCTGTCCTGGAACTCACTCTGTAGTCCAGGCTGGCCTCGAACTCACAGAGATCCGCCTGGCTCTGCCTCCCGAGTGCTGGGATTAAAGGCGTGCGCCACCACCGCCCGGCTCAAAATTTTATTTTTTAAATTCATTTAATGTGGATGAGTGTTTTGTCTGTCTGTCTGTCTGTGCACCATGTATGTGTCAGGTGCCCATGAAGGCCAGGAGAGCATGGTGGATCTCCTGGAACTGGAGTCACAGATGGTTGTGAGCTCTCACTCGGGTGCTGGGAATCAAACCAGGGTCCTCTGCAAGAGCAGCCAGTGCCTTAAAGTGCTGAGTTGTCTCTCCAGCCCCTGTTTTATAGATTTTAGCAGCAGATCTGTTTTGGTGGTGGGTATAGACCATAAACTAATGTTCAAATGAAGTTCTTTTGGAATGTCTGTAAGGGAGATCACATAAAACTCTTCCCTTGAAATAAGTATTTCTTTTGATAATCCCCAAGTGGACTGCAATTATGTTCATACAGGCCCCCAGCACACAGCTGTTATGTGGGTAATTCTGAGAAATCAGCAGGGAAGGGCAGATGGACCAGTCAGCGAAGTCCTTGCTGCAAGCATGAGGACCCGGGTCAACCTCCAGCACCCATGGCATCTTCTCGGTGCAGAGGCCTGAAGCAGTGAGCACGGGGTTGGCGGCATGGAGACAGGCAGATCCCTGAAGCTTGCTGGCCGATCGGTGAATCTGAAATGGTGGGCTCCAGGTTCAGAAAGAGGCGCTGCATTTAAAAAGCGGGGTGTAGGGGTGTGGAGACTGATAGAGGAGGACACCCAAGATCAATCTGTGGACTCAAGATATCACACATGAGAGAGCACACTCATTCACCTACACACACAGCACCACCACCACCATCACCACTAATGATAATCTCACCTGGCCGTGTCTATGGTCCAGCACTGTCACCTGATTTGGAGATATTGGCATCCCTTTCTCACGGAGCTGTCAGGCTAGCTGACGGCAAGGTGGTGTGTGACGTGACTTAGCACAGAGCCTATACAGCTCCATACGCTGTGACAACAGGTAGGACCTGGGCTTCCCTCGATCTCTGTTGGAGTCTAGACACTATGAAGAAGAACATTTTCTCCCCAGGGAACTCTGTCCTGGGCCCCTTCTAAGAGACAGCCAGCTAAAAAGGCAGGATAAGGTAATGCTTTGATGGGTAATGCCAAATTCCCCCTTTCCTCTCACTCCAAGCTCATCTGAGGGGAATGGGTCTATGTAGGCAGATGCATGCATGACAGACAGGTAGCTAGCTGTCACTGTCCTGCCTGCAGGTGGGATGGGGTTGGGTCAGTTGGCCTTTGGGAGCCCCGAACCCCTCTCCACCTTTCTAGGGCTCTTGCAAGGTGAAGCGTGGTCTTGGTGGGGGGCAAGCTACCTCCCTGGCTGTGTAAGTGTGTAAGGTTTCATGTCACACCTGTGTGGATCTCTCTGCCAGACCCAACTCCTTGTGGTGGTTTATTTCTTGCTTTTCTGTCCCCAGCATCCAGGCTGCTGGTCTGGCATGGTGCTTCGAGCATTCCACCCTCGGGTTATGTACACTGAGCACCCAGCCTGTGTGCCAAAGCAAAGCTTACTTGTGGGAAACAAGCTCGATATGCCAAGCACGGGGACAGGGACTCACAGCCCACCCTCAGGCTGCTGCGCCCAGGGACTCTCTTGTTTCCCCTGAGGCAAAACAGCCCCCAACTTGATGTCCTCTTGACCAGGGCAGGGTGGGAAGAGAATGCCACCAGGTGAGAGAGGAGATCTGAGGGAGATAAGTCAACACTCCCCCAGCCAGAAATAGCTTCAAAGTTAGTTGGAAATGACTTCAGTTTCTATGGACTTTGGCAGTAAAGAACTAACCTTTTTAACTCTCATTTTTGGTTATTTTTTATTTCTTGAGGCAGGGTCTCGTGTAGCTCAAGCTGGCCTTGAATTTTTGACCCTCTTGCCTCTGCCTCCCAAGTGCTGGGATTACAGGTGTGTACCACTACACTGGCCTTCACCAGTGCTGGGGATTAGACCCTGGGGCTTCACGCAGGTTAGACAAGCACGCTGCGTACTGAGCCACAACCCCTAGTGTTCATATTCATCGGGGTATTGAGACATTTCGGTTGGACAGAGATAGACCTGGGACTGCTCTGTCCTTCAGAGACAAAGGTGATGCTTCTCCACGACTGTCCTGGAAGGAGGTAAAGATGTTGGGATCCGTCGACTCTTGGCTGCGGGGGCCGGGAGAGCTGACGAGACTCCTTTACTATGAGAGATGGTGCAAGGCTGGTTTTCCGAGTGTGATGTGTGCTCACCTGCTCACTCCACTTCTGACAAGTCGTGTGGCCTTACACAAGTTACTTCAGCTCTGTCTCCTCTTCATCTGTAAAGTGAATTCTTATGTAAATAAAGCTAATGAATTTTTGCCCTTTGGAAAAAAAAGAAAAGAAAAACCACACCTGGTATGTAGCGAGGAGCACCAGGGAGCCTTGGTGTTGGTGCTGATGTAGGGATGATGATGATGAAGATGATGATGATGGAGAGTAGATACCCAGTGCCATTAGCTGTCTGTCCAGCAGTCTACATTGTTGTCTGGCACAGAGCTCAGCAAATATTTATTAAATAAAGTGTCCCACTGACTCTTGCTAAGTGGCTGCTGCCTCCTTAGCTCAGCCCTCACGTTTTGAGGCTGGGAGATTGCTTGGTGGATGAAGTACTTGGTGAGCAAACCTGACGGCCTAACCTTGGATCCCCAGCATGCACATCAAAGCGGGGTGTGGTGGTGTGCACCTGTAATCCGAGTCGTGGTGGGGTAGAGTCAGACGTCAGGGGACCCTAGGGGCTTGCTGGCTAGACTGCAGGGATGAGTAGGCAAGCTCCAGGTTCAGTGAGACGCTGAATAATAGAGGAAGATACCTGGTGTTGACCTCTGACCTCTACATGAGCACGCATGGGTGAGCACACACACACACACACACAAATAAATTAAAATTTACACTGACTTTTTATTGAAGTTTTATGATTTACAAAATAGAGTTTAAAAGTGTAGAGTTCAAGAGAATTTCAGAAATCGGATAGGCCTGTGTAGTCAATGCTCGGATCAAGCAGCTAACCTTCCTGACCCTTCTTCCCAAGAAGGTGCCAGTGCTCCAGTTCTGGGTACTGTCCCTTGCACAAGCCTGACTTCCCACACTGTGGAATAGGGGTTCATAGCCATGGGTTTCTTAGAAACACAAGCAAGGGGCGGGCACTCCCTACTCTGGCATCTTCTTCTTCCACAGTGTTGCACAGATCGTGGGTTCCCACTGGTGTGGAATATCTCACTCGGAGTGCAGAAATCCCTCTGTTTATCCATTCTTCTCTTCACTTGGGTGGCTTCCAAGTTTGAGGCCGCTGAGACTAGCCTTGCTGAGTATGCACACCTGTCATCGGGTGAGCACTCAGACGCAATTCCATTGTTCTGTTCCTGGAGTGGACTTGCTGTCTCATTGGGACCGTGAGTATTCAGCATTAGGAGACATGGGCTTGTACCATATTTTCCATTTCCTTTTTAAAAAGGTTTATTTTGCTATTTTATTTTATTTGTATGTTTGTCTATGGGTATGAGCACATGAGTGTGGTACCCACAGCATCCAGAAGAGGGCTTTAGATCTGCTGGAGCTACACTTATAGTCAGTTGTAAGGTGCCCAGTGTGGGTTCTGGGTATAAACCTGGCCTTCTGCAAGAGCAGCAAGTGGTCCTAATCCCTGGGTCGTCTCTCCAGTCCCTCCATTTCCTCAAAGATGAAGAAACAGGTAAGACCTGGTAGTGCAGGTTCATGCACCTCCTATGTGAGAGTCTGCACGTTCTGGGAAACCTGCGGGAGGCAGTCCCCTAGACCAGACACGGCGCTTGGTGTTTTTGCTTTCTCTGTGTAGCTATATCCTTGCAGCAAACCTTTGATATGAGTGTATTCAAGTTCTCATGGATGAGGAGCCTGAAGCTCGGATGAGTAGACATGAGTAATCCCCCCTCCTCCCCATTCTGTGTATGTGCATGGTGTGTGTGTGTGTGTGTGTATGCGCATGGTGTGTGTGTGTGTGTGTGTGTGTGTGTGTGTGTGTGTGTGTGTGTGTGCCACAGTGAACATGTGGGAGTCAGAGAACAACCTCCAGGAGTCAGTTCTCTCCTCCACTGTGTGCTTCAGGGGATCAGCTGTCAGGCTTATGTGGCAAGTACCTTGGCCTCTTGAGCCAAAACCCTTCAGTGGTTTTGTCTAAAATAGGAAGAGACCTGTCAGAGCCAGGGTAGGGATCTGAAATGCCTGATTGGAAGCTGCACACTGTAGGATCCCTGTTGTGGGGCCTTCTTTTAGCTTAGGAGCTCCCTGGGGGCTGTCTCCTTAGGACCCGTGTAGACGGTGAGAGGAGATGCTGTGGGAAGAAAAGTCCAAATAAGGCAACTCGGTGGCCTTGGGAAGCCAAATTGCTGTTCTACCCGGGGACTGCTGGAGAAAGCCATGGGTTTCCTGGAAGGCAAAGGCAAGCATGTAATTTGCTGTCTACACCAGGACTCTCCTGAGAGTAAGAAGGGTGCTCGCTGTATGGGACGGTGGGGAAACTGGCACAAATTCAGACCGGCCCCAGTGGACCGGGATGCTGTTCATGCCCTGGAAGTAGCAAGGGCCTCACTGGCTACACAGAGACTTGAACTCCTGACCCTCCTACCTCCATCTCCCAAGTGATGGGATTGCAGATGTGCACCACCATGCCAGTTCCTGCAGTGCTGGAAATCGAACCCAGGGCTTCATGCATGCTAGTCAAGCCCTGGACCAGCTGAGCTGATCCCCAGCCCTCTATGGCTTATTTTTAGTCCATACCATCTGTCTGGAGTCCTGGGCAATTCTTCCTGTTCATACTAAGACTGGGTCTGCTTTTCTTCCCTTTCATACCTTTTCCTGCCAGATGAAACTGTGACAAGCTGTTGTCCCCTCTCAGAGGTCGCTGTGCGGTGTCCCGTGAAGCTTCCAGAAGGCCAGGATTCACATTAGCCACTGTGGCTCTTGATGACTGCTCTCAAGAGCACCGGCTACGTACACCTTTACCTTGTTTCACTCTCCTCCATCTGGTCTGTCCATGTACAGGGAATGAGGGCTTAGCCACAATTCTTTCCTTTTTCTGAGCTGACTAGTATTCCATTGGTCTGGAAAAATCAACGAGTTGTGTCTGTGTGTGTGTGTGTGTTTGGTGTACAGAGGACAAAGAAAAAAGGGTTGATTGAATTTGTAGTGGGACGTGTGTGTTGGCACTCAGGACAATGAGGTAGATGAACTTCTGCCTTCCCCTAAGGAACTCACCCATCTTCTACAAGCCACTGAGCATTCCTCAGCCTCATTCCTAGTCATGTGTGGAACGGAACTGATGGCCATCCCAGGGGACAGGACTAAAACATGTCAGGTTGGGGAACAGTGTGCAGTACATTGCCAAGTTTGGTTAACTCTTAGCTGTTAAGGATTGTGGTCAGGCACTGTGAGGGGAGCTGGGTGCCAGACTGTGTGTGCTGAGTTGAGGGGACAGTGTCTGTGGTAATCCTGAGGACTGCGAGTCATTCCTAACAAATAAAGAAGAAATCAGCAAAATTTTCAAGGCCTCAGGGATTTGACGTGAGTGTCACAGATAAGGAAGAAAAGAGTAATTCATTTCTTATTAAGTCCACAGCTGCATTCCACTAGATTCTGGAATAACAGAGAGAGGCAGAGCAGAGCTTGGTTGTGTTCAGTAGGAGCTTCTGTATAGCTGAGGGCCTCTACTGTAGATTCTGTGAGTCTGGAGAATGGGATGCAATGCCACTCACTAGGAGGACAGCCTTGGAACCAGAGCCCCGGTTCCCTCACCTGTAAAGTGGTGGTAGCCATGATATGTACCTTCAAAGGAAGATTGAATTAATATGTTCAAAGTACTCAGGACTGGCTGGAGAAACAGTTCAGTGAGCACTTGCTATGCTAGTTGAGGGCTGAGTTCAGATTCCCAGAACCCAGGTGGAAAGCTGAATGCTACATGGCACATCTGTAATCCCAGCTCTCCTCCTGCAGCTTAGGAAGTGAGATGGGAGTGTCCCCAGGAGCTCATGGGCCAGCTATCCTGGCACACAGGGCAGTGGACAACAAAGACACACTCTTGAACAGGTAGGTGGGGACCAATACCGGAGGTTGTCCTTTGACCTCCACATGTGTGCTGTGGCATGAGCAGGCCGGCATTTACAGGCACACATGTGGGTGCCCACATGAACACACATACTATACAAACAAGCACAAGCAAAAAGATGTAAACTTTTTTAATGTGTTTATTTAGTTGTGTGTGTGAAGGGGTGCATGTGTGTGGAGGCCAGAGCACAGCTCATAGGGGTTGGTTCTCTCCTTTCACTGTGTGGGACCCAGGGATCAAACTCAGGTCACCAGGCTAGGCAGCAAGTGCTTTTACCAACTGGGCCATCTTGCTAGCTGCAAAAGATTTTTTAAAATGTGTTTAGAATGGGTCCCAGGGTGAAGTGCACACCTCTTACATTACTCATTGGGTTGTTTACTTCCACCCGGATTCTGGGTTCTAGGAGAAGCCAGGCAGGACTTGATGGGAAATAGGCACCCCAAGGTATATTCTTTTAGATGCCATCTACATCTTAAGCAAGTGAGGCTTTTTATTTCCTCCGGTGCTTAACATTAAACTTAGAGAATGGTATGCAACATGGCAGAAGAGCCTCCTTCCAAGCAGCACAAATTGAGTGCCCCTGGAACCACGGAGGTGAGTGACATGAGTCTGTGCTCTGGTGCACTTACAGACTAGTTCATACGCTCACCACCGTCCTTGGACCGGGGTCTCATAGACAGAAGAGTCTTCAAAGTATTCCAAAGTATTACGGGAGAAGGATCCAGGAGTGGAGGAGGGGCACACCACAAGGTGAAGGTGTTTTGATTCTCTTTTTGAGTGTTTGTAAATGAAAAGACATCATTTCCCGGTAGCCACTGTGGGAGGAGCACATCACCCCTGCAGCGGCAGACATAGTTGCTTCCGGCAGCAGGAAGATGGACAGGCGGCTCCTATGGCTCCATCATTCCTGATTGTACAGGCCTGTGTCTCACAAGTGAGGGGCTCAGTGAGAGCATCCTGAACCCTTTGTAGACAAGGCCAATGAGGTCTACAAAAAAGACGTTCCTCACATTGTCTGGGGACCGCTGGGTCTCCTCTTCCCGGGCCTTCATGGCTGCTGTGGAGCTCACTGACAAGTTCCCTGTCTCACGGTGTGCGAAGGCAGTTTCTTCTGCTTCTACCGTCTCTCTCTAGATTTTACAATGAAGAAGTGAGTCCAAACTTCTATAAAATAAAGAAAAATTCTTTTGGCTTTCTGGATCATGGAAGAGTAGAGTAGCTGTAACATTAACATGGTGCTATGCATTGATAATTGTGTGCGAGGATGCCCAAGCTAACTTGGAATCAGGGAAGTACACAGATTCAAATCACATGGTACAGGACTTGAGAGATGGCCCAGTGGCTAAGAACACTCACTGCTCCTGCAGAGGACCAGCTCCCAGCACCCACGTGGTGGCTCATAACTACCTATAACTCCAGTACCAGGGGACCTGTCGCCCTTCTTCAACCTCAGCAGGCACCAGGCACACACATGGTACACTTACACACGTTCAAGGAAAACATTCATAAAATAAAAGAAATACATTAAAACATTAAAAATCACAAGACACAAGGAGACCCATTCCATACACAGATTTGCTCAAAACTTTGTGTATGTGTACATTGGAGATAGAACCAAAGAGAACGTCTTCCCATGGAAGATGCTATTAAATGGATATAACATTTTATTTTGAAAGGTAATTTGGTTCTAGCTATAAAAATGAGGATGCACTTAGCCTCTAACCCGGCAATTTTGTGTCTCTTTAAGTTTAGAGAAATTTTAATGTTTGTGAAAAAGGAGATGTGTTCAGGGTTATTCTCCACAGCATGGTTTTAAGAGCACAAAAGTAGTCCGAGTGTCTATCATCCACCCGAAGATAAATAATTTGCTACTAACAGATAATAGAATATGATAGGGTGCAATTTGTTTTTTCAAATGAGGACCTCTGAAAGACGTTCTACTGAGCTCTATAATGCTCAATGCAATATTCAGTGCAAAAAATACAAGTTGCAGAAGCATGTCACCGGCAGTCCCTTTAATGTTCGGCAAAATAGCATTCTCTCATTGTCAGATGTTTATGTGGGTAATTGAAGTGTAAAATCATGTATTATTTGCTTTCACAGCGCTGTGACCAAATAGATATCGGAAATGACTCAAGCAGGGAGAGGAGGTCCATCCTGGCTCAGGAGACACAGTGTGGTAGGCGGGAAAGTGCCACCACTCAAGTGACTCCACTCAGCGTGGTGGGGAGTGAGGCAGCGGCTCCCCAGGTCCCAGCAGGTCAGGAAGCAGAGGGCTTGGACTCACCACAGAGATAGACTGCCCCTAAAGTCCTTCCGCCACCTCACTGACCCACTTCTGCCATGTAGGTCACCTCCCCAAACAGTGCTGCCAGCCGGGGACCAAGTGTTCAAACACGTGAGCCCGGGGTGGGGGTGGGGCTCATTCAAACACTAACGGTGAATAATCACAAATGTCAGACAAGTGACAGGTAAGGAGAACCAGGCAAAGGCTGCTTACACCAGTAACATTTTATTTCTTATACTGAATGGTAGGCCACAAATGTTTATTCAGTGTGTTTGTGGTATAAGTATGGGTTTGTGTGTGGTGTGTGTGTGTGTGTGTGTGTGTGTGTGTGTGTGTGTGCGCGCGCGCGCGCGTGCGTGTGTATGTGTGTGTATGCCTGTATATGTGTGTATATATATGTGTGTGTGTGTGTGTGTGTGTGTGTGTGTGCCTCTTTGTGTGTATGTGTCTATGTGTGTAGGCAGTTGCCAACTTCAAATGTCTTCCTTGATCCATCACCCTCCACTTTATTTTTTGAGACCGGGTCTCTCATTGAACCCAGCACTTATCATCTTGGCTTGGGTGACAAGCTAATTCACTCTATGGATCCTCCTGCCTCTGGCCCACCCCACCCCCAGCTCTGGGTTATAGAGACACATGGCTGTACCCCACTTTTACAAAGGCATTGGAAATTCCATCTCAGGTCTTCATGCTTTCATGGAAGTCACTTACAGACTGAGTTGTCTCCCCAGCCCCTGGAGTTCCTGTGCTCAGCATGGGACAGAACAGACAGCTGCTCAGTGCTCCAGGGTGCAGAAGTCTCCTCCTTGCCTGGTCTCCAGGAAGCGCTCTCCCTACCTGGGGCCTTTGCTTTGTGTACAGCCAGGGCTCCGTGCCTGCCCGGAGTGGCAAAGTGCCCTCCCTTGGGAGCTGCTGGCTTTCTTTTCTGTGACCATGAAGCCAGGCTGGCTTCTCTTCTGGCAGAAGCACAGCAGGTCCAGCTCCTGTGTGCCCCTCACTCCTGCTGACGATGCTTCTTCCCTGGGATAGACTGAGCCCAGCCCAAGTTCCACCCCCTGTGTTAGCCTGGGATGCCCCCAGCTGCTTATCTACAGCTTCTGCCTTGGCCCACCTATGACGCTCTGCTCTCAGCTCTTCAGCAGTGAGCCCCAGTCAGTAGGCTGGTGCCTGCTCTGGGGGCTAGAGATGTGGGTGGCTTTTCTGTCTGCATCCTACTTATTTCTACAACATATAATTCACCCTAATTAAAAAGATGAAAGGCACATGGAATTGGATCTTGTTTGAGCCGATCATGGGAGTATGATTGTTCTAAGAATGGGTATTGTCTCCAAGACTCTAAACCTTCAGATCGTATCAGAACACAGTGGACACTCCCCAAAGGACATCACTGATAAGAATATAATGAACAGACCATCTGCAAAGAGATGAAGAGGACAGAGATGTCGAGGCAAGGAAGGAGGAGCCACAGACAGCTGTTACAGTCCCGTATCTATACGAGATACGTTGAGAAAGAGCATCCCTCATGGCTCCAGCTAGTACAAGGCTCTGAAAATGCTCTTTCTCAACAGGACATGGTTACTGCCAGGCTCACTAATTGATGGGAATAAAAATGGGAAATAACTTCCCTGGGGTCTTTCTCCCTTGACCCTACAGACAGCATGCATGCTTCCTGTGGGTCAAGTCCCTCTGTGCAGGGCCAGGTACCTGGAATGCACATTTGTGGAGAGTGTCTTAGAGAGAGGTAGCAGGTGGATAGAGAGGCACAAGTCAGTGTCTATTTCTAAATACACTGCAGCTCAGAAGACCAGGCAGAGTATGAAGTCCTGTGATTGTGTGTGTGTGTGTGTGTGTGTGTGTGTGTGTGTGTGTGTGTGTGTGTGTGTGTGTGTGTATACATATGGGTGTGCATGTACGTGTGTTCATGAGAATGTGTATGTGAGTGCATGGACACGTGTGCTCATGTGCTTTGGAGGCCAGAGGACAACCCCAGGTGTTGCTGCTCAAGAGCCTTCCATCTTGTTTTGTGAGGCAGTTCTCTCCCTTGCCTGGAGCTCACTGACTAGGCTGGGCCGGCTGACCACCACCAGCTCCAGAAATCTGCCTGTCTCCCGTCCACAGCACTGGGATCACATGCATGCACGGCTGAGTCCAGCTTCCTCATGATGGTCTGGGGGTTGAACTTGGGTCTACCCCTTGCAAGTCACACATTTCCCTCAATAACCACCATCCCGGCCTGAAGATGTCCCTTTTGGTTCACACTGGATAGCTTTGGGACATTTTGCACTAAGGGCTTTGGCTGGCTGGTTTCAAGAAACTTAGATGAGTAAGTCAGGCAGGGGGTTGGGGAAAAGAGCTCACGCCATGGTTATAGCCTTGTGCTTTGTTCTGTGGTTAAGCGGAAGGTGTTTTGAAGCCGAGCCTGGCGGGATTCTGGGGCAGAATGGGCTTGAGTCCTGCTCTGAGCCTTCTCTGAGAGACACTTGTTATGTTGACCTTCATTGCTCTGAAGAATGAGTGTGAGGCTTGGAAGATGTTTGTGCCAGGCCGGGGCTCAGCTTCCTGGAGTTTCTTCCTTCCTCCCCACTCTTCATCCCCTCCCCCTCATCCCCTCCCCCTCCCCTCAGTTTTGCTTGCCTTCTGTGAAGACAATATGATCCAGGCTTGGTGACACGTGCTTGTAATCTCAGCACTTGGGGGTGGGATGTAAAAGCAGGATATCCTGAGTACAACGGCAGCCTGGTCTACAATTGCCAGTGGGAGGATAGCCTGGGCTACATGAGATGCTTTCTCAAACCAAACAAAACAACAAAATGACTGAGATAAATTTCAGGGAAGTGTCCTGGGCTGAGTGCTCCTGCAGGGTGCAGACATGCCATCTAAGAATCAGAGAGAGGGACAGAGGAAGGAGGCAGCATTTCCGAATGCCTGGGCTGTTGAGCCCACCCTTGAGAATCTCCAATCTGTTACGCAAGTTTCGCTGTGCAGACCTAAGAGGAGGACACTTGAGAAGCAAAAGCAGGGGGAGATGAGAGTGTCCAAACAGAGTGTGGGCCCTTGCTGAGGATGGAGCCACCAAAGCAGGGTGGGTGGCTTTGGAGAAAGAGCCCTTGCCCATCATGTGACCTGCTAGCTGTGTGACCTTGGCTAACACTCTCTCTGTCTCTCTGTCTGTCTCTCTGTCTCTGTCTCTCTGTCTCTGTCTGTCTGTCTGTCTGTCTGTCTCTCTCTCTCTCTCTCTCTCTCTCTCTCTCTCTCTCTCTGTAGATCTCATGGTCTTTCCCTGTAAACAGGGCAGAACAAGAGGACCTTCCTCACTGAGGGGCCGAGGCTTGCACAGGGTTACCCCACGAAGCATAACGTGGAGCACACCACCACAAATATCAAAGCCTCTTTCGGGCCTTCACACTGTCTGTTTCATCTGGAGATCAGAGTCAGTCATTTGATTGGAAGGAAGCTCTGCAGAATCCCAGGAAGTCCCCCCTCCCCATTTCCTTCTAGATCAGTGCTTCTTGTAACACCCAAGGACATGCCAAGGCAAAGTGAGCCTGGGTGTGTGCCCCTCTAGGGGGAGGCTCAGGAATGATCCAAAGAGAAATCTGAGGGGGCCATTTATTCTGTTGCTTCTCAATGTGGGTTCTCAGAGTGGTTAATAAGTTTTTAAGCAGGATCCTCCAGTGCACCCTCCTCTTACTCCTACAGAGCCCCAGTGCTCAGAGAAAGCCAGTGGAAATGCACTGTTTTCAGGGTATCTAAACTATCATCCCCCCATGTATTTACTCAGGGGGACTTTCCCTGAGATGCACACCATAAAACCAATTCTTGAAGTTTGTATCAGAGTTTGTGTTTAGCTGCACAGAATATGAAGCTGATCGGACTTGCTCTGTCAGCTAGGCTTTAGATTTCTTTTGCTTATACAGTAATCCAGTGTCATCAGTGGCCTGGACTCTCCCTTTTAAAAGATTGAAGTTTTTTACTTAGGTGTGTATGTATGTCTGTGTGTGTAGGTGCCTGTGAGTGCAGGAGCACACAGTGTAATGATATAAAGACACGTACGGGAGGCGCCTGGGTGAGTTGGAGCCAAGGGGTGCAACAAGCCACACTGTGCAACTGAACTCATGTGAGAACTCACGTGAGGGACAGGACAGAGAGAGGTGCAGAGGCAGCCTCTGAGCAAGAGCCCATGGAAGAAGGCGAGCAGGGAGAGAAGGCGCTCACTTTTAAAGGGGATACAGCGCATGTTCACAGGGAGGGCAGCATCTTGGCTGCTGCTTGGTCCTGGAGGGCAGGAAGGTATAAATGCCTGAATGCTGACACATGGGCCAGAAGATGTCAGATCCCCTGTACTTGCGATCACAGGTGATTGTGAGCCATTCAGTGTGGGGGCTGGGGACCAGACGCAGGTTATCTGCAAGAGCAGCAAGTGGTTTTAGAAGGGGGATGGGGTCTCATCGTGTAGCTCTGGCTGTCTGAGAACTCTCTGTGGAGACCAGGCTGGCCTCACACTCACAGAGATCCGCCTGCCTCCGCCTCCTGAGTGCTGGGGTCAAAGGCGTGCATCACCATCTCTTCCTAGCAAGTGTTCTTGACGACGGCTGATTTGTCTCTCCAGCTTCATCTCCCTCTTCAGTCACCACTAGAATGAACCTTGTCTTTGCTTATTGCGTCAGGGTTTCAAAATAGCTGCATCATCTCCATCTTCACATTCGCATTCCAGCGGAAGAAAGAGTACAATGAACTGGAAAGAGTTCCCGATAGCTTCTCTAGTATCAAAGTCATATCCAGAAACAGGCTAAAACTGTGTGAAAGTGGAGCAGAGGCCAACTTCGGGTGGAGTACGGTGGGTCAAAGGTGGCGTGTTCAGACTGGCTGGTCGTGGCCTCAGGCCAGAGAGTGGTACATTCACCAAGGAGGGAAGAGGCATTGGTGACAGTTAGCACTAGGGACCCGGTTGACCAGACCGTTGCTTCCTCTCCACAGGTTGAGTCTGGAAGCATTCCAGGCTAACCAAAAGCCAAGCAAACACTGAGGCCCAAAGCTTTGTCGTCCATAGCATACACAAACCCTTACCTGGAAACCTTGGGCTCCTGGATCCTGTGTACACGATGCTATAGATGTTGGACCTGGGTTGGATCCTCATGGTTGAGGGATGCCACGGCTGGTGGCATCTACCTGCATGAATCTTTGGCTGACAGAGGAACCTAGGGGGCACCATCAATGCCCCATCTGCCTCTGGCTGGCACCTTCAGGATGCTTACCACACAGGAAGGGAACTAGAGCTTCCATTCTCCAGGTTGCTTCTGGGGACCAATGTTGTGTCCTCCATGGTTGCCCAAGAACCAGGTTACAGTCAATGAAGCCACTTTCCCAGTCTGTCCCTATTCCTCCTTTGCATTCCTTCTAGATTCTTCCAAGGGTACCTTCTCCATACAAATGTACAAACCCCTTCCTTGGTCCCTACTTGAGGTATCACCGAGTGACTCATGCGGCCACTATTTCTCTCTCTAGGGGTCTTCAGTCTTTAGCCTCTCTAAGCCATGCTGCTATCTAGAAGTTCATGGTGGAAAACCTTGAAATTGAGTTTTTAAAATTTCAATAATATCTCTTAACGTTTTAAGGTTATGACTTTTCCTTGGGCCGCATTCATACCTATCCTGGACCACATGTGGTCCTTAAATCCTTTTCCTCTGTCCCACTCACGGCCACGGTGTGTTCCTGGGGTGTGGGGCTGGGCCGTCTTTTACTGCGGTCATCACTGTGGGAGTCCCTTCCTCAAGCTCTGTCTGTGTGTGCTTGTCACAGCCTGCATGTGGATGGCAGAGGACACCCTTGGGCAACCTTATGTGACTCGGGGCCCCTTGTTCGGGGCTGCACACACTAGGCCAGCTTAGCTTCCCAAGACTCTTAGTCTCCTTCTCCCATCTCTCCACCAAAGTACCGGGATTACAGATGTGTGTGTGTGCTACCATGTTTGGCTTTAAGTGGGTCCTAGGGATCTGAACTCAGGTTCCTCCTCTTACACTGCAAACGTTTTACCCATTGAACCATCTCTCCAGCCTTGTAGGAGTTTCCCACCAGGCCTCAAGCTGAAGCCCTCAACAGAGAGCACGCTTCTTTAAAATGTTGATCTGCATTTCTAGTCCAGGAACTCTAAGAGGAGGCATGTGTGCTCACGGTGTGTGTGTGTGTGTGTGTGTGTGTGTGTGTGTTTCCATCCTGTGGCAGTGGCAGCTGGGGGTATTTATAGCTGGATCCACAGGGCCATTCTCACGTGGCTACAGAAAATGAGAACCTCATGTGGAGTTTGTTTTTCCTCTCGGCCTGCGCCATCCAGCCATCCATCTCCCTTAAAGCCTCCGCTGTAACCAGAGCCCCCAGCATGGCTACCATGCGGAGGTTATGTAAATTCCCATCTCATGGAAAAGTGCCTGTTCTCTTCAGTCAGGCCACAGGCAAAGTAGGGGGGACTGCTGGGGAGAACGTGTGGGTGACACTGGAGGGCAGCTCCACCCAGCACTGTCCTCCCTGCAGTTCCCTGGATGAACTTCATGGAATGTGGGTCCTCGGATCACCTCCTGTCCCCCAGCATGTGTGAGCCCCTTAGAAAGGAAATGACTTGTTTTGACCTCCAGCTCAAACTTGCTATGTGGCCAAGGATGACCCTGAACTTCTAATCAGTCTTCTTATCTCCGCCTGCTAAGTGCTGGGACTACAGGCAAGTGCCACCATGCCTGCTTTCTGTAGTGCTGGCCATTGAACCCAGGGCTCTGTGCATGCTAGGGGAGTGCTGAACCACAGCCCCAGCCCGATCTGCTTTCATTTTACTGTGCTCTTAGGTCTGTTCCATTCATATTTTGCCTTTTCCATCAGACTAAAGACCCTCCCCAATATGCTCTGTTTTCCTGGGTCACTAGGGCTTCTGGGGTGGGGGCAGGAGTCCCTTAGGCTCCCCTTTCTCCAGGACAGTTTCAGAACCCCCAGAGCTCTCCATTCCTGCTACATGCTCTATCTGTTCACTAGGAAGCCAGATGTTTTAAGCTGAGCATCTTTATGCTGAAGATCCTGGGGACCCAGGGTCTCTACAGTTTCTCCCCAGGAGCTTCAACCTGCACATCCATGCTATGTATCTAATTAGGCATGTGAGGTGCAGAGGGTGGGACACGGGGTAGAGTGGCTGAGCACAGGTAGAGGACCTAGACAGCTTAAGAAGAAGAAAGCGTCTGTTTGGCTGTCCTGCCCAGGGCCTATACTCCCTTGCCTGTGCCATGCTGGTACTCAGTGCCTACATCAAGGGTCCTAAAGACTTCCATTCTGGAATCCCCCCAGTAGCACCCACCATTCTTCAGAAGCCACTCCGTGCAGATGCTGAGCTGGGCCCTTGCTCATCTTGGCACACCTCCTGCTACAGCTCTGCGGTGGCTGTGCGCCCTTTTTACAGAAGAGGAAACTGGGGTCCTGAGAGTGTAAGTGACTTGCCTGGAGTCGAGTAACCTACAGCCCAGCAGGAACTTTAGACACGGTGGGCCTGACCCCAGGACCTCCAGAGGTCCCAACATCTCCATTTGTGATGAACTTGACCTCCAGCCACCTGGCTTCTGCTGTGACGGAGAACTCGAAGGCTCTGGCCTTATTGTTCCTCCAGGCAACTTCTGAGTGTCAGGAGTGGATCAGCTAGTAACCGGAACCGTCTCACCCTGCCACCCTCCGCTCTGCCTCCAACCCCGCCCCCCACTGTTGTGAGCCCCAAGGGTCTGCAGAACCAGAGCAGAGCCAGTCAGTCATTAATCTTTGTCCTGCTTCCAAGAATCTCAGCTACACAAGAATTCCTCCTTGAGCAGCCAGGCATTCTTGGGGAGCAAGTGTGTCACCAAGACAGCCAGAGGCTCAACTCTGGGAAGCAGCGGTGCTTCAGGCCAGGAAAATAATGTGGACTTTAGAGCCAGAAGGGAGTGGATTGGCTCTCCCCGAAGCCCCCTCTCCAACTGCCCACCCTCTCTCTAACCACAACCGGGAACTAGCCTTCCCAGGTCATCTGAGGGCACTAACGAACCCAGTGGCACTTCCTTCTGGAATGGAGAAGCATCTTGTAGCAAAACCATTGTGTGGGTGTGTATATGCACGTGTGTGTCCGTGCACTGTGTGTTTACACAGTTCTGTTTACATCCGGGTCCCTTTCTGTGCAGTTCCTCATGGTATGAATGACTCATTGCATTCAGAAGTCTGTGAATGATTTGGGGTGGCTTGAAATCCCGGGAGTGAAAGTAGGTAGTGATCCCAGGCTGCCCTTCTGAGGAGAGGAAGCCTCTTCTCTCACATCCCTGCAGCTCAGTTTATGATACGATGAGGTAAACTGAGACCAAAGGCTCCCAGGACAGTCCAGTGCAGCCTCCTAAATGCATCCATGAGTCAAAAAAGAGGATGAGAGCCGACAGGAAGCAGGGTGGGAGCGGAGTGGTGAAAAGCTCTGGGAGAGTATGAGAGTGTCATTAAAGGCACCGTTGCCTCTTGATTATAAAAGGCAAACTCGGGCCTTCGAGATGGCCCAGTGGGTAAAGGTGCTCGCTGCTAAGCCTGAGGAGAGAACGGGCCCTTGGGATTGCTCTCTCGCCCTGACTCCTGCACTGTTGTGAAAAATAACTAGAAGCTGATGAGAACAGAAGTAGCCTGTACGCCTGTCGTCTCAGGACTAGATGGGTCTACACACTTTTCGTTCCTCCTCAGACCACGCGGCCTAACAGGAGGCAAGTGACCCTCCGGTCTTTGCTCTCTCACATCAATAGCCAATCAAGACAATGCTCCCCAGACGTTCCGCAGGCCCATCTGGTGGAGGCAGATCCTCAGCTGGGGCTTCCTCTTCCCAGGTGACTCCAGTTTGTGTCAAGTACACAAAACTAAGCAGACACGCATCCCTCTCATTGGTGTGGAAATGTGCTTTTACCTTTAGTGAGGGTCGAAATTACATGCGTGTGAAAAGAATTATTTATTTATTTAGTGTGTGTGCATGTCTATGTGGGGTTGAGGTGGGGCACATATGTGGGGGTCAGAGGACAACTTGGTGGGGTCATTCTCTCTTCCTACCTTTATATGAGTTCTGAGGATCCAACTCAGGCTATCAGGCTTGCATCATCATGTGGCAAGAGCCTTTCCTTTCCAAGCCACCTCTCAGCAAACCCCCAAGAATTGTTGTAAAGTAAAATTTCCATATCTTTAATTATCAGTAAATGTTTGGTTGGTGTAACTGTTTCATACACTCATAAACCCAGGGTCATGTAAAAATTTCTCAGGCAAAAGAGGTCAGCATGTATAAAGAGTTTAAGAAGCCCTGTAATATGAAGCCGGGTGGGTCATCCCAGTGTGCTGTGGTCCCCCACGTGAGGGAGCTGCAAGCTGAGCCCTGCTGCTTGGAGTGTGTACGGGGCATGTTGGAGGATGTAGTAACACCACTGCTACTTCTTACCACATGGCTTTCCTTCCAGGAAGTCCTCGTGGTTGGATCCGGGGTGCTAACCCTCTCTCTTCCTCCTCTATCCTTCTCATATTAGCTGGTGCTAGTCAACGCCACTCAATAGCTCATAGGGGGACCTGCTGTCACTCAAGGAGACTTGTCTTAGAATTAGTCAGTTGAATCCTGTCCCCCTGACTTCAAGTAGGGGACAGCAGTTCCCCAGATGTGGGTATTTTAGGGCCAGGATCACTAGAGAACTTAGTAAAACTGCCAGTTCTTGGGCCCGCCCCCAATTCCTGCAAGCAGCTGGGGAAAGTCTAGCAGCTTGAGCGCCAACAGACTCACGGAGAGTCAGGATACACATGGAAGTCTGAGTCACCGTGCTTGAGATCCCACAGTAAAAGGGGGTAGTTGATACTTTTCTTATCATATCCAGCTCTGGGTTCCCATCTCCATCAAGCTTTTAAGTGGCTGGGGAGACGGTTCAGGGGTCGGACCTCCTGGGTTTTAATTAGACTCTATGTGTCACCCATTGGGCAGGTGTTTCTCTTCCAGGACGCTTGTCCCCAATACAGGGTGGTCCCCTGTAGTACATCTGTGAGTACGTTCAAGGAGGTGCGCATGCTAGGTAGTTTAATGGTGCCCGACACACAGTCAGCCCTCAGTAAACGTTAGAACTATTAATTGTTCTATGCAAAACATCTCTTTCTGCAATACAGTGGAATTTAAGCTCCAGTCCCCAACTTACACACACACACACACACACACACACACACACACACACACACACACACACACACACAATGTGCCCAAGAGGTTTTGAACATGGCTAACTTCAGTGGTTTGGGAGAGAGACTGACAGTGTTTATGTTATAACAGTGCAAACAATTTGAAAGGGAATACTAGACATCTTTATTCTAAAAGAGATGATTTTGGCCAAAAGGCATGGCATTCAGCCCTCTCCCTCCCTTCCTTTGGTGCTCGCCAGCTACTCCACAAACAAGCCCCTGTTTGTCACACTGAGAGCGAGGGTCTCTTTGTTCCTAGCTCAACTCCTAAAACATGCTTCTCTTCACTTTGCAAACCCAAAGACAACTGCTGAGGAACGGACCCACAGCTCTGCTCTGGTTGTTCCTAGAGAAGAGAGGACAGCATCCACGACATTTAGTCCCTACTGTTACGGACCACACTGTTCTGCATAATGCTCTCCAGTATGGTTAGTTTTGGTGTGTCTCTGTCTTTATGTGTATACATATTTTCCCATGAAGGATATCATTTTCTAAATGTTCTTCTAACCTTTACACCCTTATGAACAAGGATTTAGGACTGGGAGATAGCTCTGTTGCTGAAGAGCTTGCTAGGCAAACACGAGGGCCCAAATTTGATCCTTAGCACTCCCACAACCCCCCGAATGTGGGGTGTGTGCTTGTGAGCCAAGCTCTGGGAAGGCAAAGACAGGCAGGTCCTGCAGGCTCACTGGCCAGCCAGCCCAGCCTAGTCAGAGGGTCCCAGGGAGAGAGCCTGTCTCAAGCACAAGGCAAATGGACGTGGGAGAGCAACACCAGGACATTGATCACTGGCTTCCACATGCGTACACACACACACACACACACACACACACACACACACACACACACACACACAAATATAAACTGGGATTTATTTTCAGAGTTTTTATCTTGGGCCAGATAATTTTTGCAGTGTGTGCATGGTAGGGTGGGGAGCTGTCCCTGTAAAGTAACTAGTAGCATCCCTGTCTTGTATGCCAGAGATTATAGAACACTCTGTAGCTGTGACAGTTTAAAACATCTCCAGACACTGACCAGTGTCCACGGGGAGTGTGTATGTAAGGATGGGGAGGGGAGTGCAATAAGGAAGCACTCCCAGCTGGAAGCCATGGCAAGTTAAATTCTTCCCATAATAAACGGGGCCCGAGGCATCTTGTGCTGCCCCAGAGTTTATCTCTGCAGTGTGTTTAAGATTAGGGGACAGGATGTATCCACTGATAAGAAAGATATAGGGTGGCTGCTGTCTCTGGGTCACCCTTGACTTCCAAGAAGCAGCCTTCGTGTTGGGTGGATGTACTCCCCACACTCAAGCCCTCTGCAGACAGTCTGCACTGTGTCCAGATCCCTCTCTGGTCCTCTTGACCCTCCTCATGCAGCAAGAAGTCTCTCAGGGAGATTTCTTTGGTTTGGGCTTATAAATATTCATCAGCTCATTTCGAGTACCAAGTATTTTTTTTAACCATGTTTAGCATTCTTGTCCGAGTGGAAAGTTTTGTTCTTTGGAAAGCTTCTCATTCCAGACCCAGGTCAGAGTCCCCAACAGAACTCAGAGAATGTCCTAGGGACATTTCACCATTGATATTATCCTTGGTGGCCTTGACACAACTGTGTTTGGATTCTGGGCCAAGACTCCCAGGCCCACAAGACAGACAGAGAAGGAGGCTGTGCAGCTAGAGGAAGGCTGTGGCCTCTGAGATCAAAACCCTTTTATGGAGGACTGGACAGATGGCTCAGTGGTTTTCCAGAGGACCTGAGTTCAGTTTTCAGTACCTACATTGGGTGGCTCACAACTGCCTGCGACTCCAGCTCCAGAGAGTCTGACACTGTTTTGAGCCTCATGGATTTCTGTATACACACAACACACACAGACATACACTGTGGTCACTTATATTCTTGGGTCTCTCTATACACTGTCACATCTCAATAAGACAAGCAGCCTGCCAGTCAGTGTAAGGTTGGTTGTGCTTGGCAGCACACCATCCCCACATCCCAGTGACTTTAAACAACAGACATCTATTTCTCACTCCTACTCTGTGTCTTCTGTAGATCGACAACAGGGCTCTCAGGTTACCCACTTAGGAAGTAAGGTTGCTTAAACAGGAGTCCCTTTAAAAGTGGATGGTGGATATGCCCAAGGAAATGACAGCCTCGCCTGACTTACCTATAAATGGAGACCAGGGAAGCCTGGCTAGCCCTTCAAGACTATCTGGGCAAACCCAACCTCTAAAGGGCAGAGGTATAAGGTTCTCAAATGCTATGTTCCCTGGACACAGCGCAGACTGTCTGCAGAAGGCTTGAGTGTGGAGCCTTGTGAAAAGTACATCCACCCAACGCGAAGGCTGTGGGAGTACATCCACCCAACATAAAGGCTGTGGGAGTACATCCACCCAACACGAAGGCTGTGGGAGTACATCCACCCAACACGAAGGCTGTGGGAGTACATCCACCCAACGCGAAGGCTGTGGGAGTACATCCACCCAACGCGAAGGCTGTGGGAGTACATCCACCCAACGCGAAGGCTGTGGGAGTACATCCGCCCAACGCGAAGGCTGTGGGAGTACATCCACCCAACATGAAGGTTGCTCTTGGAAGTCAGGGGTGACCCAGAGACAGCAGGCACCCTATATCTTTTGACACTTCTGATTCCCTGTCAGGACACCTGCTGTGATGTATCACCAGGTACTGTAAGATCACAGATGCCCTAGTGGAATAATAACAAGTATAATATGCTGCCCTGATCTACAAGTCTGTTTGGTGCTAAGTGCCCAGGAGAGAAAAGTGAACAGACACTTTTCATTTGCCAATTAAAAATCTCTATGTCTCTGAGGACTGTTGTGTCAGTTAGGCTTCTCCTGAAGGGTGGGAACAATAGAATCTGCTGTTGACCCATCTGCCTAGATTTACTTAATGGAATCAGCCTACGCAATGGCAGCAGACTGGAGACCCATAGCTGGGCCCATGCTGAAGCTCATGTATGAAGGCAGTTTGGGTGTAGAGTTCCCTCTTCTTGGGGTGACCTTAGCCTTTTCCCTTTAAGTCTTCTAAAAATTTGTATTTTGTTTTAAAATTTTGTGTGTGTGTGTGTGTGTGTGTGTGTGTGTGTGTGTGTGTGTGTGTGACTGTCTGTGGAAGCTAGAAGAAGGCATTGGATAGCCTGGACCTGGAGTAGTTGTGAGCTGCCTGACCAGGGTGTTGGGAACCAAACTCAGGTCCTCTGAATGAACAGCGTGCACTCCAAACCTGAGCCGTCTCTCCTTCTCCTTGCCCAAGTCTTTTCGCTACTCAGAAAGGATCTACAGGCACCATGGAGGGTAACCTGCTTTATTCCAAGTCTGCAGATTAGAATGCTGATCCTATGTAAAAGTCCCCTCAGCAACATCTGGACTGGTGTTTGACCCGGATCTGGCCCCATGTATAACCAGACTGACACACAGCATTAACCATCACACTTTCCAATTTCTACTCAGTTTATGTCATATATATATATATATATATATATATATATATATATATATATATATATATATATCTCAATTTCATATCAGGGTTAGTGATATGTCTGGACTCAGATACAAATAGTCAGGAAGTTCCATCAGCTACGTGCCTGGACCAAGGGTATCTGACTAAGCACCAATAACCAGCACAAACAACTGTGAATAATTTTATCTGGGGATGAAAGGAAGTGTCCATCTGTGGCCCTCTGTGGTATTCCCATTTCAGCACTTCCTGCTAAGCCAGCATGGAAATCAGCATGGACTTAGATCCCACGTGCCCACATCTTAGGGAGAGTCATGTAAAGGAACGTGTGAGGATGTGGCCTGGCCTCCTGAGGGACTAAACACAAATACTGTTATTGGAACCTTCCTCTGCTTTCTATTTTTTCTGTGTATTTGCACGTGTGTATGTGCTGTGTGTGCACACATATTTCACATGCCGGTGGAGGCCAGAGATTAATGTCAGGTGTCTTCCTCAATTGCTCTCCCACTTATTTTTGTGAGACAGAGTCTTTCAGTGAACCTGGAGCTCAGCCATTCAGCTAGACTAACCGGCCAGAGAGGTCTAGGGGATCCTCCTGTCTCTGCCTCCTCAGCACTGGGATTACAGGCACAGCTGCCTTGTTGGCTTAAATGTGGGTCCTGGGGATTTGAACTCAGGTCCTCATGCTTGTGGGGCAAACACTTTACTTACTAGTCTGTATCCCCAGCCCTGTCTTTGCTCTTTGTCTTATTCCACGTTCTCTCCATTTGGTGCTGCATTTGGAAATTGTCTGTACCATTTCTGCCACTGAAGAATGTCCCGCAAATGCGTGGAGTTCTGTGACTCCCTTCTGGTGTCATCCTATGCAATTGGCTCTTCTCAGATTCGGGGGACAGCTGTCACTTTGCCACCATCTCACTCTGAGTTTCTGACAAGTCCCTTCCCAGTCTGGGCTCTTGTTTTCCGGGCTTGCTGGAGTGCGGCTGATGCAGTGCGTCATGGGAGTTTTTTCTGGCTCTAGTGTTTTGTGTCTTTGATACATACCCTCTCACAGTGACAGTGCTGTGCATGACTGCCTGGTTGGGTCCAGCCTAAGTTTGGTGACAGAGTTTTCCTCCAGGAAGCTTGAAGGATCATCCTGGGCCCTGCAGCAGGCACTAGCAAAGAGACTGTGAGCTGCGTACCAGCTGGAAAGCATCACTGAGCCTGATGCTCTCCTGCCTGGCTGGAGAGGAGCTGACGGCTGAGCTGGGGAGGCATGCAGAGGGCAGAGGCCAGGGATCAGAACAGCCTGGTCTAGCTGAAAACAAGGCAGAGAGCCTGGCCAGGTCTTTGAAGCTAAACCAAAGAGTAGAGTTGCAGGGACCTCAAACACTGTCCACCCTACACTTGTATCTGATCATTCCAGTGCCCACCTAGGCTGCCTATTAGAAAGTCCAAAATAGAAGCTATATGAGCAAGTACTGAAAACACACATGCACACACACACAAACACAACACACTCAAACAAACAATATTATTATTATTATTATTATTATTATTATTATTATTATTATTACCATGATGTTTGCCTTATGCCACAAAATGCCTGGTGTTAGATGTCTGGGATAGAAGACTGTGTGGGCATGAAATTAATTAGACTTTAGAGTGATGTCAGACTTAACAGCAAACTCTGGATGGTGTCCTCATCAGTTTAGGTTGCTCTAATAAATTGCCTGGGTGGTGACTCTAACAAACATGCATTTTCACTTTCTGGAAATGGGAAGTGCAAGAGGAAGGACCTGCAGATGTGATATCTGGTAAGGGCTGGCCTCCCAGTTCATGGGCAGCTGTCTTCATACTGTGCCCTTACGTGGTGTAAGGGGTGCAGTAGCTCTCTGAGATCTCTTTTATAGGGACATTAAGTTCATTTGTGACACTCTACCTTTGAGACCTAACTACTTCCAAAGGCCTTGCCTCTGAGTTACATCACATTGTGAACTAAGCTGAATCCTAGGGAGCCGCGGACATTCAGCCCACAGGACAGGGCAAATCCTGGAGATCAGAGAAGGGAGCGGCTGGTTCCTGTGGCAGGCAGGAGGCTATCACAGGAAGGATGATGCAGCCTGGTTCTGAAAGTTACCCAAGTCCTTTAAGGAAGAGGACTGGGTAACCCTGGCAGGCTCATGGACTTCTCTTCTCCTCTGATCAGGTTGCTGGGTGGGGTGTGAAGGGCAAATGGGGAGCATGGGCAGCTGCAGATGAGGTGTTAATCAAATTGTGAAGGGTCTCAAATAACATACAGAAATGAGTAAGTTTAATTTTTTAAATGAAAGCTTTTTATTTCTATTTTGTCTGAAAGAAAATACTCTTGATTTAAATTCATTTAAAACCTGCCTCTAGGGGTGGAGAGATACGTCATCTTTGGTTAAGAGTGTTTGCTGTTCTTGCAGAAGACCTACATTTGGTTTACAGCACCCATGTTGGGTGGCTCATAGACACCTATAACTCTAGTTCTGAGGGATCAGATACCCTCTTCTGGCCTCTGTGGGAACTGCACTCATTTATACACATACACACACACACACACACACACACACACACACACACACACACACACTAAAAATAATCTGAAAACTTGTCTTTAGACCCACAGACCTATGTGGGGTGTGGGGGAGGTCCTGCTGATCTGGCTCTTTCCTTTCTCTTAGGATTTACATGCTGACTGCTTTATCTCCTCTGTCTAATCTCAGGGTTGTTTGAGATATTTGTATGGGAGATATGATGTGAAACCTTGTTTTTGTTTTTGGGGTTTTTTTTGTCTTTATAAAGAATAACTGCCCCTTATCAAATGTAGATAATACAGAATGTTATAAAGAAGGAGGGGGACCTAAAACAAAATAAAGCCATTTCTACCTCCCATACAAGGTGGGTATGTGTACAGAGGGTTGGGGATGTTTTCTTCCAGTGGGCATTGGAAAGCAGGCCTTTATGTTGAAGGTCAGCTGTGCTGAGGCTTGAACTAATCCTGGTGTCTAAAGATGGACTCCAGAGGCTGCCTTGGGTTCTTCCAAGAAGGCTGAGGCTGATCCCGTACAATTTAACCTGGACTGTGCCACATTATCCAGGACACAACAGTTTACTCTCCCAGGCCCTGGCTTCCGAATCTGTGAAGTGGGAGCCCCAGCCCCAGTGTCTTCCTTAGGAAACTGCGCAGTGAGCAGTCCAGGCTTGTTCTGGGGTAGCACTAAAGCTATCCTGCACTAAAGCTATCCTGCACTAAAGCTATCCTGCACTAAAGCTGTCCTGCACTAAAGCTGTCCTGCACTAAAGCTATCCTGCACTAAAGCTATCCTGCACTAAAGCTATCCTGCACTAAAACTGTCCTGCACTAAAGCTATCCTGCACTAAAGCTATCCTGCACTAAAGCTATCCTGCACTAAAGCTATCCTGCACTAAAGCTGAACTGCACTAAAGCTATCCTGCACTAAAGCTGTCCTGCACTAAAGCTGTCCTGCACTAAAGCTGTCCTGCACTAAAGCTATCCTGCACTAAAGCTGTCCTGCACTAAAGATGTCCTGCACTAAAGCTGTCCTGCACTAAAGCTGTCCTGCACTAAAGCTATCCTGCACTAAAGCTATCCTGCACTAAAGCTGAACTGCACTAAAGCTATCCTGCACTAAAGCTGTCCTGCACTAAAGCTGTCCTGCACTAAAGCTGTCCTGCACTAAAGCTATCCTGCACTAAAGCTGTCCTGCACTAAAGCTATCCTGACAAAGAGATCTCCCTCCTCCAAGCCACCTGTGACTACAGGGGGAGAAGCTGGTCACACACACACACACACACACACACACACACACACACACACACACACACACCCGGGGACAGGCTCCTGCTCAGTGGGTGCTGGCGCTTCCCCAGCACTTTCCCCTGGAAAATGTTGCCTCCTCTTCCTCTCTCTTCCCCTCCTTCCCTCCTCTTTTCTTCCTTCCTCCCCCACCCCTCTCTTCCTTGAGGTTCCTTCCCTTTTATTTCTTTCCCCTCTTCCCCCTCCCTCTGTTCCTTTCTTTCTTCCTCCCTCCCTCCCTCCCTCCTTCCCTTCCTTCCTTCCTTGTGTCTTGCCCACACAGACTGTCTCAGGAAGACTGTCTCTTTAAGAAAGGCAGCTGTATCCTGTGCACTCTGGGACTCTGACAGTCAGCCCTGCCTCTCCTGCTGGGTACTTCTGGGCAGCAACCAGGACCCTCCAGGCCTCAATTTGAGTCCAGAACCTCTAGAGGAAAGGGTCATTTCCAATGGTGTGCACACCCCAGGGGTCTGTGCCCACAGGCCTCCCTGCCTGGAACTCCTCAGTAGTTGGGCTCTGGCTTCGAGCCAGAAGAGGTTCATTGGTGAGGACAGAGATCAGGGGCTGGGAAAAGAAAGTTGGAGAATCGCTGGATGCATTTGGTGAGTGTGAATGGAGTTTGTTGCCTCCTGTTCCTCAGATGGTGGATTTTTAGAGTACGGGTCTGGAGCTAAGTTGTAGTGCTCCTTGACAGTAGGATGGGCAGGTGTGAGAGGGAGAAAGGTGGGGGCTGGGATTCCCTTGCCTGTGGGTACCCCTCAACACTCCTCACGGTTGTTGTCATTCTTGAGGCAGGAAGCTGAAGGCTGTCCTCCGGATAAAGCTAGAACCGCATCCGAGGATTGGTGATGAGGAGGGACAGAGGACAGCCTTCCTCCTTCAAAACAAAGTGTGGCCAGGAAGGGCCTCAGCTGTCTGTGGAAACCCCAAAGGAATGTCATCTGTAGCCCCTGAGAGAAGTGCATAACCTTGTGGGTCCATCTCAGCAGGGGATTCAGACCAAGTCCTCTTCCTCCTGGGCAAGGGGACAGACCAGGCTTGCTCCCAAAGTCCATGTTGTTCCCTTGGAGTGGGGAAAGCTGCCCATGAGCCGCAGCAGGCATTGCCATAGTGGGAGGTGGCAAATCTGCCAAGGGCAGGGAAGAATGGGGAGCCTGTTCCTGCTGAGCCTGGGAACGTGGCCTTGAGGGGAGGCCCAGGTCGCCAGAGCTGGCATGAGAACACATGGACAAAAGGTCCAGGTCCATGCTGGGAGGATGGGACTGCGTCAGCATCCCACAGTGCAGGGCAAATGGTCCTCCAACCCCATTTCCTGGGGCAGGGGCACAGGTGCCGCTGACCTCAAAAGCCTAGGTACACCTGTGCATGCGCGTGGAAGCCTGGGGCCTCCAGGGGACAAGGCTGAACACAGCAGCAGCTTCTGGTCTTCCAAGGCCATGGCTTCTCCTTCAGGGAAACCCTTCACTGGATTCTAAGCTCTTCTTTGGGCCAGGGTCTGAACAGGGGATTTGCCGAAACACAAGATGCCAGGAAACAATGTAGAGGCTGTGAAGATCTGGGGAGGTGTGTGTGTGTGTGTGTGTGTGTGTGTGTGTGTGTGTGTGCGGTGGGGGAGAAGGCCATCCCCAGAGACTATCCCTGCAGAGTCGTAATGACCAGTACCATTCACTGTGTGCCTCGAAGGCATCGGTCACTGTGGCAAAGCCTTATCTCCTCATTGAATTCTATAGGAATTCGCGTGCGTGTGCGTGCGTGCGTGCGCGTGTGTGTGTGCGTGCGTGCGTGCGTGTGTGTGCGTGCATGCGTGCGTGTGTGTGTGTGTGCGTGTGCGTGTGCGTGTGCGCGTGTGCGTGTGCGTGTGTGTGTGTGTGTGTGTGTGTGCATCTGTGTTCAGGTGAACATGTGTATACATGCTGGTGGAGGCCAGAGGACAACCCCAGACGTTTCTCAGCTGCCATCTACCTTATTTATTGAGATATGGTGTCTCTCTGGCCTGGGGCTTGCTGATTACGAAAGACTGACTGATCACCAAATCTCAGGGGTCCTCTGTCTCCACTTCTCTGGCCCTGGGATTGTAAGAACCTTCTACTGCACTGGCCTTTTGGGCGAGGGTTCTGGGGATCACATGAGTTGATGACAAGTGAGTGCTTTACCAAGCAGGTTACCCCCCAGCCCCCACCCAAAGAAATCACCTGAGCCATGAACAGTTTTGTGGATTTTACAGAAACCAAAGCTCAGAGGTTGAAGATCATGCACCCTCAGAGCTGGAAACTCACAATGAGACTTGGATGTCTTCATCCATCCATTTCCTCGTCTATCTATTTCCTCATTCATCCATGCTTCACCTATCCTTCCCTCACCCATCCAGTCCCTCACCCATCCAGTCCCTCACCCATCCTTCCCTCACCCATCCAGTCCCTCATCCATCCCTTCCCTCACCCATCCAGTCCCTCACCCATCCTTCCCTCACCCATCCTTCCCTCACCCATCCCTTCCCTCACCCATCCAGTCCCTCATCCATCCCTTCCCTCACCCATCCAGTCCCTCACCCATCCCTTCCCTCATCCATCCCTTCCCTCACCCATCCTTCCCTCACCCATCCATTCCCTCACCCATCCATTCCCTCACCCATCCAGTCCCTCATCCATCCCTTCCCTCGCCTGTCCATTCCCTCACCCATCCTTCCCTCACCCATCCATTCCCTCACCCATCCTTCCCTCACCCATCCTTCCCTCACCCATCCTTCCCTCACCCATCCATTCCCTCACCCATCCTTCCCTCACCCATCCTTCCCTCACCCATCCCTTCCCTCACACATCCAGTCCCTCACCCATCCTTCCCTCACCCATCCAGTCCCTCACCCATCCCTTCCCTCACCCATCCTTCCCTCACCCATCCCTTCCCTCACTCATCCCTTCCCTCACCCATCCTTCCCTCACCCATCCCTTCCCTCACCCATCCAGTCCCTCACCCATCCCTTCCCTCACCCATCCATTCCCTCACCCATCCCTTCCCTCATCCATCCATTCCCTCACCCATCCAGTCCCTCACCCATCCAGTCCCTCACTCATCCCTTCCCTCACCCATCCAGTCCCTCACCCATCCAGTCCCTCACCCATCCTTCCCTCACCCATCCAGTCCCTCACTCATCCCTTCCCTCACCCATCCAGTCCCTCACCCATCCTTCCCTCACCCATCCAGTCCCTCACCCATCCCTTCCCTCACCCATCCAGTCCCTCACCCATCCTTCCCTCACCCATCCAGTCCCTCACCCATCCAGTCCCTCACCCATCCATTCCCTCACCCATCCTTCCCTCACCCATCCTTCCCTCACCCATCCCTTCCCTCACCCATCCAGTCCCTCACCCATCCTTCCCTCACCCATCCAGTCCCTCACCCATCCCTTCCCTCACCCATCCTTCCCTCACCCATCCCTTCCCTCACTCATCCCTTCCCTCACCCATCCTTCCCTCACCCATTTCTTCCCTCACTCATCCCTTCCCTCACCCATCCCTTCCCTCACCCATCCATTCCCTCACCCATCCCTTCCCTCATCCATCCATTCCCTCACCCATCCAGTCCCTCACCCATCCAGTCCCTCACTCATCCCTTCCCTCACCCATCCAGTCCCTCACCCATCCTTCCCTCACCCATCCAGTCCCTCACCCATCCTTCCCTCACCCATCCAGTCCCTCACTCATCCCTTCCCTCACCCATCCAGTCCCTCACCCATCCTTCCCTCACCCATCCAGTCCCTCACCCATCCCTTCCCTCACCCATCCCTTCCCTCACCCATCCTTCCCTCACCCATCCAGTCCCTCACCCATCCTTCCCTCACCCATCCAGTCCCTCACCCATCCTTCCCTCACCCATCCATCCCCTCATCCACCCATCCCCCTCACCCACTCATTCCGTTCATTTCTTTAACTAAGTTGAACTAATAGCTTTCGTGTGTCAGCCATGTGGTAGTCACCAAAGGCACAGCTGGGCAAAGGCTGGCAAGGGCCCAGGGCCGCTTAACTGCATAGCCTGCATGTTGACTGGCACCCAGTCTTCTGCCATAGGCTCTGAGAGCCTTCTGGGAGTGGGAGAATGTTCTTCTCAAGGTCTGAGAAGACTGGAGGAGAATGTTTTCTTCCTTGACAAATTGCTACATTGTGTTTTCACTTTAATAATTATCTAAAAGTTCTGTATCAGCTGGGTGGCTGCCATATAGCCTACTACTGGCATCAGAATTATTTTTTGTCCCAGTGTTCAAGTTGGTAATGTATGGTCTTTCAAAATGAAGTGTTTAATGTCTGGAAGCTTTGTGTCTTACACGAGAGTCTGAATGGGAGCCCAAAGGACCAAAGAGGACTCTGAAGGACGGCCGGGGTAAACCATGAGGGATGTTGTACAGTATTCCTCCTCTGAGCAGAAGGGACTAGGCTGAGAAGAACAAGGTCTGAAGCCTGTAACCCCCTGCTCTCAGGCTTGGGATGGGCCAAGGCCAGAGACTCGGAAACAAGTGAGTTAGGAGAGGTGACCTTGAATTTGGAGCAAGGTGTCATGCTTTAAATACTGCTCCTCCGGCTCCACAAATCTTTGTACCTTCCTGGGTGGGCCTTTGCAGAAGGGACAGTATGCTGAGGTTCGGAAGGGGACTGCAGGCCTCCTGGAACACTGGCATCTTCTCAGAGAGCAGCATCCTCCCAGCTTCCACAAATCCCAGCCTCTTCCGGGACCTGTCTACTGGGTGAGAAGGCCATGGTGCCAACCTCACGGTAGGAAGCCACGGCTGTGACAAATGTGCCTCTAGGGCAGGCCTGGTTCCTGGACCTTTAGTGAGGCTGGGCACACAGAACCCTCTTTGGGTGGGAGACTTTGCCAGTCCAGGAGGCAGGAAGTTCAGAATTCACCGTGGAGAGAGGTGGCTTGTGGTCATGTCCCCTTCTTCATGTGTTCCACTGTGTCTGCACAGGCTGGTTTCTGTGCTCAGCTGAGCTGGGTTCTCTTGTCCACCCCCACCCCACCCCCGTTGGGGATCTGCCAGTGTCTCCTGCAGAGATTCTGAGCATCAAAGGTTCGGCTTTGAGGGTCACAAGCTTCGTGTCTCCCCACTCTGTTCTTTTCTTGGCGTTGAAGAAGCCACAGACAGTCTGTAAATAGATCTGTGTGGCAAAGCTCCATCGAAACTGGGCTTGCAAAGGCAGCCAGGGCCAGATTTGGCTTACGGGCCACAGCAGGCTAGCCCCTGGCCTGGATGGAATCGGCCCCAAGTAGCCCATGGTTAGTTCCCCATGGCACATCTGCTTGGGCCTCCATGAGTTGGGATCCCCAGGCACAGGCTCCCACTTGGCTTTCCTCTCCTCTACTTCTCTCTCTTCCCTTCTCTTCCCTTTTCCTCCACTTCTCCTCTCTCTTCCCCTCCCCCTTTCCCTTCCCTTCCCTCCCCCTCCTCTCCCCTCCCCTTTCCTTCCCCCTCCCCTCCTCTCCCCTCCCCTTTCCTTCCCCTCCCTTCCTCTCCCCTCCTCCCTTCTCCTCCCCTTCCCCTCTCCTCCTCTCCCCTCCTCCCTTCTCCTCCCCTTCCCCTCTCCTCCTCTCCCCTCCTCCCTTCTCCTCCCCTTCCCCTCTCCTCCTCTCCCCTCCTCCCTTTTCCTCCCCTTCCCCTCCCCTTCCCTCCACTTCCCCTCCCTTTTCCCTCCCCTCCTTTCCCTTCGCTTCCTCTCCCCTTTCTTCCTCTCCCCTCCTCCCTTCTCCTTCCCTCCCCTCCGCTCTTCCTCCCCTCCCCCTTCCCTCCCCTCCCTTCCCTCTTTCCTCTTCTTTTTTTCTTTGCTCTCCAGGATCTCATGTAGCCCAGGCAGGACTCAAACTTGCTATGTAGCCAAGGATGACCCTGAACTCCAGATCCTCTTGCCTCTATTCCCAAGTAGTGGGATCACAAGGTTGCTGCCACCACACTCTGGTTTTGTCGTGCTGGAGATCAAACACCAGTCTTCTCTCCTGCTAGGCAAGCAGTCTACCAGCTAGACTGCACCCCCAGCCTCCCACCCACCCATCTTGAAGACTCGCCTGTCTTTCTCGCCTTCTAGCCTTCCCCTGGAACTCCCACCCTCACCTCTGTCCTACCCACCACCCACTTTTGACTTTGATCCCTTCTTCAGGTCAGGCATGTCCTCTTCACATCCTGCCTGACCTTCCTCTTCTTAGTCCTCGCCAGCACATGGCATCCTCCGCTCTCCTGTGCCTGTTAATTTGTGCCAGCTCTCCAGCAGCTCGATTATGCTGCATCCTAGTCAGTTATCCCTAACTGTATTCCAAGGCTGAGCATCAATGGAACTTGTCTTATCTGCTGCCTCCTCTCCTCCCAGCTCTATACCCACCCAGAAACGTGTTAGAGTAAGCCCTGGCGACCTCTCTTCCTCCCAGAGAGCCCATGCAGCAGGAGGGGGCCTTTGTGGGTCCAGCTGTGCCCAGGATCTCATCACCTGTTGACACTGTGCACAAATCCATCTCTGCTTTTGTAACCTGAGCTGGCGCCAGCCCCTGCACCCTGAGATCAAGTGTCCCTGTTTGTTTTGACATCCCATTTGGGGGCCTCAGATGATCCAGATTTCAAAGTAACATTTTTTTTTTTTTTGAGCAGCTACTGAAGGCCAGGCCCCTGCCAGCTCTGGGACTCCTGTGTTAGTGTTTTCAGTTAATTAAGAAAACAAACCCTGATTTCTGACTGAGACGGTGCTGCAGATGGAGATGAAGGATCCCCTGGCCATGGCCACGTGCAGGAGAAGATGGCCAACACCTGCAGGTGGGCGAGTGAGCTGACAGTGGGCACACGTGAGGCAGAGGGGGCCTGCAGATACCCTCTCAGCAGGAGAAGGTTCCAGGAACTCAGAGTGTTGGGAAGAGGTGCCAGGCAGAATCCAGAGCTCAGCTTCTGCCCTTCCTGCCACACCTAGGATGCATCTGGACCTGGTGCTGGTGGCAGTAGGCTACTTGGAGGATAACAGGGAGGGACAAGAGCTGTCCCCAAGCCTGGTTGTCCTCACCGCCTGCTGCTAGAGCACAGTGGAGAAAGTTGACCTCCGGTGGCCTTGGAGTCCCAGGTTACTGACATGCCCTTGTGGAAGGGGAGCCCTGCGCAGGGATATCGCTCTCCCGTCAGGGCCGTAGTTCATGATTAAAGAGTTCAGTATGCTGTGGTAGAAGGAACCAAGCTGTGTCTGGAGGGCATTTTCCTGAGCTGAGCTGGGCACTCACAGCACCCACACCTTCCCTACCACCTGCTCTCCCATTCTGTGCTGCTGGGGAAGGCATGTAGACTCAGCCTCAAAAAGGAAATTTGAGACAAAGATCAGAAGTTGTGATTGGTTTCTAGGCTACTAGAGAGTGTCTTCTAAAGAGAGAGGTCGCGGCATGGCTGGGCCTTAGCTGGGTTCATGATACTCGATGAAAACTTTCTAGTGAATCTTGGGTAAGAATTGTGGGAAATTTAAAATTTGTTTTGGAGACAGTCTCACTCTGTAGCCCAGGCTAGCCTGGAACTCTCTATATAACCAAGATGTTCCTTTCTGAGCTCCCAAGTGCTGGGATGTCAGGCATAGGCCTCCACGTGCAGTCTATGTGGTACTGGGGAGCAAACCTCAAACTTAGTGCACGCTAGGCATGCACCCTACCCACTGAGCTACACCCCAGGCTGGCCTGGAACTCACTCATGACGTCATTCTCCCACTTCAGCTTCCACGTGCTGGACGGCAGGCAGGGGCTGCCACGCCTGGCTTTCATTTTTCTGTTGGAATTGCATTTTTGCAATTGTTTCCACTGTACATGCCGCATCTCTAGAAGAAGCTAGGGGAAGCCAAGAACCATCCAGAACTTGTCCAGGACTGCTGCCACTCGGGAGAGGAGTGTGACACTGAGACGTGGAGAGTGTGTCAAGAGTTTGCTGAGGTCCTGGGGCGAGTAACGTACCTGTGGAGCTCCTGTTCCCTGCTTGCCTTGTGGACTAGACAACGACAGGCATCTTCTTTCTTCACATCCCAGGGCGCTCAGCACTAAGTGTGGGAGGTCATGTCAGAGAAAGGAAGAGCTGAGTCCGCACAGAAGGTGAGAGTGGGATTCTAAGAGGGAAGGCGAGGCCCTCAGGAAAGAGGACAGTCTTTTCCAGAGTCAGTTGTTTGGGGCTGGGTTTGTAGAGTGACAGTGGGTGCTAGAGAAAACGGTAGCACCCCCACCTCTGCTTTCTCTGTGTGGGGTCTGTCTTAGCTGCTTTTCTGTTGTTGTGACAAAACACCACAGCCAAAGTAACGTATAAAAGAAAGCGTTTTATTTGGGGTTCATGGTTCTAGAGGGTTAGAGTCCATGACCATCATGGTGAGGAGTAGGGCAGCAGGCAGGCAGGCATGGTGCTGGAGAAGGAGCTGAGCCCTTACATCAGATTCACAAGCACATGTCAGAGAGAGAGAGAGAGAGAGAGAGAGAGAGAGAGAGAGAGAGAGAGAGAGAGAGAGAGAGCGCTAGCTAACTGGGAACAGCGAGGACTTCTGAAACCTTAGAGCCCACTCCCAGTGATGCCCCTCCTCCAGCAAGGCCACATCTAATCCTTCCTAACAGCTGCATCAGTTGAGTACCAAGTAGTCAAACATGAGCCTGTGAGGGCCATCCCTCATCCACACCACCACAGGGTCTGTGGAAGTGCTCCTGGGCCCCAGAGGCAGTGGCAAGGTCATTGAGGTTCGAACGCCTAGACTCTTCTCTCTCCATGTGAAGTTGAACTGTTCTCCCCTTGACATTTTCTATCTGAACATAAATTCTTTTAATGGGAAATCTAGAAAAATCCCAGACCCAGTTTCAGAATCTCAGAAGAGGAAACCCCATGCTGACTTTTTAGCCTCTGCACACTAGCTGCCCAGGTCCTGCATGCCTCGCTGTGCGCATTCTTAACCCTTGCCCTTCCAGCTACCTACAGATCCACACCTGAGGAATACACAGCCATGCTTCAGACTCCACACGGTGTCCCCATGGTTACAAAGTCCCCTCTAGCCCTTGTTTCTTTCAGGTAGCTCAGGTGACCCTTCTCCAGAGACGTTGACCCCTGATGGGACACTTAGCACAGTTTGAAAAGCACGTTCCTCCTGACTCTCATCAACCTACTCGCTCCCACAAGTCGAGGATCTGGTTTAACATTGCATCTTTCACCCATCTCAGCCTGCTTAGGCCTTTCTAACAGAGCATCCCAGACTGCATGATCTATGAGCAACTAGTCCATTTCTCATTCTTCTTCAGTCTAAATTCAAGATATAGTCACTAACTGGGTAATTCCCATGAGAGAGAGTCTCTCTCCAATGCGGTACCTTACTTGGTAAGTCCTTCAGAGAGGTGAGTGAGTGCTATATCCTCACACAGTAGAAGGGACAGAGCCTACACGGGTCTTTTTCTTCCTTTTCAAGATATTCATATACTATAGTATATTATATGAGGGTCAAGCCACTTGCCCCAAATGTTAAATACATGTTAAATACACCATGTGTTGAGGATTCATATGTGTGTGTGTGTGTGTGTGTGTGTGTGTGTGTGTGTGTGTGTGTGTGTGTGTGTCGGTGTTGGTGTGTAGTGTACATGTATGGAGGTGCACGTGTGTGCAGATTCACTTGTATGTGTGAGTGCATACAGAGGCCCAAAGCTGAGGTCAGAACCATCTTCTACCAATCTTCCACCTTATTCACTGAGGCAGGATCTCTCAGTCAAACCCAGAGCTCATCAATATGGATAGTCTTGCTAGCCAGCTTGTTCAGGGTTCCCTGTCTCTGCCTTCTGAGGCTGGAACAACAGAAAGGCCATCCCAGCTACCCAGAACTTACACAGATTCTGGGGATCTGAACTCTGGCCTTCTCACACTTGCCTGGCAAATGCTGTAACTACTGAGCAATCTTCCTGGCACAGCGTTTGGCTTTTTAAGTGTGGGTTCTGGGGAACCACACTCAGGTCCTGTAGCTTGCAAGGCCGGCACTTTACTTGCTGAGTTATTGATCCAGCCCCCAGTGAATGAGTTTTGGAGGGGGATACAGGCATGCAAAAGAAGACACAGTCCCAGCTACAGCATCTGGCATGTGGTAAATTCTCACTAAATACTGATTGGATGTGTGAATATGAGTAAGTACCACAAATGGCACGGAGGCCTTTTCGCTGAGAAGCTGCGAGCAGCTGGTGTTTGGATTACTTACTCAGAGGCCACCTTCATGGGATAGTGTCTGAACAGGCCACTCTAATCAACGTCTCCCTTCTCATGCTGTGGTCCATGATGCAGGAGCCCAGAGGCTGGGCTCTGGGGCATCTCTCACGTGCTCCAGACTGGCTGTGGGTAGCGTGTACCATGCGATTCTCGTGTAGATGCTGATCACACACCTTGGCACTGCCTGCCAACTACTGTCTACAGTAGTGTGGGATCCTGCAGCTGTGCGCAGTGTGGTGGAAGAAGTGTGACTGTGTGGGAAGAAGCCAGTAGTACTTTGGAAAATGCACACGGGCCCCAGTTTGTGACATGAAGGACCCCTGTGCTGGAGGCTGAGAGATGCCTTGTTTGATACTGGATGGGGTGTTACGGCCCATGAAGTTTTTAATACTTAACCAGGAGGAGACTGGGCAATAGAGGATCAGGGGTTGTCGGGTTACTAGAGACTTGTCCTGGGGGCTCTTGTTTATTCCTTGGCAGACTGAGGTGCACATTCTGAGGATCTGGTGCATGTGTGTCTAGTCCAGTCTAGTTCTCGAGGATGAGACAGAAAGAATCATATTCTTGCCCTTGGAGGCTCATTTATAGTGAAAGTCCCTGAAGACTGGGGGTTGGCCCCGTCCTCACATTCCTTCTGAGACAGCCTGTTGTTGAGAGACATGTCACCATTCAGTATCTCTTACTGTATCGTCCTCCGGGTCACTGCTTTCCAGAAGTGTCCTGCATTGCCCTTGTCCAGTATCATTTCCTCCTCCCCAGATGGAGTCACACACGTTCACCCATGCTATCTTGCACTGTGTTCCATATAGCACTCAGCAATAGCACTGTCCTTCCTGACTGCCTCCCGGAAGAGTGCGTGCGGTGACTTCCCACTGCTGTATCCTTCCCATGTACAATGTCTGGCCCAGAGCTGGGGCATCCTAGAGGGTTGTGGAACGCAGGATGCCAGGGGACCAATGCTGGGTTTTATCTATTTTGTTTTCATCTGTAGTGATGCCTGTTGGTTGCATCTCTTCCTAGGTCATCCAGGGAAAGGGATGGATGCTTGGGGAAGTTGATAGACTAAAACTTTCTGAGAACTTAGAGACATGAAAAGCCCCTGATGGTAGTGGTAGGTTTTGTGACTTGGTCATTAGAGGCTCCTTTGCCTCCCCAGGCCAGCAGGGCCAGGGGGCTTCAGGGCTGATGGAAGCTAGCTTTCAAACCTGACCTTCCATGTGCTGAGGCCTGCCGTCTGCCCTCCTCTGAGTGGAGACAAAGGGATGCTGGAGGGGAACAGACCTGCCTCTGTAGCCCTTTGGCTCAGGCAGCCTGGCTGAGCTGGAGGGAGAGCAGGCCGCCTGGGAATAGCTGGGAAGCATGTCCAGACCTTGGGTCTACATCCTCCAAGGCCAGGATGTGGCGTGGGACCCGGGCAGACAGAAGTTCCCACCACTCAGCTTGTTCAGCTCAAGAGCTCCTAAATACTCCAGGCCTAGGCGGCATCTCTCAGCAGGAGAGTAGGGGAGACTCTAGCTGCCTGGGTCAAAACCAGATCAGGACCAGGACAGCTCTGCAGTCACACACCTCTGACAGTTTTCTTCCACCTGGACAGCTGCCAGGGGCCCTTCAGCTCAGCCTTGCCTTGGTGTAGGGTGAGAAGAGTCAGGGATTAACCTTTTCATGCCCTGAGCAAGTCAGCCTAACTCTGGCTGTCTCCAATTAGCCATCATCTGCTCACCACATACTTGAGCAACCACATTCATACATATCATATTTTACAGTTGCCTCATTCATGTAGGGTAGAGACATCAAATGAGTTAGCTGGAGCATGTGCAGTGGCATCACTTGTCTAAGCTTAGACAGTTGCTAAGTTAAGGGCCTGTTATGTATTAGGCAATGAATCTACGAAAGCTGAGAAAAACGCCCCACGAAGGTTATATGTACAGTGACACATGCCTGGGCGTTCACTGACCCCCATGAATAAATACGCTGGATCAGGTTGGATCCCTGGGCTTTTGAAGAGAGATGATAAATCTGTAGTTTTTCATATGGCGATTGAGTGTGGGACAAATGGAGAGATGAGAGGTAGACAGAGCTTGCGGAGGGGATCTCTGAGGAGCCTCTTACAGATGACCTTGCAAATGGGGTGTGCTATTATCTACACTGTGACGGGTAATCGTGGTGGTCAGTGTGCCTGCATTGAGAGGCACCTGCGAGACTGGTGGGACAAGCCTCTGGGTGTGTCTGTGAGGGTCTCTCTGGAGGGAGTTAACGAAGGGGACTAGAATCACCCTGAATGGGGACAGTGCTGTCTCAGAGGCTGGGACCCCAGGGGGGATAAAAGGTGAGAAAGGAAAAAGCCAAGGGCTCAGGCATCCTCCTTGTTTCTTTGCTGGCATGCTGCAAGCTCTTCTGATCTGCCATGCTTTCCCCATGTGATGCATGGAACCCTCTGAGACTGTGAGCCAAAACAAATCCTTCCTGCAGCTGTCTCTTTTGGCTATTTGTCATGTGATAAAAATCTCTCTCACACATACATACATCACACACTCACTCACTCACACATGCACGCACGTACACACTTGGTGCTTACCAGGTGCCAAGAATATGGAACTCAGTCATCCACACGATTACTGTTGAGGCAGATTATGTTGTTCCAGTTTTCCCATGGGGAAACTAAGGGTATTTCTCCCTTTCCTCATTACTGAAACAAAACGGTCAACATAAGCAACTTAAGGAAGGAAAGGTCTACCTTGGCTCCAGGTTTCCAGGGGACATCAGTCCATCGCAGCAGGGAAGCCATATCGACAGCTAGAATGTCAGAGCTGTTTGTTCACATGGTGGTAAACAGGATACAGAGGGAGGCTGTCACTAGAGGCAAGCGGTATCATCTTCAAAAATCTGTTCCTAATTACCAGTTTCCACCAGCATGGCCCAGCTGACAAAGGCCCTACAATTTCTCAACTGTCACCAAGGTTTGGGATCAAGTGTTCAAAAAGTGTGCCTGTCAGGGTCACTCCCGACTCAGATCATAAGACTGAGGCATGGGGAGACGAACTGACTTGCCAGACATGGTGTCACAAATAAGGAGCAGCATTGGGACCAGAATGCAGGCCGTCTTCTCCCTGTGTTCTAGCTTTTTACTGTGTGCTTCTTCCTAAGCCACTGGGAGAGCAAGTAGGTAGAAGACGTCCAAGACACCACCTAGACAGGTGACATTAAAGCTTTGGATGGCTGTGGGGTAGCAGAATCAATACTGATGTCCACTGATGCATGGCTGTGGGGTAGAGGAATTGATACTGATGTCCACTGATGCATGACTGTGGGGTAGCAGAACTGATACTGATGTCCACAGATGCATGGTTGTGGGGTAGCAGAATCGATACTGATGTCCACTGATGCATGGCTGTGGGGTATCAGAATCGATACTGATGTCCACTGATGCATGGCTGTGGGGTAGCAGAATCGATACTGATGTCCAGTGATGCATGGCTGTGGGGTATCAGAACTGATACTGATGTCCACTGATGCATGGCTGTGGGGTAGCAGAACTGATACTGATGTCCACTGATGCATGGCTGGACACTCACTGACATTCCCTGGGCTTTGGAAGGTGGACCTGATAGCTGCAGCTGAAGAAACTGAGGGCTTCCTGGTATGTCCAGGACCTCTGCACACCTATGGAGGACTCTGTTCCCAACTTCTGCTCTGGGAGGTGAGGGCTAGAGATGGCAGCCCCAGCAAGCTAGCAAGTTACTTTCTTACCTGGTACTGACTTGCTGTGAGCAGAACAACTTTCTTCTGGGGCAGGCTATCTCCCAGTGGTGTTTGTGTGCATGCCCTGTCCTTGGCCTCTTCCTTGAGACTCTCCAAGGCATTGGGGTACTCCTAATGATGCCACCCTGAATTTTGGGCACTTACTGTCTTTCCCTCCTAATGTTTGAAAAATACTCTCTGGCCTCTGGTCACCTCTTACTCTGAGCCCCATCCCCCAAGCCATTTCATTTTTTGTTTTTCTCCCTGCCCACCCCTCAAATGAACTCCCAGTTTAAATGCAAAAGAAGAGAAAATAAAGGGGGATGTAATTTCTTCGTTTCTCTGGGGCAAATATATTGGGGAATATTTTCCTTTTAAAAACTGTCATGTCTGCATGTGTTCTGACTTCTGATTTCCCACTCATGCCTCTTGCATCCCTTATTAGCTATGTCCTGTCACACTTGCATTTTCCTAAAGAAGTAGTTACCTTCCCGGGCCTTAGAGCAAGTTTCATGGCAGAGCCAATATGAATCTAAACCCCATCACATGCTGGAGCCCAGGCTTCTACTCGGAGGGGAGTCTTGGGCACAGGTTCTTCAGCTAGCTCCCAGTGATCTGCAATGCAGTCCCAAAAGAGTGGATTCCAAAGCCCCAGAGGGAGGGCTGCTGGCGCCCATTGGCTGCTGGCCATTGGCTCAGCCAGGAGTAAATATAAGGACCCAGCATGTGTATTGATAGTGGGCTCCACCTTCCTCTTCCATCCCGGGATGAGAACACAGCATCTTTCCTTGTCTTTTCAGTTGGATAGTGATTTCCCCACCTAATTGGGTGACTGCCAGACAAGAGACAAAGGAACTGACAGGTGATTCCATACCCTGCTTCAGAGCTGAAGAAGCCTTTGACTGGTGTCTGTCATCCTGTCTGCTGAGCCCGGTACAGCCCTGACAGTCAGTCCCCCAAGCTGGCAAGCATCCTGTCCTCTTCTGTCTGTGACTGTTGCCCAGTGACTGAGGGCCCTGGCACGGCAGTGCGGAACTCAGCTCCGGCCACTGGTTGCCCTGGAGTTGAAAGACCAAGGGAGGGAGACTTCTGGGCACCAGTTAAAATGGGAAATGTGGATCTTACCCACCCTTGAGGCTCAAAGAATATCCCAGAAGAGTGGGCAGAGGATGGGGAGGAGCGCTGTGAAGAGCTGTCCTCTAGATATGGCACACGAGCCGCACACATGAGCTCCCTGCAGCTGTGGTTACCAACACAAGACCTGTGTAAGATGAACCTCGTTCAGCTTTTCAGCGGGGAGGGCAGGTTCCCAAGCCCACTCCTAGTTTCTGAGCTACTAGCAGTTGCCAGTTGCTGAGGGAAGAAAAATACCACTTTCTGGGGGAGCAGCGGGTTGGGTATTATATGTTGTCTGTGCTCTAGAGATAGCACCACAGCCGTGCACACACAAGCCGCACTAAATGGACTCTGGGTTTTTGTTTTTTGTTTTTGTTTTTTTAAGAGAGGGAGAAAGGCTCTGAAGGCCAGAGGGAGGTGTGTTAGGGGTTGGGGTGGGGCAGACCACAGGGAGTTGGAGGGAGGGAGTGAGGTTGGCTAAGATTGAAGGCACCTTGCATACGTGTGTGAAAATTTCAAAGAATAAACTTTTAAAAATAATACTATAATTCCAGAACTTGGGAGGCAGAGGCAGACATATCTCTATAAGTTTCTGGCCAGCCAAAACGACACAATGAGACCTTGTCTCAAAAAGAGAAAAAAGAAAAGAAAAGGAGAGGAAAGGAGAGGAGAGGAGAGGAGAGGAGAGGAGAGGAGAGGAGAGGAGGGCTTACAGTGATGTCTCGACAGTTCAGAGCCCTTGTTGCTCTTTAGAGGAGCAAGGTTCGATTCCCAGCACCTATACCTCACAGCCGTTTATAACTCCAGTTTCAGGGCATCTGATGCCCTCCTCTGGCTTCTGTGGGCACCGGGCATGCAAGTGGTGCACACATATACATGCAAGCAAAACATTCATACATACATAAATTTTAAAATAAATAACCAAAACTTGAAAAAGCATTTAAAGAATAGTCAAGGGGAGATAAATTCTTGCTTTATATTTTTAGCTTTTATTATACCATTAGCATCATGTTATTAATGTTAATTCTAAATAAAATGAAGGAGGAAACTCCAGCCCCAAACAAGCATACCATATACATCTGGTGTGAGTTCATTTTTTTAAAGAAATGCCTCAGTAAAAGGGACAGTCTGAGATGGAGGCTGAAGGAAGGGAAAGAAGCCAAGCCAGCGAGAGGCGACTAAGATGACCACAAGTGTCGGGGGGCAAGCCAGTGTCCCAGGCCCCTTTTCAGATATCCTGCTTCTCCTCTTGAAGACACAGACTTGGCATTGCCTAAGGCCTCCCTGGTGTCCTGTCAGGAACAGCCACCATCCGGGATGTTCTAACTAGGTGGCCACAGGGTCTGGGTGCTCCTCTCTGCCCCGTCCCAGGACCGTCTCACTCCCCATCTTGGTCGTCACTCCTGTGCATGTCCTTCCACTGGTCCTCGGGAAAGCGTCGTTTTTGTCTTCTGTCTCTAGTCCCTGACACATTGAAGCAGACCTGCTAAATGTTGCCTGAAGCTACATGCCGGACACAGGAGTCAGGCAATGACAGAAGATGGCATGCCTTGGTACTTAACCAGTCTCTAAAATCTGCAGCAGGGAGGCAGTGTGGGGGCACGAAACCCATTGCATGTGTCTGGGAGTGTGATTCCTTCACGTGTTTTGTGCATGCAAGAGCTAGGACAGGAAGACTTAGATGCATCTCAGTCATGGCTGGGAAGTTTGGATGGCTCCAAAGGGTGGTTTAGTCAGTGCCTGCCTGAGTTCAGTCCCCAGAACCCATGTGAAAACAAAAATAAATGCTTGGCATGGGCCCATGTGTTTATAATCCCAACCCTAGGAAGGTGGAGGTAGGTAGACCCCTGGGGTTTCAGGCCAGCCAGCCTAGACTGTTGGGCAAGCTCCAGGCCAGTGAGACTCTGCCTAAAAATAAAATAGAGGTCCCTGGGAAATGACCAAAAGTGACCTCAGGCCTACATACAGGCAAAAGCACACATGCAAGCATATCTAGACAGACATGAACACAACACATACACATGTATGGACATGTGTGTGCATACACAAAAGACTTACAGAGCATGAAAAGGAGCCCCTTTCTACTAAGAGTGTGTGAGTGCTCATAGCCTGGTGTTTGCTCCCAGAGGGCAAGGGCTCTAAGTCATTATATTAGAATCATTACTGTGCATCCCTGGTCCAGACAACTGTGTACGGATGAAGGCTTAAACAGGAAGAGGTAGGGATAAACATCAAGCCAAACGATGAAGGAGGGAAGGGTAGAGGTTGTCAAAGATGGCAGAGAAGCTGCTGTGGCCAGGTGATGGGAAGGAGGCTACTGGTACCTCTCTCGATGTGGGAAGTTCGGACCAGGTCATAGTAACATTGAGTCAGGATGGTTCTCTGTTGAGAGAAGAGGAACCTTGGGAGCAGTGGCAGGAAATCCTACCAAGACAGGTCTAGAGAGAGGGTTTCCTTCCTTTTATTCCACCTCTTTCCCTCCAGCACTTAGAACTGGCAACATTTCTCAGATTCCTCGAGTCCCCAGGGCAGGGCTGAGGGTCGGGGGACAGTTTAAACAAGTGAGTCTGGACATAGGCATGTGGAGTATGGCCCAGGCCTCAGGGGAGGAGGGGAGGTAAATTGCAGGGTTGGAAAGAAGGAAGCTCTATTTTGAGTGACTGACTCTCCACTATTCTGCCAGACAGATGGCACAGACCCCTGCCATCCATCCCCAGGAAATCTGTCTCTCCTCTGTCCCCTGGTTTCAGCTCCCATTCTGGCTCAGATCATCCCACATCCCTAGAACTTGGTGTTTTCTTACTGGGCTGTTGTCTTTTGCTTGAATTCAAAACATTCTCTAGTCTTTCTTTAAAAGAACCAGTGTATCTGTGTCTATATTTGTTCACATTGTGTGCAGGTGCGCGTGTGTGAGTACATGTGTGTGGAGTCCGGAGGACAGCCTTATCTGTTGTCCCTCAGGCATTATACACTATCATGTTTGAGACAGGGTCTCTCACAGGCTGGGAATTCACCAAGTAGGCTCGGGTGGCTGGTCTGCCACTCCCAGGGATCCCCCTGTCTCCACCTTCCCAGCACTGGGATCCCAAGTGTGTTGTTTGGTGGTGGTTTTTTTTTTTTTTAAAGAGGCTTCTGGGGATCAAACTCAGGTCCTGTAAGATAAACACTACCGACTTAGCTCTCCTCCAGCCTTTTCAAAGAAGCCATCTCCAAACAACGATACGGAGGCCTACAGTGTATCCATGGTCCTCCTGTGGGCCAGGCACCAGCCTCCATGCCCCAGCTACCTTCAGTCAAGTCACAAGAACAGGTGAGGTCATTGTCATGCTGATCTCTAGCTGACACCTGATGATGCACAGCCCCAGACACAAGAGTGAACCAAGGAAATGGGAACTATTTTAAGTTAGCTGGAGGGGGCAAAGCCCCACTCTCTGCTCAGAAATACGAAACCCTAAGGTCCGCTGCACTTGAGTCCTCAGGGAACCTCTGCTAGGCAGCAGATCTGGTTCTAGGCTGCTTGAAAACCTTCTCCCACCCACCTTGGAGCTGAAAGAGGCTTAATTGTTGACTTGTCTCTTTCTCCTGTTTATGAGCTCCAGGTAAAGGGCAAGATGTGCAATTGTTTCCCTGATGGAACAGATGAGCACCGCCAACCCTCAAGAGGAGAGGAATCTCCCCAGCTTCTTGCTTCCAAAAGAGGCTCTTCCTTGCTGTTCAGTACTGGTGGTGCCTTGGACACACCTGTGGAACTTTGCTAAGTCAGACCTTCAGTTTTCTTTCTCTAAGCCATGTGGGCATCTCTGGGGATGGGCCCAGGCTCTCGTGGAGTTGGTAAAGACAGCCTGGCTACTCATTTTCTCTCTCCTCCCATCCCATCCTCAGGGGAAAGGCGAGGCATCTGACCCATGACTCTGGGAGGAGCTGTGAGCTGGCCCTGTCAGTTCCCCTTTCCCTTCTCTTGGATCTGCCACCAGCAGGGTGGGTGCATCTGGCCAGGTCTCGGTGATGAGGTCAAGAGCCTACTCCTGTGGGAGGTCTACCACTGGTGACTGGGCTTATCACTTGGCATTGCTCATTTGGAAATTCAGAAATCTAAAGCCATGGATTCACAACTGCTTTCTCCAAATCGTGGCAGCTGTTCCAAACTCCATGTGTCTGCTTCTTGGACCCATTTCCCCATTGGCCCTGAACTGGAGCAAGGGGAAGAAATTTTCTTGTATGGGCAGCATGTACTTTATGGAGTAGCTGGCTTATTCAAGCTGGCTACTTACTCAGTGGTCAGTAAACACAGCTGCCTGGGGTTTATAACCAAGCCCTTTCTGATCTGCATTACACTCTCCCAGGGGAACTGAGCTCCTAGCTTCAAACCTCTCCCACCAGCTCAAGCTTGACAGTTAACTCTTTCATTACCACTTCAGCTCATCACTAAACTTGAGGCCCTTCTGGTAGGGATTCACGAGATATATATATGTATAATAAGAGATTCCTGGCAGAGTACACATGGTTGTAGATACAGACCAATGGACAGTGGAGCCTGTTGGTTCTCTTTCTGTATTCAGCTTTATCACATGTCACCGAGAGGTCACAGTGACAGCGACCTTGCCGATTTTGATTTGAATTGTGAAACCTGAAGCACCTGAGATGGCACATGACTTACAGGAGGAACGTGGATAAATTAAAGATGGTTGTTGTTGTTTAAGATTGCTAGCTTTGCTTTTGTGAACAAGTTCCTGGCTGGCACTACTGCTGGTCTGGGGACCCACGCTGAGATAATCAGATCTGAGCAACAACAAAAGGCGGGTGAGCTGGGACATCAAAGGATGCGGCTGATGGACTACGGTATTTCTAGTGCAGGACAAGGAATCTCTGGATTAGACTGGCTGGACAGAGTTTCTGTGTCAGCTTGGTAAGGTGGCCAGCTATCTCAGTTTACTTGAGTTGAGAAGATTCTTCATAAGTGAGACTCTCCAGTTTTAAAATTTGGACAACCCTGACCACACCAGGATGAGCCACTTGCCCTACTGGCCTCTACCCAGGCCCTGGGCCACAGGCCCACCTGCTGCTTCTGGCTTATTTGGTTTCAGGTGGGATCCAGGTGTTGGTATTGACTGCACTGTGCAGCTGGAGAGAGTTTCACTCACAGTCACAGCCCTGAGAAGAAGAGGTGAATTGTGGGAAAGGTTGGTATAAATGCTGCCACAGAGGATGGCAGAGGCAGGCCAAAACTAAACTCTTGTGTCCAGAACAGTCAGGGGACCTTGTAGAATGCAGATGCCTGGCCCCAGGTCTGCCCCTCTGGAACTCTGAGGGCATATAGGTGACTGGGCCACTAGGTGACTTGGGATGCCCTGCCATTTGAGATCCCACGGAAAAAAACATAAGAGATGAGAGTTTGGGAACCTAGGCTCTCATCCAAGCAGGTAGTCTGTTGTGTGGCTTTTGGCTGGAAGCCAAGAAGAGGTGTGAGAGGGGAAGCTCAGAGCGTAAGGTGAGCAGAGATGCAGACAGACATGCAAGGCTTCATACACCAGTCCCTTAGGTGCTGTGACAATAGAGTCATGTCCCCAGTGCCTGAATGGAAGGGGAGGGTCCAAGCAGAACTGACAAAGAACACTTGTAGGGGAGACTGGCTAGGTGTCAACACTGGGTAATCTATACACAGAGGGCATGGTGTGTGTGTGTGTGTGTGTGTGTGTGTGTGTGTGTGTGTGTGTGTGTGTGAGGGGGGTGTATAGGAGCTTCAGTCTGCTGGTTAAAATCTGTTTGTAATCCCAGTATAGGGGGTTATGTTCCTTGAAACCTAACTCAGTATTTTTATTTCTCTGTGCCCTCTCCATCAAACTTAAAACTGGGGTGCTAGGACCTGTGTTGACAAGTTCTTGGGCTCCCTGTGGAGATGAACTCTGAGAGAGTCAGTTGGTGCTTGCCCTGCCTGCATGAAAGGAGGGTTCTTGAGGGATCATTGGATTTATCTGAGATACGAAGCTGGAAGGGGTCTTTTATGGAGGGGGACAAAAGCTGACTCCGAACCTTGGCTGTGCCCCAGTATGCTTACTAAATGCTAGGCCCTGCACTGGGCACTATAGAGTTCCTGCTAAACTGTGGAAATGTTGTTCCTGAATGAGGAATGTCCTGGCTCAGTGAGGACAGCCATAATTCAGGAAGCAGTAGATCTGCATGGAGTTGAATGATGCCAGGGTCGGGGAGGGGAGCAGAGAAAGGACTGGTAGGAAGCAAGACTAACCAGGGGAGAGTCAACAGGATGGGAAGGGCAGTGGGGAGGGACCTCCCTGTAGAGATGGACCATGGAGGAAGGTTGACCTGTGGGAAGACCCTCTATATGGAGGGAAGTCTTTCTTGGGTGGGGGGGATCCATCTTGGACCAGTCTAGGGAGCTACATAGTGTGTTCCAGAACAGTCTTGACTACAAAGTGAGATCTTGTCTTAAAAACTAAAAGTAAAAGGACTGGATAGATTGCTCAGTGGTTAAGAGCACTGATTGCTCTTGCAGAGGAGCCAGGAGTTCAATTCTCAGCAACCACATGGTGACTCACAGCCCTAGGTTACTCCAGGGTAGGGGAATCTGATGCCCTCTTCTGGCCTCTATGGGCACTGCATGCATATGGTACACATACATGCATGCAAGCAAAACATTCATTCACATAAAATAAACATAAATAAAGCTTTTAAATAAATAAATTAAATTAAAAAAAACAGAAATGAAAGTTTCAGAAATCAAAACTCCCTGTGTTTACCTGGGAATTCCAGGTATGACTTAACTGTGCAAATGTATAAAAGAACATTCCTTTCTGAGTGTCACTTGACACCTCTTGAGAGCGTTTGGCTGAGGTCTACATGCCTTTTAGTGGATGCTGGAGAGGAAAGACCTGGGCTCCTTGGGTCTGCACTAGTCATTTCTGAGGAGTGAATTCCTCCTCCTCCTCCTCCTCCTCCTCCTCCTCCTCCTCCTCCTCCTCCTCCTCCTTCACACACCTGGCTGCTTGATTCATTCGTGTGGAGGGTGCTTTCCCAGGAAACGGCAGGGTGCTGGAGGCTCCTCTCTTGGGACTAGGATCTGGATGGAGCAGAACTCATTGATATAAAAATATAAACGAATACAAAATAAATCAAGTACTGTGATTCTCGATGAACTAGGACCTCATAAGGTTTTGAAGAGAGTGCAGGTGGGTTGGAGTGACCAGAAAGGCCACCATTTGGCAAAAGTAGGGACAGATGGGGAAGGGAAGATGGGAAGGGGATAGATGGAGAGGGGATAGATGGGGAGAAAAAGAAGGGGAGGTGGATATTGGGGATGAGAGAGGGGTAACACAGAGACCCACAGGGGAAGGAGCAGAGCAGCCCTTGACTCTAATTTAAAGCTGATCTGGTCGCGAGCTTTTATTGCTTATCTAATTGTAGAATGATGAAGGACACATACTCTTTGTGCAGGCTTAATGTATTGCTACTTTAATACACATTTTATCATGGACAGAGTCAGGAATCTACTGAACACAGCAGTTCATTAGCTCTTATCAACTTTCTGCCTCGGGGGCGGGGCGGGGGAGGGGAGATTCATAGCAGCTTTCCATACCTTCTAGTCCCTGGAGGAATAAGTGGGTCACTGTGATAGGAAGCATGGTAGCTTGCAATGGAGGAGTGGGGGCACAGAGGGAGGAGAGATCAGGGCGATGGGGACCAGTTCCTGAGTCGCAGATCAAGGCCGTTGGGGCAGGAAGCCACCCAGATTAAAGTAATGTATCTGCCTCCAGTCCTGCCCATCCAGGGACTGTGGGTAACATTTTTGGAAACATACAGGGAGTGGCTGGCCTGGGCTGCACTTCCTGGGAAATCGTGTCCGAGCTGGCCACTGTAGGGACGGGAAGGATCAGCTTCGTGGTTTGCAGGACCCAGGGTAAGACAAAAATGTGGGGTTTCTTATTTAAAACATATTAAAAGTTTCAAGACAGTGGCAGGAGGGTGTGGATCTAGAGTGTACCCAGCTGGCGTACCCTGAGGACCAGATCACTTGGACCTCTCTGGGACCATGTGTGGCGAGATGATGCAGACGGCCGGATGGCTGCCTACCGGACGACTGCCTACAGCTGAGGCTCTGAGCCAGGCTTCTCTCTGGAAAAGCCAGGTTCTATTCTGAGAGCTGGCATGGGGAGATGGGTGAAGAGACTGGCCTGACATTCATACCTGAGGCAGTGCCGTGGCTGTGCGGACGTTTCTGTTTACACTAATGCTGCCGTTTACACCCTCCGATCTCTGTGCAGTGGAAAGGTTGTTTCTGAGTTTTGGAATTAGTCAAATGGAGGTTTGCATGCTTTGTGAACTTTAATTGGACAAGTTTCTGGTCTTCTTTGGGCCTTCATTTCTTTGAATAAAAAGAAATGTTGCCTGTCCTGGTAGCACAGGCCTGTAATCCCAGCCACTATGGAGGATGATGTAGGTGGATCATACATTTGAGCTGTGCCTGAGCTACACAGTGGCTTCAAGGACAGTCTGGCCAACTTATCAAGACCCTGTTTCAACACTTAATTTTTTTTCAGCACTGAAGAGGGAGCTCACAGGTAGAAGGGTGCTCAGCATTGCAAGGCCCTGGGTTTAGTCCACAATACCTAAAAATAAAAAAAGGACACCAAATCATCATAAAGTCATGTCTGCAGGATGTTGGGATGATCAAATGCAACCATAACTAGAAAAGTGAATTTCCAGGATTGGTGGTACAGGCCTCTAATGCCAACTGCTTGGAAGGCTGAGGCAGGAGGATATCAAGTTCAAGACCTGACTAAGCTGCAGAGTGAGCTCACAGCCAGCCCAGGCACTGGAGGCCTGTCCCAAGGAAAACAGTGAAAATAGGACAGAAGAGGGCTGGGGTGTGGCTCAGTGTGGCCGAGGCTCTGGGTTCACCGTTCAAATCTCCAACATGACCAAACAAAAGAGGAAGAGGGGAAAGGTCCGGGCCCTGGAGAGGAGGGGGAGAGGGAGAAAGGGACAAGGTGAATAGGCCCAGCCCAGCTCTTAGTACACGCCAGTGTCCTTCCTAGAGATGCAGTGGGTTCTTTGTTTTGCTTTGTTTGAGGTGTGGAACTTTGAATTGTTTGAGATGCATGACAGTTATCAGTTTGTTTCTTCCATCTCAGGTTCCCAGAAGCAGCTAGAACTTACCAGCTGATTTTCCATAGCAGAGGCAGGGTATGCTCCAGTGTGATAAATACCCAGGAGAGTCCAGGTACATGTGCCGGACACACACACACACACACACACACACACACACACACACACACACACACTCACACATACCCCACACCACACACCCCCCCACACCATATACACACCACGTGCACACACTTCACAGCCATGTGGAAGGTACAGAATCAGATATCATGTGATAGGAACACGCCCTCCCTTGGGTGTCACTGCTGGTTTAACCAGTCAGGCATCCTGACGTCCCTCCCTTGTTGGGAGATGAGATAGGTGACAGTGAACTCAGGCTCAGCCTGTGCTGCGCCAGCACCATCCACTGGTCTCTGCTCCCCGGCCATCATGTGGCTCATGGGAAGCCGAGGTAAAGACTCCCTGTTCCCCACAGTCACAGTTCCTGAACACCAGCCTGGGCAACCCTTCCCAGGCTGAGGGAGGGCTGCGCTTCAGGGCTGCATGGCTGCCCTTCTCGTGTCTTTTTCTTCTTTGACTTGAAACTCCAAGCAGCCATGGCGTGCTTCTTGAAGAGTGATGCATCCAGCCATGCATGCATACACTCACCCCAAACATACCACACACATACCTCTGCATGTACACCATAACTTAGATACTGCATACCATGCATGGATACCTACTGCTCACACTAACATGCCATATGCACAAATCACACATATCCCTAAACACTCATGAATACTTAGACATACAAAGCTCAGTGCATAATACAGCTATATACAGACACAAATCACATATACATACTACTTACACAAACATACAAATCACACTTGTACAGATGATATGCATGTACACTATATATAGATATATGTATACACACACACCACATACATGTAACACCTAAACACGTATATCACACATGCACATTTACCCTCCACACACATACTCCACCTGTATACCATCTACACTCCACAAACACATATGCCATCTTCACACATACAACATACACATATATACGATTTATATACCAAACACACATGTCAGCTCAACATATGTAGCACACATGCACAAATGCCACCGACATGCCCATCTATCTCTACACACATATACCATACATTCATATAAACCATTTTTAACATATACCACATAAATGTCATCTACACATATACACATATATACAACTAAACACATATACCCCACATGCACATATATCTACACATCTACTCCATGTATACACGTATACCCTTCACACACCACATATATGCATAAACCATTTAAACATATACAACAACACACATACCATGTTTAAGTATATACCATAAAAATTTATGCCACCTACACATTTCCACACCAAACATGTACATATGCTATCTACACACACCATACATGACATGTTATCTACACACACATGCATATACCATCTATACAACAAAACACATATACCACACGTACATATACACCATCTACAGACATTACACATGTATATATACCATCTATGCACCATACATGTACACACACCACACATGCACATACACATCATCTACACATACCATATATACTATCTACACACACACACACCACAGATGTACACCACAATGCACATATGCTATTTACATATGCTCTACATGCACATACACTATGTGCACAAAGCACACATATGTACATGTGCCATTTACCCACAGGATATATGCATTTATAGCATCTAATGCACCACATACGTGCACTATCTACATATATTATCTGCATGCACTTTACACATGCACATATACCATTTATGTATACCTTAAAAGCACATTTAACATTCACGCACACCACATCCATATACCATGTACATATACACTACATGTGCATTCACTATCCGCATATACCATACAAATCTCTGTTGAAAAGAATGAATTGGCAGATGAAATTGTCTGAACAACTAAGGAGGAAGTGAATGATCACCTTGCATGTGCTATTTTCAATGCCTTTTATCTTCAGGTAGATAGACCAGCTTCTTTCCCTGTCCATTGGTCCCTCCCTCCCCTACTCTGTCTCCAATAAGATAGACTGCACCTGTGATGTAGGATTTGCATCCAGCCAGGCCACGGGCCACACACAGGGCCTTCTCTGGTGTGGACACTAATATGTTGATCCATCAAGGATTCAGTGAGGGACCATGTGTGTTGCCCTGTCTGGGTTCTAGGGCAAGTTTGCTCTGAAAACAGAGCTTGGTTATTTCCTAAAGCGCCCACCCCCTCCCTAGCTCTGCCCAGGTCACACTGCCAGTCAAAAGTCAGGTGGTTCAGAGCTTGCTTGAAGTCTCTGAGGCCAGGCCTGGGTTCCCTGTACCACGTGATCCAGTACAGCTTGAGAGCAAAACACAGGAGGCCAAGGGGAGTGAGCCGAGCTGGGGGCAAGTGTTCGTTCTGTTATGCCATGTAGGGAAGTGGAGGAGAGGACAGAGATGGTCGTGTGAGCACGCAAAGCTGAAGCCCTGGCCTCAAGACCTAAAGGGGGCTCACGGCTTAGCTTTGGTTTTGCGACAAGAACACCGAATGTGAGCGGAATTCAGAACACTAACCCAGGAGTCCTAGCTGGATCTCCGAGCAGCTAAGCATTGTTGACCAAGTCACTCAACAGCTCTTGAAGCTTTGATACTTGACGCCATAGCCGAGGTTTAAAAGACTCCCGATATCTGTGTCACTCTTGCACAGTGGGCACATCTGGCCTGGACAGTTGTTAGTGTAACACAGGGTTCTGTGTAGCTGGGGAAGACTGACAGTAACTTTTCTCCTCCCGTAGCCTGGATAGCCTTTCAACACTGTGACAGCTAGCCAGTAAGGGTGAATCTTCCAGGTCTGTGCCAGCTGGATTTCTCCATGTTCCATGGCTCAAGGGTATAGCGTCTTCAGTAATAGGGTCCGACTGTCAAGTACTAGAGGTAACCAGGGGCACTGGCAATATTCGGTGATGTTTGGGGGTCTATGGGACCTCACTAGCCAACAACTCCAAAGGAGGTAACCCGAAATGCTAGGCTTTTTGTTAGCCATGGTATCTAGTGGAATAATGACCCTTTTAATAGGGTAACCGCACGTAATATCTGTGTGTATGCATATGTACATATGTATGTAAACACACACACACATACACACACAGCTTCTATGCTAGCCTGTTTCCATGCCACTTTTCCAAAGGGTTGTTACTATTAGTCATCCCTCTCAAGTTTCCTCCTCTACCCTACCTGCCCATCCCCCAACCCACTTGACTTATTCCAAGGTCACTGTGAAGTTGGCCCAAGATCTCAGAGTTACCAGAACAACTTACAGGAAACAGGGAAGCCTGAGTTAGAGATTCTGAATCTGTAGCATGTTTGAGAAAGTCCTGAACTGATCCTGACTTAGGATATTGGGCAGGAACTCTGGGGCTTGGTGGCTCAGAATAGTTCTGGGTCAGAATCCTCCCTATGCTGCCAACTAGCTGAGGGACCTTAGGTGATGTCCTGACTCTCTCGGAACCATAGTCTTGTTGTTGCTGTTTGTTCCTTAATCACTTCTTGTGTGGGGGGGGGGGGGCAGTACAGGTATGTGTGCACATGTCCGTGCACATGTAGGTATGTACTTATAGAAGTCAGAGGTCAACCTGGAGTGGTGGTCCTTAAGAGCTCTCCACCTTGCTTTGTGGATCCCCCTAGCCTGGAGCTTACCAATGTGGCTAGGCTGTTGCCCACTGATTGCCGGGGATCTACCTGTCTCTCTCCCCTGTGTTGGGATTACAAGTGCAGGCAACCACACATGGCTTCTCACGTTGGTTCTGGAAAATGGAACTCAGGTCCTCATGCATGTGCAGCAAGTGTTCATCAACTTAGCCATCTCTCTAGCCCCTTAGTCACTTCTTTAAAATGACACCAAGCATCTTAGGTCTTAACGGGTATAAAACGTAGATCCATCTCAGTGTCTTTTATGCTGTCAAATCTGAAGTATGAGCATTATTCTGTCTTTAATTAAGAGCGAGAAATAAATGCTGCTGGTGGGGGCCTTTGAAGATCTAGGGTGCCAGCTGTGCAGTGTGGAGTGGTGGAGGTCATGGCTTGGGGGTTAGAGGAAACCAGACGGGAACAGAATCTGGAGACAGGAGTCCTTCCTGCCTAGCTTAGGGTGGGATGTGGGGAGCTGGGATGCTCAGAAAAGAGGAGCCCCTTGGGAAACCTTTGAGAAGGGATCGAGCCAGATAGTGAGAAAGGTTGGGGTTCTTGGAGATCTTCAGTCAAAGGCAGCTGTTCCACTGGGGTACCTCGGTCTCAGAGAGAGGAACACTATGAAACACCAGGACCACTGACCCACAAGTATAGTGACGGAGCTGGGACCGGCCCATCTCAGAATATGCTGTGGCAGTGAGGGTGAGGCCTGGAAGAGACTCTGGCAGCTCATAGAAGGTGCTGATCCCATGGCTTAGTGTCCCCACAGGAAGGGGGAGGATGTGGGAAGCAAGAGGCTGCCACACTGGGGAGGCTTTCATGGAGGAAAAAGTGGGTCATGCTGGAGGCAGGTTCAGTCCCTTTGGCCTGAGCTCAAGTCCACTGGGCTTCCTTCTGCTCTTGCTTCCTGCTGTCCCCTGTGGCTTCTCAATCCTGCTCCTCTTCTTAAAGGGACTTTACAATGACACTGCTCTGGCCACATTACCTTCCACTACCCACCACCTGCCCACAGCCAGTCACTGGCTTCTGCTTTGCTCTCTTTTTCTTTTTAAATTTTGGTTGGTTGATTGATTGATTGATTTGGGTTGCAATGTTGGGAATTGAACCTACAGTCTCATGCATGCTAGGCAAGCATTCTACCACTGAGCTGTATTCCCAGCTCTATTTGTGGCATGTGTGGTCTCACGCATGCGTGCATGGACATGGTGTGCACATACACGTGCAGAAGACAACCTCAGGTATTGCTTTCCCACCTTCCTGTCTCTTTTGGACATGTGGTCTCTCAGTGGCCTGGAACTTACCACGTAGGATAAGCTGGCTAGTCAACAAACCAGTAAGCCCTACTGGTCCTCCTGGCTCCTTGTCCTCAGCTCTGGGATCACATAAACAACTCCATTCATGGATTCTAGGACCTGAAGTCAGGTCCTCATGCTTGCAAGGCAAAAATTTTACCAGCTAAGCCATCTCCCCAGACTCCAGCCTTGGAGTCAATGCATAATCATTATGCACACCTGTGGAGTACAAGGCAATGTGTCAATACATGCCCATTTTACATAATGATCAAGTCAGGGTAATCAGCCTGTCTGTCACCTCAAACCCCCACCATCTCTTCTAACTAGAGTGAGTTCGAATGCAGGAAAAGGCCAGTTCCTTCCTCTTCCTCTCTCTCTCTCTCTCTCTCTCTCTCTCTCTCTCTCTCTCTCTCTCTCTCTCTCAATTTCTCAGTTTCTGAAGCTAAAGCCAGGTGACTTCTGAGTTGTGGTGGGCAATTCTTGTAAGGCTGGGCCTAAGCATCCCATTGAAGGAATGTGCTTCTGGGTAGGGCCAGTCTCATCTGCGGTGACCCCGAGACCAAAGGTCAGCAGCCATGTTGGTGTCTACCTACTGAGCACTCAGGTGCTCCCATCATGTCCATGGTCTTGTTCATGTCTCACATGAAAGACATGGTAATTATGTCAGTATCTCAGATAAGGCACCTGAGCTCCTAGCTAGGAGATATCCTTAAGGTCACCACCAGTCAGGTAGGCAAAGCCAGGGGTCAAAGTCCAGGCTGCCTGGCTTCTGGGCCTCTGCTCCTGGCTCTGCCAGCAGGTGGCTAGAGCTAAGAAAGCAGATGGGCAGAGCTGTGAGCAGTCACTGTGCCTAGCTCCCCACACCAGAAGGAAATGTCACATGTGATAACAGGTAAGACAAGGAGACCAAGCAGAGCAGTAGTGGCTGTGAACAGTGGGTGTAAAGCTGGGCCAGCTTGGGTTCATCCTGGCTCACCCCTGATTTGGCAAGGTCTGGGAGGAGTGGAAGAGCAGAGGAGGTTGAGGAAGACTCAGGGTACAAGAAAATGAGGGGGTGAAGGCAGGGCCACAAGTCCTCCTAGGCATCAGTCTGACCCTCCTAGAGTTCCATCGTGCTACCAGCCTGGCCTCATTGCCTCAGCCTCTGGAAGCTTCTTTATGCACTCTGCACTCAACCTAACTCCTTTGGATTCACAAGGCTGATGAAACCAAGGGGATGAGCTTCGTAGTCTTCATGATTACCCATCTGCCTTCAGATGTGGAGCCTCACAGCGCCTGGCCCTCAGACACCAGGGCCTTGTCTCACCCACTCTGCTGGTTAACATGGACGGTCAACTGGACATAATCTAGAATTACTCTCTGGGCTCGTCTGTGAGGGATTCTCTAGATGAGGCTGATTGAGGTGGGACCTGCTCCACGGGCTGTAGTCCTAGACCACATGAAAAGAAGAAATCACGCTAGGCTCTGGCTCCTCCTCCATCCCTGACTACAGTGTGATGTGACCAAGTGCCCTGCTCTCTCCATGTCCTCTCACGCTGAGGGACGAGACCTGCACCTTCCTCCAGCTGACTTTGCCAGGCAATGAAGAGTGATGAACACACCCATCGTGCTCACCAGCTGTCAAATCCCACGGAAGACCCCAGACATCCCTCCTCGAGCATCCGAAGTCTCTGGTCCAGGATAGTGACGCCTCCACCCCAGCCCTACACCTCTCCTCCTACTCTTGAAAAGGTTCCTGGTTGCTTGTCAACTGCTAGGACTGAGCGGTTCCAACTGGTATTTCCTGGCTGCTTAATAAAGAGTTCTCTATCCTCATTTTCTGAGATCACAGGTAATGTTTAAGTTGACAGACCTGTGGATTGATCACCGTTGAGCACAAGTCTTTTATTACCTGTAGAAATGAAGGTCACCAGAGAGGCAGGAGATGCAGCTTCTATCTTCAAGGTGCCTCAAATACGTGTGAGGGCCAGTGTTTAATCAAGAAAGAACCAGTGTCACACAGCTCTTTCAGACTGTTTTATTTAAGGCTGGCCTGCACCTCTTAAAAAGCCTATCACAAGATTTATAAAGAAAGATAAAAATTGAATCAGTAAAAAAAAAGTTCTAGAATGGCAATTAAAATGGGATGTAATTTAAATGAGAGTTGACATAAAATTCTACAACAGTTAGCCAATTTGTTAGGAGTCTGAGAGTAAGGTGCTATTCTCTAGAAGGTTCCAGGGATCACGTGTGCTATGTTTATCTTGTTTATTTCTCTGTAAGATCCCAGAGCTTGGTTCAAAGGAATGCTTCAGGGTTAGTATAACAAGTTCACAAGGCTGGAGTGAAGACTTCCCACATTGCTGTATAGGAAAAGGACTGGTAATGAAGATTCATGTGGATATAGAGCTCACAGATGGACCATGCCCCCTGGTGTGGATGAAGGGTCACGTGGGTACAGAGCTTGCTAATGGACCATGCCTCCAGGTGTGGATGAAGAGTCATGTAGTTACAGAACTCCCCCCATGGACCGTGCCTCCAGGTGTGGATGAAGGGTCACGTGGGTACAGAGCTCCCTGATGGACCATGCCTCCAGGTGTGGATGAAGAGTCACATGGGTATAGAGCTCCCTGATGGACCATGCCTCCAGGTGTGGATGATGTGGCTGTTATCTCATGGTGATTTAGTGCATTTTCATCAATGATGTAGTGTCAGCTGTGGATAGGTCTTCATCCAGATCCAGGAGAGACAGCAAAGTACCAAGACTCAAAAGTAACTCAGCAACCCCCAGCAAATTAAATAAAGATGGCAAGATGGCTTACTAGGTAAAGGTGATTGCCACCAAACCTGGGAATCTGAGTTCCATCCTCAGAATACACCTGGTGGGAGGAGAGAACTGACTCTCACCAGTTTTGCTGACTTCTACATGTACACCACGTTACACATGTGTGTACAAGCACACACACACATACACACACATAAAGAGCAAACAAATAAGTCCTATATTTATATCTAGAAAATGGAGCTCTATGTGTAAGGTGGTGGAGAGATGCTCTGGGCAAGACTGAGTATGTGGATCTTATTAGTCTCCTTGTTAAATCCACTCAGGTCATTTGAAATGTGTTGGGAACCAGAGGTGGAGGATGGATCTGCCCTGAAGAGGTCTCTGTGCAGATGGCCTAACTTAAGCAATCCAGGGGCAGCCATGGTGGGGGCCGGTGTTTCTCCTCTAATTGACACCACTGAGTGAGGTTTCCCCAGGGGCAAGGCCAATGAATTAACTCTTTCTGTTCCAACCCATCAATCAGTCTCAGTCAGAGCAGAGTCCTTGGTGGGTGGGGAAAGCACATCTGGCCAGATTTCCCCAAACACGTTCAACACCATCCCAAAGGACAACTTCATCTCACCTGGGGTTTAATCTCCCAACTCTCCTCATGCTGAGAGCTCTGGCCTCCTTCAAGATGGATGGGTGAGCCATTGTCTTGTGGACATTTTGAGCTACTTTGAACACATCTGAGTACTAGAGAGTGGGCAAGCGCTAGAGGCTCTTTCCATCTCTTTCTCTGGGGGCCTATGCATCAGGAGCTGTGTCCTATAATTAGCTCAAAGTTCTTCCAACAGCTGACTTCCACCCTCCTCTCCCATCACCCATAAAACCATCTCTCCCTGACCCTGAAATGGATCAGATCCATGAACTTTGGTGTATGTTGATCCTCGAGGGGCCAGAGAACTCCTAGGATATTCTCATCACAGGTATGGAAAACATCAGCTAAGCACCAGCTCTGACCACCTGAAGGTCATATGTTGTGACTACTGTCCCCGGCACTTCTCCAGGGACAGAGAAAGGGACTGGGGAAATGTCCATGCCAGCAAACACCTGCGAGTCTGGTGAGGACAATTGAGTAATTTCAGGTGGAGGGAGCTGGAAGAAGTAGAGAGTCTGTGAGAGAAGGGACAGGCCTTTAATACCGAGCTGATGGCCCCCAACAGTCTCTGTAACCAGAGTTCGGGAGGCAGAGTGGCCTCTGTCCCTCTCTGTCTGGCTCTTTCTCATGACCACCCGTTCTCTCTGTCCTGATACCTAGATTGTGCCAATGAGGACCTGAGGCACCTGCCTGCTGACCATCCCAGCCTGCAGTGACCATGGCTATGAGCAAGAGGAGTCACCATGGCCTGGGCTTCCTTTGCTGCTTTGGAGGCAGTGACCTCCCTGAGATCGACCTCCGGGACAGCCACCCGTTGCAATATCTGGAGTTTTCCGGTCCCATCCCGAACCCAGAGGAGCTCAACATCCGCTTTGCAGAGCTGGTGGTTAGTGAGGGAAGGGTTGAGCGGGCTCTGATGATGGGGAAATGGGTGGATAGAGAGCAGAGAAGGCAGAGGACAGGAGCCTATGTGTTGAGTTCTCCACTCCACAAAGCTCTTCTTAGGGATGAGGTAGTGCTTCCCAAAGCACCTTCCCGGTAGAGGAAACAGACCCTCACTGAGGCAGACACCATGAAATGGAACATGAAATGGTCCCCAGGACAAAGGATCTTCCTCCAGTTCCCTTTGGTTCTGGACCATCTGGTGCTGGAGCAGCCTGGCTGCCATTAGAAGGGTCAGATTGTGAAAAGAGACATTGAGAACTCTTGATAGTTTTCTCTCAGTTGCTTTCTGGAATTTCCATAGGAGCCTTTAATTTCAGAAGCAAGCAGAAAGTGGGGTTCTACAGGGGACTCTGAGAGCCTTCAATGGGGGGATGAATAACTAGAAACATGGAGGCAGAGATGCCTGGTTCCTGCCTAGGACCTGGCTGGGACCAAGGAAGACCGTCTCCTGGGCTGTGCAGAGGACAGGTTGATGAAAGAGTTTCTCCTTGTCACTAAAACTGTAGACATGTTTAATTTCAAAGGCAGGCACGCTGATTGGCATTGTTTTAAAGCACATGGTGTGTGCTGTCCGATGGCAGCTGCTGACTACCTGAGCTGAGCTGGGCTGCTGACTCCCCCAGCAGGATAGGAAGAATGGGCAGTCATACACATGGGATTTGGAAGTCTTAGTTTGAAAGAAATAATGAGCCAGATGTGGTGGTACACTTGGGGAGTGGAGGCAGGAGGATTAGGAGTTCAAGGTCATCCTTGGCTACATAGTGAATTCCAGACCAGTCTGAGCTACATGAGAACCTATCTCAAAAAAAGAAAAAAGAAGAAAAGGAAAAAAAGAAAAAAATAGAAAAAAAGAGGAAAAATGTAAAATATTTTACCAATACTTTTTACATTTACTACATGTTGAAATGGTCGTATTTTAGTTATATTAGTTGAAATAAAATGTAACATTAAAATTAACTTCATCCATTTTTCCTCTTTAATTTTTTTAGTATGACTAAAACATTTTTAGATATGCTTCTCTCATTACATTCTACTTCACAGTTCTGACCTAGGGAAGGAGAAGTCTTAAATATTCTCTCTAAAGCCCCAGGGCTGGAGAGATGGCTCAGTGGTTAAGAGTATTTGCTGCTCTTACAGAGGACCCAAGGCTGGTTCCCAGCACAACACTTTGTGGTTTACAGCTGCTTGTTATTTCAGTTCCAGGGGATCTGATGCCCTCTTCTGGCCTCCATGAGTACCTGCACTCATCACTCACACACACACACACACACACACACACACACACACACACACACACACACACACCCCAAACAAAACAGCTCTTTAGAAGCCACCCAGCACAGACAAACCTATAAAATCATCCAAACTACCAAGAGAATGACCCCAAAGTATGACAACCTCCGAGGCTTGCTCCTCAGGAAGTATAGCCTGGCCTGATAGAGCCCTGAGCCTTGCAGAGCCTCACCTGGTGTCCTGAAGGTGGAAGGCTTACTGATCAATGTCACTGCTTCCTTTGAGATGGTTTTCCATTCCCACTGCTCACTCTGGCCCTCGCCCCTCTGGCTCAGCTTCTCCAGTCATGCTGAGCTTGAAGGATCCGGGAAAATTCAGAGGAGAGACTCTATAGGCAGGAAGAAGGGTAGGAAGATCTGAGAAAGGGACAAGGCCATCTGATGGCATGGGGCCTCTTCGTCAGGCCTTAACTCCAGTTTAGGTGCTAGCAGACTTTGTAAAGACAAGCAACCATGCACCGGACATGCCAGACGAGGGAGCAGAAAAGCAAAGGCAGGAAAGTCGGGAACAGGGTGGCCTGGAGCAGGAAGGGGATTCGCAAAGACAAGGAGGTGTGGGCAGGAAGCAAAGGAGCATAGGGTAGAAAAACCTGACTTGGTTGTGGCAAGGGCTTTGGACTCTGCTTCTAGTGGAGCAAGAGATGCCTTATGGTGTGTGTGATGCTCTCTGGGAGGAGGTCATAGGCTGTGGGTAGTCTGGGGTGCTCTGGTCTCCTGGTGGCTTCATACTCAGGCATGATTCTCCTTGTCTTTGTAGGATGAATTGGACCTCACGGACAAAAACCGAGAGGCTGTGTTTGCACTACCACCCGAGAAGAAATGGCAGATCTACTGCAGCAAGAAGAAGGTGGTCCCCCTCAGCCCCTCCTGCTCCACCTCAGGGCCCCAGAAGGGACATCTCTGATGCTCATTCTTCATTCATTCACTCCTTCTTTCTTTAATTCACTCTAGAGAGTCTTGGGTACACACTAAGAATGTGAGAGCAAACAGTAAAGAAAAACCAAGTGTGGGCTGAGAAGAGAGCTCAGTTAGTAAAACACTTGCTATGCACACTTGAGGACCTGAGTTCAAATCCCAGCAACTACATAAAAAGCCAGACTATTGATGCATGCTTGTAATCCCACTTTTGGGAGGAGGTGGTGTGAGGGTCCCTGGGGCTTCTTGGGATAACGAACTTGACTAAACTGGTGAGCCTCAGGTCGCAAGGAGAGAACTTATCTCAAAAACTAGAGGGAACAGCTCCTGAGGAATGCATGGGAGGTTGTCCTCTGACCTCCATATATGTGTGCACACATACACACGTACACTCATATAGTAGCACTCCACACACTCACACACACCTGCATACATACCCATGCAAATGAAACTCATTTTAAAGAAGGCAAGAAAACTATCCCTATTATCTTGGGCTTACCCTCTGAGAATCAGGATTGTCTATTCCAGAAACCCATGGGACAGACACCTGCCAGACCCTTGGGCTGGGTCAGGGTCAGTGAGAGAAAAAGATGAGAAGTGTCGCTACCCTTCTTGGGCTGCTTCCTGGCACACTGGCAAGGCTCCATGTCCTAAGAGTTCCATAACCTCCTTAACTGGGAACCGAGTGTTCGATCGCCTAAGCCTATGGGGGATACTTTTTATTCAAACCACTATATCAGATAATGAAAATTTCTGATAGCCCATTGATAAAGCATGAGGTGCTCAGTTTGATCCACAGGATGTATGTTTAAAGAAATCCGTGTGTGGTGGTCAGCACATTTATAATCCCAGTGGTGCGGAGGCAGAGACAGGTGGGCTCCCTCGGGGCTTGCCGGCTAGCCATCCGAAACTACTTGGCGAACTCTGGACCTGTGAGAGAACTTGTCTCAAAACACAAGGTGGACAGGGCCTGAGGACAACACCAGGGTCACGCTCAGGCCTTCACCTACATGCATATACATATGCGTGTGCACCCATATGTACCTGTACTTACACAAACATGCACATTCATACATACACACACACACACACACAAATGGAAGACATAAAAATATTACTTTATATGAGTCTCAGTAATCATAAAATGATATTTTATTAGCTATAAACTATAAAAAAGAATAGAGACAACAGGAAAAATATTTTAGAGTTTGGACATATGGCTCATTGAAAATGACCCCTGCCCCTGCCTGGTTTCTAGGCAGTCACGTAAATCTGTATTCATTTTCAATATTTCACCAAGAAAGAAACAGAAACCTAGGGAGCTTCCACAGACTGCCCTTGTGGGTAGGGCTGGAAACTGATCCTCTACAGACTTCAAATGATGTTTCGGTCTTAGCTTATGGATCTGTCCATCCAGAAGTGTCCAACCCCTTGATACTGTGGCACAACGCTGTCTTCTACTAATGTGTTGGGCCACATTTGTAACTACCCTAGGATACATGTGTCCTGTGTGCCATGGTTGGACACACCTAAGTCTGTCCCTCATGTTTCAGGAGCAGGAGGACCCCAACAAGCTGGCAACCAGCTGGCCTGACTATTACATTGAACGTATCAACTCCATGGCTGCGGTAAGTGTCTGTTCTTTTCCCGCCTTATTCCCACATAGACAGGTCTAGGAAGGCAGTGATGCCCCAGACACCAAGCCACCATCCCTGCTCTCCAGTGCCACACTTGCTAGACACAGCAGCTTTCAGTAATCCCGAGATCTTATACAATCCACCTCCTTGGACATCAGAGTCCCCTCAACTAGTTAAACACATATTACCCCCGTTGGACATCACACATCTTGGGAAATGGCAAGAGTCAGTAATCCCCTCTATTTCCTAGATATGGGAAATTAAGTCACAGACTAGAACCTGGTTCTCTCAGAGTCTGTCTATCATAGTAGTAAAGCACTCTCTGAGCCCTTGCCCTTCCCAAGGCAAGATACCCTCCCCAGGCACAGCTACCCTGGGAGTACAAAAGACTCCCAGGGAAGGCAAGCTGCTCAGTGTGACTTCTACTCCCTTTATCTGTGGGCTTCAGATGCAGAACCTGTGTGAATTTGACGAGGAGGAGACCAACACGAGGAACCAAGTTGTAGAAGACCTGAAGACAGCCCTCCGGACGCAGCCCATGAGGTGACCTGGACTGTACCCTGGCGATCACTCCCTTCCTTCTCTGCCCCCTCCCAGTGGCTCTGTCGTCCTGAAGCCTTGCACAGTGCTCTGCTCCAGGCTGGCCCTATTGGCCAAGGTCACTCTTGCAAAATTCCTTAAGATCCCCTTTTATCTTCTTTGCTTCCCAGTTCCCATTTCCCTCCTGGGTTGCTGGGAGTGTGTGGATAGGAGAGGAAATGATATGGGGAAGCGGACAAGCCTTGGGTCCCCAGACACTCTGAAAGGGGCATTGAGGGCAGGTGGTGTATAATAAAGGACTTTCTGAGAAAGAGTGGGCAGAGTGACCACTCAGAGAAAGAGGAGGGCATGGGTTGAGAAATCTTCCACGCACTAGGGGGCGATGTGGAGTCTAAGGGTGTGCTCTAGCCATCTAAAGCGGGAGCCAAGCAGGAAGGAAAGGGGATGGATGGGTGCCCCAAAGGCCACAGAATGCTTCTCCCCCTTCCTAGACCACAGTGGAGAGTCTAAAGGCAGCCAAGAGCCACAGAGTTCCTCACTTCTGGCTCTTCCCAGTGGTGTGCTTGAAGTGGCTTCTAGCATTGGATGAACCTACTATTAAATTCTCAGCAATCTTGCAAATGAGTTATTAGACTTACTTTTGATTACATTTTAAATTATATAAACTAGCGATTAAATAAATGATATTCAAAATAATATTGGTATACACCACTAATTACCCAATTATTTTTTTACATTTGCTGCTGCATATGTTCTTTCTACTAGGTATGTTCTTGAGTTTATGCCCATGATGCATGGTAAAGATAGTATAGAATGGTATATAATCAAAAGTTTATTTTAATTCCCCTTAATAAAATTGTGATTTTGAGAATCATATCACATCATTGTAGAAATTCTGTGCAATACAGAAAAGTATAAAATAGGGAAAAATAAAAAATACATATTGTTAACTTAAATTGAGAACATACTCTGTTGATATTTATGCAACATAAAATTCATAGAGATACATTTACATATTAATTATAAATAGTGGTTCTGAACTCATTTCATGACCATTTTCTCAGATCATTAATTACGCTACTGAATTAAGGTCTCTACAACTTACTGTTTTTTAATGTATTACCATAGATGTCTCACACACAGTCACACAGATAAAAGCTAAAGTCTTGCTTCCTGGAAATAATGGCTTTAAATAACAGCATAAAATAGACAAACAGAGTTGAAGAATAAGCCAATGCAATTAAAATAGGCTCACAAATATTAAAAAATGCAGGCGATAGCAATAAATGTGCTTTTTAACGCTTGAGCAGTGAGAGCTGGCAGCGGGTGTGATAAGCACTATAATCTTGAAGTACCGATGGGTGAAAATGATATTTTAGATATCTGCAGCAGCTCTAATTTGATATGAAAATAGCGGTGATTTATTTGGGTTGAAAAGTCTCTGATTCTGCTAGCAGTTCTGGGGTTGGTAGCCTCTATTCCTCGTTGGTGGAATGCTCATTTTCAGTTAGAGGTTATCCAAGATAAAGGTGTAGTTCCCTTTCCCCACAGAGGCCTTTGGACTCTGAGTGAATGCTTCCCAGAGGCTCTTTTTGGGAACACCAACTCCAGAGTAAGAGTAGCTGGGCTAAATGGCTGTAATGCTAAGAGGCTGAGCACAATCGAGATAAGGGTTGTTTTCCTGAGTCTCCTGAAAGGGAGCTTTCCAGCCTGGGTCCCTTGGCTCTGAGTCTAATGGCCTCCCCAGGCTGAAGTGTTTTCTTGTCACCTGTCTATAATTCCCTCAATACCCAGTCTGAATAGAGATGAGTCTTCAGGTTGACCCATGATAGTGATTATAATCCCCCCATCTTACGTATGCAAAGGACAGTCAGTGGTAGGCAAATTTAATGTGTGAAGTATCTTCTTATCACTGAGACCAAGTACCTGAGAAAGGCGACTGAAGGGAGAAAGGACTCTCAGAAGGTTCAGTCTGTGGTTACTCAGCTTTGGCTCTGGCCTGTGGGAAGGAAAACTCCACGGTTGCAGGAGTGGTGGCAGAGGCTGTTCCCTTCACAGTGGACAAGGAGGGAGAGGAAGAGTATGGAATATACCCTCCTGGGGCTCAGCTCCAGTGGCATACTTCTTTCAGCTATCCCCCATCTCCTAGGACCTCCAAAACTAGCTTTAGCAGCTGAGGACCGAACTTTCAATACAGGAGCCTTTTGGTGGGATACTACCATCATACACAGTATTTATAATATAAATAATCAGGCTGGAGAAGTAATTTAGTGGGTGGAGTCCTGAGTGGGTGGAGTCCTGGCCGTGCCAGCATGAGGACCTGAGTTCAGATCTCCAGCACCCATCTAAAAGGCACACATCTGTTAACCCCGGTGCTGAAAGGCAGAGATAAACGCTATGCCTGGAGCTGGCTGGCCAGCCAGTCTAACTGAATTGGCAAGGTCCAGGTTCACCAAGAGACCCTGACTCAGAAAACAGGGTAGAGGACAATAGAGGAGGACACCTGCTATTAATATCTCCCTTCTGCATGCACGCAACACACTGGTGTGTGTACACACACACAAGAACATACACAGTAAAAACTAAAATACAAATAAAACATAAGTCCTTTGGTGAGGGGTATCCATGGAGGTATAGGCAGGCTGGGGAAAATAAAAACCTGGAAGACGTGAGAATGAAAATTCAGTTCCAAATTTAAACGGAGTATGTTTTAGAAAAAAGTTTTCTGGTGTAATACAATCCCTGCTGCACAAGGAAGCTAAGTACATTGAAACTCAACTTGGGGTACATGTCATTGCTCCCAATAAGATGGGTTCTGGAGAAATGCTACCTGTGTTAGCTTAAGGGCCTAGGGGAGAATCTGGCCCAGTCTTGGTCATACAGATAGTGTAGAGGTTGGGCTACTAGCCACCTCTGGTGCTGGCTATGGGAGCTTGGGGAGCCCCTGACTGTAAGGGTCATTTAGGTTACCAGCCATTTCTGGTCCTGGCTGTGGGAGTTTGATATGGCCTGATGTAACAGATAACGCAGATCACTAGGTAGTTAATCATCTCCATTTCCCAGCTTTCTGGATGGAAGAAAAGGTTTTACATCCCTTGCCTTGGGAGGGCAATCTTGTGTGTTTAACACTGCTGGGTTTCCTGGAGATCTGTGGGCACAAGGACCTATGTGCTGTTCCCCCAACACTCTGGGGCTGGACAGATACTAAGCACCAGTTAGGAGCACTTCCTGCTCTCCCAGGGGATCAAAGTTCCGTCCCCAGTACCCACACTGGGTAGCTCACAACTGCCTTTAATTCCAAATCCAGGTATCTAATGCCTTTTCCTGCCTTCTCAGGCACCTGCACACCTGTGTGTGTGTACATACACACACACACACACACACACACACACACACACACAAATAAGTTTTTAAAAAGAATTTTTAAACTGTGAGTCTTCTGAAAGGATGAGATTTGGGGCCTATGGATAAACTCCTGAATGAGCCAGGAGACTGCTGTGGGTGGAGCATGGTGAATGGTGTGCATATAGAGTAGCTATTTGTAAAATGTGTGGGACACAAAAATAGGAAACTCCCTTTGGGCTCTGCTTAGATTCGTGACCCGCTTCATCGAGCTGGAAGGCTTGACCTGTCTGCTGAATTTCCTCCGGAGCATGGACCACGCCACCTGTGAGAGCCGCATCCACACCTCTCTCATCGGCTGCATTAAGGCTCTGATGAACAACTCCCAGGGACGGGCACATGTTCTGACACAGCCCGAGGCCATCAGTACCATCGCGCAGAGCCTGCGCACGGAGAACAGCAAGACTAAGGTTGCGGTGCTGGAGATCCTGGGTGCGGTGTGCCTCGTGCCCGGAGGCCACAAGAAGGTTCTGCAGGCCATGCTGCACTACCAGATGTATGCAGCTGAGCGCACTCGCTTCCAGGTGGGCAAAGGGTTGGTGGGTTGGGCCATCACTTGGGCATGGAAGGGCTGACACAGGGTAAAGCTGAGAGACTGGGAACCATATAAAGGAAGCTGGAGGGAAGGGACATCTTGCAGGCTGTCTGTCCACTCACGAAGGAAGAAAGACCTAGGACCCAGAGGCTTCTCTCGAAAGACATAAGAAATCGTATGTTCAGAGCTGTGGTCTGGCTTTCGAATAGATTTGTCCTCTTACTAAACTGTGGGACCCTGAGGCTGAAATACTGGTTTACTTCATGTTTTTGTGGCTCTGGCTATCTGAGATCAGCACCTGGCTCATGATAGGAGCCCAGACAAGAATTGTTGAGTACAGTTGCTGGGGGTCAAGATTTCAGGGCTGGATGAGTGCCAAATTTGCAGACACTGGACCAGCTCTGGGAAGGTGCTCCATGCTAGCCCCCTTCTTCTGTCTGACCTGAGCACAGTGCCTGGATAAGACTCAGTTGTTGGCCTGACATTGCACAATCTATGATTTATGAGCCAGGCTGTTGATCGGGCACCATACATTCACAGATGAGCAATTAGCCTGTGCAGAAAGTGACCCCTGGCCCTTTGCAAAAGATGCTAAACAGACTAAAAGTAGCATCCATGAGGTTGGGAAACTGGGCAGGAATGGCCAGGGACTGTCAGCAGCTGATGCAGAGTCAGAGAGCAGCAGTGGAACCCAAGCCCTGAGGGCTGAGCAGGAAGCCAGGGGGTGTGGAGATCTGGGGTGGACCCCATAAGTTGAGGAGGCATGATCAGGCCGAGAATGGAGCAGCTTCCTGGAAAGGCAGTAGAACAGGGGAAGAGGCTTCTCCGGTAGCACCCTCCCTAACTGTTCCTGTCTTCCTGTTAGACACTGCTGAATGAGCTGGACCGAAGTTTGGGTCGGTACCGGGATGAGGTAAACTTAAAGACAGCCATCATGTCCTTCATCAATGCCGTCCTCAATGCTGGGGCTGGAGAGGTGAGGCCACTTCCTTTTACTCTTGGACCTCAGGAACTATTTAAGTTTAGGAGCTTTCTAGGCAAATGACAGAGAGAAGGACGGAGGCATCTGGTTGGTGTGACAGCTGGGCCCGTTGTCATCTTCAGGTATCTTTAGAACATCTTACCTCCTTCACTTGGGACCATGGAAAGACAGATTGCACAAGTCTAGCCCCACTCCACCAAGGCCCCTGACTGCCAAGGACCCACAGTCCATCTTAGCAGTGGCTGTTTACATTGGGGTTAGGACTGATTCTGACTTTGCTCCCCACATGATTCTTTGGGGGTGTTGTCTAAGACTCAGAAGGTTCTGGGCAGTTTCCTTCAGCAGTAGCGTGGTGCATTGTGGGTCGGGCACAAATCTCCAATGAGGCTGACATGTCATGGCTGGGGAGGGCAGGTTGGAACTTCTTTGTGAGCAGAGAAAAACCTTTGGTCCTTCTTTCTAGAGACCCACTTTTGGACTGCTTTCTAAATTAGCTAGTCATATTCTTCTAGGAGGGTTAGAAAGAGTGACTTCTGGTTTCCCTTCTTCTGAGGACAGAATGGAATTCCCAGTCCCTTATGACAGTAATACTAGAAAAACCTGAAAACTGCTGAAGTCTCAGGTTCTAAGGCAAGTGAATGTCCCAGTCAAGTTCAACCCAAAGGACAAAAGCAGCCAAGAGAGACATTGACAGTCTCTCCTCTTCCCTCCCTCTTGCCAGAATGCCTGTGTGTTCATGTGTGTGTGTGTGTGTGTGTGTGTGTGTGTGTGTGTGTGTGTGTGTACATGCAGTTCTCCTTACCTTAGTTATATCAGATATTCTAGGAAATAATCTATTCCTCAGATGGTGACATCATGTGACTTTGTCAGTACCAGCTTTTTAAGACTCTCATTTCCCCTGATCTGTTGGTAGTCATACCATGCCAGGAAAATTTTAAGACTATGAACTGTCTTAGTTACTTCTCTGTTGCTGTGATAATACACCATGACCAAGAAAAATTAAGGAAGAAAGAGTTTATTAGGCTTACAGTTTCAGAAGGTTAGAGTCCATGACCATCATGATGGTTGGCATGGCAACAGGCAGGTACTGAAACAATATATGAGAGCTCACATACTTATCAGCAATTGGGAAAAAGAAAGAGAGCTGATTGGGAATGGTGTGGATATTTTAAACCTCTAAGCCACTCCCAGTGACACACCTCCAACAAGGCCACACCTCCCGATCCTTCCCAAATAGTTCCACTAACTGGAGACCAATCATTCAAATACATGAGCCTATGGGGGCTGTTATCATTCAAACTACTACATTCCACTCCTGGCCCCCATAGGTTTATGGCCATCTCATAATGAAAAATGCATTTAGTCCAACTTCAAAAATTCCTGTAGTCTTTCATAGTCTCAACATCGTTTAAAAGTCCAAAGTCTTTTCTGAGAATCAAGGAATTCTCTTAACTTTTTACAACCCCTATAAAATCAAAAGGCAAATTACATACTTCCATCATACAGTGATATATATATATATATATATATATATATATATTATCATACAAGAATATATATTACCACTCTAAAAGGGAGAAATGGGGCATGAGGAAATACTGGACCAAAGCAAGACCAAAATCCAGTAGGGCGAACTGCAAATCCTATCACTCTCTGTCAGATGTCAGAGGGACTAGACGGCTCTTCCCTCCAGCTTTGCTGGCTGCAGGACACTTGTCTCTTTGGGCTGCAACTTTCCTTGGCAGACATCCCAAGACTCTGGCATCTCCAGCATCGTGGGTTCTCCAGTGCAGTCTGGACTTCTCCTTCACAGCCTCACACAATGGCTTCTCTGGGCCTCTATACAGGAACATTCTACACACACACACACATACACACACACACACACACACACACACACACACACACACACACACAACTTCAGTGGATTTCCTTAACTGAGGAGGAAGATTCCATAACCCCTTTACTCTTATATCTTTCACAACTCTAGATCCAGAACCAAATGGTGATGCTACCAAGTTAGGCAGCCTCTTTGGAATGGAACCTGACCCCTCCTTGAATTCCATTTGCATAAGGCTTGATTTGCCGCTCCATTTTAGGACCACAAACTCTGCTCTCACCCCAAAGATACCTCTCCTTTTATTCTATTTCTCTTTCTCTTCCTTGGCATAAGCCTTGGCTCCAACATTAAATTTCTGGGTGCTCTTTTCTCCTCAAACTTTACATTTGGTATTTCTTTTTGTTTCCCTTCTTCTTCTTCTTCACTGTAGAGCTGCCTAAGGGTGATCACTAATAACCACAAGACAGTCAATATTAAAATCTGCCTTAAAATCTCCCCTGCCAAGTGAAATCAATCCAAAACTCTTCAATCTATCAGATTCTTGGGGCAAGGGAAAACAGCAGCCACATTTTTTGCCAAAATATCGTGAGAATGGTCTCTAAGCCAGTTGCTAATATTGTTCTCTTCTGAAACCTCTTGAGCTGAATCTCCATGGTCCACATTGTTTGTAGCACTATTGACTTCCAAACCCCAACTAGCGTGGCCTGGTAAGCCCCACTTACAGAATTCAACCATGTTCCTAGTTCAAAGTTGCAAAGTCCAAAGAACATCATGGTCAGGCTTGTCACAGTAATAGCCCACTCCTTGGTACCAACTTTTGTCTTAGTTACCTTTTTGTGCTATGAGACACCTGAGCAAGGAAACTTATATGAGAAACAGTTTGCTGGAGCAAACAGTTTCAGAGGGGAAGTCCGTGGTCATCATGGTGTGGAGCACAGCATGAGGCAGGCAAGCGTGGTGCTGGAGCAGAAGCTGAGAGCTTACATATGATTCACAAGCACAAGGCAGAGAGAGATAACTGTGAATGATGTGGAATAATGAAACCTCAAATCCCACCCCCAGTGACACACCTTCTCCAACAAGGCCACACCTCCTAACCCTTCCCAAACAGTTCCACCACCTATGGACCAATCATTCAAATATATGAGCCTATGGAGGTCATTATCATTCAAACCGCCACACCAATCCCACAGATAAATAATACTAAGCCACTTTTACAAATGAGGAAGCAAAGACATGGCCAAGGGCACGAAATTAGAAAGCAGATCAGGAAAATAGCCAAGTCCCTGCCCTGTTCTTCTGCAGGAATACTCGTTGATACCAGAGGGCAAGTGAACACTGACTGGGGAGTGAAGTGGAAGGAACAGGGGCTAGTTGGCAGACTAGCTTTAGAGAAATAGCAAGGTGACAGGCAGTCTCTGGAAGTGGTTCTAGATGATCTGGCTGCACAATGTGATGTGGGACTATGGCTGAGGTGGGTGCTGACGGAGTCTGTGGGTGTTCCTCTTGGTCACGAGATGAGCCACTGAGTCTGGTCCTCCCTTGGTGACCCTCAGGATAACCTGGAATTTCGCCTACATCTCCGGTATGAGTTCCTGATGCTGGGGATCCAGCCAGTGATTGATAAACTCCGACAACACGAGAATGCCATCCTGGACAAGTAAGGCCACAGTGACCCAGACCCACCATAAACCTGTGGTTATAGCTCCTCTTGATGGGGCAGCTAGGACCTTAGAAAAGGCTGTTTTCTTCTCCTGGGGACCAACTACCATAGGAAGCCTAGTTTTAGAATCAGTACTCTGTGAGGCAGGTAAACCCATGCTGGCCTATAACATCTGTGATGTTATAGACAGGTGAACCCAGTGGTCCCTAATCAAGGTAGACAATCTTCTGGGAGACATTTAGAAATCGGTGGGTGTCCTTTGGTTTTCAACCTTGTCAGGGAAAGTATTGCTGACGTTTGTGGTTTTGAAGGGGCAGCAATGCTAAATGTCCAGCTCTACAGAGAACTGCCTCACCCCAAATGTGTGCTGTAAATACTCTGAGGATCAAAATACATGATCATGTTCTTACGTGTCACCAGTGGGCCACACTGGTTCTGTCTCACTCACTTGTGCAAGCCACTTTGTTACATTGGGTGTTGAGTAGAGGGCAGGGGGAGCTCAGCAAGTGTGAGCTCTTACTTTGCAAGTGCGAGGAACTGAGTCTGGATCTCCAGCACCCAGGTAAAAAGCCAAGTGTGGCTGTGTGGGGGCCTGAAACACCAACACTGTAGCAGGGGAGACAGAAGGATTGCTGGGGCTTTCTGGCCACCACCAGCCTCGATCCAGGCTCAGCAAGCGACCCTGGATCAAGGGAATAAGGCCGAGAGAGACAGAAGGGACAGCCAACCAACACCATCCCTTGGTCTCCAAAAGAACACATAATACATATGTGCATACAGCACAGACACACACAGATGCAGACACACAGACATACAGACACACACACAGACACACACACACAGACACATACATACATACACACACACACACACACACACACACACACACACACACACACACACACACACCAGGGTGAGGGAGAAGGAGACGAAAGAATCATTCATTTTTATGTGGAAAGGGGGCAGTGTTTCCATGGAGAATAAGGGAGAGATTTGCTTTGAGGACTATGTTGGAGATGATATGGTAATACCAGGAAGACAGATGGAAGAGAGTGGTCCTTGAAAGTGGGTGATTTTATCCTCCAGGAGGTACCTAGCAGTGTCCAGAGGTGTTTTGAGTTGGCAAGTTGGGAGTGGAGCCTCTGTGTTTTTGAGACAGGGTTTCATGCTATAGCCCAGACTAGATACAGCTCAGGCTGGTCTCAAATTCATGATCCTTCTACCTTAGCCTCCCGAGTGCTCAGATTGCATATCTAATCCATCACGGTGGGCTTGGGCAGAGCGTCTACTGACATCTTACGGGTAATGGTCAGGGATGCTGACGAATAACCTGGAGCAGACAACGCAGCTTCCCATCACCAAGGCCAACTGTGCCTAACAAGTCAACAATGTCAAAGTGAGAAATGCGGATCTGTGGTGACTGGATCTTGACATGATCACCCTAAAGGAAGACTGTGAAGTCTTATCACGGAGATGGGGGTCGGCTTATAGTGTATAGACTCTTTCTGGTCTTGCCTTAGCCTCACCTGAATAAACTTTCAGCTAGTCAGTGGGATATTGAATGGGTTGGACCCCTCCACCAGGGATGTTCTAGCTTTAATAACACTTTCTCTGTACCCCTATTTACCCCCTCCTATCTATCTAGGCATTTAGACTTCTTTGAGATGGTCCGGAATGAAGACGACCTGGAGCTAGCCCGGAGGTTTGACATGGTGAGGTGCCTCTGGGGTGGGACAGTTGTATGAGGTCCTAGGAAGTCCCACGACCACTGCTCCAGATCTTCGCTTAAAGTCAGTCCCATGCTGGCCGGATCCCCAGTGGTACCCTGTGGCCAGGCCCTGTTTCTGAAGGAACCCTGGTGGTGTGCTTGCTCTGGGGGCCTCACCGCATGAGCCATACCTGGTCATCTGCCCCAGGAAACAAGAAACCCCAAAGTAAGACAGCCAGCTTGTGAGTGAACATACTCAGCCTCGAGTCCTGTCCCCGGCTGGCTTTTCCCTGCTGCCCCCTAATTTCCCAAGTTGCCTCTTTCTATCCCGAGCCAGATGGTGCTTAGCGAACCAAACCTTTTCATCTGGGCCTCACAGGCTCAAAATACGCACATCGCCCTTGCTTACGTGTATCATGCGATCCTACATAGCCAATAGCCTCATTTGGGGCAGGGCTACCACCCATACACACTCACAAAGCCTGGGATTGCAGATAAGGAATCAGAGGTTAGAGAATTCACCAGGTTACTAATTGTCCCGTACCTAGAGCGGATCTGGGCCTTGAACTCCAGGCCATCTGCTCCCTTGAAGCATCTATGCCCCCTTCCTTCCCTTAGTGTGGCTCAGCTGTTCCTAGGCAGGGTGGTTTTACTCCTGCCTCTCCATGAGGCATTGGTCAAGCATGGACATGCTTTGCATGTCACAACTTGGGGAGGGAGAAGGGAGGGGACCATTGGCATCTAGGGGGCAGTCACTAGGGACAGCACTAAACATTCTTCAAGACATGGAATGCCTCACCCTGCACCAAAGGATTATCTGCTCCAAGATGCCAGGGTTGCTGAGGTGGGGAAACCCGTCTGTATGATCCCTACCACCACCCCTGCTTCATCCTTTTTGTCCCCGGATGATAGTCAGGAAAGGGGAGCTCCTCCCCGGAGAGGGATGGAGCTGGGAGGACAGAAATAGTAGCTCCCAGCCCTTTGTCTCTTCCTCGGCTGTCTGTCCGGCTCTGCCCTTCACTGTGGCCTAAACCCTCCAGGTTCACATCGACACGAAGAGTGCCTCCCAGATGTTTGAGCTGATCCACAAGAAGCTGAGGCACACGGAGGCCTACCCCTGCCTCCTCTCTGTGCTGCACCACTGCCTGCAGATGCCATGTGAGTACCCTGCTCACACCACTGCTCTCTCGGACCTTGGTCTCCATCTACCAGGTGGGGGTGAGTCTTTGATGGGGAGCTCGCTGGGCCTGGAACAAGTCCCTCTGTGCTGGCCTTCAAGAGGCCCAGTGACTCAGGTTCCTCCCTCCTTGGGTTGCCTCATGCCACCCTGGGGGTGGAGCTAAGTACATGGTTGGAGCAACACCAGCCTTGCAGTCCAACAAGCTGCCGTTTGATCATGACAAAAATGTATCTTCTGTGATCTGTTGATGGCAGGTACATTGAGTCTTCTTGTCATTTGCAAAAGGAAGTTTCATGTTTAGAGAAACAGAACAGACATGCAATGCTCATGTTGCTTTGATTGTTTTGACTGTAGTGTGTGATTGTGTATGCAAGTGTGTGTACATGTGTGTACATGTGCATGTGTGTGTACATGTACATTCATGTGTGCACCTGCACATGTGTGAGCATATGAGTGCCAGAAGTCAATATTAGGTGTTCTTCAGTCACTCCCCACCTTATTTTTTGAGACAGGGTCTCACTGAACCTGGAGACCACAGATTCAGGTAGACTGGCTGGCCAGGGAGCCTCAGGGCTCCTCCCACCTCTGCCTCCCCAGCCCCTTTATATAGATGCTAAGGATGGAACTTGGGTCCTAACGCTTGTGTGGCCAGCTCTTTACCAGGCTGACTCATCTCCCCAGCCTCATGCTTGCTTTGTTTTTAAGCTTTAGCATTCTTGCTTACTCCTACTCTCTTTATAGACAACAAAGAGCATCTTGGGAGCAGGTGGCTGAGTTCTCAAGATCCATGTGTTCATGGGTAATAGTATGAGAATAAATTATTCAAGATTACTCATCGTTGCCCAAGAACGTAATTGGAAATGAACCTCAGCTGCATCCAGCTTTCCAAAAATAGGATATTTTGAAAATTTGTTTGGTCCTCTGTAACCATCAGCCTAATCAGGATCGCCAAAGTCACGATGGTGGGGGCAACAATTACAACTTACTGTGTTCCAACTTGGGGCACATCTGATGGGAGCTTCTTAGCACACTGTTGCTGAACCTCAGCACAGCCTGCATGCTATTACTTCTGAGTGGGTTCTTCACATAGAGTTGTTGTTTTTCTTGGTTTGGGGTCAGTCTTTAGAGGAAGCATGTAGCTGGGAGCTGCCTGCACACCGCATTCCCCAGGAACAGCAAACTGACAAGCTAACAACATGGTGTGGGGAGAATGGTAAGGGGAAGACAAAGACACCAGGGAGCCACGCCAGGGAGCCACGCCAGGGAGCCACGCCAGGGAGCCACACCAGGGAGCCACGCCAGGGAGCCACGCCAGGGAGCCACACCAGGGAGCCACACCAGGGAGCCACAGTTCTCCAGACTCAGCCCAGGGGCTGCACAAATGGCTGGCAACTAAAGGCCCCTGCTTCTTGAGTTCAGGTTTCCAGAACACACGTTTGGTGTCACACAAATACTTGTAACTCTAGCTCCAGGGGATCTGACAACTTTTCTGGTCTTTGGGGACACACACAGTCATGTATAACACACACACACACACACACACACACACACACACACACGGAGGGACAGAGAGAGACATATATAATATACACACAGATATATATATATATATATATATATATATATATATATATATATATATATATATAATACACACACACAATTTTTTAAAATCTCAAATTCAGCCCAGATCTTCATAGAAGCTGCTGGGATCTGGTTTCTTCCGCTCCCAGAGGCTCCCTGTTTGGTGGGCCATAAGCAATGTGAATGGGCTCCTCTCTTCTGCCTCTAAATGGGGCTTTGAAGACACAATTGGCTAGCTTGCAGGCAGAATTTGATGTCAGGATTAAAATAATTTTTCCTAGTGGCCATTAAAGATGAAGCGACCCAGGAAGGAGAGGTAGTGGCTCTTGTGTAGAAAAGAAGTCCACACCCAGGTGGACGGTGATACCTGAGGATGAGAAGAAGCCTTTGCCTCCATAGTTCAAGGTCATCCCCACTGAGAAGTCTCCCTGGGTTCACTCAGCCCTTCTTCAACTCATCCTGATGCCCTTAGCACATATATGGGACCAGCTTCCATTCATCTTTTTCTGTAAAGTGGAAACAAAGATAATCAAGAAATCTTGTGTTATGTTTTCCCTGGAGACTTCATTATCGAGCCTGTTATATTTTCAAATAGATGCTTTTTATAGACAGTAGAAAAAGCCATTCGCAGGCCCAGGGCACAGTATGCCCAGGGTCTGAAAAAGAAAGAGGAAGCACTTTGCGCTGTAGAGAAATGTTAGGAGGGTTTCCCGGGTCATGAAAGGCCATCTGCAGATGATGAGGAGTTGACTAGATTGTGAGTCTCCATGCCTGGCAGCAGCACGGCCTCTTCTGTCAGACCAGGAGCTTCCCGGGACGGGGAGGGCTTGCCTTGCTGGCCTGAGCCTAGGCAGTCATGGCAGAGCAAGGACTCCAGGGGTTCGCGGGCTCAGGACAGCTCCAACGCCTTCTGTCCCTCAGACAAGCGGAACGGTGGCTACTTCCAACAGTGGCAGCTCCTGGACCGAATCCTCCAGCAGATCGTCCTCCAGGATGAGCGGGGCGTGGACCCTGACCTGGCCCCGCTGGAAAACTTCAATGTCAAGAACGTCGTCAACATGTGAGTTACAGCTGGTCTCTGACCTGGCCTCTGCCAGCTCTGCTTCTCTCCCTCTGGGCTCCCCTAGCAAAACTTCAGCTCCCTCTCTAACCCGTGTGAGACTTCAGAAATTCTGTTCTGTAGTGTATAGAAGCCCCTGTCCAGTGTGGCAGCTGGGTTAGTTACTCTTCTTGTTTGTGTGGCAAAATACTTGGACAAAGCAGAGGGAGGGAGGGAGGGAGGAAGGGAGGGGGAGGGAGGAGGGAAGAAAGAAAGGGAAAAAGGAAGGAAGGGAAGGAGGGAGGGGAAGAAGGAAGGAAGGGAAGGAGGGAGGGGAAGAGGGGAGAAGGGAGGGAGGGAGGAAGGAAGGAAGGAAGAAAAGAAGGGTGGGTTTCTTTCGGCTCATAGCTGAGTGTATAATCCATCTGGCCACAGGATCTTGAGGTTGCTTATCAGGGTGCAGAGAGAGAGATGATGTGGTGCTCAGCTGGCTTTTTCCTCTGTGTGGCCCAGGTCCCTAGCCCATGGAATGGTACTGGTGGGTCTTCTTTCCTCAGTGAACCCAACCTAAGAAATTCCTCACAGATATGCCCAGAGGTCTGCCTCTTTGGTGACTCTAGATCCTGTCTCTTGACATCATCTTCGACAGTCAAGATTACCCATGGCAGCAGCCATTATTTGGTCTATGAGTATTGGACATACATGGCAAGTGTAACCGAGAGACCGGATTCTTCATTTGTCTCATTTAAATGTGAAGAACTCCATGTCATGAGACTGCTGGTGACCGTGCTGGACAGTATGAGCGTGTGTTACACTCTCAACTCTGTTCTCCATGGTCCACTACAAGGCTTAGCCAGAGGGACTAAGAGCATTTACACAGAGCACCTGCCTGTAGACTATAGGTCATGAGCCAGCCCAGTCCTCCAGTTAGGGCTGAAAATTGTTTTGTTTCTCCTTTATTTATTTATTTATTTATTTATTTATTTATTTATTTATTTATTTATTTATTTATTTTGGAGTGTGTGTACATATGTCATGTGCATACCTGTATATGCATGTTCACATGCGTATGCATGCACATGTAGGATGTGCATATGGAAGCCAATGGGCAATCTCGGATACTACCCTCAGGTACATTATCCATCTCCTCTGAGATGGGGTCTCTTGTTGGCCTGGAACTCCCTAATTAGGCTAGGCTAGTCAGTTAGAGAGCTGCAGGGACCTGCCCATCTCCACCTCCCTGTGCTGGGACTACAGGTGTGCACCACCTCACGCCTTACTTAGCAGGTTCTGGGGATCAAACTCACGTCTTGAGCTTTACCCCCTGAGCTATTGCCTCAGCATGTCCTTATACTTCACACCAACAAACCCAGGACCGTGTGATGGCCTCAGTGCACAGTGCACATAACACCAACAAACCCAGGACTGTGTGACAGCCACAGTGCACAGTGCACATAACACCAACAGACCCAGGACTGTGTGATGGCCACAGTGCACAGTGCACATAGCACCAACAGACCAGGACCATGTGACGGCCTCAGTGCATATAACACCAACAGACCCAGGACCGTGTGACGGCCTCAGTGCACATAACACCAACAGACCAGGACCATGTGACGGCCACTGTGCACAGTGTACAAAACACCTAAATACCAACGCTGGCTCTTTACAGAAGGTTGGTGGCCACTGACATGGGACATGGCCATTTGAACATTAACCAATTGCATGAGTTGTCAGAGCCCGAGACCTTTTACAGAGTGTTCTGGAAGACACACAGAAACCATTCATGTTTACATTGGTGAGCTAATAATAAGACCTACCTTAATGTCCTGGGTATTTTTAATTAATTTTTTTATTTAACTTTGATATGAGTTTGAGCTAATTGTCCTTCCAGGGACAAATTGCCTTCCTGATTTTGCATTCTAAAGCCAAATGCAAAGTGGATTTTAAACGACTCTCATTTTATTTGCACAAATGATCAAGAGTTGATTCCGTCCAACCCCTAACTGGTTTGTTGCTCAAGTACAGCTAGTAAACTAATCACACGGTGGCTTCAGTTGGTTTTCTGCAAACTCTCTGTATTATTTAGTGAGGAAACGTTTCCTGTGGCAGACATGATGATTCCTGGGGTCTAGCAAAGCCTCTGTGTCTTCTTGGACTGCAGAAGTCTTTAAAATCACTTTAAGCTACTACAAATGGGAGGGCTGGTCCCACATATGAACCAGCATATGAGACCTGATTTAGCTTTAAAGGTCTCTCCTCTGAGGCCCCAGAGGTCAGAATAGGAAAGGGAAGGTGGTATATATGCATAGATGTGTGCATGTGCACGCCTATGCATGTGTGTGGTATAGCTGGCCTTTTCTCTTCTTGTCTTGGTTCCCTTTCTCCTCTGAGTGTGTCTGTGTCCCAGATCTACTGGATAACACAAGTTTCTGATATCCCTCATGATGCAGCTGGGGACAGGAGGCAGGAAGGAGGAAGGGGAAGGGTCTTAGAGATCTTAACTGACGGGCTGTGTAATAACAGGCCTCCTGCTTGTTGGGTGTGCACATGAGTACATTGGGGTCCTCTAGAGTTCCTTGCTAAGAGCCTTTCCCTATAGAACCCAAAGCATGGACCATGCAAGAGGTTCCCCACCCCCATCAAGCTGGCTGTCTATTGCTTCTCTGGCAGCACACACTGGCCTAGAGTTTGATGTTTCCAGTTATCTGCTAAATGGACCCCTGGGCTCCATAGACAAATGACATCAGCCCCATTCAACCACAAGGGCCCAAACTGCCATCTGCTTCACTCACACAGACTGTGTCAGCAAACTCTTGGGGTGCCAACAGGTCCCAGCACAGCCATGCTGTCTGAGCTGATTAGCCCTTGTTCACCATCTGCATTTGCCTGGCCCCAAGTAGAACCAGTCTACCCTGCACCCCTCCCCAGACCAGCGAACATAATCAAGACTCTGTCCATGCCCAAGGAACCACTTCTTTGGGTGGTAAAAGATGTAGCACCCCATTGACCACATTTAGCAACCCTCCAAAGAAATCTCACCATGGGCCAGCAAGATTGTTTAGCAAGTGTAGACGCTTGCTGCCAAGCCTGATGGCCTAGGTTCAATCATGGGAATCACATGCTGAAAGGAAAAGGAGAGTTTAATAAACCTGCAAAGCTGTCCTCTCTGATTCCACATGCATGGAATAGAAAAATAAACAAATGTAAAAATGTAATGATAACTGGGCTGTCACGATGGGATTCAATCCCTCACAACTTTAGGGTCTGAGGAAAGGCTAATTTTAACACCTGTTAGAAGAGTTTGTTATGAATGAAGCTGTCCTGGGTCTCAGATGTGCCCACAATCATGCTCCATCACTCCCCTGCTCTGTTGGGCAGATAGCTTCCCATGCCCTTACATGTTAGGCTGACGATTCTGGCTCTTAGATGTGTGTGCGTGTGTGTGTGTGTGTGTGTGTGTGTGTGTGTGTGTGTGTGTGTGTGTGTGTGTATAAGTGTGTCAGTATGCATATATTTATGTGCATGTACTACAGACCGCCTGAGTTCAGTCTATCTAGCACTTACCTCTAATTCCTATCAACTGTCACACAGGGAGTTGAATTGGAAATGACTTGGGGTTCCTTCCTGTTCTCATGGTCCATGAGGACACAGAGTGAGAATGGGCAGGAATGGGGACCTGGAGAGGCATGTGAGAAGCCTGTGTCTAGACAGCTCAGAGATGAGGCTCTATCTCTGGGGAATAGAGATGCCTGTCTTCCAGGGAGAGGTGAGATAACATCTTCCACTTCTCCACAGGCTCATCAATGAGAACGAAGTGAAGCAGTGGCGGGACCAAGCAGAGAAGTTCCGGAAGGGTGAGAGGGTCCGCCTAAACCGGCTGCACCCACTTCCTGCACCCGTGCCCACCCTGCCTGGGACCCCATCTCCTCCCTCAGAGAAGTCATACCTGCTCCCTCTCCTCTCACTTTCCCGGGGGTCCCGTCCCCTCCAGAACACATGGAGCTCGTGAGCAGGCTGGAGAGAAAGGAGCGGGAATGTGAGACAAAGACACTGGAGAAGGAAGAGATGATGAGGACCCTGAACAAGATGAAGGACAAGCTGGCTCGGGAGTCCCAGGAACTGCGCCAAGCTAGGGGACAAGTGGCAGAATTGGTAGCCCAACTCAATGAAATCTCAGTACGCGTACACGGGCATCATCCAATTCCCATTCCTGTAGTTCAGCCAGCTCCCTGAGTTTCGGGTTAGAGTGGGCAGCGCAAGTGTGGGGGGAAGAGAAGAACCCCAAGATGAAGGAGAAGAGAAAGGGGGACCTTGAGCCACAACCCAAGTGGCTCGTTAGTCTGTGTGGGTGAGCCCTTTATGTCAACAAATTCAGGATGGGATGACACCGTTCCCCGAAGTGTATCTTGCACAGGAGTGCATGTAGAATTCCTGCCCCTTCCTTCTGCCTGGATGTCTCTGTGCAGCAAGTAGCCTGCACCACTGCATGCATGCATCCAGATGTTTTGCTTTGGTGGTTGTGACTTTGGTTGCCTAGTGTCTGTGTGTATGTTTAACTTAGTGTTTGTGTGTGTGTGTGTGTGTGTGTGTGTGTGTGTGTGTGTGTGTGTTCGTACATGTGTGTGCCTTTATGTGTGTGTCCGTATCTGTGTGTGTGCATGTGTACATGTGTGTCTGTGTATGTGTGTCTGTCTGTGTATGTGTATCTATCTGTATCTGTGTGTGTGTTCGCTGTTTGAGATGCAGAGAGAGAAATGGTGTCTCAATGTACATGAATGATTGAAGAAGGTTCAGTAGGTACAAAATGAGGATAACGTGGAGACTCGGTTAGCTTGAGTACTGACGGGCACACCATCTTGCCTTTTTTGTCTTCCAACAGACTGGCCCAGTGTCTTCCCCACCTCCCCCTGGAGGTCCACTCACCTTGTCTTCCTCCACAACAACCAATGATCTGCCTCCACCCCCACCCCCACTCCCCTTTGCCTGCTGCCCACCCCCACCCCCACCGCCCCCTCCTCCCGGAGGGCCTCCTATCCCCCCAGGTGCTCCGCCTTGCTTCAGCTCAGGCCTGCCCCTGCCTCAGGACCCCTTCCCCAGCAACAGTGCCCCACTCAGGAAAAAGCGCATCCCCCAGCCTTCACACCCACTGAAGTCCTTCAACTGGGTCAAGCTGAATGAGGTAAGTCGCTGAGGGACCGACGGGCAGTTCCCTGTCCTGCACCTTGCACTTCGCACAAGTCATCTTGATTCTCTGTTTGGTCAGGTGTTAGGGTGGGCATGGTGGGCACTGATGAGGGGCTTGCTGGAGTCAGGTGGCTCGCTGTCCCCTCTAAACACCAACTGGAGGAAATGTTCAGTGCAGACCTTGTGCTTCCTGTCAAAGTCACTTGCAATGAACCTGTGTGTGCCGGGGGTGAATGGAGAAGCAGGCATTAGGAGCTAGGGAGATGGCGCGGCGGACAAGAGAGCTTTCTCTGTGAGCGTGAGGAGCTGAGTTTGAACCCCATCATCCACATAAAAAGCTAGTTATGGCTGTATGTGTTCTTTTTTTTTTTTTTTTTTTTTTTTTTGGTTTTTCGAGACAGGGTTTCTCTGTGTAGCTTTGCGCCTCTCCTGGAACTCACTCGGTAGCCCAGGCTGGCCTCGAACTCACAGAGATCTGCCTGGCTCTGCCTCCCGAGTGCTGGGATTAAAGGCGTGCGCCACCACCGCCCGGCCGCTGTATGTGTTCTTAACCCCAGCATTGAGGGACAGAGACAAGAGGATTCCAGGAGCTTGCAAGCCAGCTGGGCCTAACCAAAGTGGCAAGCTTTCGGTTCAGTGAGAGACCCTGCCTGAGAGAATGGGGCAGAGGTGATGAAGGAAGAAATGGAGTTGCCTCCTGAGAACGTTGGATCTGACTGATTAGGATGTGTAGCCTGAAGTGCTTACAGAGCACTTGCTTTTACTTACTCAGCCCTAACCAATCCTAGTGTGCCTCTGTGTTGACCATGGAAATCACTTCCCGGGTCTGTTACCGTAGTTTGATTGTCCATCCTGGTCTCTAAGATCCTTCTATTTCTGGCTTCCCAGTCTGGGTGGAAACATGGAGTGTGAATACTGCCCCCTCCATCTCCTGAGTTACAGAAGCATTAGAGCTGCCTGTAACAGCATTTCACAGCTAGACCCGTAAGGCTCCAACCTTCTCTAGGCAGCAGCTGCAACTTGCACATGCTGCTCTGCAGTGAGAAAGCCAGGGGCACGTGTGCAGGCAAAGAACATTCCAGAACCTAAAGCCAGAGGCTGTGTGGGAAGCAAAGCATGTTAGTTTGTTGACATGGTCAAAAAATGTTTAAACTCTCACACTTTCAACTTATAAATTGTTTTTTAAAATGTAGCAAGTTAGGGGCCAGTGAGATGCTCATTGTACAAAGGTGTTGCTGCTAAGCCTGAGAACCCAAGTCGGACCCCTGAGACCATGAGGTGGAAGGAGAGAACTGACTCCTGAAAGTTGACTTCTGACCCCTTGATATGTGTGCCATGGCCTGTGTGACTCACCCCAAAATAAAAAAAATGTAAAAATAATTTTAGTAAATGTGAAGGACTTAGATAGATAACTCAATTGGAAAAGTACTCGTCATGCAATTCTAAGGACCTGAGTTCGATCTCTAGCACTCATGTGAAAATAAAGAATAAAGAAAAGGAGAATTAATTGAACATGGTAGCATGTGCCTGATCCCAGCACTGAAGGGGCAGTGACAGGAACGTCCCTGAGGCTTGACTGCCAGTCAGCCATGTAAGAAACCCTGTAAAGGGGATCAGCTCCTGAGGAACAACACCTGCAGTTGACCTGGTCCACACTTGCACAGTACACACATGTGCATGCACACACATATGTGTACCCACACATGACATGTATTAAATTACAGCATGTGGCAGGGATTAAGAAAATACAGTCAAGGACTGGTAAATGCCTCGGCAGGTGAAGTGCTGGCTGTGTAAGCCTGACGGCGTGAGTTCAGTCCCAGAAACCACTGTAAGGGTGGAAAGAGGGGACCTGACTCTACAAAGTTGTCCTCTGACCTTTGCATGAACACACTTCGCATACATCACACACAACAACAACAGTAAAAGAAGAAAATACAGGCATGACCGTCAGCAGTTTCTCTGTACTGTCGTGATGCTGACCTCCGTGCTTGGGGTTTCTCTCTGGTCCAGGATTTATAAAGGCTACATGATTCCTTAGGGACCGTGAGTAGGGTCGTGTACCCATCCTATGTGTAGAAGCACACTGAGTGATGTTTGAGAGCCCACTATTCAATCCCAAACTTTTGATTCCATGACAGGGCAGATGATTTAATTATTTGACATTCAGCTTCCTGTCTGTAAATTGGGGGGTGGGGTCATCACAATGCCCTCCAAAGGATAGTTGTGAAGATTGACTGATATACTATTTAGAGAGCACTCTGGCATGGAGAGTCTTAATGATGTGAGATTAGTTATTATTCATGGTGTTTTCCACATGTACTCTAAGTATGTCACCATGATTCTCATGTCAACAAAGTTGAACTATGCTTCCCTTAGACTCAGTTTCCCATTTGGGCTATGGGGTTGAAATACTATCCTTCCATTTGCCCACAGGTCACATAATAGAAAGGCCAGAAATGTCAGTCAGTGGATCTGCTCAGCCCCAAAGGCAGCATTCTGTGAGGGAACTGTCCTGAAGCATGGTCCTGGGAAAAGGCTGCGTGTGACTTCTGTGGCTATCTCCAGGGGGTCTGAAGTCCCAGGAATCTAGGCTAGAGATGACAGAGTGTTGGAAAAATTAAATCGGAGAGTTATCATCCAAGGTGGATATACCAGGGAGGTTTGCTCTGACCTCCACAAGAATACAAGGGACTGGAATCTTTACTCTTATGGGCATCCTTTCCCCACCCCTACCCATGTGCAGGAGACACTGGGTTCCCAGATCCCCCATTGCCTCTGTTTGCTCCTCTCCCTGCCATCCTGACTCAGTTCCCCATCCCATCCTCTCTCTATGCCCCCCATGTCTTCCTTTCCAGGACCCAAGTTTCTCTCCCTAGCCCCTTCCTCTATCCTACATATGCTCTTAAATGTACACACACACACACACACACACACACACACACACACACACACACACACATAGAGCGGTTGTTTCCACCGTGAAAAGAATGCGTCTGTGTTGGCTTTGGCCAGTTGCCTACATCCCTTGCTGCTGTGAGTTTCCCAGTCCAGCATTCCACATGAGGGTCCCTGGCTTTCGGAAGGCCACAGGAATGTCTCCTCCCTCTTGACTCTGGCCTAGCCTCCCCTTTTCAGAGTTTAAGAAAATATAAGTGAGGAAAAGGTAGACTGTCTCAAATCTGAGGAGGAGCCGTACGTAGCAAGGGGTGTTAGGATGGTGGCCTGATAGGCCTCTGGACAGGTGAGAGTAGGTGACTGGGAGATTGTTGCTCCAAAGACAAATGCTGGAGAGGAGACAAGGATTCTTGGAGGAGGGGTTGTCAGTGAGGAGGGGTGCTCCCCCATTCCTTGCTTGTCCTCTGGACCATCAACACGGTGTAACAAGGTTGCTGGAGCAGTGTGGGCTTCTAGAGACCCTAGCACAAGCGTCCAAAACCATGGGACACCTCTTCCATCGAGGAAGCTGGAAACTACACATGTATGGGTCAATGGCAATCATAAAAGATGGGGACCTTCCCTGGCTCTGAGCAACAGGAAGTTGAGGCAAGTTTTGCTGATCTGAGCTGAGTCACTGCATGGGGCCAGCATGTCCCAGCTTTTGGCATGTGTCCACTTTCTGGTAATCTGGGAAAGTAGGAACAAGTTCCTGGGAAAGAAAATGACCATCTCAGATCCAGGGCGCGCACTCTATGCACAGGCCCAGACGATCCCACATATGTGTGAGCCCCATTGTTTCCGGGGACTCCAGTCAGAGAGTGCTCCAGGCATGCACGGTGTCCCCAAGCACTGCCTTTGGTTGTATCCTTCTGAAGAAGCACGGCCCCTCGTTCCGTGTGTGCCCCAACACTCCAGTGCTTCCAGTGGTTTCTGAGACACCTCCATCAGCCTCACATGGAGGGAGGGACAATTAGGAGGTTGCCCTCTAGAACACTGAGGAGGCGGGAGCTTGGAGAAGGGTGGGTGTTGTTGGACCCCTTTCTGGAAGTATGAGAGCCTGGCCACTGTAGCCTGTGCCTTTGGTCTGCCTGTGGGGACAGATGGGGTTAGGGGACTATTGGCATCTCCGTCATGGAGGAGCCGGGTCAACCAGAGGTTCTTCTCCTTACCCTGAATCTTAGGAGCGTGTCTCTGGTACCGTGTGGAGTGAGATTGATGACATGCAGGTATTTCAGATTCTGGACCTGGAAGATTTTGAAAAAATGTTCTCGGCATATCAGAGGCACCAGGTAAGACCATATCCTCTGGTCTCTTGGATCTTGACTTTCAACCTTCACACACACACACACACACACACACACACACACACACACACACACACACACCTTGTATTTAAACCTTGCCTGTTCTCTCATTTCCCTTTTCCCCTCTATCTTTCCTTCATTTTCCTTTCTCACAGATATGCTGAATGACTTTATTGGTAATAAGTTTCCATGTTCCTGCCAAGGGCAAAGAGATAAATAAGAACCGCACAGTCCAGTGAGGGCTCAATGTGCCTTTTCTAGGGATGGAATGGTATTTTCCCTCATTGGAAGCAGATTCCCAGACTTGGCCTCTGTTGAGCACTGTTCTGTTTGGTTCAGGAATAATAGACTATACCTAGAGGCCACTGTAGTTTTCAGCCCACACTTCCCACCATTCCCCCCCCCCCATATACTCCCTCACACACTTATACACAGGCACACACATGCACACTCACACACTCAGTCACCCACACATACAAGCACACACACATACACAATGCACACACACATGCACACAATGTACATACACATACACACTTTCACATATACACAGACACAGACACACACACACATACACACACACACACACACACACACACACACACACACACACACACACACACACACACCTACCTACAGAGAAGTTAAAGGTGTAGGGAAGGTGATGGATGCTGCTCCATACCACTTCTGAGGATCAAGCCTGGGCCTGGGGCCTGCTCTGCTGAGTCTGTGTACATGGCCAGTCCTCCAGTCACAGAGAATGTAAGGGGGTTGTGACTTCTGGCCAGATACAGGTATAAAATGATAAGCACTTGTAGGGACTGCCGGGGTACCAATTGTCAGCCCTCATCTTCCAATACTGAGCGACTCTGAAGATGGGAGGGGGCTCTGGAATCTGAGTGCAACTGGGGGTCTTTCCCCAGGTCCACTTGGTGAGGAATAGTGCAGGGGCTCTATGGCCCTTGCTTTCTCTGTGTATCTGCTAAGGTTTGCACATTTATTCCTTCATCTCTGCTTGGCCCAGGATGCTGGCCTTGAGGACTAGTGCTATACTCAGGGGCCCTGAGCCCTGGTTGGTGGCTAGGTGCTGAGGCCTGCCTCCAACAGTCTGCAGAGGGTCCCCTACTTTGTCTTTTGCCGAGTCTAGACCTGGAGATGACTCTTCACCGGGTAGTCAGGGCCAAGGCCTCATGGGACCTAGCCAAAGGAATGGTGTGCAGCTGACACTGGCCCATCTTGGGGTTCCAGATAAAACAAATGATTGTTTATTTGATTTAAATGTGGGTGTCTATGACATCTGACTCTCTACTCTTAATTCCAAGCAGTGTTTTAGCTCACGCTGTGGTTAGGCTGGCATGCTCAGGGCAGTGGTCAAGGCTGCAGGGAAAAGTCATGTGAACACCTGTGCCCTGAGTAAGATGGCGGTAGGGGGTATGGCTGTAGCAGATATGGCAAGCCCACGCCTCCTCTTCGTTTGTGATGGGATTCTGGACTGGCCTCTCCAGACCCCAAGGCCCTAAGCTGGAATAGGAGAGAGTCACGAAAGAGTTCATGTGGGGCTTGAGGCCTCCCAGGCTGTTGGGAAGAATTGGGTCCGAAAGCCATCTGATCTGCCCACTTCAGGCTGCTGAGCCCACTCGCTCACAGCTCAGCTGGGCTCCCCTCACATCAGTGTCTAGGACCCAAGTCACAGGAGTCAAGCTAGAGTAGTCCCAGAGGCCAAACTGACCTGGTTGCTACCTCTCCATACCTCAGGGCCCCAGGCCTTGAGCCACGGGCCAGAGAAGATTCTGAGACCTCTCTATGTCCTAGTGGGTTCTGAGCTTGTGGCTCCAACTCCATCAGTGTCAGGAAGAAAGACATGGGACAAGCTGTGCTTCTCGGTCCCCTTAGACATCAGATAAGCAAAGGGAAGGGCCCAAATTCAAGGTTGCCTGCTTTTCCTGCCCCAGAGATCAGGATTTTCACAAGCTTCTGGTTCAAGTTCGTGTTCTGATAGAGGAATTCACCAGGGTGGAGGAACACCCTCTATCCCCTCAGCAGGTTCCCAGCAGAGGCGGGAAAGAACTAGTTCTCAAAGCTTGGGATCCTAGTTCTCATGTTTGGGGGCTACATGGGTCAACTGGGCACCTACCCGGTCCCACAGTGGCAGGCTGCCTGGTGTTTGCTTGCCCAGCTTCTCTGAGTGCATGCCTGCCTTGGGCAGCTGCCCATGACTATCTCTGGGTTCCTGTCTCCTGTTCCTGGGGACACAGTAGACAGAATAGATACCAAGGATGCCCACATGTGTCTTGATGTTCCTGAGTCCCCAGCCTATTGACTAACATTGTGCGTGTTTAGCTCTCTCATGGCTGTGGCTGCTGCCTGCCTAGGAGCTGCTAACTAACATGATTCTCAGCAGGTGAGTTACTCTTGTTCCATCTCTCACCCACTGTCCTGGGCTGCAGCCTGGAACTGGGTCCACGAGAGAAGGCTTGCCTGCATGGCCTCCAGCCTTTATTACTCATCCATGTAGGGTGGCGTGCAGGAGGGTCCCCAGAGAGAGAGAGGAAATATGAGAGATGGAGGGCCTCCAAGGAGACCTCTGCCAGCCGCGGAGGCGAATGTCCACAGAATGGAGAATGCTTCTAGGTCCCTTGTGTCACCTGCCAGTCCCAAGGCAAGGCTTTCCAGCGTGACTCCACATGTTGGGCACCGCACAACTCCAGAGGGAAACTCCACAGACAATGGCGTGCCTGGCAGGCCCTGGAGTTGTATGCCTTGGAACATGTGTTCTGGGAAAGTCCCTAGAGTCATCGCTGTGTGCTAAACAGGCTCCCGAGGCCCTGGGCGGGGAGGTCCAGCAGGAGGAGGTTCGTGAGCTTTGATTTTGCCTACTGGCATCCCAGAGGTGAATTCAGTATGGATTCTGCCTCTGTTTTCCCACATGACCTTGTAAAACCCTTTGGTCCTGGCATATTGAGATAGACTGGAAGTCTCCAGGAGTTTGAAACTATGGCGTTACGGGGGTTTGGATCAGCTTCTCATCATAAGCTCAGGGAGGCTCTGGGTGGGTGTATGATAGGCAACACCATATTGCCTGAAGCCACAGAGATCAATTCCGGCTTCTATTTCCAAAGCTCCTTTCCTGGGTTTCCAAGAGAGGCCAAATTTGAAGAGGGGGTACCCTTTGCTACCCTCTACCCTTCCTAGCCCAGGCTAATCATAGATCCTCTCCTAAGAATTGGTGGTTAACGCCTTACCTTTCCCATCTTCTCTTTCTCTTTCTCTATGTCCACTGGGTCAGGGGCATCCCCACACTGAAGGAAGGGCGGGACTGGGAGGTGGGCAAGATGATCGGGAGCACCTACCTCAGTAGTCCCCATTTAACTCATTTGCAGAAAGAACTGGGTTCCACGGAAGACATCTACCTGGCTTCCCGCAAGGTCAAAGAGCTGTCAGTCATCGATGGCCGGAGGGCCCAGAACTGTATCATTCTTCTCTCCAAGTAGGTACTCACCTGTAGCAGGGAAAGGCACCCCCAAGGAGAAGCCCAAAATGGGAGGTACAGGGGCTGAGATTTGGATATAACTCTGCAGGAGAGTGCTTGCCGGGCTGCCCAGTGTGCACCAGGCCCTGGGTTCATCCAGAGCACAGCAAAACAACACACATGACAGCTGAGCTGCAGGCCCGGGGAAGGTGGCTGAGGATCAGTGGCGATGTTGGCCTTGCCTCTCTGACTTCCCCAGAGGAGAGGGGGATGGATGCTGGCCTAGACCTCTGTCCTGCAAGCCCATGTGGAGCCGCAGCTTGGGCTCTTCAGACAGGAAACTGCCCTGTCCATGAGGCTCTTGACGAGTGGGCATCTGCCAGTGGTGCTACTCTAGATCCACGGAGGGCCCACTTGGAGAGGCCGGGCAGCAGCATGACCTCAGCCTGCAAGCATTTCCCTGGGCTTTGGAACAAACAAGCAGTATCTGTATTAACAGCACGGCTTCTGTGTGGGGGCCTCCCCCAGGCAGGGTCAGGGGCACCGCCCCAAGCTCTATTCTTAGTACCGCCTACAGCCTCCTCTGGGACATCTGCCCCCTCTGCCCTCCCACAAGTTCCCTGGCCTGAGTTTCTGCCATTGAGTGGTGGAGGAGTGCCGCTTCCCTAGGGTTCTCGTGGGTGTGTACGTGGAGGGGTGGAGAGGGACTGTGTAGGTGGTGAGCAGGGAAGATTAATGGGAGCTGGGTGGGAACTGGGCACTGTCAGAGATGCAAGAGCGAGACTGTTCCCCCAGAGTTCTGCTCTGTCCTCCCATGGAGATGCTGAGGATATTTGAGGCAGGAGGGAGGGGTGGAGGAGGAAAAAGGCCTGCCAGAATGCCTCTGCCCATCCATCTCAATCCCACGTGTCTCATCAGCTCTGACAAAGTTCAAGCAAGGCATCAGGGACTCAGGCTTCGATGAGAACTAAAACACTCATTAATGACATATGGAGTGCATCGGACGTCCTCTTTATTAAAATTAGACTCTATTTATGAAATTGGCCTGGGAAGCCTGTGTGGAGGAGGGAGGAGAGAGGGATCGAACTGGGGCTGGCGAGGAGAAGGTGAGGGCCAGGCCAGGCTGCTCAGGGCGGGTTTGTTGCAGGTTGAAGCTTTCTAATGAGGAGATACGCCAGGCCATCTTGAGGATGGATGAACAGGAAGACCTCGCTAAGGACATGCTGGAGCAGGTGAGGACCCTCAGGAGAGGAGAGGAGGCCAGCCTGGGGCAGCCTCAGCCCAGAAAGGCTGAAACCCGTGGGTCAAAGAGCCATGGATCTGGAGGCACTCACGTTTCCAGAAACTTCCCGGGACTAGGCTTTCTTCTAGGACAAGGTGCCAGAGAACAGTGCGGCCCCTGCAAAGCCCCAGGGAAGGGTCAGGTGGCAACCGTCATTTCCTCCTCAGATCTCTTTCACTTTAAGACATTGTGTCCTTTAAGAAGACCTGGGACATGGCAAACAGGCATGCTGCCAACTGGGCTTTATTAAAATGAAGAGCACAGTTGTCTAGCATGCTTGACGTCCTGGGTTCCATCCCCAGACTGAGCGTGGTGGTGCCCATCTGTAATCCCAGAACTGGGGTTTGAGGCCAGCCTGGGCTTCATGATACTCTATCTCAAAAGAGGAGCTGGGCTGCTGGAAGAGCACTTAAGAGCAGTTAAGAGCACTTTCTGCCCTTGCAGAGGACCCGGGTCCATTTCCTAGCACCCATATGCTGGCTCACAACCACCCATAACTCTAGTTTCAGGGGCTCCGACTCCCTCTTTCTACCTCCATGGGCGTCAGGCACACACATGGTACATAGACATACATGCAGACAAAACACCCATATACATAAATTAAAATAAATTTTAAAATCTGAAGAGAGAAGAGAAAGAGCCAGTGTCAATCCAAAGGATGCATTTTGCCTCAGGTGATAACAAGCCCACAGTGCTGACAGTGTTTTTCAAGCGGACATATAACAAACGGCTTGGATTTGGAGTAAGGTGCGCTGCAGACAAGAGAGAAAGTGGCAAAAGCCCCGTTTTGAAACTGAGCTGAAACCAGTGTTTTATAGAAGATGGTACCTGGCAGCCTGTGATCATATGAAGGGCCCCAGTGTCAGCAGTCACCAGAGAAGACAGCCAACCATAGAAAAGGAGTGTCACGGGCCCCCACGTTAGCTAAGATTAAAGACTGACGGTCACATGTTGACAAGGGTGTGGCAGAACTGGAATTCCCACTCAGCTCACTTTGCAGAGCTATTTGGCATGCGTATTAAGGCTAAACATAGGTCTGCCCAGGAATCTCACACTTAGGCACACACTAAAGAGAGGCCAATATAAATATTAAAAGACATATACAGACATAATTATAATAACTTGACTTATTAAACCTCCCAGAGGGTGAGAAAGCTAACTGATCATTAATTGGAAATTGGATAAACAGACCGTGGTACATCCCTTCAGCGGAACACTGCTGAGCAGTAAATACAGATAAACTAGTGACATACGCATGGGAGAATCTTGGATGTTATGTTGAGTGAGAGAAGGCAGATGCAAATTAAACATAGTGAGTTGGCTCTTTCTGTGGCTGTGGCGAAATACCTGAGACTAGTTAACCTATGAGTAAGAGTTTACTGGGCTCATAGTTCTGGAGGCTGGGAAATTCCAGAGCATGGTGCTGTATCTGCTTGGCACCTGGTGAGGTGCTGGACATCATGGGAGGAGACAGAAGATGCCATAACTTGGATTTCTCTTTCTCTTATCAGGCCACTAATGCCACAACTAGGGCCCTGCCCTTGTGGCCTCATCTAACCCCAATTACCCCCACCCAAAGACTCTACTGCCAGATGTCATTAACATTAACTGGGAAGTTTCCATATGTGAAGTTCAGAGGGACACTTTCAAACCATAGCACAAAGACTGGAGAGGTAACTCAGAGGTTAAGAGCACTGACTTCTCTTACAGATGTCTGGGGCTTAGTTCCCAGCACCCACATGGAGGCTCACAACCCTCTGTGACTCTAGTTCCATGAGATATGATGCCCTCTTCTAGTCTCTGCAGGCACTGCACCCACATGATGCACATACTCACGGAAAATACCTGAGCTCACTATATAGTCAGGCTGACCTCAAAATGGATGTGTAGAGCAGATTGGCCTCAACTCTCTAGGTAGCTCAAGCTTGCCTTGAAATTGGTATGTAGCCCAGGCTGTCCTTGAATTCTTCATTCTCCTGCCTCAGCAGGCCCTTCCAGTATTGAGCAGAGCAATGCGTGAGCCTCTCCACACTTCACACTGTATGCACTGCTCAACAGCTTCCCATCTGACTTGCATCTGCCCTTGACAGCTCCTCAAGTTCATCCCTGAGAAGAGCGACATTGACCTCCTGGAGGAGCACAAGCATGAGATTGAGCGGATGGCGCGTGCAGACCGCTTCCTCTATGAAATGAGCAGGTCAGATGGGCACCGGGTGTAGCAGGAGGGAGGAGATTCAGGTCCCGGCTCTGCCAATGGGGCACCGGGTGTAGCAGAAGGAGCAGGGGTCAGGGTTCAGCTCTGCCAATGGGGCACCGGGTGTAGCAGGAGGAGCAGGGGTCAGGGTTCAGCTCTGCCAATGGGGCACCGGGTGTAGCAGGAGGAGCAGGGGTCAGGGTTCAGCTCTGCCAATGGGGCACCGGGTGTAGCAGGAGGAGCAGGGGTCAGGGTTCAGCTCTGCCAATGGGGCACCGGGTGTAGCAGGAGGCGCAGGGGTCAGGGTTCAGCTCTGCCAATGGGGCACCGGGTGTAGCAGGAGGCGCAGGGGTCAGGGTTCGGCTCTGCCAATGGGGCACCGGGTGTAGCAGGAGGCGCAGGGGTCAGGGTTCGGCTCTGCTAAGGAAGGGGAGAGAAGGATGGTCCAAGTGGGAGCTAGAGCTGCCTCGGAGCCCCGGGTCCACCTGTGACACAGCCTGCCCTGTCCACAGGATTGACCACTACCAGCAGCGACTACAGGCCCTCTTCTTCAAGAAGAAGTTCCAGGAACGGCTGGCAGAGGCCAAGCCCAAAGTAGAAGGTAGAGCTGGGGCTTGCGGTGCACACCTGGAGTGGGGACATGTCTCCAGGTTGATTGGTGGCACAGAAGGGAATTTCTGCCTTACCCTGACCCCAGAGACATGCCCAGGTTAAGGATAACATTCAAAACTATGATCTTACATTCTTCATCAGGGTTTCATGTGTCCTAAGACAGCCTCCAGCTTACTATGTAGCTGAGGCTACCCTTGAACTCCTAATCTTCCTGCCTCCACCTTTCAGGTGATGAGATTACAGGAATGACCATCAACTTGAAATATTATTATTATGGAGAAATGCTCTTGTTTATGTTGGCGTATGTGCTGACCACATGATGCTTTCCTCTGCCTAGCATTGGCACCCCAGGGTAGGGCGTCAGTTGACTTCTGCCCCAGCCTGGGACAGGAAGGACCAGGAAATAGGAATGTAGCCAGCACCCTTCTTGGAGGCTGGCATGCAGTCATTCACCATTTCCTATTTGAGAACCACCATGTTCACAAAGTCTACTGGGCATGTCTGCTTACGTGCAAGCTCACCAGGAAGCAGGCCACCACATAGACCTAGAGGTATCCGGCTTGACAGAGAGTCTGGGTGATACAGGCCTTCTCCAGATCGCCATTTCTGAGAGCCATGAGGAGTGTTTTGGCCATGTAGATGCCTGCTGCCCTTCCAACGGGTCCCTTTCCTCTTGTCTCTCATCACTCACTGTGTCCGAGAGCATATCCTTGGGGTTGCCTATGGGGGTGGCAGAGGAGCAGGACTCAAGGGGTTGTGGGGAAGAGTGGAGGGCAGGATGGGGGGCAGATATATACACCCAGCAAGGCAGAAGCAGGAGAAACTGGTTGGGGTCTCACCTGGGGGTAAGAAGACTTACAGGGCAGAAAGATGCTCAGGGTGCCAAGCTGGAGCCATAGCAGAGCATGGGCGCCCCCTGCTGGACACTCTCTGAGATGCCTAACTCAGAGAGCAGGTTGGGTCTTTCCCAAAGGGTGCTTAGGGATTTCTGGAGTAGGAGTTTGTAGAGATAAGGGCAGTGGGGTTCTGTATGTACACACATGTACATGCAACAAGGGACCTTCAGCTTGTAATGAAGAATAGATCATCCATCTGTCTCTTCACCTCCACTCTCTTCCTATTGGAAACTACTTTGGGGACGTGAGGCACAGGCCAAGGCGTAGGTGTTCAACTATTTATGCCTCTTAGCTCAGTGGAGCAAACGTCCGTGGCCATTTGGAACTATGGAACCAGAGTAGCTTAGGCACTGGGAAGGTTTCCTCTTAGACCGTTAGGTACTCCAAGGAGATGTACCCAAGCTCTAGGGCTCAGAGGCTCCATAAAGCCTCTCTTTAATATCAAGCTGCACAGAAAAAGATGTGCTGGAGAGAACAGCTGTGGGGACGTCACACTTCTCTAGCTGGGATCCAGATTTGTAGACACCCTCCACTATGGATGGCTGCGCTCCTTGAAGGCTTTTGAGCCAGGGTGGGGAGAGATGCCTGAAGACATACACACAGTCATGTCCGTGTGCTGGGCTGTTCAGGAGTTGGGCTCCTTGAGATTCCTCCTTCTAGCTGTTCCAGAAGTATTCCCGAAGTAGCTAAGACAAGCCTACCTCAGCCGGGTGTGGAACCATTGACACCGACCATCTCCTCCCCCAGACAGGGCTCCAGGTGAAGTTACTTTGGGCATTTTACCAAGTTTGACAAATTTCCCAATTCTGTTTTGAATATATTCTCCCTATGAATACATTCATTGCTGAGTATACTAAATTTACCAATTCTCATTACAAGTAGATTCACTAAATATAGCCTGGATGAATGTGACTGCAAATGCAATATTCTTATGAATGTATTCATGAACGTATTATTCTTGTGAATACCTCTAAAATGTCAGCATCACAGACGGGAGTTTTCTCATCTCCTCTGATTTCCTTTCAACTCTGATCATTTTCTGTTTTGCCAACATTTTTAGCATTTTTAAAGGATATTCCTTTGTAGATTTTTCAAACAGTCCACCAACCTTAGAAAACTCTCCCTAGTCATATAAGTGGCTGAGGATTTTTGCAAGTAAGTTTTCTTTTTCTGTTTATCAAGACAGGGTTTCTCTGTGTAGCCCTGGCTGTCCTGGAACTCACTGTGTAGACCAGGCTGGCCTCGAAGATCTGCCTGACTCTGCCTCCCTAGTGCTGCAATTAAAGGCGTGAGCCACCACCACACATTTTATTTGCTTTTTTGAAAATAAACTTTTTACTGAAATATGACACATACACAGAGGAACCTACAAATTATTACAGCTGTTTGCACTGGGCAGTTGGGGTGTGATCACCATCCTGGCCATGTAATCAACCCAGGTTGAGAAACTGAAGGTCTCCAAGCCCTGTACCCCTCGTGTCCTTTGGTTGCAAGCTTTAGCCTTCACAGCCGAGCCATTTCTTCAGCCAAGCCCCACGCCCCTTTGAGACATAGCCTGACAGTCTTCAAACTCATAAATAGCAGGGGGTGTTAACTCATAGAATGTGCATACGTGTGATCTAAAGACTGTGTGGAAAACCCTCACTTCTCATTTTTATAATATCTTCTTCACTGTTACATTTTTTTTTTAACTGACTGACAACTTCTGCAAACATTTGGCCTGGGGTTTTCCTTTTTATGTGGTGTTTGTGCTTGTTCTGTGTGTGGCATGTGCACACGTGTGTACAATGCACACCCATGTGCATGCATGCAGAGGCCACAGGAAGATATCAGATGTCCATCTCTCTCTATTTTGGCTTTTGAGACAGTCTCTCTGTACCTGAAGCTTGTTTGGGCTAGCTCCTGGGATTCTCTTGTCTGTGGCTCCCCTCTTTCTCCAGCACTGGGGTTACAGCCCTATGCATGGTTATGCCTGGCTTTTTTTGTGGGTGCTGAGGACTTGAACTCAGATCCTCTTGCTTTCATAACAAGTGCTCCCACCCACTGGGGCATCACCTTCCAAGCCCCAAGGGCTTTTGTTTTATTTTCATAACAAGCATCTTCAGGAATGTCCTGTCTGCGTAGCCAGAGACCACCAGATGGTTTGGTCTTCCTACCGCTCTCTCAGAACCCAAGGTGTTATCTGAGGATGGTCCCTGAGGTTGACCTGTGACCTCCACATCTGATGTGCACATACCTGCACATGAATACATACACATGCTCATCCACATGAAGATACATGCACATATACAATACAGAATTTTAAAATGTGTCAGAGCTCCAGGAAGCACAAAATCTGTTAGGTCTAGAAAAATAAACTGCCATATTCAAATATGTATTCATTAAAATGTATAATAATCTTTATGTGCATGATAAGACAGTCCAGATCATTCTAGGGGTAGTCTACTCTGAGGGCAGGGTAGCTTTGTCCTGGCGGGGGGAAGAGAAATGGAAGGTCCTGAAGAGAACAGGTAGTCTCTACCCAAGAGTTGAAAAGGTCGCTCCTTCCATAGTCCTCCTGAGAAGCCAGGAGCCCTGCTGCCCTGGCTCAGTCTGTGCAGCATCCTGAACTGTCTCTCTTCTCCCAGCCATCCTGCTGGCCTCCCGGGAGCTGACCCTCAGCAAGCGCCTGAAGCAGATGCTGGAGGTGGTCCTTGCCATTGGTAACTTCATGAACAAGGGGCAGCGTGGGGGTGCCTACGGGTTCCGGGTAGCCAGTCTCAACAAGATTGCTGACACGAAGTCCAGCATTGACAGGTGGGGACTCGCGGGCCTCCTCGGCCTGTCTCACTCCGTCCTGATGTCTCCCTACCCCTCTCTAGCCCTCTTCTATCTCTGCATTCGAGCTGCCTTGTCCATTTTAAAAATATTTTGAAGAATTGTTTTAGTGTGGGGTGGGGTATGTGTGCATGTGTGTGTGCGTGTGCGTGTGTGTGTGTGTGTGTGTGTGTGTGTGTATGTCTATGTCTGTGTGTGTGTATGTCTGTGTGTATGTCTGTGTCTGTGTGTGTGTATGTCTGTGTGTGTGTGTGTATGTGTGTCTGTGTGTGTGTATGTCTGTGTGTGTATGTCTGTGTGTGTGTGTGTGTATGTCTATGTCTGTGTGTGTGTCTGTGTGTGTATGTCTGTGTGTGTGTGTGTGCGCGCGCGTGTGTGTGTATGTCTGTGTCTGTGTGTGTATATGTCTGTGTCTGTGTGTGTGTATGTCTATGTCTGTGTGTGTGTGTGTGTGTGTGTGCGCGCGTGTGTGTGCCTGTGGGGCCAGCAGAGGGCACTGGGTCCCCTGGCACTGGAGTTGCAGGCGTTTGTGGACGCTCGGGACCAAACTGAGGTCCTCTGGAAGAGCAGATGGACAAACTGCCATCTGTCCAAACCACTCTTCGTTTCTTCCTCTCATCACACTCTGTCTGGTTTCATCAGCCCCCTCTCCTGATGTGACTGTCATCCACAGGAACATCTCTCTGCTTCATTACCTGATCATGATCCTGGAGAAGCACTTCCCCGACATCCTGAACATGCCCTCGGAGCTGCGGCACCTATCAGAAGCCGCCAAAGTCAAGTAAGTGGTCTCTCCATGCTTTCTTCGCCTGTGGCCACACTAGCTGGCGCCCCTCACTTGAGGGGACACTGGGAGTGGGCAGGGCCTCAGGGTATGCTTTTAGAAGACCCAGACAGAGACAGCTGGCTGGTGCAAATCATCTTATTTCAGAGGTGATTCTGGAAAACACCAGAAGAATGAAGTAAGCCATGTGTAGAAAGAATGACTAACAGAAGCATTACTGAGCCAGTTACACTGGGGGCAAATGGAACTTAAGTCTGACATGGAAACAGTACAGAATAGAACACCCTCTATGCTTATCCCATGGTGCGGGGAGGAGTCGGTTAGTCATGCAGCACACTGGCTAAGTGTCCTGGGGTGTAAACATAACTCTAACAGGCAGAGGGGGCTGACCCAGAATAAAGAACACTCAGCTGGGGACTGGAGAGATGGCTCAGTGGTTAACAGCACTGCCAGTTATTCCAGAGGACCCCAGTTCAAATCCCAGCACCCACATGGTAGCTCACAACCATCTATAACTTCAGTTCCAGAGGAACTGAATGCCCCAATACCCTCTTCTGGCCTCTTCAGGTACCAGGCACACATGGGATACACACTTATATGTAGGTGAAACACTCACATATATAAAATAAATTTTAAAATAAGCACGTATATTTTAAGCCCGGTTGGTTGGAAGAATGGGCACTTTAAACTGTAATGGGCAGGGCATCCACAGCATCTGCTAAGGCTGTCAGACTTAATCTGTGATCTGGGGAAGCCAGACATGCTAAAGCTAACAGGTATCCAGTGCCACTGTGTGTGAGATATTCTGTGACTTGGCAACTATAAAAATCTGAAGTGTGTTTGACACATGACTCTGGAGGATTGGTAGTCCACTGGCACACTACAGTGTGGCAGAGGCATGCCAGGCTAGGACAAGTAACAGGGAGCCACTGTGCCATCTCAGAGCCCCCACCCTCAGGACTGACCTCATCAAATCAAAAGTATCTCTCCAGAGCTCCGCCGCTAATCACCATCAGCACGGGGCTGTGGAGAGACACCTGCTAGACGATGGTGAGCACTGCCCAGTGGCAATGAAAATAAATAATCCCAAGCCAGACGCTACTGTGAGAAAGCTTCTGACAGCGCTTGGGAGATAGTGCAGCAAGTGGTATGAGGGTCTGAGAGCCAGACCTAGAACCCAAGCAGACAGACAGACAGACAGACAGACAGACAAACAAACAAAACAGGTAGATAGCTCCTAAGAGACGGCTGAAGTTGTCTGCTGACTTCCACATGTGTGTGCATGCACACACATGCACCTGCACACACACACACACACACACACACACACACACACACACACACACACACAGCATCTGTAAGGATCCACGGAGCAGAGCTTTCACCCTGACACTTATAGACACCAACAGGCACATAGGGCGGTGATCTTCAGGGGCCTAAGAGGGCTGGGATGCAAGGCCACCATGCTTCAAGCTGCCCTTTCCCCGAACCATCCTTGGCTCCTCACATCCAGAGCTGACAGGTGTCTTCCCTCCCGCATCTCCCCACTGACGGGTGTCTTCCCTCCCCCTGTCTCCCCACAGCTTGGCAGAGCTGGAGAAGGAGGTGGGCAATCTCAAGAGGGGCCTGCGAGCAGTGGAGGTGGTAAGTGAGCCTGCTGGGTCCCAGTGGAGGCTTCCCACGGAGAAGCCATGGCTGCCATCACTGGATCCAGTGCCCCCGCCCCCACATCTCAAGCAGCAGAAGCCCTGTGGGATGCACTTAGATGACCCAGGGCAGCCGGGGGAGGGGGGGAGGCAGGGGGAGGTAGGACAGCCTCACAGTGGACAGAGCCTTCAGGAAAAAGCGATCCACCTTCTTGGGGATTTAGGCATTTAGACCCTTACAGAAGGGCTGTCTGTTTGAGACTGTCTCTATGTCACTGAGCAGGGGGATGTCCACATGACAGACTGAACCCTAGGACTGTCACATGCTCATGTTTGATCATAGTCAATGCAGAGGCTGAGCTGGCTACAGGAGGCATACAGCAGTGTGGCTGTGGGACCGCCATCCCCATAGAGATCCTGCCTTACATCTTTTCCCTTCATGCATGGACTAGCGGGGGCTCTGAGGGCTCATTCACTCACTGAGGAGAATTCTGGTATTTTAGTCCCTGAGGTGGCTAAACAAATCCATCAATGGTGTGGCTTTTATAAGCAAAAGACATTTACCTCTTGTAATTTGGCAGGGTAGGCCATTCAAGATCAAGGTGCTAGCAGGTCTGATGTCTAGTGAGAGCCTGGTCCTTGTAGATGGGACTTCTCACTGTGTCCTCACCTGCTAGAAAGGACACACTCCCCTGGGGCTCTTGTATAGGGCCACTATACAAAGATTCTGACCTATGACCTCTTCACTTGACAGGAGTGTCCAACCCATGACCCGTAGGCCACATGTTCCTCAGGAGAGCTTTGAACGGGGCCTGACACAAAACCACAAACTTCAGACGTTATGAAATTTTTTATGATTATCTTTTCATAACTCAGTTGTGTACTTCTCAAGGGTGCACTTCGTAGATAACAGCATCGTGTCAGACGTTTGGGTGCACCTGTGAGGTCCCACCTCCTTGCTTTGCCTTAGGGGTTAGGATCTCATACAGGAATATTGAGAAGACACAGACCCTGGATCCCAGCACTGGGTCTCTGGTCATGTTACCACCATTGCTGTTCTCATGGCTTCATAGCTGATGCACTCTCTGGGACATCTTCAACTCTTTGTCCCTCACACTTGGGAACTAGAGACTTTTCCCAGAATTCCCATGAAGGAAGAAGGAGGGTAAGAGGAGAATTGATTCAAGTTGAAGTTAAGAATTAGAGAGCCTCTGTTGCTACCATGGGTGACAGCTTCCATTTTGATGGTCCTGGAAAGTGCTCCTTAGAGTGTGGACCATAGCCTAGCAGCAAGATTTCCCAGACAATGCTGCTTGGCCCTGGTCATACTTAATTCAAAAGCCGTTAATGAAAGGACAACGGTGGTGATGGGTTAGGGAAGGATGTGAATAGCTGTACAGACCAACAGCTCTTAAAGACGATATTACCTTTAGAATTGTGAACCCAGGTGTCATCTTTTCCAAAGGCATGTGTGATGTCCTGTGGCTAATGAGGAGCATATGGTGGCCCCTGGTCTCCGCCTGTCTAAATCATGCTTTATCCTCCCTTCCCAGGAGTTGGAATATCAAAGACACCAGCCACGGGACCCCAATGACAAGTTTGTCCCTGTCATGAGTGACTTCATCACAGTGTCCAGCTTCAGTTTCTCAGAGCTGGAGGACCAGCTCAATGAGGCCAGGGACAAGGTAAAGGTGGCCCAGCACCCCCACTGGTCCTCAGCTCATCTCTTCCAGGACTGGTGTTGTCACCTGGTCCTACCACGGACAGGGACAAACCCAGCGCCTCAGAGCCTAGGAATTCCTCTCCCCTCTCTCCTCCAAGGCAATGACAACCCCAGACTGAAGAGATCAGGCTGCACTTCGTAGGTATCCAGGCACCATAAGCATCATTTTAAATTTTATTTTTGTGTATATGTGTGTGTATGTTTGTGTGTGTGCTTTTGTACACATGCATGTGGAGACCAGAGGACAACCTCAGGGGTCTTTTCCTCAGGAGCCGACCACTTTAGTTTTTGAAACCGGGTCTCATTGGGACATGTTTCCTGGATGATACTATGTGAGCGGGGTAAGAGAACACAATGCTCAGACAAAGTCAGAGTGGTACCTGCTTCATGTCCACAGAGCTGGTGGCTTCCATCTGTCACCCCACTTAACTGTCACAATGATACCATGAAGCTGATCCCCATTTTACAGGTGAAGAAGTTGAGTCACAGAGGGGCTAAGTCACCCAGTGATTAGCTGGCCTGTGAGGGCCCTTTCCAATCGAGCCATACAGCGCCTGACCTTAGATAAGTCTTCCCCAAGTCACCGTCTCCTGGTCTCACACCTACAATATAAGAGACCCAGAGGGGGGGCGAAGGTAGACTATCAGGTAGTCTCAACCCGCCTCCCCAGAAGTCAGCCTCGTGGTTTTTTGTGGGGAATAACAGGGTAGGGACAGAGAATGGATCACTAGTGAATTTTGGATTGAAACATTCACAGGTGAACCCTGGGGTCTGAGCCATCTGTGCCATGCCTACAACCCCCTAGCCTGGACTGGGCTCAGTTGGGAGCTAGCCGACTGCAGGCTTGGCTTACCATGCTTCTACCCGTGTCTTTACAGTTTGCCAAGGCACTGACACACTTCGGGGAGCAAGAGAGTAAGATGCAGCCGGATGAGTTCTTCGGCATCTTTGATACCTTCTTGCAGGCCTTCTTGGAGGCCAGGCAGGACCTGGAGGCCATGAGGAGGAGGAAGGAGGAGGAGGAGCGGAGGGCACGCATGGAATCCATGGTGAGGGCTGCGCCTGGCTGGGGACAGGATGTGGCAGAGGCGGGTGTGAAGGGGATACTGCTTGGACTTGTGAGATCAAATAGGCATGTTAGGGGCTGCTGTTAGCCCCAGAAGAGAGAGACATCTCCTTCGGGGGGAGAAAGACATGTAAGGTGGGGGAGGGGGGAGCAGAGTGGTCCCTGGCAGGTGAAACGTGTCCAGGGTAGGGTAGGCTTAGGCTGGGAGAGCACCCAGGATGCAGAGGGCTGCAGGACGCGGGCTTGTGTCCTTCAGTTGCCTCCTTTCCACTCTCAGTTGAAGGAGCAGCGTGAGAAGGAAAGGTGGCAGAGGCAGCGGAAGGTCCTGGCCGGTGGCACCCTGGAGGAGAGTGGAGAGTTCGATGACCTGGTGTCGGCCTTGCGCTCAGGAGAAGTTTTTGACAAGGACTTGAGCAAGTTTAAGCGCAACCGCAAGCGAGGAGGGACTCAGGCCCCAGAGGTCACCCGTGAGAGGGCGATAAGCAGGCTAAAGCATTGACTTGGGGGCTGGGGACTGGCCACATGGCGGCAGGCCTGGAGACAGGGAGCAGGGGAGATGATTTGAACAGACGCAGCAATGACTCCAGTGGTTTGGAAAGCTGGTTTTGGGAGCCCTGGGCTGGGTCCCAGGGGCTGTGTGTGGCTAGACCGGGTGTCTCCCACACTGACAGAGGGCCGTGTCTCATCTCCCCTTTACATTATGCATTCACATCCTGTCTCTCTCTCTGCCCCTCCCTCTCCTGGCCATCATTCTCTAAGACTAGCATGGACATCCCTGGCGGGCCCTGGGCTTTGGCCAGGAAATCCCGGGCCAGAGAACACTGTTCTCCACACCTCATGTTGGCACAGAGATGTTCAAAATCCAGGAGACCACATTCCTTTTCAGACCTCTTGAACAGTGTGTGGTGGTGGAGTGGGACCCAAGAACCAACAGTAGGGACTCTAGGTGGCTCTCTGAAAAGACAGCTCAATGGAACATGGATCTGAGACGGAAATGAGGGGCCTTATGTGTTCTATCGAGATATGCTCTAGCATGCTCCAGAAGAACACATGTAGAAAGGGACCAGAGCCAGCAAGTGAGTTATCTGCCTTTTTCCTAGAGCAAGTCCTGGGGCCTCTCCTCTCCCCGTGGTCACCTTCATCCCATCTACTAAATCTCCTGTCCCCAAATTCTTCTCTGGATTGCAGAACTCTGGCCCACCGCCAGCTTACAGTATGGCTCTGGTAAGGAGGGGTGTCCAAGAAAGACTCCCTTCATCACCTCACCAGGCTCAGGCATAGGGACCCCAAAGCAAACCCCAATGCAACCTGACCACTGTCCTGGAGAGACAGTGACCTGAGTTCCCAGCAGTTCCTCACCAGAGGACAACACTCAAATGTGTCACTCCTGGGGATCTACCATTCCACTCAGCTGACCGACCCCTTCCATCCCTCTCAGTCTCCATCTGAGGTCACAGCGGAGCTCCATGTACTTGGCTGCAGCTGGCTTTGGGAATTGTTCCGGAGGCCTAGACCCACCCTCCACGTTTGACTGTCATTCTGAGGGAGACATGTAGCCAGATGGGGCTGAGAAGAGCAGGCAGGAAAAGCTGAGATGAGGATGGAGGAAGGAAAATTTGTGTAGGATGCTCACGTCAGGGCTTGCTCTTGCATCTGTGCTCAGTTTGGTTCCTCAGCCTGACTTGCATGGGACCATCCTGGCCCTCCTCCTGTTCACTCATCTTCTGTTCCGCCCATCTTCAGTTGTTGTTGATGGTATGGGTGGCAGCACTACTATATCTAGGCAAATGTTCTAAATGGAGCAGGGTAAGATCAACTCCATGAAGGTTCTTATTATCTAGTGCACCTCTGTCCCCTCCCATCCTGAGACCAATCTTGCCTGAGTACCACCCACCAGCCCCTGGCTCTTCTCCTCTAGCCGCCTGGCTCAGGGTCATTGCCAGTGGCCGTGGATGCTCACTCCTGTAACTGTCCACCTTCTGTTTTTCTACATGAGATTCCTAGTGGGTGGGGCCATAGTAGCTGTGGGGAGGAGAAACATGGCGTTAAGCTGGGCATGCACAGGGGCTTGAGAGGCATCTCAGCAAGTAGAAGACAGGCCAGTAGACAGAGTGGGAAGAAGCCAGCCTAAGAGGGCAAAAGGGCTTCTAAGAAGGTGGCTACTGCCTCACTCCCCAGCAAGCTATTAAGAATGGAGAGGCCGGAGCTGGACATCTTCCCATCTTCCAAACTGCCCAGGCTGTCGGCCTAACATGCTAGGGGCAGGAGACAGGCATGCTGTGTTCCGGCCTTCCCAAACACCACCAAGACTGGACATGCACTAGGAAAGACAAGGAAGATGGAAGTTCTTGAAGGAACACAACAGATCCTCAGAAAAGCCATTTGGCATCTCTCCAGAGCCCAGCCTTCTCACCCCAAAGAATTTTGCCTTCTCTATTTATTATTTTCCAAATCTGGCCAGTGGCTCTGGTGCTATATGTCTTTGTAACCAGATTTCAACAGTGCCTTGGAGTACGGACCATTGTGAGTGGCTCAGCAGGAAGTGACTGGTGCCGTGGAGGTGGACAGGCTGGTCCTCAACGTTAAACGAAGTCTACCCCAGTGCCTTCCCACCTGTCTTGCCCCTGTGGGTCAACTGCTCCAATTAACTTTGTGCACAATGTAAGATTCGTAGTCCAGCCAACACACCCTTCTCAGCAGAGGCCATTCCCTTCCCAAGACGGAAGTTTGTCTGGGGAGGAAGGACAAAACTCTCCAGGTAGGTGGAGATAGGCATGGGGTCTTCACATCCACTCCTATTGACACCAACTTGGGAGCTGTGACCATCTCCCTGGGACATCTGCCAACCTTCATGCCAAGGCCACTCTCAACAGCTGCTGCCGAAGACAAATAAGGTTCATATGTACAGAACTCTACAGTGTCCTTTTTACCCGCACCCTTTTATAAGAATATATTGTAATACTAAAAACTATTAAATTCATCCCCACCCCCAGCCTGCCTATAAACTTATCTTCTTCCCATGTGGACTTGGGTTGTGCCTGAGTGGGCAGGGCCAGTTGTGGGCTGGGCCAGTGGTGGACAGGGCCAGTGGTAGGCAGGGCCAGTGGTGGACAGGGCCAGTTGTGGGCTGGGCCAGTGATGGGCTGGGCCAGTGGTGGGCTGTGTCAGTGGTGGGCAGGGCCAGTGGTGGGCAGGGTCAGTGGTGGGCTGTGTCAGTGGTGGGCAGGGTCAGTGGTAGGCAGGGCCAGTGGTGGGCAGGGTCAGTGGTGGGCAGGGTCAGTGGTAGGCAGGGCCAGTGGTGGGCAGGGTCAGTGGTGGGCTGTGTCAGTGGTGGGCTGGGTCAGTGGTGGGCTGAGTCAGTGGTGGGCTGTGTCAGTGGTGGGCTGGGTCAGTTGTGGGCTGGGTCAGTGGTGGGCAGGGTCAGTGGTGGGCTGGGTCAGTGGTGGGCTGGGTCAGTGGTGGGCAGGGTCAGTGGTGGGCAGGGTCAGTGGTGGGCTGTGTCAGTGGTGGGCTGGGTCAGTGGTGGGCTGAGTCAGTGGTGGGCAGGGTCAGTGGTGGGCAGGGCCAGTGGTGGGCAGGGCCAGTGGTGGGCTGGACCTAGTTCCTACCAGTTCTATGAGTGCCAATGTACATTTTCTGGAATGTTCCAAGCCAACTGAGGTTCCGTGGATGCTTGAGTTGGGAACATTTGTTAGACATTTGTCACCACACCTCTGTACAAGGCAGAGGGAATGCCAGGCCAGGGGCACCACTGCAGACAGACCTAAGAAGCCACCCAGCTTTGATAACCCTGCATGCTAGGCCATTGTTTGGGGTACATAAACTAGGAGCTTCTATCTAATTCACAAGCCTACTCTCCAAGAGTTGGCCATGTAGCTGAGCCCCAGCCTCCCATCTGTCACACTGCCTCAGGCCACACCTGCATTTCTCACGGTCTCCCTGGGGGAGTCCAGAGAATAAGCCCCTTGGCCTTCCTTCCTAGGGTTCCTCTTCCCACCCACCCCCTGCAGGGAGTGTCTTGGGATGGGGCTGATGGGTAAAACTTAGCAGCTTGTGCTCTTTTCACAGACAAGAGTCCTCGTGCCTCATCTCCAAAGCTGGCATCGTGGCTTTATTTGTGCATTGTGAGGGTGAAGGTCACCTTCAGCTCTTCTTTCCCTGATGTGTGCCAGAGTAGAGAGGTGTGGGCAGACCGCAGTAAGCAGACCCAGGTGTGCGTAAGGTTGGCACAAGTCCTTGGGGTTGTAGTCCGTAAGTGTTCATCCTGTTGGAGCAGGGCCGGAGGCCAGGGAGTGGGGACCCTCTGATACATTCTTTAGGGAGCTGTGTTTTTCCTTCCTCAAAGTGGGTTCCTCTGCTTAATGAGCCCTTATTATCTCCCCAGGGAAGAGAAGAGAGAACCCTAAATGAGAAGGGCTGCCTGAAGCTGTCCATCTGAAACAGGCCAAGTAATATGACATGACGTGGGGGTATCCCGTATCAAACCTTCCACCGCTGGAGTCCTGAGTCCTGGAAGGTGTCAAGGCCAGAGGTGTCTTCATGTTGAGGACACCTCACGGGTTATAATAAATATCAGTGGTAAAGAGACAGGGTGATCCTAGGTCATAGTGACTAGATTAAGAGGAATGTGACATCTTTTCCTCCACCCAAATTGCATCCCCTTGGGAGACATGATTGGGGTGAGTGAGGCACTCTTAAGCCCGATGGAAGTCCCCCCGCTGACCTCCAGTCTTACTGATGAGCTTCACCTCTGCCACCACGATGTCCCTACTGACTGCCTTGCACATGTCATACAGGGTAAGGGCAGCCATGGCAGCTGAGGTCAGTGCCTCCATCTCTACCCCAGTGGGGCCTCGGGCCCGGCAGGATGCCTGGATCAGCACGGCGTGGCGCGTGCTGTCCAGCTCCAGCTGTACCTGCACATGGCTCAGGGCCACGTGGTGGCACAGGGGGATCAGCTGACTAGTTAGCTTGGCTGCCTGGACTCCAGCCAGCTGGGCCACTGCCAGAGCATCGCCCTTCTTCAGCTGGTTCTGCTGGACAAGCCTGAAGGCCACAGGTCCAAGAAGGACCACGGCAGAGGCCACAGCCACCCGCTCTGTGTCTGGCTTCCCGCCCACATCTACCATAGCTGCCCGTCCTTCTGAATCCACATGAGTTAGCTGAGTTGAAGTCAGCCCTGGTCCTGAGGGGACAGCAGGGTCCTGGGACCCTATGCTAAGGCACTTTGAGTGAGTGTCAGAGTCTGGGTAGCAGCTGTAGTGTCTCTGAGGGGAGCCGGACCCCAGGCACTGTTGAGACAGAGGAAGGGCCATGGGGACACGGAGTCTTTTCCACAAAGTTGCCATCTGGTCAGAGAGATTCTCTCTGACACTCAGATTTCGAACATGGGGGGGATCCCGGGAGAGAGTGCTCCAACTAGCTGGTGGGGAATCTCGAAGCATCCAAGGCAACCCTGAAAGGCACAAAGGAAAGAGAAGAGACTGAGTCTCCAAACGAGTCCTGTCTCCACCTGTCTCCTGCCCCCTCGCTGTCCCACCAGGAGTTCTCATTCACACCAGGGAGAAGGGAGAACGAAAGTGGAGCCAGGGCAAGCCTTAATCCCCGCAGAGGCAGGCGGATCTCTGTGAGTTCGAGGCCAGCCTGGTCTGGAGAGCCAGAGCTGTTAAACAGACAGAGAAGGAAGCAAACAGAGGGGGCCCAGTTTCCATTTGTTCTCCTCAGGCAGTGGTGGTGCAAGGTCACTTCCAGGTCCCCTGTGCTTCGGAACTTGGTCCCCAAAGTTTTTCTATGACATACCTTGGGCCTGAAGAATGATGCCTGGATCAAACAGCCTTTTGATGTCCATTCATTTTGCTAAAACTAGCTGGATCTCACCCTGAACTACCAATCACAGGTATTTTTACCTTAATACTACCAGTGGAGAAGGAACAGCAATGTCATTCTGAGGAGTAAGACACTAGCAAACAGTTCATCTACTTAAACAATGTCAAGTCCCTACAAGGCCATCAATTGACAGACTGGTTCCATGTCCAGAAAACCTTAGGGCTGCTGTTCCTCAAAGAACAAAGACCATTGTCAGCACCTGACACCAGCAGCTGCTGAGAACTCACAAGGAGTGGGTACTTTCAGCATGGTCCTACCAACTCAGGGACCTCAGGGGTAGGGTCCCTGAGTGGTTCACAGGCTCCTGAAGGTCGGAGAGACCCTGACCGAGGCAACTCTTGTTTTGTGAAAACCAGGCCAGTCTAGTCTCTCCATACACTTCACATAAGGGAGTCCTCATGAAGCTAAAGGCGTCCCTAGCTTCTCTCTTTCCATCACACCAAGTCCCACCCTTGTCTGTTGGAGGGAAGGCCATCAAGACATCCCCATTCTTTGCTGTGAAGATGTATACACCTAGGCCAAGACCCCCAGTGCTGTGGGGATAGGTGGGGGAGAGGTGACTAAGGTCCCTTCCCCAGTGAAATGCCTCTTTGCCATCTGCCTCTTCTGCTCTGGGTGGCCGGTGTGTTGAGGTGGTCACTGGGCTATCTCTGGCCCATGGAATCTGCTTTGCTCTGGACCTCTGTGTCCATTCTGCTCCAAACTCTGAAAGAAGGAACTTTCCTTCAAGTTTCTTAGTGCTTTTTCAGTTCCAATGTGCTAATTCCGAAGGCCTGGATCAGGGTGCGTCCTAGGGGGTCCAGGCTTCATCTGCTGCCACCTGGACACTGAACAGAGCAGCAGGCCCTCCTAGACTACCTGGAGCTTTATAAAGTGGTATTTTCACTTGAAGAAGCACCAAACACTTGAGATTCTCCTGTGCACAGTCCCTGGAGTTAAGGAACAGGGAAAGGTCAAATCTTGGTGTTCAGAGAGCTGCCTCAACTTATGCCTGACCAAGACAACTGATGGGCCACACATATGTACAGGTGGCTCCACGTGGCAGAGAAGGGACATCTACGTCCAGCTGGGGGATCCCACAGGCGAGGAGAAACTCTCTATTTTAACCAGGAGCTCTACTCTCCAAGGAGAGCTAACTCCATGAGTATCAGGTCTGTAGAAGCCCCTGCCCTGATTTTGAGAGAGGGAGAAGGGCCACTCCATAGTCTGGAGACAGAAGGTTTGCTGTGGGGAGGGAAGAGAGAGCAGATATGGAAGGTTTAAGAAAAGATGAAAGAAGACATTTAAAAATAAGGGAAGAATATTAGGGGCAGAGCAGGGGTTGTCTCACAGAGGGGATCCCACCCACCCCACAGGACCCCCCAAGTGACAAGGGTGAGTAGTTACGTACTGATAGTCACCCACCGATGAGGATCATGGGCCGGTTCTTCATCTGGGCAATATTGAACATGCCTGGTGTGAGGGAAGGATGAGCAGAGGAAGGCAGGGGAGGAGAGAGAAGGAGACTTCACTGAAACACGGATGGATGGATGAGCCAAAGGCCTGTGCACAGCCACAGGCCTTCTGACAAAAGCCTCACACATCGCTGCAAGGCCACCCAAGGTGGAGCCTCGAGAACACTCTAGGAATGCCCAGGGACCTGGTACTGCCTCCCTCAGTCCCAAAGACAAGGAACGCGTGGGAATCCAGGGAGCCAGTGGTATCTCTTAGCCTGATAAAACAGTCCTGGAGAATATTGGGGTCCCCCTGTGTAGCCTATGCTATGTCAATTTCCTCAAAGAACAGCCACCATGCCCCAAGTCCAAAGTTCCAATAGGAATGGCCAGTGGCCAGAAGGACACTGAACTGGGCACCTTGGCCCAGGCTTGCTTTATCCTCCACCCTCTCCTTCACACTTCCTCGCACTAACCCCGCCCAGCCCCGCCCAGCCCCGCCCACTCCCACTCAGCCCCGCCCACTCCCGCCCAGCCCTTACCTGCATGTTGCCGCTTCTTCCTACCCACGGCTGCCCCAATGATTCTCAGAAGCTCCTCCTCAGAGGCCCCGGCACGCAGGTGGTCCCGCAGGGACACCTCGGAGTTCCCGAAGAGGCAGACCTGTTGCAGACGAGAGAATAACTTGTAAGTCACCAGCCCCACTGAGCTGAGCATCAATGCTCATGTCTCCCACAGCAGGCTCACACTTGAGGCAGGACCCAGGGCCACGAGGGGCCGAAGGGACTGGATGGAGGGGCCAGAAAGGCTAGACAAGCAAAGGCAAAGTCAGACTTCTGTGTGGGGCTTAGCCATACTCCTTTCAGAGAGAACAGCGTATACTGAGAATTAAACAGGCATGAAGAGAGAACATAAGAATCCAGAGCTGCTGTTACTTTCTGAGATATCTGATGGAGACACCTCTATCACCATGAGCGTGGACCCCAGTGAATGGGGCCGAGTACCCTGGAGGTGGTACACATACCTCGTTTCCCATCAGCCTTTCCTGGTTCCTTCCCGTGTGGACACTACCACCCACTACCCACTTTAGTCCTCCGTCCCTGCTTGGTAGCTGAGCAGCTGAATGTGGTTGGAGAGGACAGCTTTGGGGCTTTTGTCTGTTTGCGAGACAGAAACTCGGTTCTTAGCTAGGGTGTGTCACCCAGGATGGCCGGGAACTGACAGGAACTCCCTCCTCCATTTGACTGTTCTGAGGTGACAGGTGTGAGTACCACACCTGGCTGGAGATGACATCTGTGGCCACTCAGTCTTAGCTCAGCGTCCCCTAGCTATGTGAGAAGCTGGTCCTAAGAATGGATAAGGTGGTGCAGAAACCAACCACCACACTGCCACAGAACCTATGTGTCAGCTGTGTGTGCAGACACAGAAGAGCATCTGAAAAGCCAGCAAAGGGCCGGGCTCTGGAGACTGACGCAGGTCCAGCTTCTTCACTGTGATAGGCATTCCCCCTTCCCACAACACTGGGCCCAGAACCCTCTCCGCCCTTCCCTGACGCTAGTTAATTCCTCCATAGACTTCTGCTTGTGGGCTTCTGGGCTGGCTTCTGCCTGGAGATCAGGAGAGAGGAGGGGGAAGCCCTGCCTTCTCCTCCTTCTTCCCTCCTCTCTGGCAGCAGCTGCTACCCTCCACAGCTAAAGTTCCAACCCTCTCCCCTCAAGGCTGCAGCCTCACTGGCCCTCAGTGACATCACTTCCTCCATCTCCCACCTCCATGAGCCAGCTGTTGGCTGTTGCTCCTCAGAATGCCTCCATGTCCCTAGTTAGTTCCTTGAACCCTACCTCTCACTCTAAGTAGCCATCCCACTCTCTTTAGACACCTTCCATACATTTCCCATAAAACCTTGATGGACAGATGCCACCCCCATTGCCAGGAATTTCTGGCACCAGGAAAAGGCCCCATTTTCAACAACCCAGTGTATACTTCTTTCTGTATTCAAATGGCCGACCAAAAACCTGCAGCTGCAACCCCAATCCTAAAATTCCAGGCCCAGCAGCCACCCCACACATTTCCCCTCCTCCTCTACACACACCACAAAGCTCCTTGATTCTTTTGTCCCATATTTTTTTTCTTTTGTATATATGTGTCTATGTTTCCGGTATATAGGTATAGGTGTGTGTGTGTGTGTGTGTGTGTGTGTGTGTGTGTGTGTGTGTGTGTGTGTCCATGTGCACATATGTGTATGCATATGTGTGGGTATGTGCCTCTCTGTGTGCATGTGTGTGCACATGCATGGAGGCCAAAGGTCAACATCAGGTATCTTCCTCAACCAACCTCCATCTTAGTTTTTGAGACATGGTCTCTCATTGACCTAGATTTCAGCACCTTAGCTAGACCAGATGGCCAGTGAGCTCCAGAGTCTCTTTTCTCCATTTCCCTGGCACTGGGATTAAAACAGTGTGGTCATGCTTGGCTCTTTACATGGGAGCTGGATGGGTCTCCATGATTGTATAGCAAGTACCTTTTTGCTGAGCCATCTCCTCAGCAGGACCACACCGTCACCCTACACATCCACTGAGCGTCTCCTCAGCATGACCTTACACTGTCACCCCACACATTCACTGAGCGTATCCTCAGCACGACCACACCATCACCCCACACATCACTGAGCTGTCTCTACAGCACGATCTCACACCTTTACCCTCACATATTTATATATCTTAATCATTGCTCAATATCCACTTAATAAGTTTAAGTTCAAATCCAACAAAGATGGGGATCAGGCCTCCCTCTTGCTCAGAAACTTCACCTTGCTCCCTACAGTCTGAGTCACATGTTCTGAGTCACTGCTCTCACAGTGTGGACTCTCCAGACCGGATTTCAGGAGTATGAGTCCAGATTGCAGCCATTCTTCAAGGCCCACCATCCTCACCGCCAGCACAGTGTGCCCGGGATAAAGGGTCACTATGCGTCTGCCCACCACCTTTTTGAGTGTGCCAATGAGTTCTTATGGCCTGAAGGGAATGGGCCTTTCACAGCCTCAAGCTCAAACATGGAGCGAGACAACTAGCCAAGTAATGGGTGCTGGTTTCAGAAGTGAGTCCTGGCTGCGTGGAAAAGGCTGACCAGTTGACACAAAGGATCACAATGCTTTTGGCTTCCCTCTGACAGTGCTAGTGCTGGAGAGGATTCCTGATAAACCAGAAGCTGCTCTGAGGACCCAATGAAGTTTGAAGAAACAGGTGACTGCCAACAAAAACACAGATTCACACTGGTCACCCCAAGTTGCCCTCCACTGAGCACTCATCTCCGCTCTGATCAGGAGCTCAGGTGGATGTGAGCGAACAGGACAGAAGTCGTGAGTGGGAGGGGCAGGATGCTCACCTTGAGGTTCCCATCAGCTGTGATGCGTAGCCGGTTGCAGGTCCCACAGAAATGCTCTGACATGGACGTGATGAAGCTGATCTGACCTTGGAAGCCAGGGATCTTAAAGGCCTGGGAGAGAGGGGCAGCTGAAGGGACAGGGCGGGCTATCCCTTGCTCCCAAGATCCCCCTTGCTGATGTCAAGACCCCATTCTGCAGCTCTCTGACAGTGTGGTGGGTGACCCACGAGCCCCCGCCTTTGCCTGGCTTGCTCTGGAGAAGAGTTGCTATGGATACAGGTGTCTGTGGACGACAGGCTAGAGGGCTATGGAGGAGAGGACAGTGCTGCCCCTCTTACCTGCAGAGTATGACCTCTGATGCTACTTAGTCTTACCATCTAGGTTTAGGCTGCTCTCTTAAGCATCACATCCTGTGGCACACCGTTCCCTGGCGCACTCTGAATTTACGGCAGCACCCAGCCACTGGACGAAGGCAGGGCCACCCCCAGCACCACCCTCCTGCTCCCTAACCTTGGCTGTGCTGGATCCTCCTCCGGCACCACCCTCCTGCTCCCTAACCTTGGCTGTGCTGGATCCTCCTCCGGCACCACCCTCCTGCTCCCTAACCTTGGCTGTGCTGGAATCCTCCTCCGGCAGCTTCTCCAGCTCTGGCCACTGCTGTTGGATGGTGTCCAGCATCTCCTTGTAGCTAACCATCTTCCTGAAGTTCCACTTGTTGCCTGTATTTGGTTGCAGGTGGCAGGGGGAGCTTTTGAACCAGAGATGAAGGGGACCCTGCCCAAGGATCAGATCACATCCACATGTGACCCCAGAGCACCCCACACCATCCTCCCACCACCCCAAGTATCGGCAGTACCTGGTGCAGCCCTGAGGCCCACGCACCCCTTCCCTCCCCGGCAAACCCTTGTCGCTCACCGTCAAATGGCATGTACTCAATGAAGCGCACATCCAGGGGAAGATGCTCTGTCAAGGCCACAAAGTCCAGAAGCTCATCTTCATTCAGGCCTCGCATCACCACACAGTTCACCTGACCAAGAACAACTGGGCCGTGAGAGCTGTCTCCAGCATGCTTTCGTGAGGATGACCTTTGGGGTGTCGCACTGCTCAGGACCCCGTCTGTACCTCTCGCCACCCATTACTTCACAGCTGGGGTATTCCATGGGGGCCACTGCTTTTCTCTATACCCAGTGAGGGAGGAGAAGTGGGGGCTAGATGTAACTTGGCAAGAAGCAGTGGGAGGTACACGTCCACTGGCCAGGCTGAGGGCTGTCAAGGGGCCAGGTGTCATGGACCTACGGTCCCCTGGCCCAGTGGGGTCAGGAAGGAAGGCAGAAGTCAGCAGGGGTGACAGATCCTCACCTTCACAGGCTTGTAACCCAGCTCAATGGCTTTGTGGACACCCTCCATGACTTTGTGGAAGCCTGCAGAGAGGGAGAAGCAAGGATTCAGGGACGCCCCCGCTTCTCCAGGGAACCACTAGACCTGTGTGGAACGGAGAAACCCGAAAGACCACCTGGCTTGAGGATCAGCAGGAGTTTTCTCTCACGGGCCAGACAACAAACATTTTAGGTGACGACAGCCAAGAGGCAGCACCCAGATTCTATGTGGGTATAAGACATGAAGCGTGTTCTTACTAATTTCAAAGTATAGCAATATGGCTTTTATTTTTATTTACATTTCTTTTTTGCAGGTACTTAGGTACGTGTGCATGTTCATGTATTTGTAGGGTATATGCATAAGTGGAGGCCAAAACATCCTGGGGTGTAATTCCTCAGTTGTCTTTTCTTACTTAGTTTTATGCACGTGTGTGTGGGGCCTGCATGTATGTCTGTACATCACATGTGTCCCTGGTGCCCATGGAGGTCAGCAGAGGGCACTGGGCCCCTTGGAATTATAGCTACTTTACTGACTACCCTGCCAGTTTCACATGGTTTTTTATAACATGGAATGGAGGAATGTCTATTTTCTCAGGGATATACTATTGTTTAATTGGAGTTCACAGGTCATGTTCTCAATGATTAATGATTACAAATGTTATCTGTAAAACCCATTCCTGGCTCCAAGGTGGTACAAAAACAAGCCATGAGCTGGATGTGGCCTGTGGGCCACAGTTAGCTGACCTATGATCTAGCTGAGTCTTTGCACAGTCTAGATGGGGAAACTGAGGCCCTGCAGTCTTTATATCTGACCTTATATGATGTAGGCCCCTCTCTCACTGGTGTGTCCTCAACAACCATTCCCTTCAGAGGCAGGTGAATGCCAGAGCATAATGGGGGGTGGGCTGGGACGGCACCTTGCTGTTGGCTGTGTCCCTAGGGGAGGTGCTTGTGCTAGGGAAGAGGACAAGCCAGATGGCGCCCAGCTGGAAGCATCCTTCCCACTTCTACCTCCCAGCCTTCTGCTCTCTGGTCACAGCTTCCTCACAGGAAGTCCCTTAGATCCAAATCCTCCCTGCCACCAGGCCAGCAGAACCATCTCTCCCTCGAGCCCAGAGGTCCTCTCCTGCTCTGAGTTTTCTCCCTCCCCACAGCACGTCAGTAGATACCATGAGATCAGCAAAGGCTGTTCTATGTGGTTTTGTTTTGTTCCAGCAGTCTTCAGGGGCTGGACACTGTGTCCTGCACAAACATGAGACTCTGAGTTCCAGCCTAGGACATGTAAAAAACTAGACATGGCGGCAGGCTTGTAATCCTGAGTGTTGCAGAGGAGTCCTGATAAACCAGAAGCTGCAAGGTGGAGAGAGGTAAAGTCCCAGGGCTCACTGACCAGCCAGCCAGACTAGTCTAAAGAAGTGTATTCCAGATCCTGGCAGAGAGTCTATCTCAAAAAGTTCATGATGGACAACCAAGAGGATAACAGCTGAGGTTGTCCATTTGCCTCCACCTACACACACCCACAAGTACATAAACACACACTGTACACACCCACAAGTACATAAACACACACTGCACACACACACAAGTACATAAACACACACTGCACACACCCACACACAAAAATAAAATATAAATAAAGAAGCACATTAAAACTGTATAACTACACTTTGAATTTTGTCAACGTGGATGATGCGGCCCTCTCCAGAGGGAAGAGCTTCAGCCAGAGCTTTGTCAACTTCTGGAAGGCGGCAAGTAGGAGGCTGCACACCCTGGCAGGGAAGGAGGAGGTGTTGGTTCTGCTCCAAATGAAGAGTGTGGAGAGCTGCCTTCCCAGCACCCCTCTGACCTCCAGAGTCCTCGGTTATGGACCACCCACAACCCCAAAATCAAAGGGTGGAGTGCCCATGGTCAAGAGAAGCCACCACACGGGAGACATCTGCAGCAGGGTGTGAGGAAGAGAGGTTTGAAGTACAGATGGGCACAGGGGTGAAACCCTGGGCCTGACACTTCAGGGCAACCACATCCATCTCAGCTGGCCCATGTGTCTCCAGGCAAACAACCTGGCCTGGGTATTAATCCCTTACCAAGCCCAACCAACAGTACATCCATAATACAGACACCAGGAGGAAGCGACCACCCTGCCACACACACAGAGTGTGGCAGAGCCCTGGGGAGACCCACACTTCAGCCTGCCTATGATCACCTTTTCTGCGGACAATGAACTCGAACTTAGCAGGAACCAGAGTGTCCAGGCTGATGTTCACAGCATTGAGCCCTGCCTTCTGGAGCTGGGGCAGCAGCCGGGCTAGGTTGATGCCATTGGTGGTGACACCAATGGTTCTCAGCCCTTCCAGCCGATGAAGTCGTGCTGGAAAGAAAAGAGAAAAGCATTAGACTGTTCTCCCTGGGAAAAGGGCAGGAAAGCAAAACTCTTGTTCTAAATGGAGAGAGTGCAAAGGGGCTTCCACTGGGCTTGATAACAAGTGTGGAAATAAAAACCAGGTGAGAGGCTGGAGAGATGGCTCAGCTACTGAGACCACTTGTTTTTCTTGCACAAAAGCCACGTTCAATCCCAGCACTCACGCTGTAGCTTACAACCAGCTGTAACTCTAGTTACAGGGGCCGAAGCCTTCTTCTGGTCTCACAAGGCACCAGGCACACATGTGACACACACACATACACACAGGCAAAAACACTCGTACAAATAAAATCCAGAATAAAGATAACAACAGCTGAAGGGCTGTGTGGTGGTGAAAGAAGCTGGCCCACAGTGGGAGCGCACTATTAGGAGGTGTGGCTTTATTGGAGTAGGTGTGGCCTTATTGGAGGAAGTGTGTCATTGTGGGGGCGGGCTTTGAAGTCTCCCATGCTAAAGATATTGCCCAGTGTCTCAGTCCACTTCCTGTTGCCTTTGAGTCAAGATGTAGACCTCTCAGCTCCTTCTCTAGCACCATGTCTGCCTGCATGCTGCCTTGCTTCCCGCTGTGACGATAATGGACTAAACCTCTAAAACTGTAAGCCAGCCCCAATTAAATGTTTTCCTTTATAAGAGTTGCTGTGGTCATGGTGTCTCTTCACAGTCATAGAAGCCCTAACTAAGACACACTGGGTACTTGCCCTGTGCTAGATGCTGGCCCTGGGCTGGGTGCTGGACCTGGGCTGGGTGCTGGCCCTGGGCTGGGTGCTGGCCCTGGGCTGGGAGCTCTGCTAAGAGCATCCTACAGATTAGCTCACTGAAGCTGTGAAACAGGGATTGCTCCTCATTCAGTAGACAAGCTTCAAGAAGTTAAGGACATTTCTTCAATTCACAAAGCACAGTCAATGACAGGTGTCATCCTCAACCCCTCTCCTTGTGGTTCTTTCAAACAGGGTCTCCCACTGAACCTGCAGCTCACTGACTTGGTGGGACAGGCTGGCCAGTGCGCCCCACAATCCTCCTGCCCCTGCCCCCACCCAGCACTGGTGTTAGAGCATGCCACCACACCTGGCTGTTGACATGGGTCCTCTTGCTGTCCAGTGAGCACTTTAAGCCATCTCCCCAGCCCCAGAGCAAAAGGAATCCTAAAGAACTACACAAGAGAACAAGAAAACAGCGGGCTGAAAACACCCTACGTGGTCAGTCAGATCCAGCAATGTCTAGAAAAAGATGCACGGTGAGCTGCAGTCTGGATGTTCAATGTCCCTAAGGTCCTGTATGGTAAAGCATTGGTCCCTAGAGTGGTGCTGTTGGGGGTAATGGAGCCTGTAAGAGGCGGAGCCTAGAGAGGCTCTTGGGTTGTGGCACAGGGAGGGGTGGCTAAGAAAGTTCTAGAGGCTCTGAGCATCCTCTCTGTTCCTGCTCAGGGATACATACTGCAACCTTCAGCAGGTCAGAATCCAGGAGGCCTACCTGACCCGAGTTTGAATCTCCAAAACTGTCATTCAAAGAGCCCTTTCTCTCGATGAAATTAGTTGCCCGGGGTATTTCACTGCATAACACAAAGTTAGTAATACAGAGTCAGAATGCTCAGGATAGTTACTTTTAATCAAAGACTAGATTACAGAATTTAAAAAAGAAAACTAACTATTATTTTTCTATAATGAACACGTTTTCTTTTACAATGTGGGTATCTTAGTTAGGGTTTCTATAGATGTGATGAAATACCAGGACCAAAAGCAATTTGGGGAGGAAATGGTTTATTTCACTCCCAGTTCAATGTAACAGTTTGTCACCAAAAACAAAGAGGGCAGAAGCAACCTGATGCAGAGGCCACGGAGGGTGCTGCCCACTGGCTTGCTCCTCATGGCTTGCTCGGCCTGCTTTCTTATAGAACCCAGGGCCACCAGCACAGGGGTGGCACCATCCACAATGGGGTGGGTCCTCGCCCACGAATCACTAACTAAGAAAATGCCCTACAGGCTTGCCTCTAGACCAAATTTACGACGGCATTCTCTTAACTGAGGTTCCCTCCTCTGGGATGGCTTTAGCTGGTGCCAGGTTGACACAGAAGTGCCCGGCATGGTGGGCAAACAGACAGCGCCCACGCCCTTGACCTTTACTTGATTTCCTTCTCTACCAACCATGACGAGGACAAGCTCCTTCCGGCCCTTGGACCAGGGCCTTCCATCAGCTTCACATGGGAGCAGAGACTAAGAGTCCAGTGCTGGAGCCTAGCAGAACTGAGAAAAGGGTGGATCACCAAACTAACCACCTGCTTTAGAAAAACCAGTAAGAGTAGGTAGTTACCTCCAAACTGGAACATTTTCTGCAGGGGGAGAGAGGCTCATGAGCCTCGGGAGACAAACCAAAGTCCACCAGTCTGGGAGAAGGAAAAGGGGGGCGGGGGAGCGGTTCCGGGGGCCCCTCTTTGGCAGGGTAGAAAGGGACAAATTTCTGGGGAAGGAGACTGCACAGCCCAGCTGCAGTGAGGAGTCTGGTGAGCTGTCACTCGTGTTGGGGTGGGCTTTTGAGGATGCAGCTGCCTGTGTTGCTCCTGGAAGTAACCCCCATTTCTACTCCTGCTAGTAACCCCAAAAATCTTGCTGTTTTACCAAGACAGATATTGTTACTTTGGTCTCTTGCGGGTTCCATTTTTGGGGGTAATAGGGGTGTGTGTGTGTGTGTGTGTGTGTGTGTGTGTGTGTGTGTGTGTGTGTGTGTATCTGTTGTGTCTCTCCAAGGAAAGCCTATCACACAACAGCATGTTCATGGTGTAAGAATGAAATTCCATAGCCTTTCTGAAGAGAAGCCATGCACGGGGGTTTACAAAGCCCTTGACCCGAAATTTCGCTTGTCAGAATTTAACCTGAGGTTTATTGGAGAACCACACATTTGACTGTGGAAACAATCCAGTTAACCAACAGTACAGAAGTGGTTGAACCAAGTTTCTCTAGACATGACATGTTACATATCCCAAAACAACTCTGTCAACTAACCCTCTGGGAGTAAGGAAAGGGTGTGTATGTCAAATGGGGTGTGGCTTGAATGTGAAGTGTCCCCATGCTCATTTGCTTGAACACTGGTCTCCAGCTGGTGGCACTGTTCAGCAAAGTCCTGGGACCTCTGGGATCTGGGCCCGGCCGACAGACACAGGATTATAGCTGGCCCCAGCTTGTCCAGTCTCTGCTTCCTGACCGACAGGTCACACAGCAAGCTTCTGCCACCATGGGCCTGGGCCTCACCCTTCCCTGCCGTCAAGTGGCTTTTTGTTAGGCACTGGTAACGGGCAGGAAAAGTACCTAATGCCCTCTTGAGGGACAGAGCAGCTCTAAATAAGCAACGGGTGCAGAGGAGAGGGGCAGGAAGGACAGGGAAGGACGCACACACCATGCGCAGATGTAACCAGCCCTTCCAGGGGCCAACAGCAGAGTTCTCTCTGCCTTGCCCTCTGAAATGTGCAGATGTCCTTTCACTAAAAGAGCAACAGTTGCCGTTTGAAAGAGAGACAGGTTATGGGCTGCCTCTGCCAAATCCATACATTCTAACAACCGAAAGAAAAGGACGGAGAAACTCGTAGGAAGGAGGGCAGTGGTTTAGGACACAGCATGGCCGGGATGAAGGTGACTGGCATAGAATCTGCAGAGCCGAAGGACAGCAAGGCAGGTGAGGCGCTCTGTCTGGCCCTCGGCCACTCCTTGGCACGATCATCCCCATTATGGATCATCACCTGGCCCTTTCTGAAGGACCTGGTGAGTTCATCTGGGAGCCCACTGGGGAGGTCGGGGAAGCTGCTATGCCCTGCTGGGAACAGATGAGGACCACAGGTGGGTACTGACCAACCTCAGGTTCACTCCTCAGCCTCTCCTCCAGGACCCCAGGCCTGGTGGATTGACCAGGTAATGCCTTCCCTCCAACCCTATTTCTCCCCGAGGGAGTCAAGGCAGAGGCCTGAAGACGGGCCTGTGGTGAGAGGCATGAATGAGACACTTGTCATGGTCTGGGAGGACCCGCCACTCTGCTCTGCGTGAGCTTTCACAACCAGATGGATTACAGGAAACCCTCTCTCCACACCCTACAGAACACAGACATCAGGAAACCTCACTGGAGGCCCTATTTCCCTCTCTCCCTCACCCTTCCTCCCCTGTCCTCCCCTCCCATCCAAACAAAAAGATTAACAACAAACAAACAAACTGAGTTAAAAACCCTTATACTAAAGCCATGTGTGGCCATTAACACCTGTAACCCCAATGAGTATAATAACCCTAGCACCGTGGGGGACAGAGCCAGGATGGTGGGGTATGCTGGCTGCCAGCCTAGCTCCAGGCTCAGCTGGAGACTCTGTCTCAAGGGAATAAGATAGAGGGTAATACAGCAGCACAAAGAGATCTTCCTCGGGCCTCCGCCCACATGTGTAGATACCATGCAGACACACACCACCACCCCTTCCACACAACTCTACTCCTCTAAAGTCCTAATTAAAAAAATACAACAAAACAAAAACCTGCCAAAATCAGCCAACAGGAGACAAGCACGACCGCCCTAGTGGGCTTCCTACTGTGATAAAGACCTTGTCCAAAAGCAACTGGAGGAGGAGAGGGTTTGCTGGGCTCACACTTTCTGCTCACAGTCCATCACTAAGGGAAGTTGGGGCAGGAACTCAAGCAGGGCAGGAACCTGGAGGCAGGAGCTGATGTGGAGGCCATGGAGGGGCTGCTTACTGCCTTGCTCCCCAGGGCACACTCCACCTGCTTTCTTATAGAACCCAGGGCCAACAGCCCAGGCGGCCCACCTAGAACGGGCTGGGTCCTCCACCATCACCCAGTAATCAAACTACAGACTTGTCTACAGGCCAGTCTGGTATAGAGGCGATCCTCAACGGACATTCCCTCCTCCCAGATGACCCTGGCTTGTATCAAGGTGACAAAAGCTAGTTAGCACAGTGATAAATATAAAGATAAAAATAATAAAAGTACTAAAATTTTGAAATAGGATTCAGAAAAGACCAAGAGGCTTCATTTCTCCAGCCTTCTTACGACACTGAAAGTGGTGTCACAGGCAGAAATGGCTCAAGCTTCAAAGTCAGGAAAACAAAGAAGTGATTTTTCAGAGTATGGCATATTTCATTTCAAAAATAAACTTATTTATTCTTTATAGAGCACTACACAGCAATAAACTAACTCCAGTCTTCCCACACTCTAATGTAAACTGGCTGAGCTTTATTACAAAGGCGGCATCTTTAATCTTTCAAGAGAAAGGCTGAAAATGATTAAAGGTAAAGACAATCTCGACATAAAGGGAACGGCAGAACCAGAGTAATGTGGGTGGAAACAGCAGGAGCAATCAGTGAGTCGGGAGAAAACCAGGCTGCACTCCCAAGGAAAGAAAAGGAGTAAGAAAACCTGAAATCAAATCACCGTTTACGCTGGGTCACTTGCATGCACTTGAGAAGTGAGGCAGAAGGGTCAGAAGTTCAGTCAGCCTCGGTTACAAAGGGAATTTAAGGCCAGCCTGGGTTAATGAGACCTTATCTAAAAAAAGAAAATTACACACACACACACACACAATTATATAAACATATGTGCACATGTACATATATAGTGCACATATCTACATGTATGTGTGTGCATGTATCTTAAAGTTACATTAGACTTCTCAAAAATAATGCTTGCCTTAAAGAAACAATTGTATGACATTCTTAACATACATGTATACATTAAATTGAAAAACATGGAAGCAATGAGACAGGGTAACACCCAGATACCAGACACTATAAAGAGAAAAGAGATGATGGAAAGAACAAAGTATTAAACAAATAATGGGTAAAAGTTTGCCCGACCTTCTGACAAGTGTTTTATTATACAGGGAAACTACACTGAATGCCAACAGGACACAAAGGAAGAGCCTGTTTGAGGTATAGACACTGCTTTTTAAAATTCAAGGAAACCAGATAAAAAGGAACACTAAGAACTTCCAGAGAAAAAGATCAATTACCTTACAGAAGCAGAACCAAATGAAGTGACATCGGACTCCTCAACGTCAGTGCTGACAAGGAAACATGAAGAGACAGCCATATGGCCTTCTCAACACACAGGAAAGACCCTCAATACCAAATGTTACCTGCTGGGTTTGGAGGGACAGGCTGACTCAGTGCCTTAGGGCATGTACTGCCCTTGCAGAGGACTAGAGTTCAGTTCCCAGCACTCCTTATCAGGAAGCTCCAGAGGATCTGATGCCCTCCTTCTGGCCTCCTTGGGCACTGCATTCTTGTGTGTGTGTGTGTGTGTGTGTGTGTGTGTGTGCGTGCGCGCGCACGCGCATGTGCGTGCATGCATGTGTGAGCACACACACACACACACACAGAATAAAATCCAAACTTAAAAACAAAAACCAGGAGGCAGTGCCTAATTAGTTCACAGCCTGCAGCTTGCCAGGGTTTGAGAGAAAGTGTGGCTGGAAGGAGCAGACATTTGTGGAAGTAGAACAGTCAAGGTCCTGCTGAGTTGAGAAAATCTGAGCAGGCACCCGACAGAGGGCAAATGACAAGCTCCTGGCAAAAGGAAGAGACATGCTGAGAAGCTAGCTGTGTGGGCAGAGAGGAGGGAAGGGGCAGAGTAGTGGCTAACAGGAGCCTGGTCACAGGGGCCTTCTGGTGAGAACTCTGAACTCAATGTCATAGCAAGACACAGACACGGTGATTTGGCATCAAGTAGCTGAGACCTTGGGCAAGACGGACCTCTCCATAGCCATCATTCCTCATCAAAACAGTAAACAGCAGCTGTCTTAAAGGGTGCGGCAGGATCCAATGTCTGCTGTGGGATAACCCCTCTGTATGCTGTGAATTTATTACCATTGGTTAATAAAGAAGCTGCTTTGGCTTATAGCAAGGCAGGATAGAACCAGGCAGGAAATCCAAGCAGAGATACAGGGAGAAGGGAGGAGTCAGGGAGATGCCAGCGAGCCGCCAGAGCAACAGGATGTACTAGAGAACAGGTAACACCACGAAGCCACATGGCAAAATATAGATTAATAGAAATGGGTTAATTTAAGTTATAAGAGCTAGTTAATAATAAGCCTGAGCAATAGGCCAAAGGGTTTGTAATTAATCTTAAGCCTCTGAGTGATTATTTTAAAAGCAGCTGCAGGACCAGGTAGGACAGAAAAGCCTCCGTTTACATATGGCACCCAATGTGGGGCTGGAATTTCCACGTAAGACCTAACAAAGCTTAAAAAGGTTCTAGACACACAAAAATGGAGCCAAGAGCAGCTTCATAGTTCATGTCTCTCACTAAGGACTGCAGTCCCCTGGCTGCAGTGGGCTTCAGCTGCAACATGGCAGACTCCTGCAGTCTATCATGAGCTGCGGTATAAAGAGGCTTCTCCCAGCCACTGCCTGTAGGCTTGAGAGCACAGCCGCAGGCTTAGGAACACAGGCATGCTTCTTAACGATGCTTCTCAGAGTTGTGGGGGTGAGCTCTCATTGGTGCCTCTGCCATGTTGGAAAACCGAGTGGGGCGGAGCCAGCAGCCAAAGCCACACCTTTGGTCCTAGCCATGCCTGCTTAGCAGTTTAAAGCAACGGTCAGAAACGGATTACAGATACACAATAAGGACAGATTCGGATTAAAAAAGACCTCTAAAAGGGTCACAATGTATTTAAAAAGTATGCATAGGCTTAGGAGAGAGAGGAAAAAGAATAGAGACAGTTATAGATTAAAAAAATAATTTAAGGATAATAAAATGAGGTCCTTGAAAAAGGAAGAGTAATAAACATTATAATAAGCCACATAAAGATGGAAAATACACAAAGAGCCTGAAATATGTATATTATTGTGTTTTCTTTGGATTTTGACTGTTAATGAGCTAAATGCTGAGAGACATTTGATTGTGGGGGCTGCTAAGTTAAACCAACATATATGTTTTGAGGGTAACTTGACTTCAAAATTTATGTCTAAGGATATATTACATTGGAAAAGAGGTTCTGCTTTTGTTTCCACAGAAGATGGGAAGCTATAGATTCCTTCCAGGTTAATATGGTTCCATCAAGAAAGACCCCCTGAGAGGTCTCCAATGGGAGCAATGGCCCAGATGATCCGACATTCAGAACAGCTTCAAGGCAACTGGCTAGGATGATGCAGCATCACAGACTACTACAGCCAAGATTTAACCATAATTCTACATTTTCTCAAGGTCCCTCAAGATTACCAGCACCCACCTATCAGCAGGAAGTAGTCTAGAGAACTACGTCCAAATTCTCAAAAATTGTTTATAAGTGTTTGTTTTCTTTTAAGGGGGGGTTGATGATAAATTGTTATTGATCACAGTCAATCTCCTTCTAAAAGAAGAAAGGGAGATATGATACAGAAAATTTGAGAGAAAAGGGGAGATTATTGAATCTACTTTTATCCAAAAAACAACTGTTAACCTCAAAATATATTACATTGGTAAGGATTTTAGTTTATTGATATAAATTTAAAGTTAATTTTGTTATACTGTATGTATAGTTCTACTCTTGTTTAAGATATTGTGTTTATATATCTCAATTGAAAATGTAATATAATTAAGAAATATAGATTTACAAAAGTACAGTTAGTCATCTAAAATAGTCAAACTTATAGTCATGTTAGTTAGGTTTTCTAGATATACAAAGATATATTTCAGATAGATTGGTATTCTTCAAACATTTCAAAGACCTACAGAATATGATATTTAAAATGTTTTAAAAACTTGGACTTTTCATGACAGTGAGACACATCTGCTTCTGGCAGCACCATTGTACTCCAGAGAAAATGATGGGCATCAAAGAAATCCTATATGGAGTTTATTTTCTTCATGGCAAAAGCTGACCATGTGGGCAAAGAAAGTGCCCTTGCTTCAACTGCTGACAGTTACTGTCCAAACTGGACCAGCAGGACACAAGAAAGGTGACTGGCAAGCTTTGCCAAGACAAGGTAGGCCAGTCCTTCAAAATTCCCTGCTTCATAGGAAAGTTTGTCAGATATACTAGGCCTGTAGGCCAAAGATGGATGCCCCGATATTACAGAGGAACCTTGGGTGACTGTCCAGGCAGCCAGCTGTCTCTGCCATTTCTCACATTTTTTGGAAGTCACTTGCTAGCACTTCCTGCTTACTCAGGTAATATTATTTCCTTCTCAGGTATTTGATGGAATTGAAGAGTAGATAGTTATAGTTTTCTTAGTTATAATAAAAAGGTAAATTAGATATAAAACTTTTAATTCACCAAGATAGGATAGATAATTAAATATTTTCTCTAATATTGTCAAATACAAATAGACTAGATAGTGTAACTATAATTCTTATTTGATAACTATTTTGTTATATGTAATTTTACTATGTTAAAGTTAAAACCTTCCTTTTTGATTAGACAGAAAGGGGGAAATGCTGTGGGATAACCCCTCTGTATGCTGTGAATATGTTTTTATTATCATTGGTTAATAAAGAAGCTGCTTTGGCCTATAGCAAGGCAGAATAGAGCCAGGCAGGAAATATAAGCAGAGATACAAGGAGGAGTCAGGGAGATGCCAGCGAGTCGCCAGAGCAACAAGATGTACTAGAGAACAGGTAATGTCACAAAGCCATGTGGCAAAACATAGATGAATAGAAATGGGTTAATTTAAGTTGTAAGAGCTAGTTAATAATAAGCCTGAACAATAGGCCAAAGGGTTCATAATTAATCTTAAGCCTGTGAGTGATTATTTTAAAAGCAGCTGCGGGACCGAGTGGACAGAAAAGCCTCCGTTTACAAATGTCTACATGAGTGACAGCTGTCAAATAAGCATTAGTTGAATGAGACAAGAGATGAAGGCACTCACCCACGATATCCACCACATCTGGCCGGATGAGGGGCTCTCCACCTGTGAGACGGATCTTATCCACACCTTCTTTCACAAAGAGCCGAGCAAGGGTCAGGATCTCCTCTGTGGTCAATAAGTCAGCCTTGGGGGTCAGGGACACACCCTCCTCAGGCATGCAATATCGGCCTGAGAAAAGGAAGGGGATGGAGAGGTGGGGACAGGTGTGGCAGGCAGGAGATGCCCCTGCTCCTCAACAGGCTAACTGTAGTCCTGAATCCCATCTGAATGGTACACACTCACTTGGTATTTCTCCTCTCCCTGTAGTCTGGCCTCCCTATCCCTCCACCAGGGAGCTGAGTATAGGTTAAAGATGATAAACGAGGCCCAAAGCAGAGCCTGGCTGAGAGCAGGGGAATGCCTGAGATGCTGGCTCCTTCACTCTGAAGGCAGCTGGGCAGACTGTCCTAGAAAGGCCTACAAAGGCCAGGGCCATGGGCCTGCGTCTGTTATCATGGTCCATTCTCACTCTATCTAGCTGTGGTAAAGTCACCTCTTCTGCGCATGCCATGAGATAAAGGAATGATCTGGCTTGGTGAAAGCCATTGCCCCCTGTTACTACAGTGTCCCCAGATCCATCCTATGTGCAGATTTGCATCAGGCTGGAAAACTTAGGGGCTCTTTGTCGAGATGGAGGAGTAGAATGGGATGAACAGGTGAGCTGTGGAGGCAGGGGTACGGTGCCCTACCATCACTTTCTGCAGGCTGCCTTCATCACGAGTCAGGCCAGATCTGCTAGACTCACAGACATGTCCATCCCTGTCGATGGGCTGCATGTGGCCCCAGACAGCTGTCAGCATGGCCCAACACAAAATCACAAGCTCAAAACATTGTGAGATCTTTTGCAATTGTATGTATGTGTGTTCAGATTTATGTGCAAGTGCATGTGTGCATGTAGAGGTCAAAGGCCAACCTGGAGTGGCCTCCTCAGCCACTCTCCATCTTAGTTTTTTGAGACAGGGTCTTATTTTTATTGGGAGCTTGCTGATTGAGCTAGGCTGGGTGGCCAGTGAAGGGGTCCACCTAACCCTGTCTTCCCAACACTGGGATTATGAGAGCACCTCCATGCCCTGCCTTCCATGCCCTGCCTTTTTTTTTTAACATGGGTTCTGAAAATTGAACTCAGGGTCTCATACTTGCATGATGAGCACTTACTGAGCCACCTCCTGGACCCTTACAATTGTGAGTGTGTGTGTGTGTGTGTGTGTGTGTGTGTGTGTGTGTGTGTGTGTTTCTTTGGAACCCAGCTACCAGCTTCTCAGTGTGATCTTTGTAGACATCAACACCTAACAAAATCAGAGGGTTGGAAATGCCTACTGGAGCCATAAAGTCAAATATGCACAATGAATGCACATTTGGACTCTCAAGACTAAAGAGACAGTGAGAACAAATAGTGTATGTTGTTTGATTACCAAATACGTGTGCATTTACTTACTCACTACTTATTGAGAAACATGGTAGGGGCAGGAGGAGAGGCAGGAGGAAGGGGCAGGAGGAAAGGGAGGAAACAGGGAAGTGGGGCTAAGAGGGAGAAGAACAGGCTGAGAGGAAAGAAAGGAGGAAGAGCCACACTAGAAGTCTGCAGCCGTGGACACACCCCGAGAGCAGCCCAGGAGTGCAGGACGGGTTCTGTGTGCTGGTGTGGCTGTAGCTGGTCCAGCACAGGCCTGGGGCATCTCACGGCCATGGCTCTATTTATCACTCTTCTGAAATGTCCATTACCCACCCCCACCCCTGCTACACGCACACCCCAGGCCATGTCCTGGACTTTGGACTCTGAAGGGAAACAGGAGGACAGAGCTCTGAGGAGGGAGAACAGCCCCAGGTCTACCCTTATTCCTAAACCCGATCACAACTCTGCTTCCAAATCTAATCTCGAGGAGAACCTAGTTTCCAGGATCCAAAAGCAAACTTCGACCTGTGTAGCCGCCAAGAGGCTGACCAGCTGCCAATGAGGTGAGGTGAGTGGGAGGTGCATAGGGGAAGGGGAGGGCTGAGGAAGGTTTTCAGACAGAAGTGACTGCAGATGTCACCTTAGCAGAGGGACAGTGGCCCAGAAGGTGACTCACATCGGAGGTTGCACTTCTCTGTGAGAGAGATCCGCAGGTAACTGTGCTGCCGGCCAAAGCTGTCCGTGAGGAAGGCAGAGAAGGGAGCAGCATGCTCCTGGAGGAACTGCAGCCTCATGGACAGCTCCTGCAAGGACAGGGACATGATGAAGATATGGGCCCTTGCTGTTGGCTCTGTGGCCCTGGGCCACAGCTCTGGCTCAGCTGTGGAGAACTGAGGCAGCCCAGAGATGGGCTGCCTCTCCCTTAGCTTGCACAGTACCTCCCTCCCTCCAGTTATCCACAGTAACCAGGACTGTCCCTCTCCCTGACAGACTGAAGGATGGGCCCACCGCTGAGACTGTACAGACATCTTCCCTACAGGAGTTTGCCCAAGCCGGTGCTTTCAAGCTGGAGGCTGAGTGCTGGCAAGTCTAGGGTCTTCTTTACACAGTCCCTATACTTTGCATTCCTTACCCAGTGCCAAAAGGAAGGATTAGTCAGTCATTGTGTGAGGCCTGGGGGAAGAGATCACTGCAAGCTCCAGGAGATGAGCGACCTAGGAGCCAGGTTTGGGGAAGAACGGCACCTTCCTATTCACCACCAGCTACAGAGAATCACTCCAGGTTCCAGTTCTCAGTGGCTGAGGTGTTCCTCCCTTCAACTTAACATGTGGTTGTGCAAAGGCTGGGGAGGAGCCAAATAAATCCAGGAATAGGGAGCGAGAGGACCAAGGAACGTGACTCAGCAGAAACCTGAGAGCAAGCCTGGCCATGGAGTAATTAAGGGGCTGGCCATTAGCCCAACCTGCCAACACACACCCTTCCCTCCTAGCTGGCCAAGCAAATTTATCATTTGGATACAGCAAGCTCCATCCCCGGGTTCTTCTCCTCCCACACCTCGTGACCCCACCCCACTTCCCTCAGTTTCCTGGGGTAGGGGGTATGACCCTCTCCCATCCAAGGGGTCCAATGTTGACCACAGTATGTCAAACTGCTGTGGAACATGTCAGCCTGCCCCTAATCTTATGAGGAAAATGACAGAAGCAAACCCAGCTGCAGAGTCACCTCCAGAGGGGTCTCGCCCTGTACAAGGCTCTTGACGCAGGCAGCCCATCAGATTTACCACAGAGCTTCTAAGACAGCTGGAGAGTCCAGCCCCCAAGAGTGACTTCCTCTGGTGTCTGAACTCTGCACTCCGCAGCCAGGGCTGAGGAAACTTTTAATCCAGGAGTAGCAATCCTGGTTCTGAGCACAGATTTTGGAGCAGGTAAACCTGAATTATAAACCTAGTTCTAGCTACTGGCCGAGCACCTGGATCCTCTCAAGTTCCAGGCATGCCCCTGCCTTTGGATGTTGCAACACAATGTTGTCATCTACAAAGTTTATTTGCCTTTGGATGTTGCAACCCAATGTTGTCAACTACAAAGAACCACACAACTATGTTTAAAAAAAAAAAAATAAAGAAGATAACGTTTTAAGTTATGGCTTTGTGTTGGGCCACACCCCAAGCTATCTGGGGGCAGAGGTGGCTTTGTAGGTTGTGTAATGGGCATGCTGGAAGAACTGAGGACATTCTAGAGAGATGCTGTGTCCCTCACTGTCTGGACTGTAGAAACAAGGTATCCCAGAGAATTGGAATTCCCCCAGAGTCTCATGCTGAGAGAAAGAAAAGATGCCAGCCAGAGGGGGGCCTTGTCTTCCTGCAGAGACCTCACTGTGTCCTGCCAGACCACTTCTCAGGGAGACTGGATGAGACAATGAGTCAGTGATGGACAGAGCCACACTTTGACCAGGGCCGCTCAGCTATGCACACCTCCTGACTTCTATTTACAACTAAACCTCGTGTCAGAACCCCAGAGATGGATCTGTAGGGGGAGGTGTCCACTGAGTCTCTCTGTCCCTCTTCCCAGTATGGCCACACTGAATAAAACTATTCTTTTTCTGCTTATCACTATTAATTTGACTCTTGTGGCTTCTTGAGGATGGTGGCCAAGCCTGGCGTACTCCAGCTGGGCACAGGCTCTGACATGACTGCAGTGACAGTCGGACATGCCTGCTTAGCCTTCTCTTCTGCACAGAGAAGACAATCCCATCTAACTCAACTGAAGGGTCCCTTACAGACACTGCCAACAAGCCACTGCCATCTGACTGTTAACACTGTCAACGTGGCCTGACCTAGACCTGCCCAGGAGACAAGCCTAGGAAACAAACCCCTCTAGGCAAAGGAGAGATGATCTAGACTAGATTAGTTGAAGTGGGAAGTGCCTGCTTTACAAGCATAAGGACCCACGTCAATCCCCAGAAGCCATGTTTAAAAAGCTAAGGCGAGAGCTCTGGTGCTCACTGGCTAGCCAGCCTACCCGAATTTTCAAGCCCTGGTTCCCAATAAAAGACCTTGTCTCAAAATCAAAGTGGACTACAGCTGAGGAAAGACACCTGAGACTGCCTTCTGGCTTCCAAAAACACAGGCACATGCACGTGAACATACATCATACATACACACACATACACACACACACACACACACACACACACACAGTATCTCAAACTATTGAATAAAAGCTGCCCAAGCTTGATTATATGGCCCTCTCCCCCATGACCTGAGAGTGAGGGGTCTTCCCATCTCTAGCTCCAGCATGTCTACTACCCTAAGACATGGATTTTAAGGGTCTGGGCAGGTTGGAAGTGAGGAAGAAAGACCTCCCAGCACTGTCCTCCCTGCTCCCCCCCCCAGCACTGTCCTCCCTGCCCCCCAGCACTGTCCTCCCTGCCCCCCAGCACTGTCCTCCCTGCCCCCCCAGCACTGTCCTCCCTGCTCCTCCCCCAGCACTGTCCTCCCCGCCCCCCCCCCCCAGCACCACCCCTCTGCTTTCTCCTACACCTACTTTCTGTCTTCAACACCCACTTGCCACTTCTGGTCTTCTCTAGAACTCTGAACATCTAGGCAACTTTGCCTTACCCAGTCACCCCATCCTTTAACCCCACCAGAGAGAGCAGGCTCAGACCTCAGCCTCCAGGAAGTCAGAAGAGAGTTCCAGAGAAAGGGTATACCTGAATTGAGCTAAATCCTTTAGGGAAGATGTCTGGCCCTCCTCAGTCTTCCCCGGCATCTGTGAAAGCTGCCTGCCTGTCTTTAGACTGACCCAAGGCCCCCTCTCCACTCTCCCCATGGCCAGCTTCCATGTAAGACTCACTTTTCTTTCATACCCACACCATGATACACAGGATGCCCAGTGAGCATCCACCATGGCTCTCTACCTCAGACCACCAGCCCTGGGGAGGGCAGGCAGAGGGTCCCTGCAAGAAAGGAGGGCAGGATGAGGATCCTGGATGATCACACCTCTGCTCCTGCCCACTGGCAGTTCTGTTAAGGAGGTGAATACATAATTTCACCTCACCTCTAAGATTCTCTTTCAGAGTCCTATGTCCTATGCTCCTGGACGAGGTGAGCTGGTCCAAGCCTCTGGATTTACAGAAAGCAAGGAAAAGTGAGAGCTCAGATTAGAAGTCAGATAAAATTAGAGACCAGCAAAAGATCATAGGTCTCCTTACGTCTCACTGTTCCACCTAACACATTTAATGTGCTTCAAGCAGCCAAAACTATTTGCTGACATGGCTGTCTGCATGCCCTGTGGGAAGCTGTGGAAATACCTAGAAAGGCTGTGGGAGCCCTAGCATCCAGGGACTTCCAACTGGTGGAACACGGTGGCAACTAAGATATTCAGAATGCAATGTCTGATGGCACCGTTGACAGAATGATGCTTGTCCAGGTAGGAGGGGCCTAACAGGCCTTACCACAACACCTGCCACAGGCTGAACGAATCAATAATCACCACACATCAACACAACGGGACCTGCGTTCACCAGGTTCTGAGTGTACAGATTAACACACATGAACACTTAAGCTCTATGACACCCTATGATGAAGACATTAACACCCCTACCCTACAAAACACAGGCCCCGATTCTCTGAGAGAAGAGAGTCACATGGCTAATAAGGTGTGGGACTCATTCAAACCCCAGGATTCTGCTCTGGAGCCTGTGCCTTTCTGCTCTATCACTCATGCCCTCACCATATAAAAGACCTGGTACAGCGTCTGAAGGGAGAGGATAGCACAGGTCTTCTTGGGGTTTAGGTTCCTGCTGCTCTGCCTCACGGCGACCTGAGTTACCTGAGCACGAAAGGCCATCGGTCAGTCACGTTGCACAGGCCCTCTCACAAAAAGTACAAAATAATTATGAGGAAGAAGAAAATTCTTTTTGCTAGTATCGTTTTTAAAACTCTCACAGTGGCCTCGGCTTCCCTAGCTTTTCACTCAATCAAGCACAAAGTTCAAGGCTTTGAAGATCCCTATAACAATAAGCCTGCTTTATCTGAGGATTCCGGAGAGGCAGGTCTGAGGAAGTGAGCGCTCTGGCAGAAGTCCACCTGTGTCTTGAGCAAGACAGGAGCAGGAGCGTCAAATATTATGAAACTCAAGAGTCCCAGGACATCAAGCCCTGTCCTGGGAGACATGGAGAAGGAGCTACAGGAAAAGGAACCGGCCCCCCTGCAAATGTTTCCCTAACCATACAGGAACAGAGTGGTACAATGGGGGCCTGAAGGACCCTGCCCCACACTAGGAAGACAGGCAGGAACTCCTCCCCTGGAGCTTAGTATTGCTCTGTTCCTGACTAAAAAGAGGCCAAGCCCTCCCAAGAGAAACAGGATAGATCACGGAGCCCTGCCACTACAAAGTGACAACCGACTGTGGGCGGCACCTGGATAACATTTTTTTTTTTTTTTTTAGTCCCTGTCACACTAAGAAGCAGGTGTCCTGGCCACACTTGACTATGTACGGGCACCCTCCGCTCAGGAGGTGAGGGGAAACCGTTTAAAAGGTTGGGTGTCAGGGAAGGCTAAAACAGCTCATTGGAACCGAAGTCTCACTCCCAGGTAGCCCCTATTTCCTGCAGGCAGAGACCTGCTAGAAAGTGGCACAGCCCGGGTAAGGGAGTTCAAGGGAAACTCTGAGGAGTCCCTCCCGCTGGGTAGGAGTGAACTCAAGCAACCCATCAGTGAGTGCCCTGGGTCGCCCCAGCAGAGGCCTCCAGGACAGGACAGGGTGCTTTCTCCACCTTCAGGGTGGCACGCTTGGATCGCCCTCCAGTTAGGTGAGTGCAGGCGGGCGGGGTGGGCTCACCTCCCTGGCAGGTCGCGAGGGCTCCCCGGGGCGGGGCTGCGTCACCGGAGCCCCCGAGCTGCAGCCCCGGGTGCTGGACTTCAGGAGCCGCCGCAGCATCCGGAAGGCAGACCGCGCCGCCATGAAGCTAGCAAAGGGAAGTGCCTGGCCTGGAGTGGGCCTCGGGAGCACTGTAGCCCGGGACCTGACACGGGGTCACTTCGGAGGGGAGGAGCGGAGGGCGGTGATCAAACAGCCAATCAGCGAGAGCGCCGCTCCGCGTGGCCCCCTGGAAGTTGTAGTCCACTCGCTCCGCCCCTTTCAAGGCCAGAGGCATGTTCTTGTGCAGAAGTGTCATGCCTGGGAGAGCTAGGCTCTTTTCCTTCAGCTTCGCCTCATCTTGAACTTAAGCACTCGTTAGATGCAAAATGTAAAGGGGTGGCATAAAAACTTTTATGCAAGTTATATTTATTTTTTTAAATATTCCTAATAAAATTTCTTAAGCAGTTTTTGTTGTTGTGTTGAGACCCTACACAGGACCTCCACTCTGTGTAGCCCTGGCTGGCCCAGAAATTGCTTTGTAGACCAGGGTGGCCTCAGATTTATAGATAGCCTCCTGCCTCTGCTTCCCGAGTGCTGAGATTACAGGCATTCATCACTGGGCCTGGAAAAGGGAAAGAAAAAAAATTTTTTTCTAATGTTATGTGGTGGGCTACCATCTGGGTGTTGGGCCTCTGATAGAGCAGCCAGGCCTCTTAACCACCTAACCATCTTTGTAGCCCCTTAATTTATTTTTTAAGTTGGCATACACCATAGTGGGTTTCATTATGACATATTCTTAAATCATGTGATATTTCAGTTGTAAAATATTAAAATCTGTGGAAAAAACCCACCAGTGAAATATCAATATTTTATTTAAAGACATCAATTTCTCTCATTCCCTTCACTTTGCCCTCCTCTAGGCCCTGCTTGTAGGACAACTAGCTCAGCTCCCTTTTCATACACACTTCTCTAATTGTGCCCCCTATAGATCAATCATCTGGGCTTCTCCATTCAAAAAAGGACATATGAGGGGAAGACACAAAAGAGTGGAGCTCCCCTACACACAGGACTCTGGGCTAACTGCCAATACCATGGCCCTAGTGTGGATAGAGAGCCCGTTTTGTGATTAAGGAGAGACTCTCAGAGAGGCTTGGTGGATTTTCCAAAGCTATGTAGCTGATAGGCACTTTCAAATCCAGTATAACCTGACTCCTGCAACTGATTGTGTAACTGAGATTCACTGTGTGAGAAGGGTTAGGATGTAGTGAGAATTAGTCTAAGATCTTGGAGGTTCATTCACTCAGTAATGGTATACAATAAGAATAGTTATGCTGGGTCAGGCATGGTGATGTACATCTGTTATCCCAACACACAGATGGCTAACAGCAGGATTATTGTGAGTCATGGTCATAGTCATCGCCTAGCCAGTATGGGCTACATGGTGAACCCCATCTCAAAGGGAAAAAAAGAGAGTGTGCTATTCTCAAACCTGATAATCCAGTGTACTCAAAACTCTACTGCTATGAAATCGGAAGAAGCAATAGCCAGTATAGAGCATCAGTGAGCTGTGTATTTGGAAGTGGGAACATGACCTATAATCTGGAAGAACTGACAGATTCCTGGGACAGGACAGAATAACTGAACATAACTGACTTTTACAAACACAGGCTGGTTATTGGAAAAGCAGGGATGCTTTTTAGCCTTGTAGCTGGATCCGTGTTCTCTTAAGTGTTTTGTACCATCTGAACTTTGAGTAGTATCATGAAAAAAAGTCAGCTTGCACTGCATTAGATTTGGTGGGGCATGTCTGTCAAAAGACTATCCTCAAAGGGGCTGGGGATCCACGGAGAATGGCCGAAGTGCTAAGGCTAGCTGTGCATGTATGTTTTTCAGGAGAACTGGGAGTGGAGGTGAGAAAATAAAACCCATTTGTTTGCAGGGATGAGGCTTGGAAAGCCTTCAAGAGAACATCCAATCCAGGGAAAAGTCATTGACATGATGGATTTGATCTAGGAACAAGTCCCTAGAATTCAGAGGCAGATGCCTCAGTGGGGTACTTTTTGAAAGGGCCACACCCTGCCACTAAAAGCAAGTCCTGTAGCCACACCTTCTCAGAGGAGACACTGAGTGTCCCCACAGAGAAAGGAAGTTCATCCTGGTGCTCAGAAAATCACCTGCCACAGGAACACTTTTCCATGCTCTTCCATGGACTGCATGAGGCGACCCAGTGTCCTAGGGGGACTATGTTAATTGTAGACACTCTCATCTCATGCTGAACCAGCCATGGAGGTCTTAGGTGTGTGTACCAATCTTGGTGTTGTGAAAATTCCTTCCCTGGGGAGACGGATAAGTCTACCCTCTCCTCCTAAGGTTTGTCCTCCTAATGACAAGCCAAATAAGATTCTACCAAAATCCAACCTGGCAAACAAAGCGTTTATTGCACTCACTTTGCTTACATGGTGTAGTGAGGGGTTCTCCACAGAGCAAGGCGGGCCTCCAAGCAGCATCACTGGCATAGATGGTGGCTTCCCCATGGCTGTGTGGAAACTGTATACTAACTGTTCCAAAACTGTATACTCTAGCACCTCCCCTAGACATCCTGGAGCCACATGTGGTTAGGAAAGAATGACATACAAATACCCTGGAGGAAAAGCTGGGGCCTAAGTGAGGGTCCTTTGGCCCCTCCGCCTCCTCCCTCCTCCTGAGGGACTGTCTATAGGCTCCACCTCCTGGTGGGGACTCTTGCAAGCAAGCACTCCTGATCTAATGAAGATGGCAGCTGTTCTGCTCAGAGGACTGAGTTCTACAACTCCTGGCCCCAGGTTCATGAAAGGTTGATGCCGGGAATCTCATGTTTTATGTCTTCACAATGGAAGATGAATGCGATGTGGGATTCCTATGAATAGTCACCAGTATTTCTTTTAAAGACATTGCCTCTTACATCACAAGGAGACACTCATTGGTACCTGTCTCGGGGGACTTTGGGTGTTGTGTTCTCCGCCTCACCTTGACTTGACATTTATCGCACTCAAATTTCCTCTGCTCCCTCACTAAGAGGTCGACCCCGTTTTTCCTCCACTTTGCTCTCAGGCTTCTGCTTGGATCCCACTGGTGGAAGGCTCACATCGGTTAAATGTGGTTGGAACAATTATTGGGCGGAGATGGAGGCAAGATGCTGGCATTTCTGGGACTCCTTCATGGAGCTCTTGCTGCTCCTGTGGGAACTGGCGAGGCTGAGAACACTCTGTGCCAAGTTCCCCTCTGGGGCAGGCAGGGAGGAGTGTGCCAGCGTGAAGGATGCCAGAGAGGAACTGAGAGGAACCCTGACTCCGCACAAGGGGATCTGATTGCCAGCCCACACTTGCCACACATTCATAGCTGAGCCGAGGGCCATTGCTTAACTTCTCTGGCTTCACCCTGTGTGTCTAAGGGAAAGTCACTTAGCTGTTTATCTTTACTGTCCCACAGGGTGGTAGCTATGATTTAAGAAAAACAGAAAAGAGAAATCTAAGATAAATCAGAAGAGGCTAAGGAATTGGTCAACGGTCACATAGATATCAAGTGGCAAAGCTGAGACTTGAACCCAGGGCATGGCAGACTCCAGGCCTGAAACACCATGTCCTTGCCCTGACCACACCCTTGCAAAAAGTTCCTTTCATAAATTCTGTTCCAGGGTCCCTCACCCTCTCCTCTCACTTTCCTGCAGCACTTAGCAATCTTAGGTAATAGCTAAGAAGGACTCTCTAAAAAAAGATGTGTGTGTGTGTGTGTGTGTGTGTGTGTGTGTGTGTGTGTGTGTGTGTATGTGTGTGTGTATACAGGTGCCAACAGAAGGGGGTGTCAAATCTCCTGGAGCTAGAATTACAAGTGGTTGTGAGCCACCCTACATGAGTGCTGGAAACCAAACTCAGGTCCTCTAGAAGAACAGCAAGTGCTCTTAACCACTGAACTATCTTTCCAGACCCATAATCAATATTTTAATCTACTTCACAAATCATTTTCTTAACTATGTGTGCCCTAGAACATGTTGCAAACCTAAAGTATGGACAATAAGCCAAACCCCCAAATGCTTGCATTGGCAGTCCTGTAGCCTGATATTTCCCAGGTAGGTCTAAAGTTCACTGCTGACTTGTAGGGCAATTCCCCCTCCAGCACATGGTACATGATTAATAAGTGGGGAGGAACAATGATGGTACAGGTCATACAAGAAGAGCCAAGGAATTGAGCTCACTGTTTGAAATGGCTCACAGGGCTTAATCAGTGAAAAGAAAAAGAAAGTGTGAACTAGAACAAGACTGCTCTTCTTCTTCCCTAGCTTATGCAACCATGGGTCCAAGGGCAGAGGCTGTAGGCACTTCCACACTCCTCCCAGTTCCCACTCTTGATCCAGGCTTACACTGCAGGAAGAGAAGCCAAGCCAAGCTCTTATCTGCCACTCAGCCCGCCGTGTTCAGTCTCCTTAACCCTAACAAGGTCTCGTGGACTTCAGCCAGCTCAGACTCTCTCACTTGCTTATGCCTACCCTAGGTACATTTCAAAAGGCCTCGACCTTCCCCAACTTCAACTATGATTCGACAACTTTGCTGAAGGAGCAAAGGAGTCATGGGTGGGGTTGGCATACCAGGCATCTGTACCTGGTGCCCTGCCCGCACTCTGCAGGTCTTCCTGAGTTCAAGACAGCTGCCATTGGCAGAACCACAGCATAGTGAGCTGTGGTCTTCTTGCCTGTTGAGGGTTTTGCCCCAAGAAGTTGATTGGCAAATATCTTGGCAGGGCGCTTGTCTTCAGGGGAACTCCACAACAAGGAATGGAGCTGGGAGATAGATGGTTCCCAGAGTTCCTCTGAGGTCCAGGAAAGCTTAGCCTTAGGAGTGCACCACAGTCTTGCTCAAGAGAGCTAGCTAGCTTTCCTTCCCATTCTCCCTGTCTCCCTTGTGCCCTCATTGGTCATTATTGCACCCCCACCCCAGAAAAAAAAAAAGGCAACAGTTTTCACGTGCTTGTCTGAGTCAGCTGCTGGAGAAATACAAACTAAAGACAGTGACTGGAAAGGGAATTATCTACACCCGCCTTGCCTCTTTCCTACTCCGATGTCCTTGTCCACCTTGTTTCTGAACCTGTCACTATGAGCCACCCAATACTTCCTGACAGATTGTTCCATCACACCCCATCTCTCCTTGGAACACATGGGCTCCTGAGACAACCCCCTTCTCCATTTCCCGCCTACCATGTCTGCTGTGAGCTTGTTCAAAGGGAGTGTCATCCTCACCTTGCCCCTGAAGAGTGCATGCCCACAGAGCTCCACCTCATCTCTCCCGCATTCTCACTTGGCATTGCTGAAAGGCCTCACCAACTTCAGTGGCTTTGATGGCAGCTAATGCCATATTTTGAGTACTTTCTTATGTTCATCTGCTGGATGGAACCCTGGCTTAGACCATGGTCACCTAAGCATGCCCTCAGCTAAGTCTTCATGGCAGAACCTTTTCCTCTGAAGACACTTGGCAGAGATGAAATAGAGAGAAGGAAGGGAGGAGGCAGACTGAGGACAGGCATGGGGTGATTTTCATAAAGGTATGTGTCCTAGTTAGGTGATGTTATTAACTATACACAGCCAAGAGTCACCTGGAAAGAGAGTTTCTCAACTGAGGAATTCCCCAGATCAGACTGATTCATGGCCATGTCTGTGGGGAATTGTCTTGATTACTGATTGATATGGGAGGGCCCTGCCCACTATGGATGGTGCCAACCCTGGGTAGGTGATCCTGGGTTTCATAAGAAAGCTGTCAGAGCAAGCCATGGAGAGTAAGCCTAAGAACTCCCCAAAGAGCATCACAAAAAAAAGGAGGGCTGGAGAGATGGCTCAGGTACTGCTCTTTCAGAGGACCAGAGTTCAGCTCCCATCACCAACATACAGTGGCTCACAACCCTCTGTGACTCCAGTTCCAGGGGATCTGATGCCCTCTTCCAACCTCCACAGGCACACACAAATAAAAAATTAATGAACTTTAAAGGAAGGGGGAAGGAAACTTTCAGAAAGAAAAATCTAGATGCTTTTTGAGAGGGAAGAATGGATGTTGGGAAATCAACCAAGAAATGTCTACCATACTTCATATGTGAGGAGCAAACTGTTCAGAGTTTTTAAGGTAACTGAAGTGAGCATCATGATGTACACGAGATAGAGAAACACGTGATGGCTCCAGGGTCCTTGTTCCACGATGGTTCCCAGCAGCCTGCACTGGCTGGTGGCAGGAGTGCGGAGAGTGAGTGGTTGGATTGATTTGAAGTTGGAGGCTTGCCAGATATGCATCCTGAAAGGCCAGCTGGGCAAGATTCAAGTGGAGGGTAATAGAGAGCTTGGGGTGATGGATGGGAGAAGATGTGAGTTTGAAAGGGAGCTGATGGATTAGATGGAGCAGGTTCCAAGACTGAGGGCTTAGATGAACTCAGAGAAGGTGCACGAGGCTCAGGAGAGCTTGGGTGCATACACAAGGGACAGCAAGCAAAGGCAGCAAGCTAGAGAAAGCAAGTAAGAGAGCAGAAGGGAAAGACGCTGTCTTTAACCCAGGACCACATCAGTAATGCCAGGAGTCTCCCTGGGCTCTGTTGTCTGAAGAGAGACACTGTGTCACATGTCTGACAGTTTATGATGGGTTTGCTAATCTAATACACAAAAATCTCACACCAGCATCAGAAATCTGAGACATGGGCTGGAGAGATGGCTCAGTGGTTCAGAGTGCTTGCTGTTCTTACAGAGGACCCAAGTTCTATTGGTTCCCAGCACCAACATCAGATAGTTCATATGGGTCCAGGGGATTTCACATCCTCCTCTGGCCTCCATGGGCACCTGCACCCACATGTGTATTTTAAAATAATACAACAAATCTAAAGTATTAAGTGTGTGTGTGTGTGTGTGTGTGTGTGTGTGTGTGTGTGTGTGTGTGCAGTTGCCCATGAAGGTTGGGGTCACCAAATGCTCCTAGAGTTGGGGTTACATGTGGTTGTGAGCTCCCCACCATACTTGTTGGGAACTGAAGTCAGGGCCTCCGCAAGAGGGCAGTAAATGCTCTTAACTGCTGAGCTATCTTTCCCGCCTACCCCCATACTAAAAGAAAGAAAGAAAGAAAGAAACCTGAGCCATATCACCAATGTGTGCCTTGCCTGTCATTTCCCATAAATGTCAGTCTAGCTGGCCTATTGCATTTAAAAGCTGCTTGGACTTCCCTTTGTTTTGACATTGAGTACTAATAAGTCTGAGATCACTTTAAGGTTTTCCACCATTTAAAGACTCTGGAAAAATTGTTTGTTTATTTTATCTTTTTCTGTCAGAGATAGCCTACTTTGGTTCTTGGAACAGACTAGAGTGGGAAGATGCTAAGAATGCAAGTGTTCTAACCACTAAGTTTTAATCAGACTTACTCTGAGCTCAAGGGATATGCTTGGTAGGGTTTTGTGCATTACGAAGGCAAAAGCAACGAGGCTTGAAGCCACTACAGCGCTGTCTCCTGCATGCTCATCAGAAAACACATTTCCTGATCACACCATGAAACACACACACACACACACACACACACACACACACACACACAGAGAGAGAGAGAGAGAGAGAGAGAGAGAGAGAGAGAGAGAGAGAGCACGCTAACAAATGTAACCATCTATATTTCCTGTTCATCTTCTCAAGACCTACATTACTATAAAAGAATCATTTCTTATTTAGTTTTTAATAACTCTCCATTAGACATTAATAACACAATAAAACAGTTAAGCAAGTTTTCCACTTAGACCTCATGTACAAGAGAGAGATGTTTAAGTTTGGGGTAGGGTGGCAGTCAGGCTGGCGTATTGGGTAGAATGTGAAATGCTGGCTACTACAAAGGACCAAATTCATAGTCAAGCTACTGACATGTTATCAGTTTATCTATCATTTACATTTATTCACAGATGGGCCTGGAGATGATGGAATCACTTGCATCTGTGTTTCATTGGCTATCTGTGTCACATGGCCATCCCTGTCTGCACAGAAGGCTTGGAAGTGGTCTTAGAAATAGGTTTATTGAGCACACGGGCAGGCTGCCACCGACAGAGACCCCTGGACACAGAAACCAGGCTCTACTTAGAATAACTTCTTCCAGATGACCACTGGGACTGTCACAGTCACTGCTATTCATTGTTATGTTAACTTTTCCTAGGGAGACACAACTGAATGTCCAGTCACTCCAGATGGGCATGCAGAACAGATTCAAGTATGATCCCATTGAAGTCAATCATGGTGAAATCAGTTCGTTTACTTCACACTTTCCTATAGAGGACAGGTGAGGGGTTACAGAAGTATAGATGACCCCGAACATATGCATTACTGCAAAGTCCCAACATATTCTGGGTGACAACATCCTGGAAGCTACATCGTCGAGTCCAGCTTTTTCCCAGCCTTCACTTCCCATCAACTCCAGCATCTCCCATGACCACTTGCAGTGGAGAGAGGGCAGTAGCCAGATCTCAGGTGAGGGCCTCCAGATTTTCCTTTCCTCAGTCTACTGTGGAGTGTTAATAGTTCCATTATCATCACCATAAGCCTGGATACCATGGTATTGATTTGTTCTTGTTAGCATGGCTGCCTGAGCAATTCCAAGATGGCGTCTATCATGACAGGAGGGAGAATGTGTGATACAGCAGTCATGGTTCTCATGGCTCTCGTCTTTGGAGCAGCAGTACTATAAGCATCCTGTGCACTCTCTTTTCATGGATGTTGTACCAGAAACGCCATTAGGGGGTAGAAATACATTTCTATTTGAAGCAGAGGGCAGATAGATGTCCTGAATAATGATAATAGTAATAACAATATAAATAATAATAAAATACATTTCTATGGGGTCAGCCATTTTTCTCATAATCCCTTCAAAAGATTCAGGATTCTAAGTTTGGGATTTCTCAGGTATAACACAAATCTGTGTTGAGTCTTCTAGTCACTGAACACAGTTTAAGATCTTCTATTAGGTGTGGTGATATATTGGGTACCTTAATAAACTTGTCTGAGGATCAGAGAAGCAGAACAGCCAGCCCCTAATTCATACCTCTCCGAAATCCTCAGCCTAAAGAGAGTGAGTCCCCGTTTCCTCATGCCTTATATACCTTTCTCTGCCCTGCCATATTACTTCCTGGGATTAAATGCATATGTGCTTTCCAAGCAAAGGCATGAGATCTCAAGTGCTGGGATTAAAGGTGTGTGCCACCACTGCCTGACCTCGGTGTCTAATCTAGTGGCTAGCTCTGTCCTCCGATCCCCAGGCAAATTTATTAGGGTACATAATATATCACCACAATTAGATCTCTCATTTCCCTCAGCAATGTTTTATCATTTTTAAGGTTTTTAAAATCAATTTAAATATTTTTGTGCATGTGTTTTGCCTGCATGTATGTCTATATACTGCTTGCTTGTCTGATGCCCCTGGAGGCTAAAAGAGGGTGTCAGATGTGCTAGGACTGTGATATTTGTGAGTCAGGATATGGGTGCTGGGAACTGAACCTAGACCATCTGGAAGAACAGCCAGTACTCATAACCCCTTAGCCATCTCTTCAGCCCAAAGTGTTGTCATTTTGAGCACTATCCTTCCATATGCTCTGTTTGATTTATGTCTCAATGCTTCTCAGGCTTTGGGTGTTATTATACACAGTGCTTTCTAAATTTATAATTGTCTATTACTGGAACCTGTCCAGCTTCCATCTGGGCCAGCCTTGCATTGTCCCTGGGCAGGTCATTTTGTTGTTGTTGTTGTTTTGAGACAGGGTATCCATAGGCTGATTGCCAATATGAGTCTTCTTGCTCAAGCAATCTTCCCATTCCAGGCTTCCCTGCAGCCACTGCCCCTGCTCCAGAACCATGGCACTTTGTAGCCAAGAGGAACCAACACCGGCTAGCCTGCCATCCTACAAACAATGCTGTGCTTTGTCTCTTGCCCCGGCATCCTGTGTCTCCAGGAAAATTTATCAGGTGACTGTGTTAGCTTGTAAATAAAGTAAAATTCCAGCCCTCTCCAGTTTGTGGAGTTTCCTATTTATATTTATCATGATCAAAAGCCACTAAATGTCACTGGCTTACCAACCGTTTTTAGCCTTCAGGGATCTTAAACAGTAGACCCGGTTCAGTCTTAAAATGAAAATCAGTCTTAAAGGGAGTCAGTGATGACAGTATGAACTATGAAGTCCCTGGGTATATATAACCTGGTATCAGGACCACCACACTATATAACCCCCGGCAGAGTGTTTACAGCATAAGCTAGGAAAAGCAAGATTTCTTCTTTTCCTAACACTATGGATGGTAAAATACACCATAATTTTGGATATCACTGAGAAACGAAATGCCACCTATTAAATGATGACAAATACTCTTTTTATTCAGATTTTATTGTGTATTTACGGAAGTAGTCATTTTAGACTTAGATTTACTGTTTATCCATCTTGCTCACATATGAGGATAAAAGGCATATGAATTGGAAGGAAGAAATAAGAACTATTTACAGGCATCATGGTTGTTTACATGGAAAGTTCAGAAGAATAGAAAATAAAAAAAACTATTGTGATCCCCCCCATTGCAAGATTGTAGTGATATGTTGTGTACCCTAATAAAATTTGCCTGAAGATCAGACGACAGAACAAGCCACTAGATTAAACATAGAGGCCAGGCAGTGATGGCACACACCTTTAATCCTAGCACTCGGGAGGCAGAGATCCATCTGGATCTCTGTGAGTTCAAAGCCACCCTGGACTACATGAGATTGACTCAGTCTAGGAGAGAAACAGAGCCAGGCAGTGGTGGCACACACCTTTAATCCCAGCACTTGAGATCTCATGCCTTTGCTTGGGAGGCACACAGGCCTTTAATCACAGTACTAAGAAGGAAGAGATATGGCAGGGCAGAGAAAGGTATATAAGGCGTGAGGAGACAGGAACTAAAGGCTTTTCGGCAGAAGCGCCTCTTTTAGCTGAAGCCTTTCAGCTGAAGACATTCAGTCAGAGGATTCGTGGAGTTGGCGAGGTGGGACATGGCAGTGGCTTGTTCCTTTGTCTCTCTGATCTTCAGGCAAATTTTATTAGTGTACCACACAAGATACTAGGTGAATATACAAAAGTTGCTTCTATTTCCAGGAACTGGTAATGAACAATTATAAATTTAAAAAGAAATGCCACATATAATGCCACCAAAATCCTGTGAAATATTTAGAGATAAATCAAATAGACTCTGTGGAAGGTTTGTGCTCACAGCCATCGCACACCGCTGAGAGGAATCAAGGACCTAAATGAATGACAAGCTCAGGGGACTCAGTGCTGCTAAGGTGTCAATTCTTCCCAGACTGATCTATAAATTCACCATAATCCCCCAAAACCCAAATCCAAGCAGCTTTTGTATTGAACCAGAAAAATCAATTATAAGATATATAAGAAAAAGCAAAGCCTCGAGGATAATTTGAAACAAAAAGTTGAAGACATACAGTACTTGCCTTCCTGATTTGCTTTACAGTTCAGCAATCAAGACCACAAGAAGTGACAAAGAGATAGAGATATGGATCAATGAAACAGAACAGAAAATAAACCCACACTTACACAATCCATTGATTTTCAATACATGTTGAGTTCGGTAGAGAGAGGACAGCCATTTCAACACATGGTAATGAAGCAATTGGACATTGGCACGATGCCTTGGGCCGAGCACAAAAAATTAAATTGAAACAGACTACCCACCTACTTGTAAATTTCTAAGTCTCATACAAGGTTTTTAAGGAAACACAGGAGAAAATCTTGGTTTGGGGATAGAGTTCATGGAAAGCATAAGATAGAAAAAAACTGAAAAATTGGAATACACAAAATTTAAATGTTCTGTTCTTCAAAAGACACTGTTAAGAAAAGTGAAATCAGAAACCACAGATTGAGATGCCTTGTGTAAAACACGATAACCAGAATTCTTACAACTCAGTAAGAGAAACAATCCTCTTCAGAAGGGTTGTTTTGTCATTTTGTCAAAGAAGATGTATGAATAGCAAAGGATCCCACAAAAAAGATGTCCAAAATCATTAGTAAACTTAAAACTGCAAATTAAAAACGTTAATGAGGGGTAGAGCAATTGCTTGGGGGTTCAGAGCACTGGCTGCTCTTGCAGAGGACCAGGATTTGGTTCTCATCACCCACATGGTGGCTCACAACCTCCTGTAACCCCCAGTTCCGTGGGCATCTGACACCCTCTTCTGGCCTCCACAGGTACTACATATACTTGGCACACATACATACATGCATGCAGACACTCACACACATAAAATAAATAATAAATAAAAATGGCCTCAATAAAAGGTGAAGAAAGAGCCCACAGAGTTTGGGAAGTAGGTGACAAAGGAAGTTGGATAAAGTAATGAGTACGATTGTCCCTCAGCACAGTGGGGTGACCGTAGCTGATGATGTCCTGCTAAACATTTTATGAACAACTAGATGAGAGATGCTTAAAGTGTCCAAACACAAAATGATGCTGAGGAGATGGAGATATTAGTACCCTCATTTGATGTATACACATTAATACATACTGTGCACTTGACAGGATAGAGAATCCCTTAAGATGGGCCTCTGGGTGTGTCTGAGGGGAGTTATCTTGAGTATGTTAAAGGAAGTGTTGAAGACCTGCCCACTGTGGGTGGCATCATTCCCTGACTGAGCTGCTGGGCTTCATAAAGCTTGAAGGCCAGTTGAGCAGTAGCACGCTTTCATACCTTTCTTCGTTTGATTCACACAACCCTACAGAAGAGAAAATCACAAACAAAAACCACAGCACACACAAGGAAATGATTCACCACGAGTAAGAGTTGGCATCCCAAAGAGCCAGATTAAATTTTAAACAATTTAAGACAATTAAATATTTGTATAGGCTTTGACTGGTACCTATATTAATGACACGAATGAAATCTTTTTAAAACACAACAAGAAGAGACTAATTCTCACAGAGTCCATTCTCAGTTTTAAGGGCCCTTAGCTGAACGTCTGTAGAAAGCAGAGCCTGAGACAAGAGCGAGGAAGCCCACGATAGCTACCTCATCTTCAAATCGCTGTTCATCATTTCTGAATAGAGTAAGAGCAACTGGGGCTGGGTAAGAATCGAGACTGTGTGCTGTGGTGTCGTAATGTCCTCATCTCTATTGCTAAGGAGACACTGAGGAAACCACACCTGGATATTCGGCAGGCCTGTTTGTTGCAGTCTTATCTAATCTCTGGATGGTGCAATATGGTCATCTATAAAGCTCACGGTAGGCAACCATGCAACCCAGTTACCAAAACAAACAAGGAAAAAACAAACAAAACTGCACACACACACACAAATGTCATGTCGTAAGTTCACAGTTTTGTGTTAGGTCTCATTCATAGCTTCCTGGAGCACATGTGACCTGTGGGCTTTGAGTTGGACACAGCTGGAGAGTTCTTCTGAACACTGTGGAAAGAAACAGCACCACCGGTTAGAAGGGAGAAAGAAAGTGGCATGTGTCTTCTCAACTCCCTCGAGTTCCATATTGCTCACATTTCTCTCCAGGGGCTCCTGCAATGTGGCACCACTCACCCTGTGATGCCACTCTGCTGTGGATGATTGATTGATAAATAAAACCCTGATTGTCCAGTAGCCAGGCAGGAAGTATAGGTGGGACTAGCAGAGAGGAGAATTGAGAGAACAGGAAGGCAGAGAGGAGGAGACACAGCCTGCCGTCCAGGGAGCATCATGTAAAGTCAGCAGGTAAAGTCACGGAACACGTGGTGACATATAGATTAACAGAAATGGGCTGAGTATAAGAGTAAGAGCTGGACAATGGTAGGCCTGAGCTAATGGCTGAGCAGTTTAATAATATAAGCGTCTGTATGTTTATTTTATAAGTGGGGTCCGGGACTGCTGGGGATTGGCGGGACCCGGAGAGAAAAACTCTAGCTACACCACTCAGGAGACTGAACCCCATGTCCAAAACCAGAGGCACAGCTTGGTGGAGACACGCATGGCACATGGGACCCAAGGGCCAGGTCTCCAGCCAGTGTGCTGCACACACAGTGTACCTGCTCACCCAAACCAGGCCTTTGCAGGGAGCGGGGGATCTGGAGAAGAAGCAAGGCAGTTTGAAGAGCTGCAGCAAAGTGTGGTGCGGATGAGAAATAGAGATGTTACAATTGAGAAAGAAAGACCCCAGTGGGTGGATTAACAGGCCCAGGCGAAGACACATCTGAGAATTGGAGATGACAACCTTACATGGTGTTTCTCAGTGCTACGTTCTGGGGAAGGGAACTGAGAGGTGAAGCATGAAAGAATTAAATTGTGAAATGTATGCCCAGTGAGACGTTCAGAAGTGGAGGGGATGAGTAGGGAAGACACTGAGAAAGGATACGTTTTTAAGAATCAGTTTTGAGGTAAGGTGTGTGTGTGTGTGTGTGTGTGTGTGTGTGTGTGGTTGTTTGTGTGTGGAGACCAGAGGTCAACCTCTGTGTCATCGTTGGACACTCTCTACATTGGTTTTTGAGACGGGGTCTCTCAGTTTTACCTGGAGGTCTCCAATTTAGTCAGACGGGCTGGCCAGTGAGCCCCAGGAATCTCATCTCAGCCGCCCCAGCACGGGGACTGCAAGCATAAGCGTGCACCATCATGCCCAGCTTTTCACATGGGTTCTGGAGATAAACCCAGGTCCTTACCCTTGGAAGAAAAGTGTTCTACTGCCTGAGCCATGTCCACAGCCCTTGATGCAGAGAGAAGAACGTTGTAATTGATTTGGGTTTGCTTTTCAGCATTTTATTTATCAGTTATAAATTAAAATTTGTCCTTAAACTCCTAAATTCATCTTATTAATTCTACTTAATATTTTAGTCCTGGTACACTTTACATAAAATAATTATCTTCAGGAAAACTTTAATACAAATTAGACTAGTGGCTTAAGGGAATTTGATATTCATTAATGCTAAGTAAATTTGATTGAATGGACTAATTTCATTTAGATGCTTTAAAAACATTTGTAAATTTAATAGATTTGATTTTTCTTTATAAAGGTAGAATAACTAAATGCAATAAACTTGCAACTCCAGAAACTAGTCTTTCTTGTATGATCAAACAACTCCACAATACAAGTTCCCGTAACCATTTTAACATTGATTATAAATTAAGTGGCTCTCTCTTATACCATTTAACATCAAATCAAGCCAACATTTAATTTGGAATCATAGACCAATTTGTCATTTGCTTGAATATGCCAAATTCAATTATATTTTGCAAGCATTTAAAATACTCAACTTGTAGAGATTACCTTGAATGAACACCAGCTAATTAATGCCAAGGGTTTGATGTACTTTATAACTCCTGTTATTCTGGGCTTAAGAAATACTTAGGAGACTAAGCTTCATAGTGGTTTTAAGTTTCTGTCATCCAGAGCAAAGTTCAGTCCCTAGGTGCTGCTGCTTATGGGACTGTCTTAGTTTGCTTTCTATTGCTGTGATAACATTATGAACAAAAGCAACTTACAGCTTCCAGCCCATCATTGATGGAAGTCAGAACAGGAGCTCAAGGCAGGAAGCTGGAGGCCCAAGCTGAAGCAGAGGCCATAGAGGAGTAGCACTTAGGCATGCTCCACGTGGCTTGCTCGGTCTGCTTTCTTATACCATCCAGGACAGAGGCCTGAGGTTGGCACATTTTCTGAATTGAGGTTCCCTCTTCCCAGATGACCTGAGCTTCTGTTAAGTTGATTCAAATCTAACCAGCTCAGAGACAGAGACATTTGGTAGAGGGCCCTCAGGCCTGGAACCACCCATGTCTACAGTGGCTCTTCCTGTAACACAGAGTGACATGCCGAGACCTTGTGTCAGTCAGAGTTTTCTAGAGAACAGAACTCAGGCAATGAACATGTATCACACAAGGGTCTATTAGATTGGCTTACATGACAGGGGCTGGGTAGTCCCCCACTGGCTGTCTGCACACCAAAGAGGCTGCCTGGTGCACAAGGTCAGGTGCAACAGCATCCTCGATCTGGCCCTGGGGCCTGGAGGGTTCCTGGAGGGCAACTGGGAGGTGGGAAGCCAGACCAGCTGGGTTCCGTGTCAGCATCAGATGCCAGCAGGACAAACTCACTTTCCAGAGAGAAGAGAGGATGTGCCGGCGAAGGCAGCTTTGCTTCGTCCTGGATTTCTTTATATTTTACCTGGTTGGGGCAGGTGCTGTACACTTTGGGGAAGAGTCTGTGAGGAGACGTTTCCACAGACCCGGCCAGAAGCCCATATGTCTCTTAGTTGATTCCAGATCCAATCCATCACAGACTCCCAAAGTCCACACCCTTCATGTGGGCTTGCTGCCCCTAGCTAGGAATATTTGCCCATGTAGTGCTTTTGTGTGGGCTCCTTGACTACTTGAGTGTCTGAACTCAAATCTCCTGCCAGCTTTCCAGTCATCTACAAACTTCAAGGCCCATCTGAACACACTCCACTTAATGATATCAGCAGAATCTGTTCTTCTGGCTTTGTTTTTGTTTGTTAGCTTTAGGTTCACAACATCCCTGAATGTCAGAAATAAAACTAGGTATATTCAGATAAATCAATCTTAAGAGCAGCAAACAGAGAAAATATTAATCCGAAAAGTGCCAGATTATCAAAATAAATGACAAATATTTAGAAGACCTTGAATGAAAAGATTTATTTTATTTGTGTGTGTACACACATACCTGAGTGCCCATATATGTACCACGTGTGTGCAGAATGCTAGAAGACCTCGCCCTGAGCTGGAGGTGTAGGTGGCTGTGAGCTGGCTGACGTAGGTGCTAGGAACCGAACTTTGTCCCCTGTTCTCGACTGCTGAGCCATCTCTCTAGCCACAGACTTCTTTTTATTTGAGGCAGGGTCTTACTGTAGAGTCCTGACTTTTTGTGTAGACCAGATTGTCCTCAGATCACAGAGATCCACCTGCCTCTGCCTCCTGAGTGGTGGGGTTAATATCGTGGGCCACCATGCCTGTTGTGTAAAAGATCTTTAATTTTTATTTAAATAAATCTCTAAAAGAAAAGAAGAAGGGTTGGAGGGAAATATTATAATGTACCAATTAAATCTAACAATCGCTGGTCACTTAAAAACAAAGCATAAATGGCTGGGGAGATGGCTAGTAGTTAGCAACACTTGCTTGCTGCTCTTGCAGAGAACTGAAGTCCACATCACCCACATGGGGCAGCTGACAATGACCTCTAACTCCTACTCCATGGGACCCAAAACCCTCTTCTGGCCTTCAATGGTATGTACACACACATGCACACACCCACTGTCCTATCACCCCTCACCACACACACACACACACACACACACACACACACACACACACACACACACACAAACACACACACACACACACTAAAAATAGTAAACTAAATAAAACTTCAAAAAGTGGACACTGGTAAATGTATAATGGATACAGGATGCTGGTTTGAATGACAAGTTCAAGGTTTCCAGTAATGAGCTGGAGATTAAGAATACTGATTGTAGCCAACACTGTTGATGTCCCCTTACATCCTCTCTGTCTGTGCAAGGTCACTTGCAGCTGTGATAGGCAGCTGTCACTGAGTGGCCAGCCTCTCTCAGACATGTCTCTTCTAAGCCTGTGGTGATATTTTACTTGTGCACTAATAAAGCTTATCTGGGGGATCAGAGGAAAAAGCCAGCCACTGTATTAAACATAGAGGTCAGGCAGTGGTAGCACACACCTTTAATCCTAGCACTCAGGAGGCAGAGATTCATCCAGATCTCTGTGAGTTCAAGGCCACCCTGCGAGCAGAGCCAGGCATGGTGGCACATGCCTTTAATCCCAGCACTAGTTAACCATAGAGGTCCAGAAGTCTGTATAGACAGACAGGAAGTGATTGAGCTGGGCAGAAAAAGGAAGTGATGTAGCTGGGTGGAGAGAGGAAGTAAGATGGCAGGGCACAGAAAGGTATATAGACGTGAGAGGACAGGAAGTAGCTCTCTCTGGAGGCTGAGGAGTTGGTGAGGTGAGGTTGGCTGTGGCTTGTCTTATTCCTCTGATCTCTCAGTTTTCACTCCAGTGTCTGGCTCCGGGTTTTTTTTGTTTGTTTGTTTGTTTTTTCTTTAATAAGACCGTTTAGTAATTCGTCTTACATAAGCCCTGTGTTTTATTCCCACTCCATGAAAACGTGAGCATGTGCAGCCTGGAGGTTTGGATGCGTTAACACCAGGGGCAGCTTTCAACCCACGAGGGAGTCGGGCTCGGAACACTTCCGAGAGTGAGCTGCCCCAGGTGTCCTTGCAGTACCTGGCTCCTCACTGCTCCTCATGGCTCTGTCTCTCCTTGGCCTCCCACTTCCGTGTTTCTTGATGCCCCTTCAAAAACGCCTGTGCCCACCCTCTTGTTTAAGGGTGACTTTCTGAAGACTTCAAATGAGATACTAATTAACTTTAAAATTTTAATGTTGGCATGCTTGCTACCGTTAAAAAGTCGTTACCACAGTGACACAGATAGAATTTGTAGCTTCCAAACACGTATAGAATGAAAACAGTTTTTAAAAAAACTTGGATTAATAAATATGAGAAAGGAATGGGATAGAAGAAATAAACATAAAGGGAAAACAAATATTATATTTCACAGACCCAAGATGACATTGACTGTAGAATAGGCCTGATTTTTTTATGTAACCAATAAAGAAAAAGGCTGGTAATTACAGGAATTATAAGAAGCATCCTAATTTCAAAGATATGAACATGTGTGTCTTATGATTGATGAAATTTAATGGCACAAAGAAAGATTACAGAAATAAATATAAATATTCAATAATCATAATTAATAACATCAAGCAGCTAAATAATTTAGGGGATCAGATTGCCTAACTGGAGTGTGCTTAGCAGATTCCCTGTGCTGTTCTGTCTACTTCAAACACCGATGACAGGAAGGTGGCAGAGAGAGAGAATGAGATGAACTAACAGATCCTACCTGAAGCCAAGCTCCGGCTGCTGCCAGGGTGAGACAGGCTCCCTCCACCAACGGCTTTGCAGAAGAGGAGTGACTCCTCAATGGTAAAATCTCAGCTCATGAGAAGGCTGTAATGTCATGTTCCCTAAAGATTATAGAAGTAAAATAACCTCAAAATACAGCAAGGAGAACTGGGTGTGATGGTGCATGCTTTTAATCCCAGTACTCAGGAGGCAGGGGTAGATGGATCTCTGTGAGTTCAAGATCAGCCTGGTCTACATAGTGAGTTCAAGGACAGCCAGGGATACACATATACATGTACATGAAGGAGGAAAAGAGTTAAATACAAGAAAAATCTCAAATTTGCAACACATGGGGTTTTTTAATCTTAACTTTTATAGATCAAGTAAATAAAAATCCATGTCTTTGGAAAACATTATTATAACCATAATATACCGAATACATATTGAATCTTCTACTCCCAAATTTAAAATATAGGCTTTCTTCAGCCACACAGAACACTTGTAGAAATGGGGCATATGTTAAGCGGGGGAATAAAATCCATAAATGCTATTTAAAAAGAAGTAGTCAATACTACACAGAGTGTCTGACTGCAGGCCAATTAAGTTAAAAAGCGGAGCCAACAGAGAACATAAACACATTTGGAAATTTAAAAACAATATTCCTAAGTAGTTTGGAGTGGGGGTCAAAGACAATATTGTATGGAACATTAGGGAACATTCCGTGTCAGAGAAAATAAACTGACCTGGCAAAACTCAACAGGTGCAGGGGAAGCAGAAGCTTAAAGTGTTCTCAACGAGGCCTGAATATTTTTTTTTTTTGTTGTTTGCAATTATCTCTAGGGTTTTGCTGCCAGCACAAGATGAAAATATACCCTCTGATCCCGGTGTGCCTGTGCCCAGTCCAGTCGCTACCTCCAGGACACCAGAAACACACGCAGCCCTCAAGAACAAACTAAACAGCAGCAGATGCTTCATCATAAATGCTGATGTCTGTTATTCTGGGGACATCATCGTGCTGATGTTCAGCCCAGGTGACGTCACTATCCAGAGCACCTGCCGTCTCTGTTCCAGTCTGGAACATCTCCACCCAGGTTGAGAGAGGTGTCAATCACTTTTTGTAAGAGTAACTAGCAGGTTCTTGTTTCATGTTTCAGCAAGTTAAGGGCATCTTCTTCCGTTTTCTCAACAGAACACCCACAGCGCTTGTGCTCACACGTATGTAGGTATTATCTGTCATGCAGGTGTGCATGTGTGTGGAGGTCTGGAGCTGACTTGGTGTGTCTTCTGGCTTACCTGGGGGGAGGGGTGTCTCCTGTCTCTGTCTGCTGAGTGCTGGTATTACAGGAGGCTCCACGTCTCCCCAGCTCTTCTGTGGGTTCTGGGTATGTGAACTGTGTTTTTCACACTTGCATGGCAACTGCTTTACCCTCAGAGCCATCCCCCAGCCTTCTGCTGGTTGACTATCTGCCATACTGAATAAAAATATTGCAACCCTGTCGGCTCACATTGGACACTCTTGGAATGCTGGCGACAATCATGGCCTACGCCTCTCTGAAGCTCCCTCCTCCCTCCGTCCTCTTTATTCTTTCACTCTGCCGAAGCTTCTCTCACTTCTGTTTGTTGCACACACTGAAACTGTGTCTATGTGTTTCGGCAGAGTGTGCTTCTCAAACAGAAATCGAATTGGTATAGTCATAGGATCTTGATTTTTTTGGCTTTTACTCATAGTCATTGACCCCTCCCTCCCAGTAAGTGCAGTGAGCTAGGGGCCTGAAGAGGGAGGCAGATCCCCTGGCTGGAGTTTCCTCAGGCTCGTGAGCTATCTAAAGTAGGTGCTGGGAATTGAACTCTGGTCCTCTGCAAGAGAAGTATGTGCTCTTAAGCAGTGAGTCAGCTCTACAACTTTTAATGGTAGAAAGCGTCAGGCTTTCTTGTCTGCCCAGGCCTTGAATCACGTGGGCTTCTCTTTCATACTATTGTAGCTGTCTTTGCTGGTTCTGGGATGTGCTGAGATCCTCTGTTTTCTCATGGGTCCAGCCTTATCCTTTTTGGATTTCTTTTTCCAGCACACAACCTTTGCTCTTAATACCTGGGCTTAGCAGGCTGCAAGCTCAGCGTGCTTGCTCATCCGTGCACTCCTGTGGCTCAGGTAGGAACGCGGGCCTCAAATCTCCACCTGCGCCTGGACTGTTGACCCTTTGCCACTGCGATGCATCTGTGAATTCTCGCCAAGGCTCCTCCTCCAGAGGCTGAGCGGAGAGACCAGGATTCCACATAGACCCGAGACCACCCTGCAAACCTCTTGCAAGTCTTCTAAAAGCGCCCAGCAGTTGAGGCTCCCACCTGGCTCGTCTGCCTTCCCTCCATCCTTCACAGGGTCTCAGGGGGTCACCACCCGGGACAGCATGCCCAGCCTCCCTGGTCCTGGCTCCTGCATTCACACCAATAAGTTTGTCTTAATACGATCCCACTCAAGTGTTCACACAGCTCTAGACTTGCACGGTGCCTTGATGTCTGTTCCCCCGCCCCTTGAGCCGACATTTTGTACCTAGACTTCTACCCCAGGCTCTTCGCTGAGATTTCTGAGGGCTCACTCCACTGGCATTTAGCCTTGGGAATCGCTGATGAGGTCTTCTGTCCTTTTGATTCTTGGTCCTTTGTAGAAAAAGAACACAGTTTTCATCTCTGAAAGCTTTTGAAAATTTTCTTTATCCCAGAGATACAGAAATGTCACTGGTATGTATCTGAGTGTGTGTCATTTTAGAAATTCTCTCTGCTTAATATTTCATGGGCTCTTTAAACCCGAAGACTGAGATTCTTGGCTATTATTGCTCAATGACTTTGCTTCCCTCTTGAACCATGTGTTTGTCCATTCTGTTCTTCTAAGGGTTTGAGGAAGACACCTGGCCCCATTTTCATCCCCTGAAAATATTTGGAAAGTGGGTTTAGTGACTTTGTTGTGGTCCTGATGGTAGGAATAGGAGGTGCTCAGAGCAGCCTGAAGAAACTGGACAGGATCCCATGGTGGGGAGGGGAGAAGCTTGAGACAGACAATCCCACATCAGGTGTGTGTGGCTTTGCAGTCTTACCAGGTGAGGCTGTGTACTTAGGTAACTTTCTGTGTTGTGGCTGTTTTGATTGAGCACAAATTGCCTTTATTTTCTAAGTGTACTTGCTGAGAATATATAATTTGCTACAAAAGAAAATCTGCCTGTGTTTGAAATTCATAATGCCCGTTCTACTTAGAACCCAGCTAGCCTGAAGTTTGGAGAAGCATGGGGTGCCTGTTAGGGCACAGGGCAAATGCTAGGGAAGAACCAGGTAAAGATCTCACACAGAGAGACTATGATGTGGATACACGTTTACAGTTGACATTACTGTTACACTGGCAGTTACTTTTCTCGTCACAGTGACCAAACACTGACAAGCAGCCACTTAAAATAGAGATTATTTGGGCTTAAAAATAGATGCAGCCAGGCGGTGGTGGCGCATGCCTTTAATCCCAGCATGAGGGAGGCAGAGGCAGGTGGATCTCTGTGAGTTCGAGGCCAGCCTGGTCTACAGAGTGAGTTCCAGAACAGCCAGGGCTACACAGAGAAGACCTGTCTTCGAAAACCAAATTAAAAAAAAATAGATGCAGTTGTGGCTAGAGAGATGGCTTAATGGTTAAGAGCACTGGGTGCTCTTCCAAAGGACTGAGGCTTGATTTCTAACAACCACAAAGTGGACCACAGCCATCTGTGACTCCATATCCAGTGGATTCTGGCTTCCAAGGGCAATGCAGGCACATGGTGTGCAGATATACATACAAGCAAAACATCCATACACATAAAATAAAAATAACTAAATAGAAAAAGTAGGAGGAGGGTGAGGAAGAGGAGGGATGCTGTCCTTCGTGAGAAACACATGTCATCAGGACAGTGAGGCACCTGGTCCCTTTGTGTCAGCACTCGGGAAGCAGGGGGCAGACAGGAAGGGCTGGGCCTAGAAACCTGGAACCCCGGATAAATGGCTGAGTGGTTAAGTGTGTTTGCTGCTCAAAGCTGAGGAGTCCACTGAGGGCAGGGCTACTGTTTTATCCACCCAGAATTCTGATTCTGGCATCTGGGAGGCCCAGGTACTGAGAAATGATTTAGACATTCTGAAGAAAGGAATTAGCAATAAACAGAATTACTGTGATTTCTCAGTGGCTACACTGTCCTCAGACTCACACCAGTCCTAAATACCTCAATAGGAGATCTTCTTTTCCATTTTCTCCTGTTTCTTTTTGAGGCCCAAATGGTTCATTTCTTCACTGCTTATAGGATGTTGCATGGTGTCTAGATTAATACCACATGTATTTATCCATAAATGGCACTGTGATCTGTTATAGGTTTCTTGCCTCCAGCAAGCAGTTGACATTCTAGAATAGCTTTGTAAATATGGGGCTGGAGAGGTTGCTCAGTGGTTAGAGTGCTTGCTGCTCTTGCAGGGGATTGGAGTTCAGTTCTCAGCACCCACATCAGACAGCTCACAACTGTCAACAACTCCAGCCCTGGAAATCTTATAACCTCTTCTGGCCTCCACAGGTACTTGCACACATACGCATGCACACACAGAGTCACATACTACTTTTACATAGAAAAATAATAATGTTTTAAAAGAGTTTTCTACGTAGAACTGAACACTCTCCAGCACAGAAAGAGCAAGAACGAGCCCCTGCTGCATGGAGCCAGACTGTCGCCTTCCTTCAGGCCACCTAAAGTCTTGCTCATGTAGACACTCCCCAATTACTCTATCTTCAAAGCTGTTCCCAGGAGGTGGGTGGAGAAGAAAGGCCCTAATCCTGGGAAATTCAGGGTGGAGTCTTCCATCAACATGAAAGGATCACCATAATCATTGGGATTTATTTTGACAATACCAACCGTTAAAAACACAGGTTCGCTGGGCGGTGGTGGCACACACCTTTAATCCCAGCACTTGGGAGGCAGAGGCAGGTGGATCTTTGTGAGTTCGAGGCCAGCCTGGGCTACAGAGTGAGTTCCAGGACAGACTCCAAAGCTACACAGAGAAACCTTGTCTTGAAAAACCAAAAAAAAAAAAAAAAAAAAAACCAACCAAAAACCAACCACAGGTTCAACAGTAGACACAGAAGAAGAACACCTCCACACTCGGCTTCACTCATTATCCTGGAAGAATAAAATGGAGCCACCAAATCATTACATTTAAACAACTTCCATTCTGCATTGCGTGAAAGTAGGTAGGAAATCATGTTAAGAGACCATCAAATGGCCGGAGGAGTTAAACTTGCCTGCTGCTCTTGCAGATGATCCCAGTTCAGCGCCCCCCCTCCATATCAGGTGGCTCACAACTGTGTGTAATGCTAGTTCCAAGGGCTCTGATGCCGTCTTCTGGTCTCCACAGGCACCTGCACTTAGGTGAGCATACCCACATATAGACACACATACACATACTTTTAGAAAGAGAAAGATCATCAACTGACTAGAATTGTGGTCACTTTCTACTTATTTTAATGGCACCTTGGGGTGCCCTTCTTGCTCTTTTTCTATCTTCTGCTCATTCATTTCTCTACTCCCACCCTCCTCAGCACATTGGGTTCCAGGATGAATATAACATACCACAAGTAGATGACAGTTCAAGTGTCTCCTTAAATAAACCCATCTGGGTTGATGCCTGGAATCTAGATGCAAGAATTTATCATCATCTCCCCTTCCTACACAGGACAAGAAACAGACTAATAAGGGGGAGCTCTCTAGTTTTCCCACCAGGTTTCAATCCCGGCCACACTTCACACTGAAGTACTGAGGGCGACAAGAATCACAGTTGGCTTTGTAGGAAGATGCCGGCTACCCTAGTAGAGGCATTGTTCTTCTCACCCCAGGCTTGAGGAAAGAGACAGTGAACAGAAGCTGAGGTTCAGAGATAAATGAGTCAGTTGGGAGTAGAGCTGAGCTTCCCCACGGAATAGTTTTCCAGTCCTTGAGTGCAAAGCAGAGACCTTGGTCCTCTTGTGTCCTTGTAGGGTATAGAGTATGCGAGCGTTGGACACAGCATCAGTGTTTGAGCTATGACAACTGCCAGTGGTAAGGTATGCTTGGTACCTTCCGAATGGCAGCTTTTGAGCAATAGCTTTGACATTAAAGGCTGTCTAGGGATGGTGGCCCTTCAGGCTAGGTAACAATGCCCTAGGATTTGGGGGATTTTGCTGGCTCATCAAACAGGGGAGGGGAGATGTTGGGATCTTCCTGAAGAACTGCAAAAGCATGAGTGACAATTCCTAAACTTACTGGGTAAGAACTGGGGAGGCTGAAGACCATGGAAAGCAGACAGTAGGAGATTCAGAAAAAAATGCTGCTTTGGGGGACAGTATTTACATGTTACCTTATCTCAAGCGAGTGAATGGAGTTCAGGAATCACGGATGAGATCTACTGTTTTTTATGTGGAATAGGGAGCCCCATTTCCACGTAGAGAACGGTGCTCGTGTACACAGCAGCACAAAGACTGGACGCAAAGAACCTAAGTAAAAAAGAGCTTCACTGAGTTGAGGCGGAGAGGATAGGATGCCCCTGAGCCTCAGTTCTGATGGGTATGGAAGCTGGGGGGTGATTTCCAAAGCTTCCCGCTAGGTGGCGGTGTTGGTTAGTCCACAAGCCAGCAAAGAGGTCCAGGCACCCTCCCTTTGGGCTGAGCATTGATGAGATTCTCTGATGAGAGCCCTAGGTTGAGGTTTGCCAATTACAAACCTTGCACCATTCATTCTCGGCTTCACCCCTTTATGGACAGTAAGGCGAGCACAGAATCTGTTTCCAGAACCTCTGAAGCCGTTTGTAGTGTCTAATTTCTTCCATCTACCACCTAAAAATAAGAGAAACCAGCCTGAGGCAGATCAGTGGAGCCTGGGACAGCAGTCATGGCAGCGGTCTACACAGCACACGAGATCGGGTTCAAATACATAAGCGTGGTTTTGGAAGGATGGCTCCTGCTGCAGATTACCCACACAGCCCCACTTAAATTAAGCTTCTCATTCTGTCGTGGTGTTTTCTGTATTCCGAAGCAGGCATGGCTTCTTGGGTATGGACTCCCTGACCCATTTAGGGAGAGTTGATCACTATTGACTTTCTGCCATCGTTTCACCTAATCCAAATAGTCAGGGATTTGGGTCGAAGGTGGCACGATGGCCAGGAACCCAGAACTGCACACACATTCTCCCTAATCCCCTACCAGAGCAGCCGGGGCTCTCTTGCTCCTGACAGAAATCCAATTAAGTATATCCTAGACAAAAAGGAAGTGCTCCTGGCTTCAGGACGACTGTGGGTACAGCTGGGGCTTTGGATAAGTAGGATCACAGGGTATTTCTGGAACATTCTTGCAGAGCTCTCTATTGCTTTGAGTCCTCTGTCTCTAATGGAAGACTGCATTTCTCTCTAGCAAGGGGCATGGATCCTGGGTACTTTTGTGTGCATCTCTTTATTTAACTTTTAAAATTGTTTTCAGAATTTCATACACAGGTACAGTGTGTTTTCATTGTATCCACTTCTCCCATGTAACCCCCAAACCCCATCTCAAATTCATCTCCTCTTCTATAATTCATACACACACACACACACACACACACACACACACACACACACACACACCCTGCTGAGTCTGATTAGTGTTGCCCATATCTGCCTGAGAATAGAGCCGACCAGTTGCCTATGGAAAGCTATCAGGGGGCTGGTCCATGAAGAAAATGTATTCTCCTTCCCTCAGCAGCTGTGACTTGCCTGTAGCTCTTCATCGAGGGGTGGGGCCTTGCGAGCCCCCTCTCCACCCCCATACTGGAATGCTGGCTGGTGTAGTCTTCAGCAAATCTTGTGCAGGCAGCCACATTGTTCAGATTTATGGGTGCAACATCCCACCTATCTAGAAGACACTGCCTGGCAGCAACCACCCTGGTCCTCCAGCTCTTACGGACCTTCTGCCCCTCTCTTCCTCGCTGTTCCCTGGGCCTTGGGTCTAGGGGTGGTACTGTAGATGTCCCATTGGGGATGGGCTCCCCACAGTCACATAAGCTCCGCACTTTGACCAGTTATAGTTTCTCTGTAACAGCCTCCATCTGCTGCAAAAAGAGGCTTTTTTGATGAGGGGTGTGGGCTGTGCTGATCAGTGGGTGTAAGGACCAGTATTTAGAAGGCAGCCGGAGACTAACAAATTATAAACTTACCTCTTAATAGACCAGTTGCCAAAAATAAAAAGCTCTCTCCACCAGGAGCCAGATAAACAAGAAGGAAGGCCACTTGCAGAAGGAAGGCATGAGACCACTGAAGGGCTGGTCGTTACTACTGCTCTGATTCGTCAACCTCTAGTCATGTGCCCGCCCCATAGACTGTGATTGACAGTCCCCCATTCAAACTGCAAGGCTGAAGTCCACAAAGAATTTTTCAAGAGAAACATGGTCTTACTCAGAGACAATCATAGTTGGGCTGTGGAATGGATACAGGACAGGCAGCAGTCTATGTGTGTCCTTGCTACTTAGGTACTTAATGGATATATGTATAAAAAAATGGAAAGCAGAATTAAACCTGTGTCTTTCTTACTAGATACCTCAGTGGCAGGCAACTCCCAATCCAAGGCTCTAAATTAAGTCCACGCTTAGGTTGGAGATCCAGAAAGGGCTTGACCCCCTAAATTCAGAGTTCACAGGCTAGGAACCACCATGTAGAAAAAGGGAGTGTAGAATTGCAGCGACAGGAGGAGCGGATTTGGTGAAGCTGCCCACACCACTAACAACGTGAAGTTTCTTGATCCCCAGTGACAGGATCTGCACAATGTCTCATGAGTCCCTAACGGGCTTGGCACGGCCACAGTGAAGGAGAGCCAGTCTGCTCCCCAGTCAAAGCATCCCAGCAAGGTGGCAGGTCCTTCTTGGTGGTGAGGGGGTGAGGAAAGGGTGGACTCAGCGGTAGAAGTTTTCACACTACATCTGCCCATGTGCACCTTGCTAGCCAAGAGCTCAGGTTTGCGGTCAAACAGGAAGGCAGCGCTGGGCAGGGGAGAGACTAGAGGGCATTAAGAGAAAGCCCCAGGCTGTCCACTGGCACTCACCACTGAGTTTTCCAAATTTGTCAATGAGCAGTTCTGCTGCTGACCTTGGGGACTTCTGAAATGGATGGAAAAGACACCCAAGTTCACAGTCACCAAACACTGATCCCTATTTTATTTTTCAATTGAAATCACCTTTACCCATGCAAAAACACCTGACTCTCTAGAACAGAAGAACACAGTCACTGGCCACAGATAGAATGATATACATGGAAAGCATGAGAATCTCTTTCTCATAAACCCTCTTCCAATGATACTTACGGTCCACTCTCTCCCCTTTGTCTGTTGATTGGAAGAAACAGAAAAGTCTCCCTTCTCTTGGGAGATACTAATTCACAGTGGAAACTGAAAGCCAGGAGTAACTGTGATTTCCTTAATCCTGCCTGAATACAGTCTCAATGTGACTAGTCTGTTCATTCCCTGAGTCCTGCCCCTGGGGTCCCCACTCTTCACACCTCCCACCCCTTGCTGCCCAGGAGGCTGGTGCTTAAGAACTCTATCACTGAAATTATCTTGTTGGCTTGCTTGGCACAGGATCAGCCAATGAGAGCTGGAGGCAGCTGCAGATACTAAGGCAGATGAATTGGTGACCTGGGAAATTAAGGTACACGGAAAGGAGAGAAGAAGAATTCTGGGTTTGTTTCATTGGGATGCCAACGATGACTGTTAATATGGCTGTCAATCGTATATTACAGATGCATTGAAGATTATATTTCTTAGTCCCTTGTAGTTGGACTGGATCATAAAACCAATTCAGTCAATGTGTTATGAGTGGAAACGACTAGAAATGATGTGTTTCTATTTGGAGTGAGCACTTAATTCTGGTATAGACTTTTCCAGAATGTTCTTTCTGGGGTCATCACATTCCAGGTTCAAAATAGTAACTGTTTTACCAGCCTGCTCCCCAGAGTGAGTGCAATGAGATTACCTCAGTCAGCTCACTGTGGGCATGAAGCACGAACAAAAATAAACCATTGGACCACCAAGATTCAGAGGTTGGCATTGGTATAACCTAGCCTATCATGACTGGTAAAATATTTTTAAGACAGTAGAAGCCCAATGAAATCACTGAATTGCACACGTGCTTTTCCCTAAGTCTCTTAGAAGCTCCATGGGAACTACAGACCCTGCCTGTGATGCTATGGAACAGATATTTGGTGTTCATGCCACATTCCCAATGTACATATTTGGGGGCCCCAATTACTCAAGGTCAGAGAATCTGAGTTTGTTTTACCCAGCAGGCATGTATAATGGGATGACTTGGCCAGGGGCGTGGTGACCAGGTGTTTTGAAGGGTCTACACTTGGTTATATGCTGTGCTTTGATCTTGAAAAGGGAAGGTCTTTTGCCTTGCCCCTTGGCATGTACAAAAAGCCCTTCAGAATAAACCTTGGGGTGACTGGGTATTGATCCAGGGCCCTCCCGAAGCTATCCTGTGTCTCTATTTTACCGTCTCCATCTATATTTCTATCTAATACTTCCTCATTCCTCTCTCTCCGCCCCCTACAATCCTTCGACAGGTCGGAGCTGGACTCTGGCAGACTCCCACATACATATGAATGAATACATATGGTTCTTAATGTCCATGAAGTTCTAGAGTCCAGTAGCTGCCTGACCTCAGTCTTTGAGCTCCCCAGATCCCAAATGACTTTACTGCCCAGTCTCAGCCTGTTTCCTTTCTTGGTTTTCTAACAGCGTCAGAAACATGATTCTGCTGGGGAAGCAGGAGACTCCAGGGCGGCAGCTGAGAAAGATTTTTGTTTTGATGAAGGAGTTGTGACAGCCAAAAACATTATACCAGAGATTAAAGATTGAAGTTTTGAATTACTCTTGGCACTCTGACCCAGCTGAGAGCCCTGCCCTCTCCATGCACAATGGGGTTAGCCTCCAAGGACTCATTATAGGCCCAGCCTCTTTCACAAGACTGTTCAAGAGTGCATGTCTCTGACTTTATGAAAGACAGTTCTATGCAAGCTGAGAAATGGTCCAAACTCATTTCATTTTAAGGTCCTAGACTGGCTCCACACTGAGACCTCAACCTTTAAATACAGTGCTTGACTCCTCAAATCTCTGAATGTCCTCACTTGATTCACCATGATTATAGTCTAATAGCGGATGGAATTTCTAGGAGACTCTGGCATGTCAGTCAGCCCCTCCACTCACAGAGTTCCTCAGAGTGGAAGACATAGGAACCAAATGCAAATCCACACAACTCCTCCCAGCACTTACTCTTGGCCAAAGCTATGTAGGTGATCCAGAGATGTGGCTGCCATCTTCCAAGATGGCTCCCAGTGATGCCATCATACTCTTGTGTGGTCCCTCCCACTTTGAACTGTGTGACCAATAAATAGCTTGAGACAAAAGTGATGGATTGTCACTTTAAAAAGATTTTGTTTTATTTATGTGTATGTGTGTGGTCTGCACATGTGTGTAAGAAGAGTGTGTTGAATCTCCTGGACCTAGAGTTACAGGCAGTTGTGAGCCACCCACTGTCGGTGCTGGGAACTTAACTTGGGCCCTCTGCAAGAGAAGTGAGTAATCTTAACAGCTGAGCCATCTCTCCAGCCCCATTGATGAAATTATGTTTTAAAAGATATTCAAATTACCCCATTTTGATTACTTACCCTGGAGGGAAGCCAACTGCTACATATTTTTCAACCATCAGGAAGTGTGGTAGTAGGTCCCATAAGGGGAATAAGCTGAGCCTACACTCTTCCCAACAGCTTAGAAGGAGGCAAAGCTTGCCAACAACCATGTGACTACCTTGATGTTGATCCTCTAGCCCTGAATGTTTGACAGCTGAACTGTAACCTACTGAGCCGGAACCAACAAATGAACTACTCCCAAATTCCAGAATTTGGAAACTAAGCATGTGCCTGGATAGTCAGTCAAGAGAAACTGTGTGAGATAATGCCTGTGGTCTTAAGCAGCTCAATTTCGCAGCATTATGGCTGCTGTGGCTTGAATACGGCTTGTCTTATCCAAGACTCATGTCGAAATCTAATCCCCATTATGAGCTATTAGGAGGTGGGATCTTGTAGAGGTGATTGGTGCCCTGCCTTCACGCATGGATTAATCCATTCATGCAATTAACAGATTAATGGGTTATCTGGAGAGTAGGGCTGTGGTAAAGCCAGTTTGACTGGGTCCCTGGCATATACTCTGTCACTTGATACATGACACCCTGGGCCACCTTAGGACTATGTCGGGGGAACCATAGTTAGACATGGCCCCTTGGGCCAGCACTTTGAGCCAAAGCAAATCTCTTTTTTTTCTATTTACTCTATGCGTGGTATTGTGTGTGCCATTAGCAAACAAAAATACACTAAGGCAATGCAATTATGAAAAGCCAATGCCTCTCTGAATCCTGGAACCTTCTCGAACTCCTGGTGGTTAAAATTGCCTTAGAAAGTGACACAGTATGCAGCTCCACCTGTGTAATTCAGCACTGGGAGCCACGGCCCCAATCCCTAGTCAAGATGATTCAGTTGTTAAGAGTGTATATTGCTCTTGCCAAAAACCTGAGTTCAATTCCTATTACCCATGCTGGACTGCTCACAACTGCATATAACTCCAGTGCCTGGGGATCCAGCATGATAGGGGTGGGTTAAATGAAGCCAGAAATTCTTATGTTTCACTATGATTGAATCATCTTTAAAATGTATAATACCTATGGGTGTAGCTAGAGTTTTCCTGCCTGGCCCACAGTCAGGATAAATCTCTGCCACCCACCAGTCCCACAACCGCTCAGACCCGACCAAGTAAACACAGAGACTTATATTGGTTTCAGACTGTATGGCCGTGGCAGGCTTCTTGCTAACTGTTCTTACAGCTTAAATTAATCCATTTCTATTAATCTATACCTTGCCACGTGGCTTGTGGCTTACCGGTACTTTACATCTTCCTTGTCCTGATGGCGGCTCGCAATGTCTCCCTCACCCAGCTTCCTGTTCTCTCCATTCTCTTCTCTGTTAGTCCTGCCTATACTTCCTGCCTGGCCACTGACCAATCAGTGATTTATTCATTGACCAATTAGCAACATATGGGAAGCATACATTTCCTTTTTTTAAAAAAAAAAAAGATTTTTCATTGTGTGTGCCTATGTGCCTGTCAGTGAAATTGCCCACAGAGGCCAGAAGAGGGCATCTGATCCACTGTAGCTGGAGTCACACAGGCAGTTGCCAGCCACCTGGGTGGGTGCTGGGAACCAAACCTGGGTCTTCTGCAAGAGTGGTGCATGCTCTTAACTGCTGAGCTATGGCTCCAGCCCCTGGTTTTCCTCTGAAATATTTTTTCTTCTTATTATTAAAAAGTGAAGTCAAAACTCTGCTACCAACAATGAAGACTTAATTATAGTTCCTTGAGACATTTGAGTAGATGTGGGCTTCTTAATTTCCTTTACTCTCTAGCTGTTCTTACCCAAGACATTTTTATACAATAGTAGATGTATAAGTGTCTTAGTTTGGTTTCTGTTACTGTGATAAACACCATGACCAAAAGCAACTTGGGGAACAAAGAGTATACTTAAGCTTACAGTTTATATAGTCCGTCTTGAAGGGAAGTCAGGCCAGGAACTCAAGGCATGGACTTGGCGGCACACTAGATATATAAAACAAATATACAAATAGAAGATTAACTGATAAAGAATCATATGGATTTAATTTTAATTTTAGTTATGGACATGCAGCATGTATCTGAGTCTGTGTTTTGACACTTGAGCCCAGTGCTTGTGGAGGCCAGAAGAGGAAGTGGGATCCCCTGGAATTGGAGTTAACAGGCCTTTGTGAGCTTCCTGACTTGGATGCTGGGAATAGAACTTGGGTCCTCTGCAAGAGCAGTATGTGCTCTTAACCACTAAGCCGTCTCTCCAGCTCTAGATATTTAATTTAAATCCAAAAATACCTATCTGGAAGTAGCAGACACTCTTAGTACCTTCCCCATCTCTTCTACCTCTTTCCATTTCAATGTGTGGGAGTCATCTACCCCGCAAGTTCTACCACTTTGCCTGAGGACTTCCTCTTTTCCTAGCATCACTATGACATCATAAACATGGATACACTAGTCCACCACCAATGACTCATGGGACATACTACTCCCAGTCACATTGGTTGCAGTTCTCAGAATTCTACAGTAGGATTAAGCTTCAGGGACCCATAGTGGCAAGAGATATATTCTTTTTTTTTTTTTTTTTTTTTGGTTTTTCGAGACAGGGTTTCTCTGTGTAGCTTTGCGCCTTTCCTGGATCTCGCGCTGTAGCCCAGGCTGGCCTCGAACTCACAGAGATCCGCCTGGCTCTGCCTCCCGAGTGCTGGGATTAAAGGCGTGCGCCACCACCGCCCGGCAAGAGATATAGTCTTTACTGCCTGGTACTATCCCTTTTCACTTCCCCATTCCCCATCCATTGCTTCCTGGGATCAAATCCAAAATCAACTGCAGGCACTTAAGTCTTAGTTTGGGGCCCTTGCAAACAGATGCTGAGACAAAGACACGGGGATTGTTGGCTTCTTGTAACTAATCTCCCTGTGCTTATAGCTCAGCTACTTTTGCATATGTAAATTCGATGTTATTGGATAGAGAGTGGCCTTATCTTTGGTGACAGAGGTTCTGACACTCAGATATCTGTACTAAACACTGGTAATTGCCAACAACTCTCAGAGGAGCTCTTGAACTTTAGACTTAGGTAAAGACAAGAGTGGTTTTACAAACTGCAAATATCTTATGCAGAGTCATTTATATTTGGAACAAGTAGGCATGAATAATGCAGCTTCAAGGAGATTCTATTAAGTTTAGTTTGCAAACACATTGCAAAATACAGATACATGGGGGTGTGAGGGGGGCTAGTGTTGTCAATCCTTCATCTCAGGAAATCCACGTATCCTGTTGGGAAAGAATTCCTTGCTTGGGAAGTGTAAACGTCATCCCCCTCCTTAGGTCCCAAAAACAAAGTCAAGGTCCACTGAAGGTCACCCTGGGGACCCAGTGAGTTTATTGGGCTTACTTATCAATCTTGGGTGAGGGTCACAGGCCAGAGCATGGGTTACCCCAGAGCAGCTGCACTGGAAAGTCTTCAGCCATTGTGGATCATGTGGTTTCCCCAGAGCTGCACAGATGGACATCTCCCAGTTACCACCCTCAGTCTATACACTTCAGCACCGTCCCCAGATATCAGAGGCCACGTGCAATCAGGGCAGAACTGCCCACAAGTGACTAGGGGGAGCTGCTACATCTCAGGTGAGGGCCCATGGATGCCCCCCCCCCCCCGCCAGCCCTCCTTCTTTAAGGAAATGGCAACAGACAACAAGCCCACTCCTGATGGCCTCTTGCACGATCTGATAAAAATGTTGGCTGTTTTGCTCTGAGCACTGCATTCTATGACGTATCTCTTGAAGGGTTCACTTTCCTTTCTGTGGTCTGCACTATTGGTTGATCTGTTTTGTGCCCCAGTTTGTCCGTTATCCAGTACAGAGCTGCGTCAGAACCTCTTGCTCTCAGGGAAGACAGAAGCCAGATGGACCTTGCACATACAAATGATCACACGCAGACACACTTTGTTCAACACATCCCTCATCCCTTCTTCTGTAGTTCTATTTATCTGTGACTCACCATCACAGCTTATGTGATTGGGAAATGAGTTCTCCTTTTAACTTGAAAGACAACTTCCTGTGGGGCTGTCATCTAGAGGTTCTCCCCATAGTTCAGGAAATTAATGGACACTTCAAAAAACAAATGTCATAGGAAAAAGGAAGCAATGTGTGATCTCAGATGCTGATCAGAATTAAGATTCCATCTTGTCCAAGTTAGGATGGGGACCCAAATAACCCCAAAACAATAAATGCTGGTTACGGTGTATAAATTGAGAAATTCTCTTTGTTGGTGGGGATGTAAATTAGTGTAGCCATCTGGAGAATAGTGTGAAAGTTCCTTTAAAAGAGAGAAACTGAAGCAAACTACTGCGTGTTCCAGCAATGCCTTCTGAGTCCAGCGAAGGGAAACCCAACCAGCGACCAGCAGACCAAATAGCTGTTGAGGAAAGAACAGACTCAAAAGACATGGCTTGTTCTGGAGTCAAACATGCATTGTCATGGCCCAGAAACCCAGATTTCAGTCTCCCTAAATACCATGTTCCAATGAGGTAGCATTCTCATGAACTCTGTATAGTAACAGAGTCAAGAAATCCATAAATGAAGACACTTTTCAAGTCCAGTGACAGATGAGGACATCAGTTAGGTGGGTCACAGCAAGACAGGGGGAACTGTGCCATAGGTGTGTGTCTGACGGCATTCTTAGCCTTTTGATTGGTAGAAAACCGGGCTTTTATTAATACACTCCAAAAGGGTTTTTATCCACAAGGATGATAGATCTGGCTTTCTCTGTCCAACATAAGGTGGGATTGGGGCTTATTTTGTGGGCTACAGATAGCTCAAGATAAAATATAGTTGGGCTCTGGACCTGCAACACTCCTGCCTCCACATCACTGAAGTCCTAACCAGTCCATCAGCCTTTGTGGACATGGCTTCTTTCCAAGCATTCTTGTTCACAATACTGACATATAGCCACACTTACTGTGGCACTCTTCAGGATAGTCAAGAGATGGAACTGTCCTACATACACATTCATCAACAGACAAATGCACAATGGTAGTGTGCCTATACATGAAGCATTATCCAGCCATAAAGAAGGAAATCATATTTATAGCAAAACAGATCAGATTAGAAGAAGGTATGTTAAGCAAAATAAGCCAGACAGCTAGAGACACGTAGTTCGTCTTTGAGTTTCTTTAGTCTCCATCTGTATCTTCTCTTGTAGATGGAAACTAAATAGAATTGACCTGAACGTAGAATAATAATTACTAGATCTTGGGAAAGCTGTGGTAGGGAAGTTAGGACAAAAGGGATGGTTAGAGTTGGTCAGTGCCTGCTGTGGGCATATATGGAAACAACACGCGAACCCCGTTAATATGTATGGCGTGATGTAAACAAGGACTGTTTGGCCATAGTCTCATACTCTCAGAACTTAAAGCTGCTATAGCGTACAGAGTCACATTTAAACCAACCACTGAAGGCTGAGCTGTTGTTCACATTCCTACCCTGATATGCAAAGTTTATTAACAGGTGCTGCCATTTTGTAGTTAAAAAAAATCTGAGGTCCATAGGATTCAAATACGATTTAGCTATAATCTTGGTTCAAAATTGTCCATCAATCTGCAAATAAACTGCCTTTGGGGCATTTTTCATGTCAGTGCTCACACTCTGCTGCTCTAGCATAAAGATTTTAACAGCCTTGTGGGCTGTTTTGATCCATCTCAGAACCCCATCCTGCCTCAGATCACCACCTCCCTGAAGCCTGTATTTAGAATTTCCCCAATTTCTGTTCATATGGCCTTTCAAGATTTATTTTTAGTTGTATGTCTGTGTGACTACTACAGGTGTAGGGTGTCTCTGAGTCCAGAGGAAGGCATTCGATCCCCTGGAGCTGAAGTTGCAGGCAAGAGTGAGTCAAGACTGATGCAGGGCCCGAGAACTTCTGCGAGAGCAGCATGTGCTCTTAACCGCAGTACCACCTCTCCAGCCCTCACATACACTCTTAGGACCAGTTACACTTGAGTTTTTAATTTCGTAAAAATACATTGAGGGCTCATGAATCAGCTCAGGATGCCAAGCCTGACAACCTAAGCTTTCTCCCTATGACCCATGTGGTAGGAGAAAAATGGCTTCTGAATGTTGTCCTCTGACTGCCACACACACATTATGGCATGCACATGGCATTGAAATAAATAATATAGTAATAACTATTTCACATAAATCTTTAGATTTGCCTTTCACTATCTTTACACTAAATTCACTTGTATTGGCTAAGTTTCTCACATCTTTTTATGTCTTTGTCATTTGATTCACTGCTAAATAACCTCCCACTAAGTAAATTCATGTTTATCTTCCATTCTTCAGAGACCACTGCAAACACTGGTGCTACAACAGTGTGTACACATCTTACATAGGCATCAGTCAGCATAAGTCATGATATGCCGTAGTAACAAACAACCCTCAAAATCACAGCAGCCCGAGACTTCAACAGTTCCATTTCTCACTGTCTCTGTGTTCTTGACAGTCAAAAGGCAAGTCTCTGCTCCCTCCTGTCACTCATGGACCACATGACAAAATAGTACCTCAGATATTTCGGCAATGGCTGGAGAATCTGGGATCCAAGTCTCAGACTCAGGTGTCACTGATTCACAAATCATTGTCCAAATGTTGCTGTGACCTCCACCCAACTACAGGTGCCGAGACAAACATTTGACCAGAGCTTTATTTGGAAAAGAGTTTGAAAATTCAGCTTAATAATTAATCCAAATTTTAAATTTTATTCCAGCAATCTCCCACCTACAATGTGCCTAAACTGTTTACATTGTGACATTTTAGAAAAAGTTAATTTTATGTGTAGGCAGGTGTTACGTCTGCATATATGTCTGTGTACCACATGCGTGTGGCACACGAGGAAGCCAGAAGACAGCATCAGGTCACCTGGGGATAAGAGTTACAGGCAGTTGTGAACTGCTTTGTGGGTGCTGGGGACCAAACGTAGGGCACCAGAGAGCAGCCATGGCCTTAACTACTGAACCCTGTCTCTAGCCCCGACATTGGAACATTTATTAATGTTATCTTCCCAAAGTGGTTGCACCAATTTACACTTCTACCCATAAATATTTCCAATTCAGTTTTCCTAATAATGGGTGAAATTTAAAATAGTTCCCAATTAAAGAGGCCTAAAATAATATCTCATTGTGACTGACTGCATTTTTTATAATCACTCCTGGTAAATATTTCCTTACATTGTATGGGTTACATCTATTGTCTATTTGTTATTTTTTTTTGGAATTTTTAGTATTCTAAGCAGTAGTCTACACTAGTGCCTATAGCAGGAATCAGTTTACAATAGCTGCTTATGAGTGAACAAAAGTTCTCAGCAGGCAAGTTGAGGAATATTCTTTAAAAATACTTTGTTTCACACATAGCAATACAATATCTATGCTGAATAACACTAGGATAAAATAATTTAATAGTTTGTTTTAAAATTATGTGTACAAGTGTATGTGCATGTGTGTATGTGCACAAGTGTATAGTGCCCACAGAGGCCCAAAGAGGGTGTTGGGGTCCCTGGAACTGGAGTTACAGGCAGTTGTGAGCTGCCATGTGGGTGGTGGAACTGAGCCTAGATCCTCTGTGAGAGCAGCAATGCTTTTAACTGCTGAGCCAACTCTCCAGGACCCCACTTTAAATTAATATAACACCATAGAGATTCTGATACTGAAATGATCTCTCTTGTACTGTCATTTTATTGGAGAACATGCTCAGGCACTTGATATTCCATATAAAATTTACACTCATCTTATTGAGTCCTATAAAATTCCCAGCTGTAAACTTTCAGTCGATAAACATGCTATAATTTCCCATTTATTAAGATCTTTAAAAGTATTTCTTAAGACTTATTTTCCCTATAGAGGTCTTACACTCTTGTCGGGCTTATTCTCAAATCCTTTTACTCTATGATGGTGTTGTAAGTGGTGTCGTTTTAATTACATTTTCTTGTTTGCTGCTGGCCTACAGATAAACAACCAATTCCAAGGCACTATCGAATAAACCATTCTTGTATCTAGTCACCTTAATACTCATCATTGTAATAACAGGTCTGTAGATTACTTTGAGTTTATATTGCACAAATAATAACAGTTTTACTTCCTCCTTTCTGATCCTTATGTCTATATTCTTATTTTATTGCCCTAGCTAGGATCTTCAGTACAAATAGAATGAGTTAGTTACATTGAACACTCTTCTAGTTCCTGGGGCTGGAAAGATGGCTCAGTGGTTAAGAGAGCTTGCTGCTCTTCCAGAGGACACACGTTTGATTCACAGAACTCATGTCAGACTGCTCACAACCACCTATGACTCCAGCTCCAGGGTATCCAACCCTCTCCTCTGGCCTCTTCGAGTACCCACATACATGTGGCACACACTCAGACATACACATAAACATGTATCTTTTTAAAATAAGGTTGTTTTGTCCCTTAAGGTCAATCCTTTAGTACCCTCTCAGTTAGAATTTATTATACACAATGTAAGATGTCATCTGCATCCTGTACATTGTGAGATAGTTGCTGAGAAGCATGAGGGCTAAGATTTGACCCAACTGGAAAGGAGTTGGTTTGTCACAGTTCTATAGATGGCTGAAGAGATCTGGGGAAGAGATAGTTGTTACTCGTGACATGAGCAGAAATCAGCATTTTCACGTGCACTTGCGTTCACTAGTCTCTGGAGCCCCAGGGGTGCCACACAGGAAGCCAAGTGTCCTTAGTGACAGCACAGGTGAACCTGCCCAACATTTGCCTTGAACTAAGACATTACCTTTATTATACTAGACAGTGAAAGGCTATCTTCTTGGCCCAATATTTCACCCTTTTGGATGATTTTCTATCCAGTGGTTCTTAAAAGTATACTGTGAGGCTCAGGGTTTGGGAGCCTCTGCTCAGATGTGCCCAAACATGAGCTCCATCTGAGCCTGGTCTAGTTTTTCCTAGCAAATTAACTTACAGATTTTCTAGTATTAAGAGTTTTTTGTTTGTTTGTTTTTACATCCCAACCAAAGTTTCCTGTCCCTCCACTCTTCCTACCCCCCCTGCCGTTTACCTTCTACCCCTCCCCCATCCACTCCTCCTCCACTGTTTCTCCTCAGATATAGGCCAGTCAAGGTATATCAAGTTGCAGTGAGACTAAGCACCTCCCCTTCTATTAAGGCTGGATGAGGCAATCCAGTAGAAGGAAAGGGTCCCAAAATCAGGCAACACAATCAGAGACTTGGAGACATCGCCTGCTCTCACTGTTAGGAGTGCTACAGGAAGACCATGTTACACAACTGTAACATATGTGCAGAAAGTCCAGCTCAGTCCCATGCAGGCTCCCTGGTTGTCAGTTTAGTCTCCATGAGCCCCTAGGAGCTCAGGTTAGTTGATTCTGTGAATTTTCTTATGCTGTCCTTGACCCCTCTGGCTCCTGCAATCCTTCCTCTCCCTCTTCCATAGGATTCTCCTAATGTTTGGGTGTGGGTCTCTGCATCTGTTCCCATCAATTTCTGGGTGAAGCCTTTCTGATGACAGTTGGGCTAGGCACTAATCTATGAGTATAGCAAAATATCATTAGGAACTTTTTATTTTATTTTATTTTATTTTATTTCAGTAATGTTTTGTCCTATGCTAAGTCTCTGAGGTATCCCACCTCTGGTCTTGACCCTCAGGGGTGAGCTCCCTCTCAGGGTATGGGGTCTCCAGCTGTGCCAGTCACTAGTTAGTCACCCCAACAATTTCTGTGCCATCTTTACCCCAGCACATCTTGTAGGCAGAACAAATTGTAGGTCGAAGGGTTTGTGGCTGGGTTGGGGTCCCAATCCCTTTACTGGAAATCTTGCCTCATTACAGGAGATGGCCAGTACAGGTTCTGTATACTCCATTGCTAGGAGTCTTAGCTAGGGTCACCCTCATAGATTCCTGGGAGTTTCCATTGCTCTGGGTTTCTAGCTCATACCAGAGATGCCCCTGATTCAGGCGTCTCTCCTAGTACTTTCTCGCTCCATCCTCCCAATACCTGATCGCTCCTGTTGCCATCCCCATCCCCCCTTCCAAGTCCCTCCCCTCATCCACTAGCAATGTCCATTCAATTTCCCCATCACAGTGAGATTTTTGCAATCCCACCTTGAGCCCTCCTTGTTACTTAGCTCTCTAGGTCTGTGGGTTGTAACATATTCCTCCTTTGCTTTATGGCTAGTATTCACTTATGAGTAAGTACATACTATGTGTATCTTTCTGGTTGTGATCTTTCAGGATAACCTTTTCTAGTTCCATCCATTTGACACCAAATTTCCTAATGTCATTGTTTTTAACAGCTGAGTAATACTCCTTTGTGTAAATGTATCACATTTCTTTTTACCCCTTCTCTGGATGAGGGACATCTAGGTTGTTTTCAATTTCTGGCTATTATGAGTGAAGCTGCTATGAACATAGTTGTGTAAGTGTCCTTGTGGTATGGTAGAGTATCCTTTGGGTATATGCCCAAGAGTGGTATAGCTGAGTCTTGAGGTAGATCAGTTCCCAAATTTCTGAGAAACTGCCATATTGATTTCCAAAGTGACTGTACAAGTTTGCACTCCTGCTAGCGGTGGAGGAGTGTTCCCTTTGCTTCATATCCTTTCCAGCATGAGCTGTCATTTGTGTTTTTAATCTTAGTCACTCTGACAGGTATAAGATGGAATCTCAGTGTCATTTTGATTTGCATTTCCCTAATGGATAATGATGTTGAACATTTAAGTTTTTCTTTGCCATTTTTAAGATTCCTCTGTTGAGAATTCTGTTTATATATGTCCCCCATTTTTTAATTGAATTATTTGAGATTTTGATGTCTAGTTTCTTGAGTTCTTTATATATATTTTGTGGAGATTAACCCTCTGTCAGATGTGGGTTTGATGAAAATCTTTTCCCATTCTGTAGACTGTCATTTTGTCTTATTGACCATGTCCTTTGCCTTACAGAAGCTTTTCAGTTTCATGAGGTCCCATTTTTTAATTGCCAGTCTGTTTATGCTCCCAGTGTTCTATTCAGGAACTTATCTTCTGTATCAGTGCATTAAAGGCTATTCCCACTTTCTCTTCTATGAGGTTTAGTATAACTGGATTTATGTTGAGGTCTTTGATCCATTTGGACTTGAGTTTTGTGCTGGTTGATAGATATGGATCTATTTGCATTCTTCTACATACTGACATCCAGTTAGACCAACACCATTTGTCGAAGATGCTTTCTTTTTTCCATTGTATAATTTTGGCTTCTTTGTCAAAAATCAAGTGTCCATAGGTGTGTGGATTAACTTCTGGATCTTTGATTTGATTACATTGATCAACCTGTCTGTTTTTATGCCAATATCATGTGATTTTTATTAGTACTGCTCTGTAGTACAGCTTGAAATGAGGGATGGTGATAACTCCAGAAATTCTTTTATTTACAGGATTGTTTTAGCTATCCTGGGTTTTTTGTTTTTTCATATGAAGTTGAGTATTGTTCTTTCAAGGTCTAAAGAATTGTGATGGAATTTTGATGGGGATTACATTGAATTTGTTGATTGCTTTTTGGTAAGATGGTCATTTTTACTATGTTAATTCTGCCAATACATGAGCATGGGAGATCTTTCCATCTACTGATATTTTCTCTAATTTCTTTCTTCAAAGACTTGACGTTCTTGTCATAAATGTCTTTCACTTGCTTGGTTAGAGTTACACAGAGAAATTTTTTATTTGTGGCTATTGTGAAGGGTGTTTTTTCCCTAATTTCTTCCTCAGCCTGTTTATTGTTTACATATAGGAGGGCTTCTGATTTTTTTAGTTAATTTTGTATCCAGCCACTTTGCTGAAGGTGTTTATCAGCTGTAGGAGTTCTCTGATAGAATTTTTGGGGTCATTTATATATATTATCATATTATCCATGAATAATGATACTTTGATTTCTTCCTTTCCATTTTGTATTCCCTAGATCTCCTTAAGTTACCTTATTGCTCTAGCTAAAACTTCAGGTACTATATAGAATAGATATGGAGAGAGTGGACAGCCTCATCTTGTTCCTGATTTTAGTGGAATTGCTTTGAGTTTCTCTCCATTTAATTTGATGTTGGCTATGGGCTTTCTGTATATTGCTTTTGTTATGTTTAGGTATGTCTCTCCTATCCCGATCTTTTCAATATTTTTACCATGAAGGGTGCTAAATCCTGTCAAAGGCTTTTTCAGCATCTAGTGAGATGATGTGTTTTTTTCTTTCAATTTGTTTATGTGGTGGATTACATTGACAGATGTTTGTATGTTGAGCCATCCCTGCATCTCTGGGATGAAGCCTACTTGATCATGGTGGATGATCTTTTTGATGTGTTCTTGGATTCGGTTTGCAAGTATTTTTTTTTTTAAATATCTTTTATCTTTTCATCTATGTTCATGAGGGAAACTGGTCTGTAATTCTTTTTCTTTGTTGGGTCTTTGGTCTTTGTGCAGTTTGGGTATCAGGGTGGTTGTGGCCTCATAAAATGAATTTGGCAATGATTCCTTCGGTTTCTATTTTGTGGAATAATTTGAGAAGTATTGGTATTAGCTATTCTTTGAAGGTCTTGTAGATTTCAGTGCTAAAATCATCTGGCCCTGGGCTTTCTGTTGTTGTTGGGAGATTTTTAATGAATGCTTCTATTTCCTTGGAGATTATGGGTCTATTTAAATTGTTTGTTTGATCTTGATTTAACTTTGGTAAATGACATCTACAGAGAAAATTGTCCATTTCTTTTAAACTTTCCAGTTTTGTGGAGTACAGGTTTTTGAAGTATGACCTAATGATTCTTTGGATTTCCTCAGTGTCTGTTATGTCTCCCTTTTTTTTCTGATTTTGTTAATTTGGATGTTCTCTCTCTGCATTTTAGATAGTTTCCATAAGGACATGTCCATCTTGTTCATCTTCTCAAAGAACCAACTCTTTGTTTCATTGATTCTTTGTATTGTTCTCCTTGTTTCTTTTTTTTTTTTTTTTTATTTCAGCCCTGAGTTTGATTGTTTCCTTCCTTCTAGTCTTCTTGGGTGTGTCTGCTTCTTTTTGTTCTAGAGATTTCAGGTGTGCTGTTAAGTCTTTGTTATGAGAATTCTTTAATTTCTTTATGTAGGCTTTATGTAGGCACTTAGTGCTATGACCTTTCCTCTTAGCACCACTTTCATTGTGTCCCATACGTTTGGGTATGTTGTGCCTTCATTTTCACTGAATTCTAGAAACTCTTTACTTTCTTTATTTCTTCCTTGACCCAGTGGTCATTCAGTTGAGAGTTGTTCAGTTTCCATGAGTTTGTAGACTTTCTGTTGTTTCTGTTGTTGTTGAAATCCAATGTTAATCCATGGAGATCTGATAGGATACAGGGGTTGTTTCAATTTTCTTGTATCTGTTGAAAATTGATTTGTGACTGAGTATGTGGTCAACTTTGGAGAATGTTCCATAAGGTACTAAGAAAGTATAGTCTTTGTGTTTGGGTAAAGTGTTCTGTAGATATCTGTTAGGTCCATTTGAATCATAACATCTGTAAGTTCCACTATTTCTCTGTTTAGTTTGTCTGGACATCCTATCACTGTTGAGGGTGGGATGTTATAGTCTCTCACAATTAATGTGTGGGGTTTGATGTGTGATTTAAGCTATAGTAATGTTTCTTTTACAAACGTGGGTTCCCTTGCATTTGGGGCATTGATATTCAGGCATTTGGGGCATAGATGCTCAGAATTGAGATGTCATCCTGGTGGATTTTTCATTTAATAAGCATGAAATGTCCTTCTCCATCTCTTTTGGTTAATTTTGGTTTGAAGTCTATTTTGTTAGATATTAGGATAGCAACACCACTTGCTTGTTGGGTCCATTTGATTGGAAAATCTTTTTCCAACTCTTTACTTTGAGGTAATGTCTATCTTTGATGTTGAGGTATGTTTCTTGTATACAGCAACAGGATGGATCCTGTTTTTGTATCTATTCTGTTAGCCTGTGTCTTTTTATTAGCAAATTGAGTCCATTGATATTGAGAGATATTAATGACCACTGATTGTTAATTCCTGTTATTAGAAACCCTAAGACAGATTTGGTCTTTTCATGGTGTCCCAGATTTCCTGGACATTTTGTGTTAGATTTTTATATTTAGCATTTTTTTGACCAATGTATCTATTTCTTCTATTATGTCTTCAGTGCCTGAGATCCTGTCTTCCACCTCTTGTATTCTGTTGGTGATGCTTGCATCTGTAGTCTGTAGTTTCTGTTTGCCCACCCAGATATTCCATTTCCTGAATTCCCTCAGATTGTGTTTTCTTTATTGTTTCTATTTTGATTTTCATGCCTGTAGCACGAATCCTAATTGGTCTTATAATAAAAACCTGGAGCCAGATATTGAGGTAAATGCTGAAAAATCAGAGGAAACAAGCCATAGTCACCCCTCACTTGCCAACTCCTCAGCCAGAAGGGGAAGATCCTATTTCCATGAATCTTCAGACTGAATGCTCCTGAGTCCTCAGGCAAAAGGGCTGAGTTTCTGTCTCCTTCCATCTTATATTCCTTTCTCCACCCAACCATATCACTTCCTGTCTCAACCTTCCCAGTGCTGGGATTAATGGCAGTATGTATGTGTGCTTTTCAAATACTGGGAGCAAAGGCATGAGATCTTAAAGGCTGGGATTAAAGGTGGGTGCCACCAGTGCCTGGCGCTCTGTTTCTCTGCCTTCCAAGTGCTAGGATTAAAGGTGTGTGTGCCACCATTCCCTGGCCTCCATGTTTAATCTAGTAGCTGACTCTGTCCTCTGATCTTCAGGCAAATTTTATTTTTTAGAGCATAAACAAAATATCACCACCCATGCCATGAATCATTTCCTTCAGCTGTTTGTTTTTTCTTGTTTTTCTTGGCATTCATTAAGGGATTTGTTGATTTCCTCTACTTTTTTAGTTATTTTTTCCTCACTTTCTTTAAGGGAGTTTTTCACTTCCTCTTTAAGGACCTCTATCATCTTCACGAGATTGTTTTTAAGATCATTTTCTTGTACTTCAGCTGCCTAGGAATAGTCAAGTCTTTCTGTCATAGGGTAGCTGGGTCTGGTGGTGCCGTATTGCCACGGCTGTTGTTGGTTGTACTTTTACACTGACGTTTAGGATTGGGTTTGGGATGATTAGTTGCTGATGTCTGAGTTTGTCTTTGTTGGATGGGTGTTTGGTTCTTTGGTTTATGTCTCCTCTTTGGTTTTCTGGTCTTTTTGGCCTGGATTTCTGGTGGCTGATGTGACCTCTGGTCTAGGTGAGAGTCTCTGTCCAAGTTGGCCTTCTGGAGGTTAGCTGGGCCTTTGGGTACAGCAGGGTATCTCAGCCCTTCTGATTGGTGTGGCCTGCACCTGAGTGGCAGGAGTCCTCTGGGGTTGGGGGCAGTGCCCAGCAGAAGGGCCTGGAAGAAGCTGGGAAGGCATGGGTTTGAGGGGGAGGATCTCTGGGAACAGAGTCCAGGGGAACATCCTATTAAGCTAGTTTTTGTGTACCCAGTTTGGAAATGGTGTATCTTTTTGTACACTTATGTAATATTAGAGGACCAGCCCTAATATTAATACTTCCCAGGTGCTCAGGAGAGAGAACTGCGAATGACAAGGACTGTTTTTGGGAAATAGAATCTCAGCACACTGAGCTCTATAGTCCACTTGCTTTAATTCCTCTGGCATAACATCCTATCTACACAGCTTCAGTTCTGTTCTCGTGCCTAGCTCCTTTCTTGCCTGATTTCTCTCTATATTCATCTACTGTTCCCTCTAAGTTCTTTCTTAATTCTTTCATCTTAATTCTGCCTCATCTAGGTCCTTTTCACCTCATTCTTACCCAGCTAGTACTTCCCCATCAAGCTCTTCCTAATCTTCCATCTCATCCACATGTTCTCTCTAGACAAAATCCTCTTTATCCCTCTCCTCCCTCCGTCTCTAAGTTCTATCCAAGTCTCTCAGGAATCCAGTTATAAACCCAAGCAAGGTCACCAGGCTTGAATGCTATGGGGTCATAAAGGCAGGTAAGAGTTTTTCTCAGGCCATGACAACCAGGCTTTACAATGCAAAATGGGAGTGGTAAAAGAGGAGGTCAACTGAGTGCTAATGACTGGTTAGTATATCAAAAAGGGGATCTATGTGCTCAGTTTACATTCCCAGAAGTGGTTTGGTAAGAAGTTAGGGGTCTATAAAGTTAGTAAGGCTGTAAGAAAGGAGGGTCCGAGCTATTATTTAAGGTCCATCTGACCTAGGTGGTGTCTCCTTGTGGAATTTACCTTAAATCAGGAGACTAGCATGTGGTGGTCTGGACTGTTATTTCTGTTAGTCCTTGAACGTGGCTAAGGGAGATATCCGATTCCAGTGCTGAAAGGGGAGAAACAGATGGGCTGGGGGGAAGGAAGCCTTTCCTGGGGCTGTTCTCCAAATACCTGGAATGTGTATGTCCAGAGAGTGATCAGTCCACACTGTTAGCCCTTCTTAGGGAAAAGACAATTGGGAAAACTATGAAGGCACACATGATTTTCATAACAGAATACAGCTGATATATAACAAGCCAAATAACACCAAATGCTCCTTGGAATTTGGCTTCCTCTGAAGGAAATCCTTGATCCCTTCAGGTGGTGGCTTTGCCATAACCAGCTGAGTTCTTATAATATATTCCTGCGGCCCGTAGCACACTTAGTACTATTGAAGAATGTGGTGCCTAGGAGAGTCACATGCTTATCATCCTATTGAGTTTCACTAGGTGTGGCCTCACAGTTCACCTTTTAGAATGAATTGAGAAATACGCTTTCCCATTGCCTAGGCTCAATAAAATTGGATGGTCTTTTCCTTGACAACTTGATAGAATGCTTTGTAAAATCTTTCAGGGATGATTTTTGGAGATTTTTAAACAATAACCTGCTATTTAGAAGGGTGTTATGTCAAACAAAATAATGGGCGTTAAATATCTAGTAAGGGGCTAAAGGTAGCCCAAGTTAACGTGGCTCTGAATCTATAGCACCTCAGCTCCCCACCATCACGAAAATTGTAATTCTCCAATCAGCCTCATATAATCTTGTGTAATATGTGTATAAAAAAACACAGATGTGTTTTTTTTCTGGGAACTTCACAGGACCTTACTCATATTTATAATGTATAAAAACTGTATCAATAAATTATGAACTCTATTGTCTTCTGGCTTATAACTTAAAAACTACTTATAAAATATTTATAGCAGTTTATATAATAGTTACCAATATACTTATTTATAAAACAGTTACAAATGTGCATCATGATATTTAACTATATTTACAAAACACATCTATATTATTTCTTTTGAGAAACAAAGAGTCCCATAATTAGACAGGATGCATCATAACAACAGGGACTGAAAGACCACTTGGCCTACAGAGGCACCACCCATTGTGGCATCACCCATCAAGAGATGAACATTACCAATTCATGGTGGGCAGCCACAGGGGCACCTAGCCATGCTGCTGCACCAGCCCCTCCATCAAACCTGAGTGCACAGCCAGGGTCTGGCCCAGGTCCCAGGCAGCTGTGAGTACAGCCCCATACAGTGTATACAGCAGGCTTGCCTGCAGCCCAGCTGAGGTGATGGATGGGCTGCCATGCACACATAAGGGAGAGAGACAGCATCTCTGTTCTGACTCAGTCACAGACCATGTGGATTCTAGGCCCCTAGGCCTCATCAGTGGGGGAGTCCCAGCCTCTTCAACAGTGCCAGCATCCTTGTTAAATATTTAAACTTCATTTGCCAGAGCAGCAGGGAAGAGGCCAAGGAGGGCAATGACTGGTGTATCTGGGGACATTGTTCTTGTCCTTCCACAGAGCCACATGTTTCTGGAGTTTAATTTCCTCTTGGAGATGCTACCAGGTGTGTGGGGAAAAGGGCTGAGAAGGGGAGCGGGACAGACAGAGAACAGAAAGAGTTAAGATTAGAGAGAGAACAGCTTCCTGCAGATTGCGTCTCACGGACAACCCAAACGGGAAAATGCTGGCTCCACTCTTTAGTGTTTTACAGTTGACAAAACACTTCTGTATTCACTCTTAATCCTCCATAGTCCTCTGAGGTCTGACTTCTTCAGTTAGGAATTAAATACATTTAGCATTTTGAGAGCATTTCTCAAGTCTGAGGACATGGGTTCCTCAGCCAGAACTGTCCCGTTAACTCTGAGCAGCCAAACCTGCTTCTCCCAGCTGACTCTCACAAGCACAGCTGGATAATAACATCTGCATGCAGCAATTAAGACCCAAACCAGAGTGAGGACATGGTTCAGCTGGGAGAGTGCCTGCCTGGCATCTATGAAGCCCTGGGTTTGATCCCCAGTACACATAAAACCTTGTGGAATTCATGCCTGTACTTCCAGCATTCAGGTGTAGGCAGGAGGATCAGAAGTACAAAGTCATCCTCAACTACATAGCAAGTGTGAGGCCAGCCTGGGCTACAAGAGATCCTGTCTAGAGAAAGGGGGCAGGGCAGGGGGGATCTGAGTAGGCGATAGTTTACCCAAGAGGAAGGAGGAGGAGACAGAAGGAAGGGAGGAGGAGAGGGGGAGTCTTTCAGGGACAGAGGGGGAGGGGGAAAGAGCGAGGGGATTTTTGTTTTACTCTTCTGTCCCCTGGGTGAACAATCCCAGTGTGCCCGCAGAGGGACAAGTGTCTGCCACACAGTCCTGGCTCCCGTTTCTGGCTTCCTGTGATTCTTCTCTGGATTTCCCACCCTCCCTCTCACACAACTTCAGGCTGTTGCCGTGTTTTTCATGCACAGACCACATTTAACTCTTCCTTCCCCACCAAGTCAGATCTGTGAGGGCAGGGGACAGACTACTACCAGTGCTTTGCTAATGACCATTTGTCTTAGTTAGGGTTTTATTGCTGTCAAGAGACACCATGACCACACTATTTTTATAAGTGAAAACATTCAATTGACAGGGCTCGCTTACAGTTTCAGAGGTTCAGTCTGTTATTATCATGGTGGGAGCATGGTGGCATGTAGGCAGACATGGTGCTGGAGCTGAGAGTGCTACATCTTCACTCAGAGGCAACAGGAGGTTGCGCGTGTGTGTGTGTGTGTGTGTGTGTGTGTGTGTGTGTGTATTATAACTTATTGGATGGGCTTACAAGATATAATCTGGGTAGCCCAGCATGGCCAGCTGCATACTGCAAAGGCTGAGAACCTGGTAGCTGCTCAGCCTAGGGAGCTGGAACTTCAGCAGTTCCAATCCAGCACTGAAGGGCTGAAGGATTCCTGGAGAGTTGCTGGTCTGCAGTCTATATTGGAAGACACTGGAGTCTGAAGTCAATTTGGCTTCTTTGTATCTGGGCTGTCTCTGGAAGGGTCTGTCCAGTCTAAGAGAGCCCCTAACCCCAGTTAGTCCTGCTTGGAAGTGCTTTCACAGACCAGACAGGACTGTGTGTCTTGTTTCCTAGTCCAATCACATTGATAATTAGGAGCAACCATCACAGACACAGGTCAGGATGATATCTCTCACGGGCCACAAGAATATATTATAGAGATTCAGCTGTGTATTAAAGCTATACTTTGACCGGCCAAGGGTCTGTCAAGGGAAGCCATTTATCATGGAATATTTGGTGTTATCCAGTTTTTAATATTTCAGCTGTCTTCTGCCATGAAATTCTTACATGCCCAAATATTGCCAGACCATTTGGCAAACAGTTCAACTCCTCAGACTGTGGTGAGCCACAGGAATATGAAATAGAAGTCCAGCTGTATATTATAAGCTATACCTTGACAAGACCAAGGGTCAGTCGAGTGGAAAGCCAACCAGCAGAAACTATTGGTGTTATGAGTCTTAATATTCAGTTGTGCCTTGCTATGAATTCCTTGTGCTCATAAATCTCCTAAAATGTGTATGTGTATATGAATCTCTGTTTCAAAGCACCTGGATAGTCATGTAGACAGAACCTTCTGCCTCTGAGCTCCAGGCCCCCTCTTTAGCATTTGTTTGGGGTATGTGCCTTTTGCAAATACCCTCCTTGAGCTACTTCCTAAGATAGAGTCAACCCCAAACAAAGCCTTAAAAGACAAGCAAGAACAGACAGCTATCAGGCCATCTGTTAGAAGCCTGAAACCCCCTTGAACTAAGATAACCTCTTAGATCAAAAGGGTTCCCTCTCAGCAGGAGTTTCAAGCTGGGATGCAGATTGACTAGTTATCAGTACTCTTCCCCTGCCCTGTCAGGAAACTGGCAGCCGAGGAAAAAGTGACAGTTTTAACTTTTAGTGACCTACAGACCTTCTCTACCCTATCACCTGTAAGTTTATAGTTGAACTCATTTATGATAAACTCGTAATGCCTTCATCTAATCACAATAAGAATATATTTCTAGCACACAAATTCCTTTTCTGATTTATCCCAACTGCTATCTGACTCCACTCTTATTTTTCCCCCTTTGGGTTGCAAATAAAATTGCCAGGAAGCCTCTAGCGGGACCCCTACAATTTGTGCTGTACACAAAACGTAAGGTGTTACTGCTTGGGATAGGATAGAGACCAGTGCCAGGAGAGAGGAGAAAGAATGAAGGGAACTGAGAATTAAGGGAAGTAAGAATTGAGGGAACTGAGAATTGAGGGAACTAAGGAAATGAAGAGATCAGGGAGAGTTGAAGTGGTGACTGAATGATGGTGACAGATGAATAAACGAATTGTATGAAAAAAGCTCCGAGCAATTGGACTCATTCCCACGCCGATAGTAGTGTCTCTCCTGGGCTCCTGGTTGGACCCTTAAATATTATACAAAATCAGGCCTGCTGAACTTCTAGGTAACTAACTCCCCCGCTCCAGCCTAGAAGACAAGCAGGCTGTAGATGCATAGCTTTGTTTCTTGTGCAAATGAAGCTCAGACCATCCCCTTCCCTCAGGCCTAGGGGCATGGCAGAGAGATTGACTGAGGACAATAGGGCTTTTTGCATAACCTGGTATAGTAAGGACTGGAGCAGAATTCCAGAGGTGGTACAGAACAAGGCCAGAGAGAGGAGAGGAAGAGTGAAGGGTAAGGCAGGAACAGAGGACACAGAACAACATGGTCAGAGAGAGGAGAAGAGGACAGAGGTTCAGTAGAGAATAAAGCAGATCTCGAGTAGAGTTTATCAGGGCCAGGGGTAAGGAGCCAGGAAGGATACATGGAGGATGAAGGAACAGAGGATGAAGATCAGGTCAAAAGCATAGGAGCTTACTAAAACTATGAGGACAGGAAAACTGGGCACAGAGAGGAGCTGAGACTCAGGACGGAACTGAAGCTGTATGGATAGAATTGTGTCATAAAGGAATAAAGTGAATGGAAAAAAGAGCATAGTATACATAGATTCCTTTCCCTCAGATACCCCATGCCATACGTAGCGTCTTTCCCAGGACTCTGGGAGGAATTTTCTCAGGCAGGAACTTAGGAAAATTCCGTCTTCCATAGACATCATCTGAAAAAATCCCTAACTTCATTTCCAAACAGTCTCATCCACAGGTATTGAGGGGCCAGCCCATCTTAGCATACGGCATTGGACAAAATACAGAGACAGACAAACAAATGCCTTGAACTAAGAATCTCAGGGTTTGAAAACCTGGAACACAGCTGAAGAGAAAGGAGGTGCCTTGAGAGAGTTCTAAGAGAGAAAAGTCAGGTGGAAGCAGCAGACACACCCAATCCCAAGGTCCTGAAGACACTGGTGTGTGCAGTTCCCCCACACAGAGCCCAAGACACAAGGGTAGGGGGTGGAATAAAAGTCTATCGGCAGAGAAGTCCTCTGATAGGAGCCTTCCTGGCTGAGCCCAGAACAGAGGGCGTAGGCAAGCTCTTCTAGGTCAAACCACAGCAGCACAGTAATGAGATGGAAGCATGGAACTTCTAGACTTCAAGACGGAAGTTCACAGGGACCTAAACTAGGACAGTCTGAGTGCTGGCAATACAGGAGTTTCCATTATGATAGGGGATGTCCCAGATATAATTAAAATGCACAGAGAAATCAGATACTTGTAAGTTGCACATACACTGTCTCTTCTTTATGAACTTGGAAAAGCACAAGTGTTTCTGTAATTAGGGCAGACCAAAAAAAAATACAAAACCACCATTACATTTAACGTTTGCAAAAATGGATTGCATTCTGCTTTTAATTCACCATCCTTTATAGTTTTCCATGTCAAAGTACATTTCATCATTTAGCTGTATAGAGTTTCTGTAATGTAATCACTGCTGAGTATTTGAATTGTATTTCTATTTTTTTTCTATCCTAAGTACTGCAATAGACACTTTCTTATATTGTTGCCTAATGGCATAAGACATATTTTCACAGTGGAATTAAGCTAAATAGTATATACACACTCTCCCCTTCAAGACTAATTCTCTTTATTAGGGGAAGTATATAGAAGGAAATGTCCAGATCTTAAGTGTGCGCCCAGTGAGTTTTGACAGAAGCACGTTCCTGTTTGAATGTCTTCCATCTACTCCCTATGTAAACATGCTCCATCATTTTATGACTTTGCTGTTGCTTTAACAAAAGACTGTGACCCAAAGAAGCTTAGAGGGAAGGGCTTATTTTGGCTCCTGATTTCAGAGGGAGAGAGTCCATCATGGTTGGGAAAGCAGAGCATGGTCACAAAGGCAGGGAGGTGACTAGTCACATTTCCATTCACATACAGAAAGCAGAGAGCACAGGAAGTGAGGTCCAGCGACAATCCCTCGAGCCTACTCCCAGTGATGTACTTCCTTCAGCAAGGCTGTGCTTCCTAAAGGTTCTGTAACATCCACAAATAGCATTAACTCATTGACCTTGAACTTCAAAGTCTTCAGACTTCTGACCTTCCAACTTCTTGTGAAATTACCCTAACCACCACAATAGCTCTTGTGACGTTGCCCTCAAAAATAAGTTGGAGATGGTCCCACCATCAGGAATCACATTCTGCTCCTTGACACCCAGTTTTATATAGCCTTGGAATTCCTGGGGACACGGACAGAGATGGCTCATTTGCATCTTCCTTCAGAGAGGGCTGGAGGGGAGTAGAGGAGAGAACTGGAAGTTGGGCTTCTGGGTAATAGAATTTCCCTCCCCTGCCTGGTAATTTAACAACTCCAGGGGGCAGTAACTCTAGAGGAGGTTGGTTAATTACTGCTTGCCTGCAGAATGGAATTTCCCCAAGACCCTGTTTTCTGGGCTGCATTTCATACCAATTAAAAGTCTAATCCAATGGGACTCTTTCCCAGCAAATTAACATCATGGACTTTGAGGAACTGACGCTTTTAATAGATTGGTATTTTGGTGGACTTGATCACAGTTGTATGTTATTCCACTCTTCCTTGATGTGGTCAATAAAAACAGATTCATGGCGCAGTGGGTCAGAACAGTGAGTGAAGGAGGGCTGGGGTCCTGGCTGCTTAAAACACCCACTATGGGTGTCTTCACAGCTGTGTTCAACAGTTGTGATTCCCAAGGAATCAGCTCTGCTGTAAGATTTCATTCTGTCATGTGAGTCCCTGTGTGCTAGACACTGGGTTTATAAAGATAAATAAGACTGAGAATACCCTGCAGGAGTCCTACGGCACTCTCTTGCCCTCAGCACACATATTCCCACCCCAGATCACACCTCATTTCTCTCCTATACTGTCCCTATGATCTATTTATATCTAGAGTCTTCTGGCTAATAAGCAACCCCACCAAGGACCATTTCTACTTTAAGTTATATTCATCCATAGAACCCTTGTAGGAGACTAGTTCCTAACACTCAATCAGGCAGCTCATGACAGCCTGTAACTACAGCCCCTGGAAAATCTGACACCATCTTTGCAGCCGGATTCTAGCTGGAATTGGGACAAGTGCCGAACAAGACCAAGACAAGCATGGGTATGACATGGTATTTAAGTAATTGATTAGAGAGTGAAGCTGAAGGAATGTTTCAGAGGTTAAGAACACATACTGCTCTGGCAGAGGAGCTGAGTTCAGTTCCCAGAACCCACATTGGGTAGCTTACAAACGCTTGTAACTTCAGCTCCAGGAGTTCTGATGTCCTCTTCTGGCCTCTGTGGGCACTTGTGCTCACTTGCACATACCCCTACACAGATACACACACTCACACAATGAAAACTAAACATTTTTCTTTTAAAAGGGGGGAATGGCTTGGGTTTTGCACTCACTAGTGTGGTTTGCCTCTGGCCTCTAACAAAGAATTTGGTGTTGAAAAGTGCTGCAGTGGTTCAGATCTTCAGGAGCCATCATGCTCTTGGCCCACGTTTTCCAAATGCAATATTTGCAAGTGTTAATGGTGTGCATGCCACCCTGGCACTGACTGTAGAGGGCACACAAAGCAGAACTGCTATGGAGCTGCCATCTCTTCTGGAGGTTGGTTTTTTACACACCAGTGTTTGTTTGCATTCTTTTCAGATGGAGTCTAACTTACCAGTTATTTTAAGGGTTCCATCAGGACAGACAGATGTCAGGAGCTTGTACTGCTAAGATGGACAAGTTCACAGCCTTTCAGATGTCAGACTTCAATGTCAAAACTGATCCTGGACCTGGATTTAGAGGTATCGAACATACATCTCGAAATCCTACAGCCTCAGCCCATTCATTTCTGTTGTAAAATTGGTTTGGGGAGGAGCAATCTGAACATTAGCATTTTAGGGGCAATGGTACAGATCTACATATATATTTGCATAACAGGTAATGGTATAGACCTCTGTCTAGCTGCCCCTCATTTGGTGCTGATGGTTCTTAATGAGTCTCTAAGTCAAGGACCTAGTAAATCATCCAAAATGATTGCATTACTTTTCTGTTGTTACGATAAAATGCCCTGGCCAAAGCAACTTATTGAGGGTTCCAGAGGGAGAGCCCATATGGCAGCTTGACTGGGATGTTGAGAGATCATCATCCTCAATCACAATTGGGGTTGAGGGGTTGGGGTGAGGCTATGAACCCCCAAAGCCTGCCCTCAGGGACATAATCCTCCTTTAAGGTTGTGCCCACACTTAGTATTCATGTTCCTGAGCCTATGGGTGGCATCTCTCGTCTAAACCACCACAGATGGTGCTACCCACACTCAGAGTGGGTCTTCTCTGCTCATTTAAACCAGACATACCCAGAGGTGTTTCCGTGGTGACTGCATATCCCAACAAGTAGACAATTGAGATTAACCATGACAAGTTGGGCTTGGTATAGCACACCTTTAATCCCAACACTCAAGAGGCAGAGGCAGGATCTCTATCAGTTCAAGGACAGCCTGGTGTACATAATTCTGTGTCAGCCAAGGATTCACAGTAAGACCCTATCTCAAAAACAAAAATAAAGATTAACCATGACAACACTCTAAAAAGAGGCATGGAAAAAATCTTCACATTTGTTAATAGAGAAGTTAGTGCTAAATAAACATCCTGGTCCTCAGTTTAGGCTCTCCATTTTTATTGCAATTTATGAAAGGTTAAGATCAAAAAAAGAGTCTCTGCATCTGCTTCCATCAATCACTGGATGTAGCTTCTATGATGCAGAGACCCACAGCCAAGCACTTGGCCAAGCGCCTGGAGTTCAGCTGAAGAGAGGGAAGAGGAATTATAGGAGCAAGAGGGGTCAAGATGATGATGGGGAGAACCACAGGGACAGCTGATCCAAGCTAGTGGAGCTCATGGACTGACAGCTGGGGAGCCTGCATGGGAACACATTAGACCCTCTGAATTTGAGTGGCAGCTGTGTGGCTTGATCTATTTGTGGGTCCCCTGGCAGTGGGACCAGGACTTATCCCAGGTATATGGACTGTTTTTTAGAGCCCATTCCCTATAGTGTGGTGCCTTACTCAGCCTTGATGCAGTGGGGAGGGGCTTGACCCTGCCCCAACTTGGTATGCCAACCTGTGTCAAATACCCACTCCTATGAGGAGTGGATGGGGGTGGGATGGGGGGATCGGGAGAAGGGGAGGGAGGAGGAACAGTGGTTGGTATATAAAATGAAAATAAATAAATAAATAAATAATAAATAAATAAAGAGATCAAAAAAGGTATGATGAAGTAGCCAAGAGTACCCTTCATCCCAAACCATCATGATGGGCATAGCCTCCTTCAATGTGAAGTTCAACTGTGTGGGAAAGACCCATGTTTTTTATGTTAGACTGAATTTGGCCCACTCTGTCACTGTATGGTAGGTAAGATAGGTGAGACCAAAGAAAGCCGTGTAGTAGACACCTATGGCTGGGATGTTAGAAGGGAAAGGAGCAGATACAGGGAAATTAATGAGCCTCTTCTCATGAAGCGAGGCTACCCACTCCATTGGGAGAGTCTAAGATAATTCCCTGCGTTGGGTGCTTGCAGGAGCTCTGCCTCATGTTCCAAATGTCAGGACTGATTACTTCTCTCTCCAAGGACCCTGACATTTATGACGTCCAGCTTTTCAGGCTAGGACGGGCCTTCAGCATCTCAGACAATGCTTGGAAGCTCCTTTCCTCTTTCAAACGTGCATTTTAGACAACAAACAAGTGTCACATTTATCAAAACATCTTGTCACCAGGGACTGAAGATGGATGAGACAGACCTGCCTTCCTTGAGGCAGTTTATAGTCAGATAGAGAAAGCATGACACTGGAACCAGTCTTCTGGACCTCTGCTCACCCTTGGTCAGTTCTGTGGAGTTTCACTTCATCCTCCCCCTCACATGGACCCTTTGAGGGTCTGGATGTTGAAGACTCACCTTGGGACCATAGACTTGTCTGCATATCTTCCTAGGGACACACAGTTGTAGTGCATCCATGAAAGGGGGAAGGGGGAAGTAGTAGAGAGGCCTGGTCAACATCATATGACAACACAGGCAGACCAGGGGCTACCTGAGTGGCAACCCATCCTAGGCTTTTCTGAGCTGCCCTTCTGTTGAGACAGGAGCAACTGATGGGTCCACGGAGTTGGAAGCAGGAGGCTTAGTCACCCACCTATGGGCCGTGATAATAATAAACAGAATCGGAGTTTTGAGAAGGATAATAATAAACAGACCCAGCATTGGGTACCTTCAGGAAGAATTATACAGTAGATAATGTGTTTTGATAACATCTATCAATGTTCTTCTGCCTCAGTTTCCCTCAGCTATCTCCAATAGGCAGTTCCTGCCCATGAGAAACATGTTAAGGATGGAAATTATCTTGCTAATTGTCCCTCCAATAACCCATGGGCAGAGATGGAACTTTCTAGAAACCAGGAAGTTATCTTGAGAGCAGTAGAGACCATGCAGCAGCCCCCACAAATGAACCACACAGGCACAGTGGCTCTAGATTCACATTCTAGAATGATCCATGTACCTTCCTGGAACTGACAATTGAGCCCCCACCCCATGCCCCACCAGAAAGAGGAGACAAAAAATTACTAACTGCTGTCTATACCCTGATTCTACAGAAAGTAATTGGAAAATGGTCCCTACCAGTCACTTTAAATGTAACATACAAATCCAGTCATTTTATTAGGAATCCTCTAAATGAGATATCCTTTAGTGTGCGTTCTTTCCTGGTGCATTTAAAGCGATTTAATTTGCACAAGTTCAAGAACATGTCTAGCGTGGCAGAGTCATGTACAGAATCTCGATTTGTAAAACATTTGATGGAATAGGATTTGGGTTTCCTCCGCTTCCGATTTAAAGAAGGCAGTCAAAGGATTTCTTGTGCTTGTTATTGACCTCACTGCTAGTGCAAACCCGTGGCAGGGCTGTGAGAGGCCAGTGGGTTGAAGAGGAAGGACATCAAAACAAAACGGCAAGTCCACTCAGGACCCGGAAAGTCTGAAGAATGAGACTAGTTGGCATCACCTAAGGTTTACAGCTGACGACAGCATCAGACAGCATGATATCCCGTTTCAAAGATTTGCAAAACACAAGCTGCCGCTCTCAATGCTTCTTTCTGATGGAGGAAGGTCCTTTTACTCACAGGAAGCCGCTCTACCATTCAGATTTTTCTTTTGCGCGCGCGCGCGCGTGTGTGTGTGTGTGTGTGTGTGTGTGTGTGTGTGTGTAGCTAGAGTTTTTCTGCCTGGCCCACAGTCAGGACAAATCTCTCTCACCCGCCAGTCCCAAGCCGTTCAGACCCGACCAAGTAAACACAGAGACTTATATTGCTTACAAACTGTATGGCCGTGGCAGGCTTCTTGCTAACTGTTCTTACAGCTTAAATTAATCCATTTCCACAAATCTATACCTTGCCACGTGGCTCGTGGCTTACTGGCATCTTCACATGCTGCTTGTCCTGGTGGCGGCTGGCAGTGTCTCTCTGACTCAGCCTTCCACTTCCCAGCTTTATTCTCCTCCTTGTCCCGCCTATACTTCCTGCCTAGCCACTGGCCAATCAGTGATTTATTTATTGACCAATCAGCAACACACTTGACATACAGACCATCCCACAGCATGTGTGTGTGTGTGTGTGTGTGTGTGTGTGTGTGTGTGTGTGTGTGTGTGTGTGTGTGTTATGGAAACTGAACTCAGATACTCTGAAGAACAGCAAACAGTCACAGAACTCACTTCTCCAGCCCCCTTGATCAACTCTTAATCCCAGGTAACCATTGAATGAGGACATAGGACCCTTGGGAAATGGTCGTGGCATGAGGGTAGAGTTCTTCTGAAGGACTCACATCCTTCTGAAAGGCCCCAGAATTTGCTTGGCCTCTCTCTAAGGACACAGAAAAGTGGTGCCACTGATACACCAGCAGCGTGGGCTCTCACCAGGCACTGAGTATGCCAGTCCTCTGTCTTCAACTTCCTTACTTCAGGAACCAGGAGAATGTCTTTAAACCCAGTCAGTTCACGATGTTACAACCAAATGTCGCACTAGGACAGTTTGGGATCCTTCTCTCAAGCTTTGTAATGAGTTCCTCAGGAGTCAGTCTTTGCTGTAAGTTGGACTGATTAACCCCGTTTTCCTTTGGGGCCCCACCCACCCACAACCAGGGGCAAGCTGCTGGCCTCAGCCATAGTCCCTGGCTTGGTGTGTTCCTTTCATAGAGTCTGGGGCACTGGGGACACTCTGCTGACAAGCACCTATGGGAGGGAGGGGCCAGCCTGTCAGCTTCTGTTACCACTGTCTTAGTGTTCCACTGCTGTGAAGAGACACTGTAACCATGGCAACTCTTACAATGGAAACATTTAACTGGGGCTGGCTTATAGTTCAGAGGTTTAGTCCATTATCATCATGGCAGGAAGCGTGGCAGTGTGCAGGCAGACATGGTGCTGGAGAGGCAGCTGAGAGTTCTACATCCTGATCTGCAGGCAGCAGGAAGAGAGCCACACTGGGCCTGCCTGACTTGAAACCTCAAAGCCCACCCCCAGTGACACACTTCCTCCAACAAGGCCACACCTCCTAATAGTGCCACTCCCTACGAGCCTGTGGGGCCATTTTATTCTAGCCACCACACCCACTCTCCTCCGTTCTGAACAGAATATTTTGCTTTACACTTAGGAACCACTTGCCAGAGTGGCAGACCCCTGAGGTAGCATACAGCGAGGCACCCTTCAGGATCTGAGCAGTCTCCAGGACAGGAAGCTCTGGAATCTTCATGTAGCCTGCTGGGATCCTGAGACTGAGTCTGGAATGGGTTTTACTCTCTCGGAGGGACATCTGGGAGTCCTGGTCACCAGGCACACTTACAGCCTATCCATCTACAGCTGTGTGGAAGTAAGCAGTGAAGGGGCTGGGTAGCCCAAATCGAGGCGGAGTGAAGAACTGAAGAAAATGAGCCTGGGGGGCTCTTCCAGCCTCACAGCGCAGTGTGGAGTCAGTGCTTGCTGATGAGAGAGTTGGGGGGTGACTAAGAATCCTGAGGGGATGGCAGCTGCTCCGGAGATCAGAGTGGCCACTCCCCAGCTTCTGAACCAAATGGCTGTGTGAGCACGGCTCTCCTGATCTTGACACCCTGATACAAAAGCAGACAGCTATGGGGGCTGTGTGGCAGGTGAGGGCAAGTCCCCTACAAGTGCTGAGGATGGAGGCAGTGGTAGAATAACCCAGCTCCTCCTGTACTGGAAAGGAACTGCTCAGCTACCATTCACAGGATCAGAAAGGGCAAAAAATAAAATTAAAAGATAAGTCACTAAGAAAAGCATTGTGGTACAGTTTTGTTAACTCTGAATAATGAGCCGTGTTTATCTAATTATCTGGTTCTTTAATGCACAGGCCTGGAATCCCCCAGATCGCCGTCTGAGGAGGATGCCCAAGGATGGCTCCAGGGCCTCTGCTCTCCCCACCAGTCGCCAGGTCTGGCTGCTTCAGGCAGGAAGGCAAGAGTGGGCTGCTGGTTCACAATCAGCCACTCACTCAGTACAATGTTCCCCGCTGGTCATCAGTTCCCACAGGAACAGCCTTCCCCTGTGCTTCCTAGTCAGGAATTCTGGGGGCTCCCCTACATGGTGGCCCCACTCCACAGATCATTAGAACTGTATCTAGGGACACAGGACCCAGGTGCCCAGCAAGAATGACCCTGACACCACACATACCTGAGGCATTCTGTGCGCAGTGACAGAGATGGGCAGGGTTTAGGGACCTGGTCATTTTGGCTCCACACACTCACTAATGGGCTGGCTGAGGCTTCTGGGAGGGAGTCAAGCTTACAGCTCTGTCCCACCCCACTGTCTCCACATTTTATTGGTGTTGATTTCTTAACATCCAGCTTCCCAAACTCTCCCAGCCTCTCCCCATGGCAGGCAGAAACTTGACACACGCAGGAGTTATAGTCACTGCCTTTAATGCTGGGAAATCTGAAAGTGTGGGATTACACAGCAGAGCAGAGGAGACATACAAACAGTGTTTGGTTAACTGGCTCAATTCAAAGACCCCTGGTCCTGGTCTCAGGTACGCAGGACTCCCTAACTCCTCTAAGCACACCCCATTTGGTGTGTGTAGGAACCATTTCCCCAAGCAGACCAAGTCACTGTTCTCTTGGGAAGAGGTGTTTCCGGCTACTCCCTGGGCCACCAGCCAGCTTCCTTCCCTAGACCCTGGCTGTGACTCACTCAGGCATGTCCCCGGAAGCCTCCTGTTGCTCCTCTCCCTGAGAGGATGCTCCTGCCACTGAACGGTTTAATCACCTCACTTAGTGCTGCATCATTTAGCACCAGTGCAAAGCTTTCCCTGACAGTGCTCAGGAGGCGGGGGAGTCTCGGGCAGGCTAACGGGTACAGTAACAACCATGTGCAGACAGATCCTGGTGCACCACGTGGGGCGTGTGATGGGTAAATGTATCTTATCATAGCTCCCCATGTCCTTACAGGTGCTCCCAAATGCTCCAGGCCTCCTCGGATGGATGACACGTGGATTCCTCCATCCCTCCCCTTACAACAGAGTTCGGGCAGCAGAGAGAACAGTAGGGCTAAGTGCCCCTTCCTAGGCTGTTCTGGGCCCGTCCATTTTTCTTCTCACACACACGCAGGAGGCTGAACCACAGATTTTGTCACCTGTTCCCTGCTCCCATGGAAGATGTTTGTCATGATCAGAGACAGTAGAAGGAGGAACGGGGTGCCTGGCTTCAACACTGGTCCAGCAGAGACTCTGCCAGCATGGCAGAGTTCAGAACCACAGTGACTCCATCGTCACGGCTCCCTATGTGCCGGCAATACAGCTGGGCCTCGAGGGTTTCACCTCTTGGTATATGATATGAGTGCTTCAGATGGTCTGAGACATGGGGAAACAGCTTTCTGTACCTGTCCTGGATAGGAGGGGTCTGGTGGGTACAGCTGTCTTCCATAGATACCTTTGGATTTTTGCAGGCATTGCCAATGGGAGGCACTCACAGGAGGACTAGGGGAGGGGCAAAGGCAGAAGAGGGTGCTGGGTCTCCATCCCAGCAACTTGTCTTGGCAGTGGGTGTTTCCACCAAAAGCTCTAGCACCTTCTGTGTGGCCTCTCTCATGCTGTCTTCCAGGCTGGGTTCTAGTAACCCCCTCCCTGAGGTCCTCCAGGACCTAGTGGGCCACTGCTCTCCCGAGGCTGCTCCCTGAGCACTTAATCTTGTCCTACCTTATTTAGGATCCCCTTCCTTGAGTAAATCCTCTTCAGATAAACCCACTTAAATTACCCCTCTCTTTCCTGCCCTGATCTGATTGGTCAGTCACTAGGGGAATTTTCTTCTCTGCTGTCGTGATTGGTCAGTCACTAGGGGAATTTTCTTCTCTGCTGTCGTCGTCTGGGTTCCATGATATCCAAGATCTTGAGTCATTCTGACATGTTTGAAGAACATTGCCCTTCTATTATAATATGAGAAGTTTCAAGTACTGTGGTGTACTGTTTGTTTTCAATCCCGAGAGGCTACGAGTCACTGTTCGTACCAGGAAAAAGTAATATATATACATACATATATATATATATATATATATATATATATATATATATATATATACACATATATATATATATTACTGTGGGCCTACCCACGGGGAGTGAGAGGGAGGGGGAGGGAGAGAGTGTAAACCCCTCAAGCCAGGCCCCTCCCCTAAGGACCGCTAACTGTCAGGCTCCACCCACAGAACAATCTAACTGCCCTAACTACTCCTGGGCAGAGGAACTACCTCGGGAGTATAGTTGATATATCCAGTGACACTTCATTGGAGAAAACTGATTATCCCTTTCCCAGTAGGTATCAATGCAAATTGTTTCTTGGTTAAGTATGTTCGGTTCCTCTGGAGGGGTTATTCTGATTAGGTAGTTGAGATGGGAAGACCTGCCCACTATAAGTGGCACCACTCCCTGGGCTCTTGGGTTGTATAAAGAGGAGTGAGCTGAGCACAAATATTGATTGCCCTTTCCTCAGTGTGCATGCAGTGTGACACCTCAGGCTCCTGCTGCTGTGACCCCCGCCCCCCACCCAGATGGACTGTAACCTCAAACGGTGGGCCCAAATAATCCTTCCCTTCCTTAGGCTGCTTTTGATGGTATTTTATCACAGGAACAGGGCAAGTAACTAAGGCAGGAAGAAAGCAGAAGAGAGCTGGGAAGCAGGACAAAGAATGAAAGGAGATTCAGGCGGGACCCCAGAGAGTAGCTGCAGCCTGACCCTGTGGGGACACTCAGGGGTAAAAGTTTGGTTTCCCCACTGGCCAAGGACCGGCCCAGGCAGGTGCCCTAGGAACTCAATATCCATCAAACTTTGAGCAAAACTCCCAGCCCTTCTGTCTGTCTGTCTGTCCCTGCAGGGAGGTGGTTTCAAGCCTGAGAAAAGCCCTCCAAAGGGGTGTGAGTGCAGGGTTTTGGTGTCAAAATAGAACCAGGAAGAGATGGAACAGAAAAAGACACCGAGGCCCCAAGGGAGTAGAATGATGAAATGGCAGAATAGGATACATCTGTCTGCTGTATCACCATGGAAATGCTAAGCAGATTGATGATAAACAAGATAGAAAAATGACATGTCAATTAAAGTAGCTTTGGGGACTGGAGTGGTGGTTCTGTGGTTAAGAGAACTTACAACTCTTGAGGAGGGTCCAAGTTAAGTTCCCAGCACTGTCCTGTGGCTCATAACTCCAGCTCTGCAAATCAGATGCTCTCTCCTGGCCTCCTTCGGCACCTGGGCTCACACATACCCACCCAGATTCACGCACATAAATATAATTAAATCTTTAAAATCTAACAGCCTTGTGAGAATCCTAGGAACCAGCCTAATGTAGCCACCAAGAAAACACCACACTCAGCAGGGCAGGAAACTGCCTTGTGTCTTTGTCTTGTCCTGTCCACAACCACAGGTGGTTAGGAGGACACAGCCCAATTCCTGGCTCCTCCCTTGGAAAGAGACTGGAATGTGTTCTAAGTTCTAGTTTGTGTGTGAACAAACCTGAAAGTTTGGCTTGTTTCTCCTGACTGTGGGCCCCGAGGGAACGGCGGAGAGGTACGAGCATGGGGTGGAGGCCACTGAAAATAATGGTAGGTGGCGAACACAAGAGACACAGGAAGTGACCGTCCATACATATCTGAGGCAAGGGATTATGGGTATAGTAGCATCAAGACCCCAAGAAGAAGTGTATATGATACTTATGGGAAAATGACTGATAGAAAAAGCAAACGTGTGCATAGGCACCAGTGTGTGTAATATCTTAATTTCTCTCATATCTGACAAAAAATTAAAATCGTGAGCTGAAACAAGCACTTCCTTCCTCAAGAGGGGTTGAATTTTACCATAGTGGGAAGGCACAGCACTGAATTCCTCTCGTTGTGGTGGCAGGAGTGCCAGGAGGCAGGAGTGTGAGTGTGAGGAGGCAGGAGTGTGAGGCAGCCAGGCATATTTCTTCCACTCTCAGGGACCAAAGAGCAAGCAGCAAGTAGGACCAGGTTACCTCAAGACCCCACCCTAGTGACCCACTTCCACCAGTGAGGCTCTGCCTCTTAAAGGTCCCACCAACCTCCAAAACAGCCCTCCCAACTGGGATCAAGTGCTCAGACATGGGCCCACAGGGACTATTTTACATTCATACCATGAATCGCCCTGAACGCCTAAATTGGAGGCAAACACAGAGAGTTGAATCAAGAGACATCCTTACAATAACAGTCGGAAATTCAATAGCTGACTTCTAATAGCGGGCGAAGCCACTAGACAGAGGATCCACTGGGGAACAGCACTTGAAAAGTGAGTGAGACCATTGTGCTAAACAGGTACCAAAACACTCAACAGTGCCAATGATGGTTTTCTCAAGTGGATATGAAATAGTTGAGGACAGACATATGTTAGGCTACAACATCTTAACTATAAAAGGATTAAAATCATAGGAAGTGTATTTTCTGAGCACAATTTAGCAGTGTAAAGGTGTAAGATTAGCAGTGTAAGGGTGACAGAATTAGACAACACATTCTTCATGAATCAAAGCTGGGGAAAATCACAATGGAAATAAAGGTCTTGAGACAAATGAAAACGAAAGACTATTTATTGCATCCAAACTCGTGGACACAATAAAAGTGGCGCCAAGAGAGACATTTCACACCCGAGACTGAAATTAAGATTTCACGTCACCACCATACATTGCACTTGAAGAAACTATAAAAAGTAAAAATTAAACCTAAAGCTAGCAGGAGGGAGGAGATAAATAAATAGGCACAAGAGGGGAAGACGTTAAGCTTTTGAGGAAGAAATTGGCAAAGCTTTAACTAGACTAAGAAATCAGGGGAGTGCAGCCAGTGTTGTGGGAGTGGGATGATTAATAAACGGGTTCTAAGAGTAACTGGACCCAAATTAGTTGACCTAGATGACGTGATCAATTTCTAGAAACTCAACCAAAACCAACTTATAAAATAAAATAAAATACAAGCAGATCTATAGCCAATGTGGAAACTCAATCAGCGATCAGAACCTCCAAGCACTAGAAAGTCTCAAGCCGCTGGCTTTATTGAGTGTTCTGCTGGACACTGAGGAGAAACACTCCAGGAGAGGTGGTGCAAGTGTGCGATGCCAGCTCTCAGCAGGGTTGGACAGGATAGTCTAGAGTTCATTTGCATCTGGGTCATCCAAGCCTGTCCTTTTGCACATGTATGGAGATTTCATTATATAGGTGTGACTGACATCATTGGTGACCAACTGTACTTCCAGCTCTTTCTCCTGGAGGGTCACCATGGGCTTTAAATCCAATCTTTTAATCACACCCTCTTTCTAGCCACCAGTCCCCAGTATGAAGCTGTTTAAGGGCCCCTAGCACTCTCATTAGTGTGCAAATGACATTTGCCATTCCCAAGATTCAAAGGATGTCGGGGGCCCTCGAGTTGAAAACTATGGTGGTATTTTATTTGTACTGAAACGTGATTTTAACTGTATGTTAATAAATGAAGTTGCCCGGGGGTCAGAGCTATTAGAGCCATAGCAAAAGCTGGGCGGTGGTGGCGCACGCCTTTAATCCCAGCACATGGTAGACAGAGTTAGGTAGATCTCTGTGTGTTCAAGGATACACCCAGCATTGGAGACACACGCCTTTAATCTTAACACCAACCATAGAAGACCTGGAAGTCTCTACAGACAGGCAGTGACGAGGCAGTCATGTGTTTAGGTTTACAACCAATGAGAAGGCAGAACAGAAAGACTATATAAAGACAAACACACAGGAAGTAGGCTCTCTTTCGGAGAGCTCTCTTGGCTGAAGAGGATCGCTGAAGCAGGAAGGGTAAGGCTCTTAGCTCTGACCTCTTGGCTTTCTTCTCTGAATCGGCTCTGTGTTTCTTATTTAATAAAACGGTTGGTTACATCTACAGAAAACAAAGATGAAGACCACTGGTTAATGCCCACTGTCAACTTGATGAGATTTAGAATAACCATGGCAACTGAACCCTTCCTTCCTTAAGTTGCTTCTGTCAAGTACTTTTTGTTGGGATAAATTGCCCTGACGAAAGCAGCCTGAGGGAGCAATGGTTGACTGTGGTGCTCAGTCAAGGGTACAGCCCATCATGGTGGGGAGGTCAAGACAGCCAGTCACACTGTGTCCATGCCAAGAAGCGAAGATGAACGCAATGCCAAGGCTCAGTCCGCTTTCTCCATTTGATACAGTCCAGGATCCTCCCCAGGGAATGATGCCATCCACAGTGGAGTTGGGTCTTCATAGGCCCTCATGGGAGATTCTGTCAAGTAAACTAACACTAATCACGATAACCAAGGGTAAACACTATTAATCCCACTGATCAAGAATGAGATCACTACCATAGTTGAAAGCTAAATTTGAAACAAGCTTTAATTAAATATTGGCCAGGTGGATGGGCTCCGACCAGGTTCCTGGGAAATGGCCCAGAAGTCACAGCTTGCAGTGACTTAAGAAGGAAAACCCATAATTCATTGCATTTCCCATCAGGTCCAACCAGGGAAGCATACACCCTGAAGTACCTCCATCCTGTGAACCTCCCCCCACATGTGATCAAGCACATTGGTGCAGATGAGTCAAACAAACTTGTTTAAGGGAGTGGAAAACATGTGGCTTGTCATCTCTCATAAGCAATAGCCTCCAGCATTTCAGGAACTATCTGTCCTTGGGCAAGGGGCTTGCAGATCAGAGACATTTTTGTTTCACAAATCTCTAGGGCACAGTAATTAAAATTTAAGATGTCACCGGGTGGTGGTGGCTCACGCCTTTAATCCCAGCACTCAGGAGGCAGAGCCAGGCGGATCTCTGTGAGTTCGAGGCCAGCCTGGGCTACCAAGTGAGTTCCAGGAAAGGCGCAAAGCTACACAGAGAAACCCTGTCTCGAAAAACCAAAAAAAAAAAAAACCTTAAGATGTCACTTTGGCTCTCACAATCTAAATGCTCACTTTGCCTCCTTATAGTTTACTTCAGAGATGATTAGATCTGGAAGCCATTCAGCTAACCAACTGATGCCTCACCCTTAGGTCAGATTTCTGCTAGCTATATATATATATATAGATAGACATGTTATTCATTTAAAGAATGTTTATCTGAAATCAGTATCAGACTGACCACTCCTAACTTTCATCATCTCTCTCCCTCCAAGGTTGAAGACACAGGTTGGAGAACATAAGATACATAAGATCTGCAGAGGTACCTTTGTCAGATTGCCAGCCACACTCCTCAGTGTTCTGTTCTGGACCACTGGACTGTCATATCTACACGTCTCTAGTCTCTAATCCTTCCTGAACCTAAATCTCACCCCCCCCCCACTTCCTTACCTAGGGATAAAAGAGGCTTAAAATGCTGGTTGAGTGAAGATGGTCTTTTGCTGGTGATGGATTTCCATTTTCTTTGGTTTGCTGGCTTTTCAAATAGCTTCCCCTGTACTTGACATTGGCTTTTCTGAGCAGTGAGAAGACAAACATAGTTGAACATGGTTTCAGTAACAATGTCACTTAGCTTAAGCCCTTCAGGATATTTTCAAAAGAACAAAGTCTGCCCGTTGTCATGGCTAGTACCACATTTTCTCAATACTGAATACACCTGGTGAGTTGACTCTTGCTCAGCGGGAGATCTGACAGATTCTCTCCACTGAGGCCCTTCATCAGCCCACACTAGCAGCTAAGGTGTACTCAGTACTGAAACTATTTCCAGTTTTACTTCCCTTCTAAAAATGTGTATATATGTTTGCCTGCATGTGTTTTTTGTATCACCATGAATATGGCACCTATGAAAACAAGAGAGTGTCGGGTCCCTTGGAACTCAAGTTACAGACAGTTGCTAACCACCATGTGTTGTTAGGCCCTGCAAGAGTATTACGTGCTTTTAACCATTAGACCATCTCTCCAGCTCCCTCCGCAACACACCTTGATCCTTTTAGCATCTGTAATAATTTCCTCTCCTGATGGAAAACTTTACAATAATACAACCTCACTGATTCTCATGTTTAACTCTGATTATCTCAATCTGGGTAAGATCCAGGATTCTAGGGGACAGAGTAATTGAAAGAGGGACAGGCAGAAGCAGAGTATCTATATTCATCACCTGACCTTTAAAAAATTATTTATTGTTCTTATACAATACATCCCGACCAGAGCCTCTCCTACCTCTACTCCTCCCAGTCCTGCCCCCACCTCCCCTCTTCCCCAGATCCACTACTCCTCTGTTTCCCTTCAGGAAACAGCAGGCTTTCTAGTGATATCAACTGAACACTGCATAACCAGATGCAATAAGACAAGGCACATGCCCTCAGATCAACACTGGACGAGGCAGTAGGAGGAAAAGAGTCCCAAGAGCAAGCAGAGGAGTCAAAGACACTTTCCCTCCCACTAGGAGGCCCACAAATACCCCAGCCTAAACAATCACAGAATGTATGCAGAGGCCTAGCACAGACCCATGCAGGCTCTGTGAAACAGCTTCAGTCTCTGTGAGCCCCATTATCCCTGCTTAGTTGATTCTGTGGGCCGTGTTGTCCTGGCTCCTAAAATCCTTCCTCCCTTCTTTCATACGATTCCCCAAACTCCACCTAATGTTTGGTGCCTACCCCAATCACTATCGGAGAGGCTTCCTCAGGCAGCTGATAGGAGCAGATGCAGAGACCCACAGCCAACCTATGAGTATAGCAGAATATCATTAGGAATCATTTCATTGACTTTTTTTGTCAGTCTACCTGGTTCTACCTAAGGTCTCTGGACCATGCAGCTTGAGGTTCCTGGCCACCCAGGCAGTATCAGACATGGGCTCCCTCTCATCTAACTTGAGGTCCAGGCCACAAGTCATTGGTTGGCCACTCTCAGAAGCTCTGAGACACCATTACCCCAGCACATTTAGCAGGCAGGACACTGTGGGTCCAAGGTTTTGTGGCTTGGTAGGTATCCCGATCCCACCACCGGGAGCCTTGCCAGGTTACCAAAGACGGCTGGTTCATCACCTGACCTTACTAAACTAGTGACTACTTGCTCGAGTTAGCCCTGGGTGAAGCAGCATGCAGCCAGTACTTCAGGTCCTAGGGAATAACTAGAATCTACCTACCTACCTATTTACCTACCATAATTTTCCCTTAAACTCTTGTCCTTTAGGAAAAAATGGAGTTAAATCAAATGGGAATCTTTGCAGCAACTTTGGTGTTCCTTTTTAGTTGTCTCACTTTAACTACAGAGTGTGCTGTGGTGAAGCCCAGTGAACCATCAAACGCCTTAATCAACATTGGTTCAAAACTCTGCTGGGGTCACCTGTCTGGATGGGTGAAGGAGTGACCAGGTTCTCACACGCAGTGACACTGTTCAGTGATTGTTTCTGGAGGGGTGCTACAGTCTGATAATGAGACTATAGGTACTTCTGTGTAAACAAGCCCTTTAAAGACTCGAGTTATACTGCAGACAACACAAACAGGGTCAACGGAGGAACAGGAGTGAAGGCTGCCATTTGCATCACATAAACAGGTCGAGGTGACTTGGAGACAACATTCCTGCCATTGTGTCTGATTCTGTATGAGCTCTGGAAATGTGGGTGACTCCCACATTTGTTGGTAGTGATGATGCTAATGAATAGTGAGCAGTGAGGGGATAGGCAGGGTTGAGAGAGAAAAACCAACCAAAAAAAAAAAAATCTAGGTATAATGAAAATGCTATGAGGAAGCCTGCTGTTTATTTCTCAGTGGGTAAAAGCACTTTCCACTCAAGCCTGATCTAAGTTCAACGGTGAGAATCCACCAAAAGCTGGACACAATGGCATACATCTCAATCCCAGCAGTCCATAGCAAGGTGGGAGGCAGGGACCAGAGAAGTCACTGGAAGATCATGGGCCAGCTAATTTGGAGTGAAGAGGTGATTAAACAAGAGACCCCATCGCGACAAAGTGGAAGGTGAGGATGAACTCCGGAAAGTTGGTCTGCTGACTTCCACGTGTTCCATGGTATGTGTGAGCCTGTGTGTGCACACAGACCACAACTATAACAAATCATTGAGTTTTAAATAAAAATTTTTTTAATTACATTTTTGTTACTGTGTATATATTTGTGTGTAGCTAAAGTTTTCCTGGTCCTGCCTGGCCCATGGTCAGGACAAATCTCTCCCACTCGCATCCCTCAAGTAAACACACAGAGACTTATATTACTTATAAACTGTGTGGCCATTGCGGGCTTCTTGCTATTTAGTTTTTATATCTTAAATTAACCCATTTCCATAAATCTATATCTTGCCATGTGGCTCATGGCTTACTGTATTTTACATCATGCTTCTCCTCGTGCCTGCTGGCAGTGTCTTCCTCTCTCAGCCTTCCACCTCCCAGAATTCTCCTCCTTCTTGACCCGCCTACACTATCCTTCCTGCCTGGCTATTGGCCAGTCAGTGTTTTATTTATCAATCATAGCAACATATATTTACAGCATACAGGACATCCCACAGCAGTGTGTGTGTGTGTGTGTGTGTGTGTGTGTGTGTGTGTGTGTGTGTGTGTGTGTGTGTATGCACATGTATAGGTCAGGCAAGTCTGTGAAAGTCAGTTCTCTCCTTCCACCATGTAGATCCCAAGAATAAAAATCAAGCTGCCCAAGCGCCTTTACTCACTGAGTCATCTTGCTGGCCCCAGAAACATTATAAAGTTATTATGATGATTTCAAATACCCACATGTCTAATGCAATTGGTAGACATTTCTTCAGTTCTGCAGGTCTATCCATTTAAGGTATTTAGAAAATACTGGTGACTTCTCACTTAGAAGTTGGAATGCCCTGTATTTGCTACCACTTATAAGGTGCTAGAGTACAAGTTAGCCTATGGAGCCTGGACTTCCCACCCAGGGGAGTGAGTTTCCAAGTGCCTGCTGGTGGTCACACACCCTGTCCCGGCCCCTTCCCTGTCCCTGCCCCTTCTCAGGGCCTGCACAGGCACTTGCTGGAAGCCTTCCTTCCTCAGAGGCAACAAGGGACTCCACTGGGCCTCCTGCCTCTGGTGCTGGAGCATGAACTTCCCCTCAGGGCCTCTGCTGCGTTGTTGTCTGTTTGCCCAAGGCATTAATAACTGGTCTAAAAAGTTCTCATCCTTTTTAATACATCTGTGTCCCTCTTTAAGCCCCACATTCAGAATAATCGAAGAGCTTATTTCTATTCCTCATATAGTTTTACTTCATAATGTGGCCATTGTAAAACAAATCAATTCTCGCAAGCAATCTGCCAAAAGAGTAATTGAGATTATCAAGCCTGTTACAGCATAACTTGCCATTAACAATACAGATCATTTTTCTTTCCTGGGTATGGGTGGTGTCTTGCTATGTTAGTCACAGTTTTGAAGTATTGCTAATTCTAGTAAGTCCATACTCAGCCTCCAGAGCAGAAGTGTCTACAATTCTGCAGTTCTTACTCCAGCGCTGTTAAAGATTTCACTAAACTTAATAAATGTTTAGGAGTGAAAGATAAAAATCCATTTACCACTGGGGAAGCATGCGATCCCTTCCAGCTAGGATATAAACTGCTGGGACCCCCTGGAGACAAAGGGCCTAACCCTATCAGCAGATCCTTCTGTCAGATACACGGAAAAGAATGAAGAGTGGAAGAAATGGGCTTAGAACAAATTACATGGTGGTGTGGAAGGCTGCTCTGCAGCTGGATGAAAGTATAAATGTTTTCAACATGTTTCAGATGGTGGTATCTCCAGATTCCATTTCAAAAATGATATATACTCTAAATTACTTCTGTCAGCAATATTCAACATGAGATGACCCTTCATGAAAAATATAAGTTGAACCACTGTTGATTTGAGGGTGAGCTTCCAGCTACATTGGAGATGGAATTCTCCCATTATATCATTCCTAAGCAAGGGGTGTTCAGGTTAAAGCTGGAAATGTGCACACTATTGATGGAACAAAGTTGATAAAAAAAAAAAAAAAGACCTTGCTATTAGAACTAACAAATGTCTATACCATGAATATTTTTCACTACAATCTCATTGAAAAAAGCAACAGGAAATGTTTTGGATGCCCTGGACTGGGCCTGGAGAGATGGCTCAGTGGTTAAGAGCACTTGCTTTTCTTTCAGAGGACCTCGGTGCAGTTCCCAGCACCTACATGAGCTGACTAACAACTGCCTGTAACTCCAGCTCCAGGGGAATATGAAGTCCTCCTTCTGGATCCCAGTCACCTGCACTCAGGACCATACCTCCTCTACACATGCATGCCTATGATTTAAAACGTTAACGTTTTTAAAAGACGTGCTATGCATGCATGTGTTTGCAGAAGGTCAAGTGCTCTCCGTTAGCTAACCTGGACTGTGCAGGGCAGCAGGTTAGAGATGCTTCCAGTGAGGACTGTTCACCCTGGAAATTGTGTAGAATGTCTTCAGTCAGCTTGCCAACGTCAGAGTGTTCTGTGCACCTTCAAATCTTTCAATCTCAGAAGGACAAATTGGTTTAAAAAATATAGAAATGTGATCTAATCAGTTTGCAACAGCTGAATGACAGGGGTGAGAACTTTCCAGAAGATTGGGGAACTTTGTGTGGTGGATGTATAAGCAAACACTTGTGGAAGGAAGCTGCACCTGCCTGTGAATGACGACTCCTGAATGGAGGCTCTGTCAGCAAAGTGACCGGCCCGTCAGAACTTCAACTCTGTGGGGAGATTGGAACGCTGTGGAGCCAGAGGCCAAACAGCCAATGCTCCCCACCTCTGATTTGGAACTAACGTAGCTTCTAGGTTGATAGAAGCTAGTTTTCTGCTAAGATGTCATTAGGTAGCATCCCAGGCCTGCAGAACAGCTCCCACATCTCACTGAACCTGCCTCTGATGTTTCCACCAATGCATTTTAAACCTGCCTTGATTTATGATTTTCTTTGTTCTGTAAAACTATGAAAACTTCATGAAACTGCTTCCAAGTTGAAACATGGAATTTGGGGTAACCTAAATCTGTGTTCCTGGGCTGTGGTCACTTAAAATTGAATAAACTATCTTATTCACAGGTGGATGGAACTGTAGTTTCATTCTGTCCTCTGGGGTTACCAGTTTCTAAACCTTGTCAGCTACGACAATGCCTAATACTAAAAATTACAGTGAAATAAGCTTAGAGACCTTTTAAAAATGCTGATCGCTGTTTTTAAAAGTATACTTTAGAAAATAAAACATTCTCATGCACATGACTATTTTCATTTTAGAAGGTTTGATAATAACAAAAGATGCATACAGTCATGCTCCTGTCTCAGTCCGTTTAGCTCAGTCCATTTACTGTGGTGCATCCAATCATGAGAAGCAGATTTTAAATGTGTCCCATCAAATTTATTAACCATGATTCATCTGAGTTTTACTGTATTTGCTTTTTAAAATCTTACCTTTAAATTTTTTTATTTTCAATTATGTGTCTATAGGGTGGGGGTGATTTGTACATATGAGTGCAGTGCCTGCAGGGGACAGAAAAGGGTGTAGGGTCCCCTGGAGCTGGAGCTACAGGAGCTTGTGACTGCTCCACGTGGGTTGGGAATTGAACTCGGGTCCGCGAAGACCAGCAAGTGTTCTTACAGGCTGAGCCCTCTCTCCGGTGCCATATCTGTTTTGATGGCCCTTTATCCTTGAGCTTTGGGGTGACCCTTCCCCTTCACTAATAACCCTTAAACTTGAGATGTTTTAAATAACAACACAAAAACATGCTTTTCACAGTAAAGGGAATAAGAGATGACACTCATATTCAGCCCTAGAACAAACTATGACCCAGGAGCATGCTCAGGTTACTCCAATTACTATGTTCCATGTAACAGAATGAAGAAATTCCTCAACAAGCACTTCAGAGCACACTGGAGATACTGCGTAAGTGGGTGAAAACAAGGCTGAACAGTCTACCACAGGTTTCAGTGCTATCTGATGGCATTCCTTAGCCTTTGGGCTGGTAGGAGCTTGTGGACTTGTTTGTACCCTCCAAAAGGATTTACCTAGTAGCCACAATGCCAGGTCAAGCACAGAAATGGGCAGTGATAGAGAGCCAACATAACTAGGCTCTGGACTTGCAGCATTCCAGCTCTCTCTGCAAATTTGGTGTATTCCCAGATTTCTAGTGCAGTACCTATACCTCTGGGAAGCTCTTCTGGTTCTATCAGTTGGGTCAGTTTTGATGAATCAACCATGAACTCATCGACATTGGAAGCCGATTGTTTTCATACAGTTTGGATTAAAAAGTCATTCCTAAACCTTTATCTCATTTGAGAATAGGGTGGAAGTTATTATAAGATAGTCAGAAGGCTTGAAGCCTTCTATTCCTGAGAAGTTCTATATGATGTAAATACTACTTAATTCCACCAACTTCCCCCCCTGACTGGAATTCATGTAGTTGATAGGCATGGTCGGGTCACATATGCTTGTATATCCAGCTCCACGGCTATCACAGGACAGGGCAACTGGTCACCTGGACAGGTTGCTCTATGACAGGAAACATGGGAAGCTAGAAAAGACTGACCATTTTATCCAATAATTTATTATATCTTATTTCCCTAGAGTGGAGTTGCAGGTAGTTGTGAGCCACTCAGTATGGGTACTGAAAACCGAAGTCCAATCCTCTGCAAGGGCAGCAAGCACTCTCAGTTTCTGAGCTCTCTCTTTCTCCAGCTCCATGGATAGACATCTGATAAAATCAGAAAATTATATTTTTATAGGCTCATAGTATGGCCTGAATTAAAAAATAATTCCTAGAGAGTTTTAATAGGACCCAGAAAACACCACAATCAAAGTTTTTAGCCCAGTTTTTTTTTTTTTAGGGAGTAGATACAGCATGCAACAGCTTCCCCATGGTGGTTCAGGTAAGAATGGCACCCACAGGCTCCTATTTGAATGCTTAGTCCACAGCTGGTGGAACTGTTTGGGAAGGTTTAGGGGGTGTGGCCTTGTTGGAGGAGCTGTGTCATTGGGGGAGGGCTTTGAGGTTTCAAAAGCCCACACCATTCCCTGGTAAGAGTTCTCTGCTTCATACTGTGGATCAGGATGTAAGCTCTCAGCTACTGTTCCAGAACCATCCCTGCTTGCCTGCTGCCATGTCCCCCACTATGATGGCCACGGACTCTGTCTAAACTTTCTTCTACAAGCTGCCTTGGTCATGGTTTCTTATCACAACAATACAAAAGACACAGACCATGACTATCTTTCCCTTCAACACGTAACTTTGTTTTGCTTTGAGAGAAAACAGGAAGAGTCAAGGTCAGAGAAAGATGGAGTATAGAGTGTTGAAAAGGTTATTCTTCAGAATTTTGGCTCTGTATCCTCTAAACTTTTATTAATTTCCTATTTAATATTTCCTTTTAACCTATAGTTTTGAAAATTTTTAGAATGTTATCCAGTTTATCCTTTATCTGTGTGTTTAAACCCAATTGTAGGGGCTAAAGAGATGACTTAGCTGTTAAGAGCATTTGCTGCCCTTGCAGAGGACCCAGGTTCAGTTCCCAGCATCTACATGCTGGCTCACAACCATCTGAAACTCCACTTTCAGGGGATTTGATGCTCTCTTCTGGCCTCTGTGGGTACTGCATGCAGTCATACACACACATAAAATTCCAGTTATAGTAGATTGCCCATTCATGATCTTTAGTTCTATTGCCTAGAACATAAACCACTTTAGGAATATCAAATATTACCCATTGAGAAAACCAGTGAAGCCAAAATGTCTTTAATTAGGCTCCCTCCACTTTCCCAAATACTTGAAGTTAAACTATGGTAATTATCAAACATAAAAGCAGCTGGGGCACAAAATGGCAGGATTTTTCTCCAAACATTTCCTACTTTCTTGCATCTCTGCTTCCCAATTTCTCCTAAAGATGAAGCCTCCCTGTGTGAGCTAGAGATCTATGCTTCAGGTCAGTGCTTTGTGACTCTCTTCAGAGTGGCTCCCTGTGGTCTGTTCTTCCCACTGCACCTCCAGCTTGCCTTATGTGCTTAGGAGGACACAAGAGGGCTTGAGACTCTGGTCGACCAGCCCTTATTTGTATATGCCTTCCTGGCTGATCCAATAAAATACCCCAAGCAGAAATGGGATATGTTCTGTTTGGCTTCCCTGTGAGGTGGCTACATACATCATGGGGTATTCTCCAGCCTGCTGAGTTGGAGCAAATGAGTGCCTCTTGTCTTCTGTGCCTTTATAATAAGGCACAATACAATTCCTAAACTAAAGCATCGAAGCTGCAATAAGCAGAAGTCACAGAAAAATGCAGAGTTAGATAGTGGAGGAACAATAGGGAAAGTAAGAAAATGAAAATTCTGAAAATAGAAACTGAATGTATCTAGACAAAGAGCCAAGAGTAAGTGTCAGTGGAGCACTCAGCTCCCCTCCATCTTAAGGCTCAGGGAACATAAGAGGGGCAGAAGGATGTAACAGCCAGAGGAAAGGAGCTGTGCAGCAGAAAGACACCTCTGGACATGACATGGCCATGCATTCACTTGTAGCTGTGGTTATCTGCACAAGATTGGGCCTGTCACCATTTCACGTGGATGGGGAGTCCAGGGGACTGTTACCATTTAACACTTGTGGGGAAGAGTCATTTTCTTTGGTGGTATAACCACAAGTAAGTCGCTCCTGGTCAGATGAATAACCTCCCATCATATTCAGGCAAGTAACTAAATTCAGAGAGCCACATACACAAAAGATGACATGAACGTAGGAGGGGACTTGTTGAGAAGTGTGCCCACTAGAGAAGGGGATGAGAGAAGGGAACGGAGGTGGATGTGACTATGGGAGTGTAGGAAGCTGTCAAACAATTTTTAAAAATTAAAATGTTTATCTTAAAATGTGTGATTTGAAACAAATACATTAGGACAATATAGGATCCAGGTAACCATCCCACAATAAATCAGTAGACTATCAACCAAATGCTGGAGGTCTAAAGCCCAGGAGCTCAGCAACATCAACCCAAAAATGGAGCATTTTTGCTGCTGTACCTCAGGTACCCAAAATTGTCAAAGCAAAACCAGTTTTCACCTCAAAAGGAATGAGAGCTTATTCTGAAGTTAGATGAATGACCATGGCTTGGGACCACAGATCCAGTGTTCCAACATGGTGATAGTTACATGCAGTTGTATACTTTATAAAAGGGAAAGTCATAAAAATCAAGTTAGTGATGGAAACACCAGGTAGGCAAGTTATAGCATAGCAGAGTGTTGTGGAATATTATTTTAAGAAGTGTTTCATTCATTTATGCTGTGGAATATTTGTTTAATGATGCAAAGATGTGTTGCATTTGTTTAACTCTGTAAAGCTGTGTTACTTTGACTGTTCAAAACACCTGATTGGTCTAATAAAGAGCAGAATGGCCAATAGCAAGGCAGGATAAAGGATAAAGGATAGGTTGACAGACAGAATAAATAGGAGAAAGAGATCTAGGAGCAAAAGAAGAAGGAGGAGGACTTCAGGGGCCTGCCACCCAGCTACACAGCAAGCCATGGAGTAAGAAGTAAAGAAAAGGTACATAGAATAGAGAAAGTAAAAGCCCAGAGGCATAAGGTAGATGGGATAAGTTAAGAAAAGCTGACAAGAAACAAGCCAAGCTAAGGCTGGGCATTAATAAGCAACAATAAGACTCCGTGTGATTTATTTGGGAGCTGGGTGACGGGTTCCCCAAAGAGTTAAAAAAAAAACTACAACAGGGAAATAAAGACCTCAGATACTATCGTAGCCTCTGGTTAGTGGAAGTTTGTGGTTATTATAGTCCAAACGGATTTATGTAGCAGTCATAAACATGGGAGATCAAGCATGAGAGTGAGCAATGCATGAGAAGGTAGCCAAAAGGTAATCTGGCTCTGGACTTGCAGCCTTCCAGTTTTCCAGTTCAATCAGTCTTCCTTGTAGAATCTCTAAGTGTGACCTTTCCTAGAATTTTCAGAAGCAGAGGTAAGGGGACAGCAGTAGGCGATTACCGTCCACCTCAAAGCAAAGAATGAGCTGGAGGACAGGGTAACAAAATCAAATACCCAGACACTAGGAGAGACAGTAAGCAGCCTCTTTCCTGGTTGGGCCAAATCTGAAAAGATCTGAGTGGAGACTCCTAAAGCATGGCTAAGAAAAGTAACAGCTAAACTACTTTCAGCAGTTTTAGCTAGACCAGGACATAGGGAGCAAAACAAGAAGGCTTGCAATGGACAAGACTGGGGACATCACCGAGGCTGCTTCCATGGGCTCTATCATCCTCATGCTTTCTATGCAGACAGAATTAGCTCACTTTGGCTTGGTTCTACTTGGCATGTCCCCTAGCCTGGAGTCTTCAGGTTCACTGTCTCCTTCAAGGTCTGCTTCTGTCAGAGTCTTCTTGGTCTAGGTCAGTTTTTCTTCACCTGGTAACTGAGTGAAGAGAATCATGGATGGACCTGATCCCTTGGCCCCAATATATGACAGTTACGGTAGTAATACTCAAGTCAGAGATTTCCTGCTTCAATGGCTAGCTTGTACTGTGAGGTCCTGCCCCACTGGGAACTTAGGTCCCCCGGGAAGGGAGACCTGGAACCCAGGAGAGGTAAGTGCACTGCTCACCTGTTTCCCCAGCCTCCCCTTTTCCCAGGAGACAATCAGACACAGCAGGGAGCCAAGTCAGGCAAGGACTCATTTATTTAAAAACAACAAGCTCTTTTTAAAGCATAAAGAAAACAAGACGGGGGTGGGGGCAAATGCCCCATTGGGCCAATCAACTTAAAGGTTACCCAATCACACGCCTAGTCTACAGTATTTACAGTGTTGTCTATGAGGGAATCATGTACTGACATCATCTTTCTTGACCTGAAGCTCCAATCATTTTTTTGTAAACAACTTGGGTTCGACTCCCTACACTTTCCCTGGGGGCCAGCTTTACTAGCACCTGGCTCCATAGGCCCTCCCCCCACATTGTACATCTTTCCAACCCACACCACCACTATTCCTTTCTCGGGTGTGGATACCTAAACAGAAATCATTCCCTAAATATCAAGGGTAATTGCTTTGAGAAGATAGAGCATTGCGTTTGTCGGTGCTTATTCTAGACTTCTTTCATCTCAGCCTTCATTTTTAGGCTCTGGATTACTTGCTTGATGGTGAACCCCAACATTATCCCTATCCTCAAGACCTCCCCTGAGAATTGGTTAGCAAGTTTTTGCCAGACTATGATTACTCAAATCCATATTGGCCACCTACCGTGGGGGCACCAAGTGTTGTCTAGTGAACCCCAGAAAATCTACTGCTGGGACTCACGTGGTAGCTGCCTTAGCTCTCTACTACCACCAGTCCATCATGTAACATTGTTGTCTTTGCTAGTTTCCTGCAAGATGACCTTCCAGTACTGACTTTTGTGGAGCTCTTCTGCATCCCTTGGTAAATGTGTACCCCTTCTTTCCTTCTCCCCGACAGAATTTAAAAATCTCGATGGCTATGTCAGTGAGACTAAGTTTCCCATGTGGGTCCTTCCAAGAAGTAGGGAAATGGTCACCCCTAGTTTTCCATGTTGGAACAATAGCTACATTCTATCTCTTGGTCACATCAAATGATAGCTGTTGGTTCAAGTGACATGGACGTTTGATAGAGCTAAATGCCCAAGGCTCCAAGGCTGATGCAACAGCTTTGGACAAGAGGTCATACTCATGTCTGTAGGCCAGCAGCCTCTGGCAGCCTTGGGAATAACAATCATCTCTGGGATCCTGCATTGTTTCTATCATCATCTACAATAGTTATTGAATTTGGCTAGTGTCAGAGCCAAGCTGAACAAGTGATTGAGGGAGATCCATACTCCAATTTTGAGGGGACAGTATTCTCTCTTTTTTTTAATATTTATTTTTTGCCGAATGCCGTTTATTGAAGGAGGGAGGAGGTATTAAATACAGGCTTACAGCACAATGGGAGAACCCCAGAGGGCAGAAGTTCACTACCGATGTTTTACAATCTTGCATCTAAACTGTTAAGGCCCATTATGCAGCATTCACAGACAAGGAACTTCCCTTAAGCATTCAGGAGGGTGGAACCCGGCAGGGAATTAGCATAGGGAGGGTATCAAGGTCAAGGTCAGCAAGTAAGGCAACAGTTACCCAAAACGGGGGGCCAGGACCCTACAGGTCCCCCTTTTACCAGTAAATGAGCTTCTGACTTAGGTTGCGTGGGACGTCAGCAGGTCACTTTACCCGTCATGGAGATGCCTGCCCAGGCCACACAGGCGCTCTGTCTTAGGTTGGTGAGCGCCCCCAGGCATTACAAGTATTCTCTCTTGTTCCACCCAGACACAATGTCTGCTACGGGCTCGCTGCTGTAGCTTAGTGGGTGCCTCCTTGGTCTTTCATACTTCCTTAACTCAACTTGATTTACAGATCAAGGCAACAATGTATGCTTCCCTTCTAAGTCTGTTAGAGTCATTCAGACATTCAGAAACTGAACTGACTGCAAAGCTAGGCCTCTCTCAATCTCCAATCAGCTCCGAGCCTCTGGATCCACTGACCACAGGTCTTATTCTAATAGAAAGGCTGTCAGTGGTTTGAGCTTTCATACATAACTACCCCTGCATCCAACCAGAAAACTGAGCATTGTCCCTTCTCCAAGGTACAGGCTCCTCGGGCATCCACAGATGCCTCTGAAGGACGTGAGGAGTAAAGTACAAGTTCACTATGGTACTGAGGGTTTCTTTAGGTGGGCATTGGCTCAAACTGATTAAGAGGGCAGTTTTCCACTTTGCTCACTTGCTGTCAGCCTCCTTCAGTTTCTTTCGGTGCCGTTTCATATGTAAACCACAGACAGCGTGGTTAAACATTACATATTTCCCGTAGACTCATGTATCTGAACACTTGGTCTCCAGCTAGTGGCACTGTTTTGGGAAGGTTGTGGAACCTTGGGAGGTAAAGTCTTGCTGTAGGAAGTGGGTCAATGGGCACGGGGGCTGAGGCATTACAGTGAGGCCTCACTTCCTGTTCACTGTGTTTCCTAGTGAGATATAGTGTGACCAGCCAGCATCCTGTTCTGTCACCAACTTTCCCTACATGTCTTCCTCACTAATATGGACTGTACCCTTCTGAACTATAATGTAAAATGAACCCTTTCTCCCAACCTCTCATCATCCCTGGACCACAAAGGACAACCGCTACAGCTTCTCAGTGTAGCTTGTTCTCTTTTCAAGTCTTCCATTTGGGGACAACGATGAGTCCGGGTGTATCCTGGGTTTGTTGTGGCTTCTCTGGTCATTAATAATGATGCTCCATCCAGCAGGGCTTTGTCTGAGCACCTGGTCCTTTCCTCTCCCCTCAAAGCTGACAGTAGTGGTTAGTGCATGTGTGAGACCAAAATGAGCCATCTTAGAAATAAGACCAAAATGCTTTCACCCTAAAATTAAGGCCTAAGATTTCTCCTTTTAGGAATAGGCCATTAGTTACTGAAACCAGTCAGTTCAGATTCCAGAAACCAGGAAGTGTAAAAGTACAGAGTCACAAGGTAGTCACGAGGTAATGCCTGCCAGACTATGGAATGCCCTCTCCCTGGTTTCCATAAAAATGCCCCCACCTGAGGGCAGCCAATGAGAAATGGTGGTGGGCAACCACTCCCTTAGAAGTAATTTCTAGAAGTCCCTAGAAGCGAGTCAATCAGAATTGTACCTGTACTAGCACCCCTAAATGATGTAACCTTGTGATTTTTCCCTTTAAAAGTTGAGCTTGCAGACAGGCGGGCACTTCCTCCAGCCTCCACTGCGTTGGATGTATTGGACGAAGTCCCTGCCTAGGCTTGTATTGCTTTTGGATATCCAGAATTAAACCTTGCTTTTGCATTCCGGCATGCTCGTCTTTGGTGGTCTCTCTGGGGGTCACGATCTGGGCACAACACTTGTTAGTGTTCCCGTGAACTTGCCTCCATCAGTGTTTATTGCAGTGAAGAGACAGGACAGCCAGGGCAACTCTTACAGAACAAAGCATTTAACTGGGGCTTGTTGACTGCTTCAGAAGTTTAGTCCATTATCATCATGGTGGGGGCATGGCAGCTTGCAGCAGGTGTTGGAGAAGTAGCTGAGAGCTACATCCTGATCTACAGAGAAAAAAAGGGAGAGAGGGAGAGAGAGAGAGAGAGAGAGAGAGAGAGAGAGAGAGAGAGAGAGAGAGGGGGAGGGAGGGGGAGAGAGGGAGAGAGGGAGAAAGGAGGAGGGGGAGAGGGAGAGAGAGAGAGAGAGAGAGAGAGAGAGAGAGAGAGAGAGAGAAAGAGAGAGATACTGGGCCTAGCATAAACTTTTAAAACTTCAAAGTCCACCCTCAGTGATACTTCCAACAAGGCCATACCTCAATCCTAATCCTTTGAGTTCTACTCCATGGTGACTAAGCATTCAAATACAGTGCCTATGGGTACTATTCTTACCACCAGAGAACTTGATACAAGCTAGAGTCATCTGGGATGAGAAAATGCTTTCATCAGATTGGCCTGTGAGATTTTTCATTAATAATTGATGTGGAAGGGTACGGCCTATTGTACAACCCCTGGGAAGGCAGTTCTGGGTTCTATATGAAAGGACAGTGAACAAGCCAGGTAAGAAGTGAGGGAGACAGGAGATAGCTAATCCTTACATAGGTAGATAGTTTTGAAAAAGGTCCAGGATTGGATCAGTCTAGACCCCAATTACCTTTCGTTCAAAGATGGCTTACTTCAGGGTTCTTGCCCCAAAGAAACCCTCTTGTTGACAAGGCCTTTCCCCTCTCTGGCATGCTGGAAGGCTAATACACATGTGGCACATACACACAGATGTTCCCACATGAAAATTCTTTAAATCTTCAAAAAGATGCTGTGAGGCCTTAAAGAGGATGTAGACACACAAATAGTGTATCTGAAACATGATACAGAAAAGTTTAAGTGAAAAAGACACCAGCTGAGCCACAGCTGGCATACACCCCCACACCAGCAAGACAAAGTCAGCCAAGAAACAGTATTCAATGGTCACTTCGAATCAGTTGTTGGCCTTGAATGTATATCACAACCTCACCTTGGATGACAGCAACCAGACTTTGTAGCTCAAGGTGAAAGAGACAAAGCCCTAAGTGTGTTGGGCCATTATTACACCTCCCTAGCAATTGATGGAAAAGTACAATCACCAATGATATTGATTTGACTGCTGCAATTAATAAATGTGTACATACATACATAGCAGTATACAGAAGATCTTTTCAAGCAAAAGAAAAAGTCAAACAAATCAAATAGAAAGCCAAATTGTACTGAATGAGCTCCAGTTAAATTGAGTGGAGATCAATAAAAAATATCGAAAAATCATTCTGTTATTTGGAAGCACAGAGACTCACTTATAATGTAATCTATGGATTAAAATACAAACTCATGGTGAAAACCAGAAAATTTTTGTTTTGTTTATAATGTAGGAAACCAAGAGAATATCAATCCCCAGTCAAGAAGCCAAAGATCTCTATGATGGTAGCTTTTTTCCCTGAGCTAGTAAGAGAGCTAATGTCACTAAAGAACTTGTTGGAATTAGATTCCCAAGAGTGCTATGGCTCTTGGAGGAGACAAACATAACCTAGCTTTACTCTCGGTATAGAATCATAGAGATGGCTAAGGAAAAAAAAAATAGGGAAAATGTGGAGGAATTCTTAAAGGCCAAATGTAGACTAAAGTGTGGAGCTACTGGGGTGTACTGCTTCTTATGTTGCCTTGACCAAACCTCCTGAGAAGAACCAATTAGAGGAGGTGGGATTTATCCTGGCTTATAGTTCAAAGGGATCACCCCATCAAGGCAGGTGGTAGATGCCTCCTGATATGGGTGCTGGGAACTAAACTTGGGTCCTCTGCAAGATTCCTAAGCACTAAGCACTCTCCGGTCCTGACCTATGGATTTCTTAATGTCCCCAGGGTAGCTCACCTGTGTTAAATTCTTTGTGAATACACGAGGTTACTTTGTTGTCCCAGTGGCAACCCCGGCTGACAAAAATGTCCATTTCCTAGAGAATTTCTAAAGGAAAATGGAGGGCTGCCTGTTCCCCAAAGCTAACACAGTCTGATCCATAGATGGAACAGGAAAAGTGTGTACATCAGCACCAATAGTTAACACAGACCCAAGAAGTCCAAACATTTTGGAAAACCAAGCACAGCGATGCAGTGAAGGAGTAACAGATAGGAACCCAGTAGGATCTGTCTCAGAAATCCAAGAGATCCATTGGAGGGGGGGGGGCAGGATCAGTCTCTCACTCCATTAACATGGTAAGGAAAAAAACTCTCATCTCAGATCTTATGCAAGCATTTGCAACTTTTCAAAGTCATGAGTAAATAAATCTTGTCAGTTTAAGAATGAAAAGAAATTTCTAGAACTTGAAATAGGGACTTCTCCAGAGCTGCCTGCCCCTATCCCACTCTCTAATGATGATTCATGGAAATCACCCAATTTTGTTGAAGTATTACTGCTCTTGGTGCTATTTTCCCCCATTAGAACACCGCTCTGGCCGTCAAATGAGAATAATGGTAATATTAAAAAGAAAACTGCTTAGCTATAATTGCATCCCAGGTCCAAGGTTGTGCTTCCATTTACTGTAAATGTCAGTGTTTGGAGGATGAAGAAAAGTTGAGAAATAACAGCTATCTTTAGGATGAAGTCCAAAGACATGCTTGGCTTAGGCCAGTGCTATGAGACTCCTGGGACAAATCCCAGGTGGCGGGTGACACAGCTAGACCCTCTGCCTAAGAAAAAACTGCTCAGGGACACCTACCTCCATGGGGAAGGGTCAGCAGTAACTTCCTGTGCTCTGTGCTCAAAGGTGAGGAGGGACCCAGTACCACTTACACTTGGTTACCCAACACTCAACATGTATGAGCACAAATACACTGGTTGTTGGTTACCAAGACAAACTTAGTGCTAGCAGTTTGTGAGGCCAGCCCACCTTAGTCTCATGTTAGCTTAGACATGAGCTTAAAGAGAAAGAGAAGCAGCTGGGTCTAAGCCAGAACCTGTTCTCAGATCTATAGGCTGCTCATTTCCGCTTTTCTTGCTTTGTGCTTTAGTAATCTTAAACAGGAAAAAAATAGCTTATGGAATTGACTATATCTGTAATTAAACTCAAGTATTTTGTAATGTTTTTCAAAAACATGTGTTTTCAAAAAGACAAGTATTTAAGGTTATGCATTACCTCTGGGTATTTGATTTATTCTTTGACCCAGTAATTATGAAGCTGAGGGTTTTAAATTATCAGGGTGTGGGAAATTATCTGAAATTGTGTAGGTTCTATTTTCCTCATGGAAATGTAATTTCTGCTTTTTGAAATTTGAGATCCTTTGGCCTGGTATAGAATTGATTTTTTTTATTCATTTTCACGGATGCTGAGAAAATATGTGCACCCTGTTAACAGGGTCCAAAGTTCAATATCTAATTACCAGTTTACCATAAAGCTCCATACCTTTTCCTACTCTGAATCATCAGATGAAGGAGGGCCAAAGAAAAGGAGCTGCTTGACCTAGTAACTATATTTCTAGATCTTTCCCATAATATTTTCACATCCTTTTCTTAGTACTATTGTAGGGTATTCATTGACTGTTAAGGACCGCTAAGAACCCGGCAATCAGAGAAAAGGAAACAAGCCCACAGCAGTTAGAAACTTCGAGCAGGTCTGAGGAGTGCTGCCCATCCCAGAGTGGTAAATTTAAAGAGGTCTATAGCAAGCCGTTCTGCAAACCCAGAGAGCAGAATGTACCATAGGAAGGATCACTTACCATGTGCCCAAAGTCAGGCCACTTTGCCCTGTCTGAGATGGCTGAGGCCACAGGAACCACGGATGGAGTTTTGTAGACCCAGCACACAGACTCATCCGGTTTTGTAGCTGTTATATAGGGAAATTAAATGGAGCCATGGATGCTACCACCTGTCTCCTTTAGGGTGCCAGTGATCCTCCCATACCCTTGAGATCAGACTTCACTTTGTCTGTTTCATAAAGGTATCAAAGTGAAGCTTGTGGCAAGAAATATAGACCAATAGACAGCCAGTGGGGTATCTATTGGACAGATCTATAACTTAAAAACAGAGAATTGGATATTCAATTCATCTATAATTACTGGCAAAAGGTGGGAGATACACACTTCCAAAATTTCACCTCAGATGGTCTGGGCGGCTTGAAGGCATCCATGGGCACAGGAATGGGCTGATGTTGGTGGCCTTCTTGTCACCTGGAACCAAGGTGACATCTGGGCCTGGGCTTCTTTCTGCCTAGGGCCAGGTCTGCATCCATGGTCCTACTGCAGTAAGGGTTTGTGTTCACATCCATGACCCATGTTGCCACCAAGGTCATGGGGATGCCGGGGGTCTGGACTGCTACCTGTGGCCATTTTGGTGTCCAAGGGACATGCCACCACTGGGGCCATGTTGATCTGAGTGGCCTGGGCTGCCACCAGGGTCATGACATCCATGCCCGAGCTGCTGCCTGGGGTTATGTCTGGGTCCGTGGCCCTGCAGCAGCCAGGGTCTGTGTTGATGTCCATGGCTTCACTAACCACTAAAGGCCATGTAGATAACTGGGGTCTGGTCAGACACTTGAGTCCATGTTGGTGTCCAAGGGCCACACTGCTGCCAGGGCTATGATAATATGGATGGCCTCTACTGCCACCAGGGACCGTGGTAGCATCTGAGATGGGGCTATGTCTCAGTCCATAGCCCAACTGCAGTCAGGGTCTGGGCTGATATCCATGGTTTCTGATACCACCGAAGGCCATGCAGATACCTGGGGTCTGGGCTGTCACCTGAGACCAGGTGGGGATCTGAAAGTCATGCTGCAGTTGGGGGCCATACAGATCTGAGTGGTCTATGCTGCCACAAGGTGCTATGGTGATTTCCAGGCCCAGGCTGCAGTTGAGGGCCATATCTGGGTCTGTGACCTGTCTACATGCTGAGTTTTATAGCCTGAATGGAACTTCCATCATGGAGACAGATGTGCTAAGGTCTCAGGGCTAAGAAGGGGTGGGGCTCTGTTACAGCATCTACAGAGCTCTAATAAGAAAAGGTGGGCTTGGGAGATGGCTCAGTTAGGAAGCGCTTGCCATGCAAGCATGAGGACATAAGCTCAGTCCCCAGACCATGCCCACAGAGCTGGAAATAGTAGCATGAATTGTAATGCCAGCACTGGGGAGGCAGGCACATGTGGTTCCTTGGAGTTTGCTATCCAGCCAGCCAGCCCAACTTAATCAGCAAGCTCCAGGTGTCCCAGTGAGAGATCCTGCCTCAAAAAACAAGGTAGATGGCTCATATGGGACATTATCTGAGGTTGACCTCTGACCTTTGCAGGTGTAGAAGAGGCATTCTTCATAAAATAATTATTAGGAACCATTTAAAGAACTTAGGGACAGAAAAGGCACAACTTAGACTTTTTAGAGGACACATAACAGAATAAGGACCTAGAGTTCCCATAATTCACAACAATATGAGTCAGACAGGTTCACACCTTCACAGCCAGATTTTACAGGAGAGAGGTAAAACATTTTCATAGCCTGAGGAATGTTCCTCCTACCTCAGCAAACAATGGCTCCAGTTTCTTATTATAGATGAGTTCTGACTGCTCTATAAGCATTTAAATGGGGTCATGAAATACGCACTGTCACCGATCCGTGTCATCACACCTTCCTGTTTAGTTTCTCAGGTCCTCCATCACCCCCACACAAACACACAAAATCAATTCTCTGTGAGCATTTCAAGCGAAGGGAATTTTCTTTGTTGATTAGACCTTAAGGGATACACTGACAGATGCTAAGTCAATCGTACACTCCTGGATACACAGATACTAAGTCAAACATGCACTCCTGGATACACAGATACTAAGTCAAACGTACACTCCTGGATATGCAGATGCTAAGTCAAACGTACACTCCTGGATATGCAGATACTAAGTCAAATGTACACTCCTGGATATGCAGATACTAAGTCAAATGTACACTCCTGGATACACAGATACTATGTCAAATGTACACTCCTGGATACACAGATACTATATACCCAGATACTAAGTCAAAACGTACACTCCTGGATACACAGATACTATGTCAAATGTACATTCCTGGATATGCAGATACTATGTCAAATGTACACTCCTGGATATGCGGATACTATGTCAAATGTACACTCCTGGATACACAGATACTAAGTCAAATGTACACTCCTGAATATGCAGATACTAAGTCAAACATACACTCCTGGATACGCAGATACTAAGTCAAACATACACTCTTGGATACACAGATACTAAGTCAAACGTACACTCCTGGATGTGCAGATGGATGCTAAGTCAAACTTACACTCCAGGAAAAGGCTTATGACTTTCTCCTCTATATAAACAAAAGATCAAGAGATCCTGCTTGTGTTTTATTGAATTTTGCATCCATGTTGACAATGAGCATCCTGTCTCCCCACTGAGAGTCATCTTCTGAGTTGTTGGTTTTTTTACTTTTTGCTCTTTGGGGGACCATCACTCAGCTCCAAAATAAATACATAAAGACTTATTCTTATGAATGCCTGGCTTTAGATAGGCTTATTTCTAGCCAGCTTTTCTTAACTTAAATTATCCTATCTACCTTTTACCTCTGGGCTTTTACCTTTCTCTATTCTATATATCTTTCTTTCCTTCTTACTCTGTGGTTGGCTGTATAACTGGGTGGCTGGCCCCTGATGTCCTCCTTGCCTCCTTTTCTCACTCCTTCCTTTTTCTCTTTCTTTCCTTCTATTTATTCTCTCTGCCTGCCAGCCCCACCTATCCCTTTCTCCTGCCTAGCAATTGGCCATTCATGTCTTTATTAGACCATTAGACCAATCAGGTGTTTTAGGCAAGCAAAGTAACACAGCTTCACAGAATTAAACAAATGCAACATAAAAATAATGCAGCACATCTTTGTATCATTAATGTAAACAAATGTAACTAATATTCCACAACACTTTTCCTTACTCTTAAATTCAAGAGTTCTTACTATTTAACTTTTCTTGTATGGATGTCTCACCCTTCCTTGAGGGGATGTGTTCACATACGTGTATGTTCAATTGTGTGGAAACCAGTGGTCAGTGGCTTGCTCTTAGTTTGTAAATAAAGTTATTTTAACTTCAAAACAATTTAGTAAATGCCCCATTGTCTTTACTTTGGAAGGTGTTGGAATTGACTAAGGAAGATTAGCTATGAGATGGTTTGGGCCTGGTAATTTCTCTCATGGCTAAAGAGAACTTCATTTCTGTTTGGTAAATTTTTGTATGGAAAAGTATTCACTTCATCCAAGTTTTCAGAGTAATTGACAAAGTGACTTGCAATTTTTTGAGCCCTTGATCTTCCTGCCTCAGGCTCCTGAGTGCTGGTTTCCAAGCATGTACTATCACACCAGTACAAATCTATGTTGTATCCAAGGTCCTAAGGTTGCTTCCTTGTAGAATATTTCAGAATGGTTACTTGTTTGAATTTCTCTAAAAGCAGACCCTGGGGCCTCAAATGCAAGTGTGTAAACAGTGAGGAGGTGAAACAGGGAAGATGCCAACATAGTATGCCACCCACCACTGGAATTTAATTTCAGGAGGACATTCTTAAGTTTTCCCATTTAAGGGCTGCCACAGTCATTTTTCTGTTTCTGTGGAAAAAAAAAAACACTCTGACAAAAGCTACTTAAAGGAAAAGGGGCATGTTCTGGTTCACACTTGAAGGGAACAGTCCATCATGGAGGTCATAGCATGGGCTTAAAGCAGCTTCTCACATCACAGTCTAAATTAAAGCGTGGAGAGGAATGCATGTTGCTGTTCACTTGGCTTTCTACTTATGCATTCCAGGACCCAGCCTAGGGAATGGCGTCACCCACAGTGGGTGAGCATTCCCACCACAAGTAACCTGATTAAGATCATCGCCCATAGGCATGTCCAGGTGATTCTTGATTTTGTCAAGCTGACAATAAACACTATCAACCACAGAGGCCATGGTACTGGGAGATTTGTACATAGACTCCAATCAATCACTGGTTCAAATAGCTTTCAAAGACTGGAGGATTTCACAAGTCATTTAGCTGGCCCTACACAAAGGCACAGGGGCTTTTTATCTGGCTTTAGTACAGTCCTTGGGCAGACATGTGACTCTGGCTGCTGACAATAACCTGTGTTTGCTGATGGAATAAGACTTGAGAGGTGGGTAGTGCTAACAGAGCTCAGCACACTGATAGTTTATTTTAAGATGAATGTTTGGATTTGCAGAATCTATCGTCCCACTGTACTTCAAAGGAATCTGCTATCTTATGTATTTTGTGTCGTACATACACAGCATCCAAAGAGGTAAAAAAAAACAAAAAAACCCCATAAATTTGATGGTAGGAAAAAACTGATATTAGTTCACTAGCACAAAATGTTAAAGCTGACCTAGATTTCCTTTTGTGCTCTACTTCCTGTATCCAGAGTTCAATTTACAGCAGTTATTGACACATTTTTAGACTCTTCTCATTTACATGTTAATGTGATCTTACATGAGGATTTCAGTGTTTCCGTAGTTCCAAGCACGTGGGAGTCAATTTAGATAAAGAAGGGAACTAAGTTTTATTTGGATCAGCAAAGGTGGTAGCTCTGCATAGCAGTTTCTGGTGGCTGACTCCTTTCTCTGGGTGCAACTGATGCTGTGCTGATAGGGAAAATGGTGATTGCCCATGGTGCACTTTCTCTAGAATCCAGGAGCTCATTCAATTTACAGAGGAGCTCAATATAGGGAGGTTAACTATTCTTGGGAGACTATTATTAGTCATTGGGGGAAGGGAGGGGGTGCGTGCTGCCTCCCATCCTACAGAGGGTCAACCAAACTATTATCCTCAGATCCATCCAAGAGATCCAGATGTCCATAGCAGGAACCAACTAAGCAATGTTCCTTTTATTGATTTTTATTTTTATCTTTCTTCCTACTCATCATGCCTAGTCTGGGCTCACTTCCAAAATAAAGCTCCTGCACCCAAGTTTACTCAGACCCCAATCTCTGGGAGAAAAAGAATCAGGAAGATAGGATGAGGAAATGCCTAGAAGTCTGTTAAACTGTGATGTACCACCATGTGGCCATTTTGTAAGTATTCCACGTATATCTGAGAATATATAGTTTAAGATGTTGACCTTTGGGCTGATAAAGACATTCATTGCTAAGCCTGATCCCCCAAGTTCAATGTATGGGATCCACATGATGAAAGGAAAGAACCAACTCTTGAAAGGTGCCCTCACCTCCACACATGAGCTGTGCACCACAAATACACCCACACACCACAAAAATGTAATTTAACAAATATTTTAGGAAGATATGGGTTCAGTGACCTGTGTGTGTCCCTCGGGATATGTTGACTTAACATGCCAACATATTAAGTGCTTGTTCAATTCTTCAACATTCTGACCATTGCCTGCTTGGCCTATCATGTACACAGCATATATAGGACATCTGTAATGTCCCATGTCACCTGCTCCTGGCCCCTGCCACGGTAGCTGATTGACATTCTCTGAAAAGGGACACATCATATTCATTCTATCACTTCAATTCCTACTCTGGGTTTGCCTTTTTGTGTGGGGGTATAGTTAGAGCAAGCCCTAGAACTTTGTTCAGAGCCTATTCCTGTGTCAAAAAGATATAAGGCAAAGGTAGCCACTCATGAGAGAGGGAGCACTGAAGACTGACTCTTTCCTTCAAAACTTTCAGAACACTCCTCTCAGGAAGATCTGTCCGTAGTAAGCAGTCAAAGGTCATTACTCCTCTGTTCTCTGACTGCAGCAGGCACTCTTCATCCTAAGTCCCATCTGTCTCTGCTTCCTCACTTACACCAGCTAGAGACTCAGACAGTGTTGTGGAATATTAGCTTAAGATGTGTTAGCATTCGTTTATGCTGTGGAATATTTGTTTAATGATGCAAAGATGTGTTGCATTCTTTATGTTGCATTTGTTTAATTCTGTTACTTTGCCTGCCTAAAATACCTGATTGGTCCAATAGAGAGGTGAATGGCCAATAGGTAGGCAGGAGAGGGATAGGCAGGGCTTCTAGGCAGAGAAAAATCGGGAAGAAGAGAGAAGAAGAGAAGTGAGAAGAGGAGGATGCCAGGAGCCAGCCACACAGCCACACAGCCACAAAGCCTGCCATGGAGTAAGAAGGAAAGAAATACAGAATAGAGAAAGGTAAAAGCTCAGAGGCAAAAGGTAGATGAGTTAAGAAAAGCTGACTAGAAATAAGCCAAGCTAAGGCTGGGCATTCATAAGTAAGAATAAGTCTCCATGTACTATTTGGGAGCAGGGTGGTGGTCCCCCAAAGAGCAAAGAGTTAAAAAAACAGTGTCTGGTCTCCAGTGAGGTATCCACTCATGTGGGCTGTCTGCCTCCATGTTTCTCTCTGAAGCTCAGTACATATACCGGCACAGTCCAGGCTATGTTAAGAGCTTCATCACATTTCTGCACCAGTGGGGAATGAGAGTCAATACAGAAATGTCCCTGTTGCCCTTTTAAAAAAATGTGTGAATGCAGGTGCATGCATGTCATAGTGTAAATGTGTAAGTCAGAGACCACTGTGTGGGAGTCAGTTCTCTTTCACCTTTACACGGGATCTGGGAATTGAGCTCAGGCCATCAGGCTTGTCCTGTAAGCACCTTCACTTAACGAGCCATCTCACCAGCCCCGATGCCCATCCCTTACATGATCAACTGGGAAAGACATTGCTCTGTTGTTCCTCAGAGATCCAAGGAGAGAACAATACCTTATGTTATGACCATTTCTGAGATCTTCCCATTCCAGAATGAAGCAGATATAGAAATGAGTGTGCTAGGCAATGTGTGGCTCCTGAACAATGAGACAACAGAAACAGTGATTATACAAGAGTGTGGCTTTACAATTTTTATTACATAACACTTATTGTATATAAGGGGGATCTGTGCCCTGACAGATATGTGAAGGTCAGAGGTTAATTTGTGGGAGATGGTTCTCTCCTTCCACCATTTGGGTCCCAGGGATTAAACAGGTTTGTTGGAAGGATGGTTCTCTCCTTCCACCATTTGGGTCCCAGGGATTAAACAGTGTGCTTACCTGCTAAGCTATCTCATGGCCTGTGTTTGGCTTTTGAAAATAAATGTTCTTAACCTTGAAGATAGACTGGTGATTCAGGTCAACCAGATCCCCATGACATGAAAGCCAGACAGTCTAAATGCCTTCATTTACAGATAGCATCATCTCCTAAAAGGAGTTTCTAGATTGGGTTAATGAAGACATGAAGACCCACCTTAAATACAGTCCTGAACTGAATTAAAGAGAAGCAAGCTGAATGCTAGCATTCAGCATTTTCTTCTTCCTGACTGTTGATGTCATGTGACCAGCCACCTAGCACTGTTTCCTGTCTTCCCTGTTTCCGTGTCTTCCCTATCATGGACTGGTCCTTCAAATCATTGAGCCCAAATAAGCCCTTCCTTAAGTTGCTTGTCAGGCATTTGGTCACAGCAACAAAGAAAGAAAGTAACACACATGAGTTTCTGGAAGTCCACTAAAAAATCAGAAGGAGGCAGCAGAGAGCCCTGCTTACCTAGGCAGGCAACAACTGAGCATGCTTTTTGAATTCTCAGTCTAAGAGACTGGTGGGTTCATTGTGAGGTGATGAAATGGTGTTTATGGACATGGACTCCAAGTGTGTCACACACTAGCCTTTAGTAATTTAAAATGTCTAGTTTGACTTTTTGTACAAGCTTATATGGCATCTACTTCAGAATACAGACCAGAACTCAGCTTTTCTATGATTTGTTAAATTAATGAGCAAGTAAGTGGGGATCCCCACTATATATGCTTGCTTCAGTAAGATCTAGGCACGATGTTGTGGAAGACCAAACAGTTTATTGTTAAACAAAAAGCCACATGGTTGTTGGCTAGGGAAAAGAGCCGACATAATTACCCTTCAGGAGAGAGATTTGTTAGGAGAAAGGGCCTTGACCAAGATGGGGTTTTGAAAGAAAAGAAATATTAACAACATAACAGGGCCTTAAAAAGAAGGAGAGGCTTCCCTTTAAAACAGAGAGAAGCCTTATGAGGGATTAGTTTAAAGAATATGCTCATTTTCTCTCTCTCTCTCTCTCTCTCTCTCTCTCTCTCTCTCTCTCTCTCTCTCTCTCTCTCTCTCTTTGTTTTTGATACAGAGTTTCTCTGTGTAACTCTGACTGTCCTGAACTCACTTCAGAGATCAGGCTGGCTTCAAACTCAGATCTGCCTGCCTCTGCTTCCTGAGTGCTGGGATTAAAGGCATGTGCCACCACACAGAGAGATAGCTGTCTTAACAGCAATAGGAACCCTATGATCAAAAGTGACTTTCGGGAGGAAAGTGTTTATTTCAGTTTATAATCCTCATGGTACAGTCCCATCACTAAAGGAGTCAGGACAGGAACAGAGGAGTGCTGTTTACTGTTTTGCTCAGTCTGCCTTCTTATAGCACCCAGGACCACCAATCCAAGTCCAGTGAGCTGGACACTCTCACATCAATCATCAAGAAAATGCACCATAGGCTTGCTCACAGGCCAATCTGTTGGGGGCATTTTCTCATGAGGCTCCCTCTTCCCAAATGACTACCTTGTGTCAAATTGACATAAGATTAATTAGCACAATTGATCCTTGCTAACATGACATGTAATATCACTATTAAATCATAGCCTTTCATTTTTTGTCCCCAAGGTATCGTATTAATATCAACATAAACCATTCCAACTTTTAAAAGTTCCAGTCTTTTAAAAAAATTCAAATCTTTAAAGTTACATGTCTCTATAATATCTAAAGTCATCTCTAAAATATCTACAGATCCTACAAAATTTCCAAATGTCCTTTTTTCCCCCTCAAGGCAGAGTTTCTCTATGTAGCCATAGCTGTCATGGAACTCAATATGTAGACTAAGGAGCCTCGAACTCAGGTCCCATGCTGTGAATAAATTTTTCTGTATACTGTGTGAATATTTGTAACTATGATTGGTTTAATAAATAATCTGACTGACCAATAGCTGAACAGGATAAAGTTAGGCAGAAAAACCAAACTGAGAATGATGGGATGAGGAAGGGCAGAGTCAGAGGAGTTACTGGCCAGATGCAGAAGAAGCAGGAAATGAATGTGCCATGCTAATAAAGGTCCTACCATGTGGCAAAAGCATAAATAAGGAATATGGGTTAACTTAAAATGTAAGAGCTAGTGAGTAATAAGCCTGAGCTATGGGCCAAGTATCTATAATTTGTATTAAGCTTCTATTTGGGAACAGTCAGTCAGGATGGGAAAACTCCATTTATAGTCCCCTACCTGTTGTGGGAATTTGATCCATTCAGCCAATGGTATTGGGGTTACTAGACATGGACATGGTCTGCTCTGGGTCTGACTGGTTAAAAATGGAAGAAGAGAGTCTCTCCCTCTCTCTCTTGGATGTGGAAAGTTTCCTGATGCCACACTTTGGTGACCTGGTATGAAGCTTTCTCCATTCTCCCCTAGCAGACAAAGAGGCAGCAGGGCCACTTCATCCTGTATTCCTTCATTTTGTATTCATGAGTGTGCTATTTCTTTTAGCCCCTTAATAAACTCTTGAACAGAATGTTGCAGATTCTCACTTCACATGGCACCCAATGTGGGCCTTGAACCCACAACCCTGGGAAAAGAATCTCATGTTCTCCTGACTGAGCTAGAAACATTTTACTAGAGACATATGCTGAAGCATTGCCAGTCTTGATTTATACAGGTATTCCCATGATGGGCATGACTTCCAATAGGTGTGTAATTACAAAATCACCCTTTTCAGAACACAAAGCAGTTGCCCATTGAAATTCTGAAAACATAACTATTGTATGGTGTACATATTTTAATTTTCCAAATTCTGTAAATGAACATTCATTTGCCAAATTTTATTTCTTTGTATACATTTAGGGTAACTTCCTGCAGGTAATGGAGTTTGGTTATAGAAGGAACAAGTAGGACCTTTTTTTTACAATTTTCTTGACTTGTTGACAAGTGATAGAAAAATCTTTTCAAACCTTTGCTATTGACATGGTATTTATAAAATTCTGAGGCCTCCAGCACATTTTCTATTAATAACTGATCAATTTCATCATTACCTTGTGCTAGAGGACCTGGCAGACCCATGTGGGATTTGATGTGTGTGTGTGTTTCTTATTTCTGACCATTTCCTGTAATTGTATAAATAAATTCAGTGGTTTCAATGTGTAAAACAACTTTTTGCATATTGAGAATCAGTAACAATAGTGAGAGGTTCTGTAAAGTCTATTAGTACCATGAGAATGACATACAATTCTGACTTTTGTACAGAATCATAAGGGCTTTGAACCATTTTACTTAAATTTCCTGACTTATAGCCTGCCTTTCATGATTTATTTGTATCAATATAGAATGTAGGGGCTCCAGAAATTGGTGGTTCCTCTCAATGTGAGAAAGGATCCAACTGCTTCTTTTTATTGATTTAAGTCTGTCGCTTTTGGGATAATTGTTGTTAGTCTCTCCCAAAAAATTACTGTAAGCTTTTCGCCAATATTCATTTACTGCATATAAAGAGGAAATTTCCTCATTAGTAAGGGTACTAAAATTTATGCTGGGTCCATTCCTGGCAATTGACAAAGCCTTAATTTTCCTTTTAGAATCAAATTAGAAACCTTTTCCATATATGTATTTAATTTCTTATACTCTGTTTATGTGGTAAAAATATCCATTCCTGATGGTTGAGCTGGAACAGGGACAGAGTGAGAGAGCAAGGAAAGAGATACCATGATACAGGGAGACATCAAGGGAACAGAGAGAAACAGAGTGCTAGGGAAGTTCCCAGGAATCCACAAGGATGATCCCACCTTAGACTATTAGCAATAGTGGAGAAAGTACCTGAACTGGCCTACTCTGGTAATCAGATTGGTGAATATCCTAACTGTCATCATAGAGCCTCCATCCAGTAACTGATAGAAGCAGATGCAGAAATCCACAGCCAAGCACCAGGCCAAGCTCAAGGAGTCCAGTTGAAGAGGACAAAGAGAGATTCTATGAGCAATGGGCATCAAGATCATGATTGAAAAATGTACAGAGACAACCAAACCAAACTAGTAGGAACTCATGAACTGTGGACCAACAGCTGAGCCTCCATAGGACTGGACTAGGCCCTCTGCATAGGTGAGAGAGTTGTTTAACTTGACCTGCTTAAGAGGCCCCTGGCAGTGGGGATCCACCCCTGTTGCATGAGTGGGCTTTTTGGAGCCCAGTACCTATGGTGGGACACCTTACACAGCCTTGGTTTAGGAGGAAGGACTTGGACCTGCCTCAACTGAATGTATCACACTCTGCTGACTCTCCATGGGAGTCCTTGCCTTGAAGGAGGTGGTAATGGGGTGTAGGTTGGGGGGAAAGCTGGGAGTGGGAGGAGGGAGGAGAGGAGCACCTGTGGTTGGTATGTAAAATGAACAGAAAATTTCTTAATAAAAAAAGAAAAAAAATCCATTCCCAATAATATCTTCCCTCTGCATTAAAATCTCCATAGGGAAATGCCTAGAGGATAATATAGCCAGAATGCAGTTAAGCTCTGGATCCATGTGTGCATCCTATAATTTCTTCTTCACCAAAGCTAATTCTCTCTCAGCTTCAGCTGATAATTCTCTTGGACTATTTAAGTCCTTGTCACCAGTTAAGATTTTGAGCAAATTATTGAGTTCATCATTTTTTGCCTTCCACTGATATCTCTTAACTGGCTGAGAATAATTATAAGCAGCTGCCATGAAGGCAAAATTTTTCCTATTCTTTTCTTGTAGAGGTATAGTAAAGGAAGTCTTTAAGTCAATAACTATAATAGGTCATCATTTAGGTAACAGAGAAGGCAAAGGAATTTCAGGCTATAGAGAGCCTATCAGCTGAATTACTTCATTTATGGCTCTCAGATCTGTCAGCATTCTCTATTTTCCAGATTTTTTAAAAATGAGAAATACAGGAGAATTCCAAGGGCTGGTTGATTCTTTAATATGTTGAGTATTTAGGTGCTCCTGAACCAACAACTGTTCTAAGTCCTGTAGTTTCTCTGATGTCATAGGTCATTGCCCAACCCAGACAGATTTGTTTGTTAACCATTTTTGTACCTCTGAGATATCAACAGCAATTGTGCCCTGTTTTTGTACAAACTGAATGGTTGGTGACTTTTGTAGTGCCTTATAATATTCTTCCCAGAAACATGATTTGGTTTGTGGTTTGTTTCTGAGATTGGAGGAATATTAATCTGGGTATTCTATTGCTGGAACAGATCACAACCTCATAGATTCATTGCTACATTAGCCACATATGGCCTCAATTTTCCTCTCTGTCCTTCTGGCCCTATACATTCAATCCGTTTCATGTTTTGTTTTACATGAGATAGGGTTTCAATTCCTAAGAACTGAACATCTGCCCCCTGAAGAGGCCAATTTGGATGCTATGATTAGGGTATAATTATAGTCACATCTGCTCCTGTGTTCAACAGACCATCAATTATGTTATTTATCCATACCCTTAGCCTTGGTCTTTGGTCATTTATAGAAGTCTGCCAAAATGTTCATTTTATGGTTTCTTCTTGAATTTTTGATTCATCTTTCAAGCTCTCCTATCATCCAGAGCAGTATGTTTTTTCACTTTAGGTCCTGCATCTTCTAATTGTTCTGGGAAGGAGATTCCCCCACTGTGACTGGGAATGACTGGACAATAAATTTTCCTAATGGTGATCTCTAAAGTCTCTAGAAGGATGATGGGGCCCCACAGCAACAATTCTACCTGGCCCATAATAATGCCATTGATTCAATAAACATCAAAGATTGGCCTTGGACTACAAACTGCTCAAGACAATTCTAAGGTAGCTAGCTGAGATAGTCAACCATCTTACACCACTCTAGCCAGAACCTCAGATAAGCTGTACCCATTACTCAGAGACTGGCTGAGTAACAAATGTTACAGCTAATCCTCATGAGACTTAACCATTGTTTTAATCTTTAACAGGATCCCATAGAGATACAAGGAAGTAATTCTAAGAAAACAACGCTCCCTCTCCCAACAGGTTTTTATTATCTCAGGGTTATGGATAATTGTCATAAATAAGGGGGTGGTTATAATTTATTATAGGGTTGGGGGTGGAACAATAAAGATTAGACTCAGGAATCACATTTGGAATAGAAAAAAGGGAGATAGGATAGAATAATAAGGTAGATTATTATATCTGCCTATAAACCAAAAAAAGCAACTAGCAGTTTTAGATAATTTGCATTGGTATGGATTCTTGTATATTGATACAAATGTAAAGTTATTTTTCTTTTCCTGTTTAAGATAATTTTATATTGATATATACATTATAACAAAAAATAATTTTGAATTTATATGTTTCTATTTCTGTTTGAAATATTTTTGAATCTAGATACAAATGTAAAATTATTTTTTGTCATACTGCATATGTTTCCACTTTTGTCTAGGATATTTTGTATATTGATACAAATTAAGGTTATTTTTGTCATATCAAACTATATATTTCTACCTCTGATTAAGATATTTTTGTACATTGTCACAAATTCAATATCATTGTCCTTATACTGTACATCTGTTTATAGATTGTTTTTAATAATGTGAAGCCTTTGTCTTTAAATTATATAGGTTGATAAGAATTACAGGTTAATAGTCACCCATATTTGTTAGACTTATAGTCATGTCAGTTAGGTTTTCTAGATATACATAGATAAATTTCAAATGGGTAGGCAATCTTCAAACACCTAATAGACCCAGAGAATACTGTGTTTAAATGTTTTAATAACTTAGAATTCTGTTGACGTGAGACATAACTGCTCCTGGCAGCACCAATCTATTCCTGAGATGATGATGGGCATTGAGGATACTCCATATGGAATTTGTTTTCTTCTTGGCAAAACTGACCTGTTGGGCAAAGAACTCTCCTTTCCTTGACTGCTGACAGTAAAAATATTGTCCAATCTGAATGAGCAGGGCACAAGGAAAATCGAATGCTGAACCTTCCCAAGACAGGGTAGGACAGTCTTTCAAAATTTCCTGCTTCTGACAATGGTCTGTCAGATATCATAGGCCTATAGCCAAAGTTGGATGCCACAAGGATGCGGAGAAACATTGGGTGACTATCCAGGTAGCCAGCCATTTGTCATTTCTTGCATTTTTTGGAAGTCACATGCTTGCATTTCCTGCTTACTCAGGTAATGTTACTTTTCTTCCCAGGTCTTTGATGGGGTTGAAGACTAGATAGTTACAGTTATAATTCTCTCATTTCTTAGCTAAGGGCATATCAAGTACAAGACAGACTCTTCAGGATAGGACAGCTATTAGAGTAATTGCTGTAATTTGCCAATTACCTATGGTCTGGACATCTAGAATGTGTTTCTTGCTTGATGTTGTTCTTGTTAGTTATAGGTCCATTTTTGGTTGTGTTATCTTTTCTTTCTTCTGGACAATACTTGATAATTATTCTTATTGCATATAGTTTTATATTAGGATTAGAACCTATTAATTAGACAAAAAAGGGGAAGTGTGGGAATTTGATCTGTTCAGCCAATGGTATTGGGGTTACTAGCCATGGACATGGTCTGCTCTAGGTACATGACCAGTTAAGAATGGAGGAGGAGGAATCTCTCTCCCTCTCTCTTGGATGTGGAAGGTGTGGTGGTATTTTACTTGTACTGAAATGTGATTTTAATTGTATGTTAATAAATAAAGTTGCCTGGGGGTCAGAGCTATTAGAGCCATAGCAAGTGCGTGGCGGCGGTGGCGCACACCTTTAAGGACCTGGAGGGCGGTACATACAGGCAGTGACGAGGCAGTCACATGTTTGGGTTTACAACCAATGAGAAGGCAGAACAGCTAGAGTATATAAAGACATACACACAGGAAGTAGGTCCCTTTCGGAGAGCTCTCTTGATTGAAGAGGATCGCTGAAGCAGGAAGGGTGAGGCTCTTAGCTCTGATCTCTTGGCTTTCTTCTCTGAATCGCCTCTGTGTTTCTTATTTGATAAGACGGTTGGTTACATCTACATTTGGCACCCAATGTGACAAGAATCCATTAAAAACCACTTAACTTGACTTGGCAGCAGGTCTGGTTTCCCGCCAGGGCGGCCGGCAGGTCCGGTTTCCTGCCAGGGCGGCTGGCTCCCTATCCCGGACCCAGGTTGGCTTGGCCTCAGGCCGGACTAACCTTGAGCTACTTGCTTAAAGCTGGTGCTACAAACAACTCAGGCCTGCCCTGCCGAACAGGGCCCTGCCTGTAAAGCCAATGCACGTGGTTGGAACTTAAGGTAGCCAGAGCCAAGGCTTGACTAGGCTCAAGTGGGAACATGTGGCTGGATTCAAGCTCTTAGGCAGAACTTGCGGCTACGGTTCTTGTGTGTTCTCTCTCTCTCTCTCTCTCTCTCTGGATTCACACCTCGGACATTAGGTGACTGTTTTGAAATTCCCTCGGATTGGTACTGTTCTACGAAGACTTGGTAAGTCACTTAACATATCAAATATTTTAAAGGAAACTATTTAAAAGATAAATTTTTTCCACATTAAAAAAAAATGGGTTTTCTGTGTTCATTGGAAGAAAATTGGGCTTTGTTTGCAATTTTAGGCAGTCTGACAATGGAACAGCTATATGAGAAGATTAATGTTGATCGAATTATGCATTTTATTACTATGCTTATCCTCATTTTACTATTTAAAAAGATAGTCAATTTAAGTGCCAGGGTGACAGCTTTAGAAAAACTTGGTAAACCTGTAAAAACTCAGACAGAAGAAACTAACAGTGAAGTTGCTTCAAGATTGGATCATAGGGTTACAGAAAGAAAGCCTGTTTTCACACAGTCACCCTTAGGTTTGTCCAGTAACTATACAGCAGTTGCCTGATCAAATGACTACACAAAATATTTGGGCTCCAATTGAAATGTTAGATTTACGAAGGTTTAAGGAGGCAATAGTATCTTATGGCATGCATTCCCCATATGTAAAGCAAATGTTAAACTCTTGGTCAACATATAATAGGATTGTACCACAGGACTGGCAGGAGCTGGCACAAGCTGTTCTTGAACCCAGTCAAAGGCTTCAGTGGCTAACTTGGTTCAAGGATGAAGCTAAAAACATAGAAAAACAGTGGAGGGATAAAGGAATACAAGTCTGCCAGGATCAGCTTATTGGAGAAGGTCAATATGCTTCAGCACAAACACAATGTTTATATGATGTCCAAACCCTAATTTTATGTTGAACAGCAGCCTTGAATGCATGGGACAGAGTTGAAGAACCAGGAAAAAAAACTGAGTCATTTACAAAGGTTGTACAAGGCCCAAAAGAATCTTTCACAGATTTTTTACAAAGACTGGCTTCAGCAGTAAAGAGAATGGTCTCGGATTCAGAAGCTAGTAAGATAATAATTGAAACTTTGGCCTTTGAAAATGCGAATGCAGCATGCAAAACAATAATCAGGCCATTAAAGGCAAGATCTGCACCTTTGGAAGATTGGATTAGAGACACAGTTAATGTTGAAGCTTATGAGCATGATGATACGTGGGTAGGAGAAGCAATTTCAAAAGGTTTGAGGAATGTTAGATGTTTTGGATGTGGAAAGCAAGGACATTTGAAAAGGGACTGTAAACAGGTCATTCCTAGAAACAATGTTTCCTCAAGGAACAATGGCAACAGAATGCCCCTTCCTTCTGGAGTATGCAGAAGGTGTGGTAAAGGAAAACACTGGACCAACGAATGTAGATCAACAAGGGACAGACAGGGTAATCCTTTGCCTCAGTCTTCGGGAAACTCCCAGAGGGGCCTCATGCAGGCCCCAATAGCAAATCCAGTTCAAACCTTTCCTGCAGTCATAGAGGAAACCCCTACTCAGAGCAATTAAATAACCAAATGCCTATTGGAATAAATCATGTTGGTAGAGATGATGAAACAGAGAGAAGAGAAAATTCAGGAGAAAACATAAAGAAAATTTTTTGGCAAACTTCTATTAATGAACAAAGACCAAAATTATCAATAAAAATAAATGGTGTTTTGTTGTCTGGTCTGGTAGACACAGGTGCGGACGTTACCATAATTGCACCAGAATTTTGACATCCAACTTGGCCTCTTCAGGAGGTAAACGTTCAACTGTTGGGAATTGGCACATTATCTCAGGTGAAACAGAGTGCAAGATGGCTTGAATGTATAGGTCCAGAAGGACAGAGAGGAAAATTAAAACCATATGTGGCTAACATAGCTATGAACCTGTGGGGTCGAGACTTGTTGCAACAATGGAATACTCAGATTAACATCCCTCCAATCTCAGAAACAAATCATAAACTAGCACATGTTTCCGAGAGAAATATTAGAAGTCATTATTCTGAGTGGTCACCAGCCATCCATATTATACAAGAACAGGGCACAACAACTGATCATCTTCCAAAGACAACAACAGCTCTACCTTTAAAATGGTTAACAGATAAGCCTGTATGGGTCCAGCAATGGCCTTTAACAACAGAGAAACTACAGGCTTTAGAAGAGCTGGTAGAAGAACAGCTAAATGCTCAGCATATTGAAGAATCAACCAGCCCTTGGAATTCTCCTGTATTTGTTATTAAGAAGAAATCTGGTAAATGGAGAATGGTAACAGACCTTAGAGCAATTAACAAAGTAATTCAGCCAATGGGCTCTCTACAATCTGGAATTCCTTTGCCTACTCTGTTACCAAAAGGATGGCCTCTCATAGTTATTGATTTAAAAGACTGTTTCTTTTAAATACCCTTACAAGAAAAAGACAGAGAAAGATTTGCTTTCACAGTGCCTACTTATAATAATTCTCAACCGGTTAAAAGATTTCAATGGAGGGTCCTCAAACAGGGAATGTTGAATAGCCCAACTCTGTGCCAATATTTTGTACAACAGCCATTGGAAGTGATATGTAAAAAATTTCCTAAATCTATAATTTATCATTATATGGATGATATTTTACTAGCTGACTCAAATGCAGATACTTTAGAAAGAATGTTTGAAGACATAAAGAAAATTTTGCCTTGCTGGGGATTACAAATTGCTCCTGAAAAGATACAAAGAGGAGATTCTATTAATTATTTAGGAGAGAAAATAGAGCTACAAAAAATTAGACCCCAAAAGGTACAAATTAGGAGAGATAGACTACAGACTCTTAATGACTTTCAAAGATTATTTGGAGATATTTCCCATCTACGAACTATTGTTGGGGTAAAAAATGATGAACTGCATAATTTGTTCAAAACCTTAGAAGGTGACAAGGACTTAAATAGTCCAAGAGAATTATCACCTGAAGCTGAGAAAGAATTGGCCTTGGTAGAAAAGAAAGTACATGAAGGGCACGTGGATCGTATTGATCCAAAGCTGGATTGCATTTTGGTTATTTTACCTTCTAGGCATTCTCCTACAGGAATATTAATGCAGAGGGAAGATATTATATTGGAATGGATATTTTTACCAAATAAACCAAATAAAAAATTAAAAACTTATGTGGAAAAAATCTCTGACTTGATTTGGAAAGAAAAATTGAGACTTCGTCAATTAGCAGGAATAGACCCAGCAGAAATTGTCATACCTTTAACTAAGGAGGACATTGAAAAATTATGGACAGAAAGTGAACCTTGGCAAAGAGCTTGCAGTAATTTTTTGCGAGAAATTAACAGCAAATATCCCAAAAGCGATAGAATTGATCTTATAAAGAGAGCTGATTGGATCTTGCCTCGAATTATATGGGAAAAACCCATATCTGCAGTTCGTACATTTTATACAGATGCCAACAAACAAGGAAAGGCAGGTTACAAATCAGAAAATTTAAGTAAAGTGGTTCAAAGTCCTTATAATTCAGTTCAAAAATCAGAATTGTATGCTATTCTGTTGGTATTAATGGATTTTTCAGAACATCTCAACATAGTAACTGACTCTCAGTATGCTGAAAGAGTAGTATTACATATTGAGACTGCAGAATTTATCCCTGATGCTTCAGAATTAACTTCACTATTTATTCAATTACAAGATACAATCAGGAAAAGGAGTCATCCTTTATATATAACTCACATTCGATCCCATACTGGTCTGCCAGGCCCTCTAGCACAAGGCAATGATGAGACTGATAAATTATTAATAGGAAATGTGCTGGAGGCTTCAGAATTTCATAAAAAACATCATGTCAATAGTAAAGGTTTAAAAAGGATTTTTCCATAACCTGGCAACAAGCCAAAGAAATAGTAAAGAAATGTCCTACTTGTTCCTTCTACAATCAAACGCCATTACCAGCAGGATGTAACCCAAAGGGTGCTCAAAGGAATGAGATCTGGCAGATGGACGTGTTTCACTTTGCAGAATTTGGAAAACTGAAATATGTACACCACACTATCGATACTTATTCAGGATTTCAATGGGCAACTGCTTTGAGTTCTGAAAAAGCTGATTCTGTAATCACTCATTTGCTAGAAGTTATGGCCATCATGGGTATACCTGCACAAATCAAAACTGATAATGCTCCATCATATGTCTCTGTTAAAATGAAACAGTTTTTTGCTTATTACAATATAAAACATATTACAGGCATACCACATAATCCTACAGGTCAAGCAGTTATAGAAAGATCAAACAGAACTCTAAAGGATATGCTAAATAAACAGAAAGGGGTAACAAAAACCCCCAGAAACAGACTGCATAATGCTTTATTAACTTTGAATTTTCTTAATGCCAATGAGAAAGGAACAACAGCTGCAGAGAGACATTGGATAATAGAAAAAACTACAGAATTAAATCAGCCTATATACTTTAAGGATGTGCTGACCTCAGAATGGAAACCAGGGTATGTGTTACGTTGGGGACGAGGTTTTGCTTTTGTTTCTATAGGAGAAGATAAGTTGTGGGTACCATCAAAATTGATAAAGGTTCGATTTGAACAAGAGAAACCTCTTAATTAGAGGAGGTGATAGTTCATCAACCAGCATGAACATCCAATTTAAACTAACTTATACCAGTAACACATGTCTTTTCATTTAATCAGATAATAACTTGCCAAAAAGGAACATCCCCAAAATTAGTCTTAGGGAAAGGTTTTTGTTTTTGTCTTTTAGGAGAATGAAGGTTAAGGAATCTGAAGAACACTGGACAAATGAGACAACTGAAGAAAAGGGACAAATCATCTATCCCAGGAAACAGAGTGAAACGGCATATGGGTATATATTATCTAAAAAATTTTATGTCTTCCTAAATGTTTGTTTCTGCTTTTCTCTAAAAATTTAACACTATTGGTCTTCTAATAGTCCCAGTTCAATTAAAATTTAAAGTTGACTTTAGAGTTGGAGCATGGCTCTCTCCTTCTTTAAACTCAAGCATGTTGTTAAAAGGAAAATGCAAACCCCCTGTATCATGCCAGAATAAAGGAGCCATCTTCTGCTATGGGACAGGAGAAAAGCCAAATTAATTAAGGGACTATTCTATTACTAGTCTCAACTCTTTGATTCTATTCTGATTCTTTAAAACTTTTCTTAAAGTATAAATTTTATATCAAAATTTACAAGATTAATATATATATAGATATATATACATTTTAAACTTTGTTAAGATATGAATGGTCATATAGAGTACTAATTAATTCTAGAAAAAAGGCTTCAATTAGCTGCATATATATGTCTTTGTGTTGGAGTCTCTTATCAGTTTTCTGCAGGAAATCACGGCCAGGCCTAACATCAACTGAAGTCTCCAGGAAGAAGTTGGTGGCCCCACAACAACAACAATTCCACGTGGACAATAATAACATCACTAAGCTGACAAACATCATCTACAGATCAGCTTTGAACTACAAGGTGCTCATAGCAATTTTGAGATGACTAGCTGAGATGATCCAGTCTCAAAGACTACTTGAATAAGGACTTGAGATAAACCCTGAACTTTGGCATTATATACAGACTGGATAATGAAGGATATAGTTACCTTTCCTAGAATTTGACAATTAACCTAAAATTTTTCTTTCAGGATAAAGATAACTTCGCCCATACCCAGCAGGAAGCAATTTTAAGAATACGATGCCCACATTCCCAAAGAGGTGGTGTGGGATGGGTGGTTTTTTGGTCTTTTTAATGGGTTTTGGGTCTGGTATAATTTTCATTGTTTAGGGGAGTTGGTTACAAGTTGTTGTCAAGGGTTAGGACAAAGGCTAAGCAGGTTAGATTTAAGGTTCTTGTTTAAAAAAAAAGAGAAAGAAAGAAGAAGAAAAAGACAATTACTAGTTTTAAATACTTTACATTGGATTGGATTGTTTTATATTGTATACAAATTATATATATTGAAATTGATATTGTTAGAAAATGCTATATGTATATTTCTAATTGTACTTATACCGTTCATTTAACAATGCAATTTTCTGATCCTTGAATGTTATTATTACCAACTATTAGGATATAAAGAAATGAAAGTTAGTAGTTAGACATTACAATAGAACTTGTAGTCATATTAGATATGTTTTAAAAATTGAGCAGATATATTTTAGACAGGTCATCTTCAAACCCTTCAGAGATCTACAGAATATGGCATTTAAAATGTTTTAATAACTTAGAAATTTTTTTTTGTTATGATTATGAGACATGTCGGCTCCTGGCAGTACCAATCTACTTCAGAGAAAATATGGGCATTGAAGAAACTGCATATGGAGTTAACTTTCATTGTGGCAAAAGTTAGCCAGTGGACAACAAAGTATCCTTGAATTAACTGCTGACAAAATGGACAGACAGGACATGAAACAAAGGACTACTGATTCTTGCCAAAACAAGTGTGGTTATGGCTTTATCAAAAGGCATCTTCTGAGGCCAGGACAATATGGCACCATCCCTGAAGTGGCCTTCGCAATTTGGAAAAGGTACAGTGCCCTTTTCTTCGAAGGCAGCTGAACAGGCAGTGGGCCGATGGCTTCTGATGTGCAATGGAACAGCAGCTGAAACAGTTATTCTTGAAGAGTAACTAAGCTCATGCCCCTCAATAGTAGACTGGCATTTGATAGAGGGATGTGGAGAAGAACGGGATGCTGAGATAAAGCCATATATACACAGCCAAGAAGAATGGACAGCTGAATTAAAAAACCAACAACAATTTTCAGAATTTAAAATCCTGATGTGAGGTTGAACTGTTGGCCTTGTGTACATCCTACTTCACGAATGAGTCTGTCAGATACGCTAAGCCTATAGACTGAAGATGATGCCCCAGCACTGCGGAGAAACCTCAGGTGACTGTCCAGGGATCTGGCTGTTTCTGTCAACTCACAAATTTTTTGGATGTTGCTTGTATGCACTTCCTGTTTTTATTTTTGTTAGGTAATATTATTTCCTTCTTGGGTCTCTGAGGGAGTTGAAGATTAGTTAGTTATAGTTGAAGGTTAGTTAGTTATAGTTGAAGATTAATTAGGATAGAAAGTGAATTAGATACATTTTGGACTTAACAAAATAGGATAGATAATGAAATTATTTTCTCTGAATTTGTCAAATACAAATGGACTAGACATTGTTTAGACATTTATTACTTGTATATATTGTATATAGTCATTGCACTTTTGTATATAGTTTTTCTTTTGTTAGTTATAACCTTTTTCTTTTTTTTCCTTTTTATTAAAATAGAAAAGGGGAAATATGGTGGTATTTTACTTGTACTGAAATGTGATTTTAATTGTATGTTAATAAATAAAGTTGCCTGGGGGTCAGAGCTATTAGAGCCATAGCAAGTGCATGGCGGTGGTGGCGCACACCTTTAAGGACCTGGAGGGTGGTACATACAGGCAGTGACGAGGCAGTCACATGTTTGGATTTACAACCAATGAGAAGGCAGAACAGCTAGAGTATATAAAGACATACACACAGGAAGTAGGTCCCTTTCGGAGAGCTCTCTTGACTGAAGAGGATCGCTGAAGCAGGAAGGGTGAGGCTCTTAGCTCTGACCTCTTGGCTTTCTTCTCTGAATCGGCTCTGTGTTTCTTATTTGATAAGATGGTTGGTTACATCTACAGGAAGGTTTCCTGATGCCACACTTTGGTGACCTGGTATGGAACTTTCTCCATTCTCCCCTGGCAGACAAAGAGGCAGCAGGGCCAATTCATCCTGAATTCCTTCATTTTGTATTCATGAGTGTGCTATTTCCTTTAGCCCCTTAATAAACTCTTGTACAGACTTTTGTGCATTCTCACTTCATCTGCCAATGTTTCCTGAGTGCTGAGACTAAAGGCATGTGCCACTACCACCCAGCTCCAAATGTCTCAAATGTGGGCTCCTGTCAAATAAGTTATGTTCTTTCTTGCTCAAAGAGGGCATAACCAGGGCACAGTTGTGGGGCATACTGGGCTGCAAAGAGGGTGCTGAAAGAAATTTAGATAAATAGAGCTTAAGCTTTAAGCTGTTTGTGCAGAGTAGATACAAATGGTACCAGAGGAAGTTAGTTTAAGCTGTTTGTGCAGAGAATAGATACAAAGGACGGCTAAGAGAAAGTTAGCTAGGGTTGTTTGTAAGGAGATTAAAGACAAATAGTGAGAAAGGAAGTTAGCTCAAGTTATTTAAGCTAAAAACAGGAGATGATGTCAGGGCATAAACAACTTGTAAATAGGGTGATCTTTAAAATGATTGGTTGCTTCCTTCATCCCCTCCTAGGGTTCTGAGGTTTTCTGGTATAAAAGAGACTTGCTTGACTTGACTCCCCACTGCATCTGATTGTCTCAGGAGGAGGGAGGGATTGTCAGAGGGAGTCTGGGGAACAGGCGAGAGGCCCGCACTTGCCTTTCCTCAGTTCCAGGCCACCTCTTCACAGGTGACCTAAGTTCCCAGTGGGGCAGGTCCCCACACACAGTCACAATCAGATCAAAACAAAGCCAAAGTCCACAGTGTGAAGTCTGTGTCAGACTTCTGGGACTCATTATCTTCTGGGCTCCTGAGGGCTTGGCAGTGGCACTTCTGGCTCTGCCACTCACACCACATGCAACTTGTTTCTTAGACTCAAGGCTGGCCCCACTTCACAGCTGCTGACCTCCTGTGGTTGTTCCATGGGACTGGCAACCCATGGGACAAAATGCTAGGGCTCCTCTGAAACTGGGGTTTACCTTTACAAAAGTCTCTTGGACTTTCTTCAGGGACCCTAACACTGCCACATGGTGCCAAGCCTCAGCTCTCTCTATTGTCCCTTCAATCATGGGCTGCACCTTCACCAATGGCCTCTACTGGCCTTTCTTAAGGGACTCAGGAAAAATGTACTAGTATATTGGTCATGAAAGCCCAAATTATGAAACCATATACCATCAAAGACATAGAGGATGCTTAAATTATAAATGAATATTGGATTCCACTGAATATAAGATGCTTGGGAAAATGATGATCTGAAGTTTAAAAACCAGACCACTGTTGGGAACAGCATCTTTAGGGGCATGGCTGCATCCCTTACTTATCAGGAAACTAGACATGAAAGAACTCAGTAATTTGGGGGTAGGCAAGAGGTGAGATTGTTCTAAGAGGGGTAATTTGTGCATCAAATTCTTCAATATTTCCTGACTCTGAAGGAAGCCAACAAAAAAGACGCTAGAACTTGGACTGGTTGTGGGAGCCCATTTTCAGGTTCCTAGTGACTTTACTCAGCAGGTCTGCATAGAGAGGATGATTGGACCATGGGTATGAGTGCAGGTGTCTGAGATAATCTGCACTTGGCTGTGCTGGGGGGAATAGATCTTTTGTTCCACCCCTTGGCATTTCTATAAATACTCTAGGGCAGACACAGTCAGGGCTTGTTGGAATAGGTTCCAGGCCCTCTCAAGGCTATCCTGTATTTTCTATCTGTTTATCTCCACAATCTAAATCCTACTAATATTTCCTGCTGCTTTCACTCAAGAAAACTCTGAGGAACTGTGGGGTTGGTGGGTAAACACCCCACAACTGGTGAGATGGCTCTAGGGGTGAAGTTGCTTGCTTTCAAGGCTGACATCCTGAATTTAATCCTTGGGTCACACATGGAAGGAGAGCAGTTCTCATCTGTCCTTCACATGTGTACTCACAAACACATGCACACTAGAACTTCAGTTGGATGGACAGTGGGGAGTTTGTTCTACAATATAGGAAAACCAAACTAAGAGTACTAATATCATAAGGTTCAAATCATGGGATTACAGGAGCAGAAAGTCAAATGGGTTGAGATTCACTGACAAATACGTTTGCAGGACATCTGGTCAAACATCTGCCCCTGATCATTCATCTCAGGGCCATGCAGTAATTGGGATTCTTAGAATGAAAAGGGTGGGTATATAGCTCAGTTGGTAGAGTGCTTGCCTAGGATGAATGAAGCTCTGAGTTTTAACCTCAGCATTGCATAAACTGGCATGTGCATTCAGGTAATCCCAGCACTCATGAACTGGAGGCAGCAGGCTCAGAACTTTAAGGTCAGGGCTGGAGATAGCTCAGTCAGTAGGATGCTTGCTACTCAAACATGAGGACTGAAGTCCAAACTCTGCCACCCACATATGCAAGAATATCCCCCAATGTAAACACACAAAATAAATTTTAAAAATTTAAGGTCACAAAACAAGGAAAAAGGGACCATAGAGATGGCATAGTGAGTAAAAGCGCTTGAGTTCAGGTGAGATCCAATTCCACAAAGCTGTCCTCAGACCTCCAATATTCACTGTGGGATGCCCATATCACTCCCAACAAACAAAATAAAACTGTGAAAAGCAAGGTAAGGAAAACATGACAAGTTTTATTTTATTGATTTGGCTAGAAATTAAAGGAGTTTATACATTTAATGTGGTATGATTACCCTGAAAGATCAAGTTATCCTAATAAACATTTAGGCACTCAGGTAGCATGTCAGAGCTTTAGGCCAATTAGGAATAAACCTTTTAATTGTGGATCCTTGAAAAGATATCTTTAAGACAATAGCTTTTGCCTCCCTTCCTTAATGGTTATTCCTGCAGTCTTTAAGACTCAACCCTACCCCTATCACATGGTATACCTAAGGAGTAAGGCCTCTGCAATAGAGACCCTAAATAAATAAATAAATAAATGGATGAATGAATGAATAAATAGACAAATGAATGAATGAATGAATAACAGCTGCCATGGCTTGTGGTGATATTTTATTTGTGCTGAAATGTGATGTTTTATTTGTATGTTAATAAGTAAAGTTTGCCTGTAGATCAGAGGTCATAGTCAGCCATAAACAGAAGTCAGGTGGTGGTAGCCCATGCCCTTAATCCTATCACATAGCAGGCAGAGTCTCTGTGTGTTCAAGGACACAGCCAAGCGTGGTGACACATGCCTTTAATCCCAGTACCAACCATAGAGACCTGGAGGTCTGTATAGACAGGCAGTGATGAGGAAGTGATGTGGCTGGGCTGAGAGCCAATGAGAAGGCAGAACAGCAAGGCAATAAAGGTGCATGTTAGACAGGAAAAGATACTCTTGGGAAGCTATGGCAACGTGGTGAGCTAAGGTTAGTTGGTGGCTATTCTGATCTCTATGGCTTGCACCCCTGTTTTTTTTTTTTTTAAAGATAGCATGAATCTTAAAAGGTCTTATTAATAAAAACAAACCCAGAGCCAGGCATTGGGATGAATGCTGAAAGATCAGAGAGAACCAGTCATAACTAACCTCACCTCACCAACTTCTCAGCTGACCCTGTTTCCTCAAACTGGAAACCTCTGAATCCTCATCCAAAATGAATCTCAGCTGAACTGAACTGCTGCTAAAAGCCTAAAAGCTTAACAGACTCTAATCCCTGGTTTTCATGCCTTAAATACCTTCTGCTTCTTGCCATCACTTCCTAGGATTAAAGACATGTGTCACCATGCCTGACTGTTTCCAGTGTGGCTTTGAACTCAGAGATCCAGATGGATCTCTGCCTCCAGAATGTTAGGATTAAAGGTGTGTGTGCCACCATTTTCTGGACTCTATGTCTATCTAGTGGCTGTTCTGTTCTCTGACCCCAGATAAGTTTATTAAGATGCACAATATATTGGCGGATACAATATCACCACATTTCCCCTTTTTTGTCTAAAATTTAAAGAAGCTTGTAACTAATACAAGGAAAACTATATACAATAAGTATATACAATATATACAGTCAAGAATTACATTAACAATGTCAAGTCCACTAACATTTGACAGATTCAGACAAAAAACTCCATTAATATATAATATCCAGTCCATTAACATTTAACAAATTCAGATAAAAAAATTTTCATTACTTATCCTATTCAAAACAAGTAGTTCCTTTTTAAAAGCAGATTCAATATTCTCCCTTTTTATCTTATACCCATATTCTTTTTCTTCTGAGAAGATCCACAATTCTACCTTTTATCTTATCATTTCTATTATCTTCCCTTTTTGCAGAGTAGATTCAATATTCTACCCTTTTCTATATATTTTTCTCTTTTTCTTTTTAAACAAGAATCCTGTATCTAATCTCCTTTGTTTAGCTTCTTTTTTTTTTGGTTCCTCCTCTCATTGGGTGCCAGATATAGCACGAATCTTAAAAGGTCTTATTAATAAAAATAAACCTGGGGCCAGGTATTGGAGTGAACACTGAAAGATCAGAGACAGAACCAGCCACAGCTAACCTTTTCTTTTTCTTTTCTTTTCTTTCTTTTTTTTTTTCAGTTTTTGGTTTTTCAAGACAGGGTCTCTCCATGTAGCTTTGGAGCCTGTCCTGGATCTCACTTTGTAGACCGGGGTGGCCTCAAACTCACAGAGATCCACCTGCCTCTGGCTCCTGAGCGCTGGGATTAAAGATCGGCAAAGGTCAGTTTGGAAAAGTTTGGCAAGACAAATGGCAGGGAGAAATTGCTGTGAAAATTTTCTCTTCTAGGGAAGAACATTCATGGTCCTGAGAGACAGACATTTATCAGACTGTGATTGCTCCAAACCACAGAGGAAGCACAAACAAAACAAAACAAAACAAAAAGCTAAACAAAGGAGATTAGATACAGGATTCTTGTTTAAAAAGAAAAAGAAAAAAAAAGAAGATATAGAAAAGGATAGATCATTGAATCTACTCTGAAAAAAGGGAAGATACAAAAATGATAAAATGTAGAATTTTGGATCTATTCAGAAAAAATGAAGATGGATATGGTAAGATAAAAAGGGAGATTATTGAATCTACTTTTAAAAAGGAACTACTTGTTTTGAATAGGATAAGTAATGAAAATTTTTTATCTGAATTTGTTAAATGTTAATGGACTGGATATTATATATTAATGGAGTTTTTTGTCTGAATCTGTCAAACGTTAATGGACTGGACATTATTAATGTAATTCTTGACTGTATATATTGTATATACTTATTGTATATAGTTTTCCTTGTATTAGTTACAAGCTTCTTTAAATTTTAAACAAAAAAGGGGAAATGTGGTGATATTGTATCCACCAATATATTGTGCATCTTAATAAACTTATCTGGAGTCAGAGAACAGAACAGCCACTAGATAGACAGAGTGTCCAGAAAATGGTGGCACACACACCTTTAATCCTAACATTCTGGAGGCAGAGATCCATCCAGATCTGAGTTCAAAGCTGCACTGGAAGCAGTCAGGCATGGTGACACATGTCTTTAATCTCAGGAAGTGATGGCAGGAAGCAGAAGGTATATAAGGCATGAAAACCAGGGACTAGAGTCTGTTAAGCTTTTAGGCTTTTAGCAGCAGTTCAGCTGAGATTCATTTTGGATGAGGACTCAGAGGTTTCCAGTTTGAGGAAACAGGGTCAGCTGAGAAGTTGGTGAGGCGAGGTTAGCTGTGGCTGGTTCTCTCTGATCTTTCAGCATTCATCCCAATGCCTGGCTCTGGGTTTGTTTTTATTAATAAGAAATTTTAAGATTCATGCTTTAATGGCTAAGGCAGGCAATGTCTAAGATGTCTGTTCACCTCACAGCATGGCTCTAAAGTAGATTAGATAGCTATATGGTAATTTGAAGGATTCTTTTAAAATATCTGTTGGTTTAGCATGTTAGTCTATACCTTTAGGTACTTGTACTTGAGAGGCAGAGGCAGGTGATCTCTGAGTTCAAGGACAGCCTGGTCAACATGGCAAGTTCCAGGCCAGCCAGAGTTACATGGTGAAACCCTGTGTGAAAAAGCAATGTAAGGGAAATGAAGCAGATCTAATTAATTTCTAAAGAGAGTCAGGCTGATGAGGAAGACTTATCCCAAATTCCTGTGAATCTTCATACTCTTTAGTCGGTGCCCTGAGCATCCACCTCTCCACTGGTGTTTAACGTGGCTCTGAGATCTCCGAGTCAGGCCAGACATGCAGGCAAGCTCCTATGCTGCCAGGAGATGACACAAAGCCAACAGTCAAGTCCTGTGAACTGCACAGGAGTCACAGTTCCATGTGGTGCTTTGATTGATATAAGACTGATCCACAGCAGGCAGGGGAGTCTACACCAGACCTGTCACGAAACTGGCAAAGATTATAATGGGTGTTTCTGGCCTCCTCCTTTGTCGAGTTGGGTCTGGACAGCAATTCACTCTGAGCACAAATTGCTTCATCATCATTCATTTGGTTTTCATCTCTTACAACACTTTGCTGTGAGAACAGCTACAGTTCTCCCACCCCAGCCTTGTGACCCAGGTCATTACCAGAGTTCTCTTCCTGCTGCATTAAGACTGAGACAGGGAACACTGGAAGAAATCTGTCTTCATGTTTGGTTGAAACCTGAGAACACTGTCAAGGTCAGCCTAAGGATCTCCAGGCTTTGGTAGACAAAGCATATTTAGTACAGAAGGAGGCACCTGAGCTGGAATCTGAGCAGTTTGGGGGAAAACCCTTTTCTTCTTAATCCCCAGGCTAAATTCTGAGTCTTCACAATGATCTTGGCTCTATTATTCATACCCTACATTCATGTATATTCATTCCAGTGTCTTCAACTTCAACACATAACAATGGAATCAGCAATATCTGGACCTCTAAGATTAGCACAATTCCCTTGGACTGGCCTGTGTATACATGAGAAGGCCATTTCTCCCATTTCACACTGGACCAGGAGGTGGTGAATGAACATTCCCCAAACTGGAAACAGTTAGCTTCCTGTGATGGCTGTTCTTGGTTGTCAACTTGACTGTATCTGGAATGAACTACAATCCAGAAATGGAGAGCACACCATCCAGATCTTAAGGCAGGAAAACAACATGCCTTTGAACTTTTTCCATTCACAGCTAGCCATTGTTGGACTACAGCCTGTAAGTTATTCCAAAAAATTCATTCTCTCTCTCCCCCCCCCCCGTGTGTGTGTGTGTGTGTGTGTGTGTGTGTGTGTGTGTGTGTGTGTAGTGAGAGAGAGTGAAAGCAAGTGAGAGCAAGAGATTCATTCCATAAATTCTATGACTCTAGAGAACCCTGACAAATACACTTCCTAAAGGGTGGAATAAAAAAGGGTCCCAGACCAGGACCTTACCTGAAAAGCATTTAGACAGGCCAGCCTGTGGAGCTCTTTTGCATCTACCTGCTGAATCCAAAGAAAAGGCAGTAAAACTCCTATCAAGCCCCCAAAACATGCAAAGCCTGTGAGATACACTAGCTTGTTGATAAATGGACTCGGGACAAAACAGGACCAAGTTTCTAAGGCATTGGTTTCTTTCAGGAAACATAAATGATATGAACCTTGAGAAATCAGGCCTGCCTCTCAGTGGGAAGTCTATCTCACAGTCCCTCTCCTGAAACATCAAATCTCCAAAGGGGCAAGATAGCCTGTCTTGTACCTTCAGGGTAGAAGGATTTTGAGTTTGATGCCTTGAGGTATGATTTTCTCAATCTTCTAGATTTTTCCGCTTTAGATGAGTTCAATATTTACTTAGGGAAAGTGACCTACCAAAGTGACCTGGAATAGCAGAAGTCATTGTACAAAGTAGGTTGGGATTCAGGCAAACTCCTATGCTGCAGGGAGGTGACAAAGCTTGGAGCCAAAGTTCTATGAGCTAAACAAGGTTACGGTTCTACCAAGTTTAGGTATGGGGTTTAGAGGTGGAATGGTTGGAGTATAGGTGGATGTTTCTTTCCTGCCCACCAGTTCTCAAATAACAGACTCAGAGGCCAAATATGAATTATAAATGCTCAGCCAATAGATCAGGCTTGTTACTAGCTAACTTTTACATTTAAATGAATCCATATTTCTTATCTATGCTTAGTACCTTTTCTCAGTATGGTACATTCATCTTGCTTCCCCCTGCATCTGCTCACAACTTCCTTGACTCCACCCTTCTTCATTCCAGCATACTCTGTCTCAGGCTGTCTTGCCCAATCTCTTCCTGCCCAGCTATTGGGCAGCTTTTTATTAACAATGAGAGCAACACATATTTACAGTGTACAGAAGGATTATTCCACAGCAATAGAGAGTGATACCCATATACTGAGAAGGCAAGCTTGCAAGCAGTCCTGTCATCAGTTAGGACTTCAGCCAACCCCAAACAAAGAAAGTCAGTATCATATTTTATAGCTATCTTTCCAGAGAGTGACATTAGAGCCTAGGTTCCCCCATTAAGATACAACAAAGCCTTTGAACTCCATTCAAAAGATGTCAGATGTATTACCCTCTTAGCTGTCAGTTGAGAATCTGTGTTAAATGCATTTTTCTAGAAGTCAACATTAACCATCTTCTCAAGAAACTGCTTTAAGAACAAAACACATGAGTCAGGTTCCTCCAGGACCTTTTGATAAATATTTCAAGTTGGAATTAGTGATAACAGAATAGCCAACCTCATAGTAAAAAACTAATTTGTGGCATCAGTAATACACTATAACTAGATTATGCTAAGACTCTGCCTTATTTTCTTCACTATAAAGTGAAATTAGAAGTTGTATGTTACTTTTAATATAAGCATTTAGCATTTATATTTTATGCTAATTGCATACATTTGGTTATAATTGGTATGTTTCTATATCATGGTTTTCAACCTAGCCTTTTTTCTATGGCTAGTTAGATTGAATAATAATGCTACTTAATGCTGCCCTATGGTTTATTCAATAAAAGCATGCTTAAAAATTTAGTATCCTAACAGTTTCCAAGCTATATCCATATACATCTTAACTAGTTTTCTTCCTTAAGTTGGCTTTTCAGAATCAAATGCTAGGGTTTACTGGAGCAAGTGAGAAAGGGCCTGCTAATGGCTAATATTGCCAGAAGGGCTCTCAGAAGCAGCCTAGCAGCTTAGGGCAAAACTGAGTGTGGGGAGGCTGAGTCCAGCAGAGCCCACCAAGATGGAACCCAAGCATCCCATCTACTAATTTTGGGTTAGTTCTCTCCATTTGCTTATGGTATCTGTGGTATGTGGCTCAACTTATGGCTTCCCTTTTTGATCTACAATCCAGATCACTAAATCACCCTGTTGAACCTTTACATCCTGTGAATATACTCTAAACCCTTGTATTGTATAGTTTAATACCCTCACTTCTTTGCAGAGACAGGTTTCTCCTTCTGCAGCCCAGGTATCCCAGCTAATTTGATGTCAACTTGGCATAAGCTAGTGTCATTTTTAGAAGAGGGAACCTCAATTGAGAAAATGCCCTCACCTGTGGCCAAGCCTGTGGTACATTTTCTTGATTGATGTGGGAGGGCCCAGATCACTAAGGGCAGTACTATCCATGGCGTGTGCTGGTGGTCCTGGGTTCTACCAGAAAGCATGCTGAACAAGCCTTGAGGAGAAAACAAGTAAGCAACATTCTTCCATGTGATGGCCTGGCCTGGCCTCTCATTGTACCAAGCCTCAGCTGATCTCCACAACCCTTCATGTTTTTAGAACTAGTTCTACCTGGGAGACTCTTATACTACCAAGTTGGGCAGCCAGGATGAGATGCAGCCTCAGCCCCTCTGGACCACAGCTTCTGTGTGCTGAACCCTGAATAAATACTCAGATTTATGATCCTCAGTGATGCTGGTCTCTTAATCACCACAAACTTCTTAGCTCCAAATAACCAGTATCAGTTATCTCAGTAAAGCAAAGGTTTCACTTCAGTGGTCCTTAATCCCACATATTACATAAATGGCCCTAATAGTTTTTGCTTTTGTCTAAAATTTCATGAACCAGTCTGTTGTGGAATATTATTTTAACTATGTAAAGAAGTGTTACATTTGTTTAGACTGTGGAATATTACTTTAACTATGTGAAGATGTGTTATATTTGTGCTGCATTTGTTTCACCTTGACTGCCCTAAGGCACCTAATTGGTCTAATAAGCTGAATGGCCAATAGCTGGGCAGGAGAGTGATGGGTGGGGCTGGCGGGCACAGAGATTAAGTAGGAAGAGAAATCCAGACTCAAGAGAGAAGAGAAGGAGAAAGAGAGGGACATGCCTGGGGCCAGAAACCAGGCAGCTCTAGCCAGCCAGACACAAGAAGCAGTGTAAGTAGGACATACAGAAAGGTAAAAAGTCCCAAGGCAAAAGTTCAATAAACATATTGAGATAAGAGCAAAAAAAAAAATTCAGAGCATTCATAATAACAAGTCTCCATGTCATGATCTGGGAACTTGTTGGTAGTCCAAAATAAAAAGACTGCTATACCAGTCCTCCATTGTCCATACTGCTCTCAGCATTATCTTCCAAGCTTCCACAAAATAGCCCAATGAGCTGTTTTCCAGTCCAAAGTTCCAATGCTACCAAAGTCCTCTCAAAAACATGGTCAGATCTGTCACAGCAATACCCTACTCTTGGTACAATTTATTTTAGTCAGTCTTCTGTAGAGTGACAAAATAAAAGGGGTCACCTGTAGCTAGAGAGTTTTCTCTCCGGGCCCTGCCAAGCCCCGGCAGTCCCTTAGCCCACTTATAAAATAAACATACAGATGCTTATATTATTTAAACTGCTTAGCCATTGGCTCAGGCCTATCATTGTCTAGCTCTCATTCTTTTTTTCTTTTTTAGCTCTTACTCTTATATTCAGCCCATTTTTATTAATCTATACTTTGTCACGTGGCTCGCAGCTTACTGGTACCTCACATCTTCCTTGTCCTGGCGGCAGCTGCAGTCTATCTCCCTCCTTCCTCTTCCCTCAATTCTCCTGTTGGTCCCGCCTATACTTCCTGCCTGGCTACTGGCCAATCAGTGTTTTATTTATTAACCAATCAGAGCAACACATTTGCCATACAGAACATCCCACAGCACTTCCCCTTTTCTTTTTTTTTTTTAAAAAAAAAGAAAGAAAAAGGAAGGACTGAGAGGATTTCAGTCCTTTTGGATGAAGGAATGGAAGAGATAGGTCATTGGTGGCTGATCCACTGCTTCTCTGATCATTCAGGTTCTTACTCTAGGTTTTTTAATGATAAAGAATAATTAGATGAATACATCATCTGGTGTCCAACTCAGGGCACAAAATCAAGATAGTCACTCAATGCCTGGCTTTGCAGCCACCAGAGACACACCTGCCAGACCTGGTTGGCTTTTCCTTTCTTGCCCCAAGCTCTGAGTCTGGGATTTTCCTGTTGCAGCCTCTCTACAACAGCCTCTAGCTGCTGCCCAAACTCCACAGGCCCCAAAACTCCAGAGGTGCCTGGGCTCCAAACGGAGTTAGCCACCCATGACTGGCTGGCTCTGCCTCTAGGCAGCTCCCATCACACATGCTTCATATGCATGTTCCCCTATGTCTGCTTTTCAGATGGCTGGCTCCTTCCCGTGGGTTGGGGGTTTCTCCTGGACCCCCTCCTCTGGGCCACTGCCACACCAGGTCAGCCACCTCAACACCCGCTTGGGCTTTTGTTACTGTGACAGCTACACACTGTCAGCTCACAGCTACAGCTGCCCTCAGCCAGGCTGTGTACTGCCTGTGTTCTCTGCCTGGCCATGCTGTGCGGCAACAGCCAGCCTCACGCTTTGCTGTCATTGTCAGCAGATCTGATAAGAAAACTGGGAAGAATTAGTTTTTAAAGGGGGCTTTTCCTTCTGTTAAAAATGGGAAATATGATGCAGGGAGTTAGGTCTCTGTATATTCCCACAAATGGATGGTTTGAAAATGAACAATTATTTGAAGGGATAATCAACTTAGCTAGGATTAACAATGCCAATTACAATCATTATCATTTTAGTAATTTATGTTTTATCCCTAAAAGCTGTTTGATATTGGTGTCAAATACAAAAAATTGACTGATAAAATCCTTAGATTAATGAAACTAAGAAAAAATATTCAGAGACAGAAGAGTTTGAGCAGAAGTTAGCATACCATTGCATTGTGAAATTGAGGAGGAGTGGTCCAAGGTTATTAGAATACCAACCTTAATTTATCCAATTACCATTCAAGAATGACTGCCAAATAGGCATCCCCAAGGCTATTCAGAAGTTAACTGGGATCCTATAGAAATATTAGATTTGAAGATACTTAAGGAAGCAATACTTTCATATGGTATGTATTCACCTTTTGTGAAGTAGGTGTTAAATTCATGGCCCACTCAAAATAGAATTAATCCACAAGAATGGGAAGATTTAGATATAGCAGTACTCGAAGCTGGTCCTCAACTACAGAGCAATACTTGGTAGAGATGAAACTAGGGCCATCAAACAACAAGGTAGGGCTAGAGGTTGAGATTTCCCAAGATCAAATCCTTGGTGAGGACCATTACGCTGATGTGGAACGACAGGTTACATCTGATGATCATGGCTTGACCCTATGCTATACAGCAGCTTTGAATGCTTGGGGAAAGATAGGAGAGTCAGGAAAGAGGACTGAGCCATTTACTAAAATTATATAAGCCCCCAAAGAAGCCTTCACACTGATGCTATACAAAGATTTTAGGCCACTAACCAGCTCCCAAATCATGACATGAAGACTATTAGTTGTAAATGCTCAGCCAAGCTTAGGCTTGTTTCACTTAAATTAGCCAGTTTCTCTTTATCTACCTGTTGTCTCAGGGCTTTTTATTTTTCTTTCCTTCTGTATATCATACTTTTATTGCCTCTGATGTTTGCCTGGCTTCTTGCCCCCAGTCATGTCCCCCAAATCTTCTCCTTTCTCATTCTTTGTGAGCCTAGATTTCTCCTATTTATTCTGTGCTTACCAGCCCTTTATATCATTTCTCTGCCCAGCTATTGGACATTCAGCTCTTTATTAGACCAATCAGGTGCCTTGGGCAGACACGGTGAAATAAATGCAAACATAATTAATCACACATCCTTACATTGTTAAACACATGCAAACATAATCACACATCATTACATTGTTAAACAAATGCAGCACAAAAAAATGTCACACACCTTTACACAGTTAAAGTAATATTCCACAGCATAAACAAATCTAACATCTTTGCCTAGTTAAATATTCCACAGCATTCAGGTTTCCAGAATTCCTGAGCTGCCCCATGCTTGGGTGGACTTTGATGCTGTTGTGTCTGTTCTGCAGCTGAAACAGGCCCTTTTCCATATTCCTGTAAGTAGCCCCAAGGACACTCACTGGCTCACCAATTCAGACTTTATCAGTATGCATGCTTGGAGCTGTTCTCATCTCCCCTTCTATGGTGAATATATATATTTATATATATTTTATACATATATATTACATATAAAATCTCCCCAGGAAATGTTTGTCACACGACATGTGCCCAAACCTTTAGTTTTTACTTCAAACTTGTTCATAAGTTCTTATTAGTATACTTAAGATGGCCGCAGCTGCCAGCACCCATCAGGCCCCTCCCAAGAGCCTAAGAGACCAACTGAGGCTTTGCAGGAAGACACAGCAGGGGAGGATGAGCCTGGAGAATGCACCATTCATATCTCTGGAACTGAAAAAAGGCAGGTCTTCTGGGAAGATGCTTTTAAAGAGTGGTTTCACGAAATTGGGAGAAAAAAAAAAGATGTCGGAACAGAGCGGCACACGTGGTGAGAAGTGAAATGGAGATGCTGCAGAGTGACGGGTGTGGGAGCATGGTGGCCGAGGTAACAAAGGAGCATGTTGCTGCCAAGGAGGACAGGTCTTCTGCCACCTGGAGGCTCAGGTCACCCGACGCTTGCAGGCCTGGCCCATGGCATGGAGTCGCCACTGTGGCCGCAGCTGTGCAGCTCACCCAGCTGAGGGAGGAGAGTGTTGCCCACAGGCTCAAAGTGGTCTGTGCCTGGAGCACCAAAGGGGCAGCCCAAGGCAGGGTAGTGTGCAGTGGCCTGGAGCTCTCACATATCCTGCTCCCCGAATTCCCTGCCTAGCCACATGACCACCCTGACAGGATATCCAAGATGAGTCCCAGTGATAGTCCAGTATTTATGTTTCAGAAACCTTAAACCAGATCAATAGTTCATTGTAATGTATATTTGCATGTAATGCTGTTGGAGAAAAATCTGACACACAGCCGATTGTAACACCACTTTAATAAATGAATGTGTGATAGTGAGATGGGAAAGATGGCGGAATTCTTGTGGTAGAGATGTGAGTGTGGCTGCCGTGGACAAAGGAGCAGTTCATTGCCAAGTAGGGCTGGTCCTTGATCCACCAGCAGTTTTGGGACACCATGGGACCTGCGTAGCCCTGTCAACACCTGCTAGGATGGTGCCACTGCTTAGCCTAAAAGGCCAGGCCCGTGGCATGGAGCCCCTGGGGAAAGGGGAACACAGAGCTGTGGTGCTGCCCAAAGGCTGCAAACAATGATCATGCCCAGTGGACTGGGAAGGGCAGATGGTGCTGAGGGCAGGGTGGTGGTGTACAGCTGCCTGGAACGTGCACAGGTTCTGCCCCAGGACATGTTGCGCAACCACACGATTGCCTTGGCTCCGAGCAACAAGATATCCACAATGAAGAATGGTTCATTTTCTGAATTAAGTCTCCTCAAAAGACTTCTGAGGTCCATGCTGCCTCCAGAGACCATGTTGATGTCCATGATCTGTGCTGCTGTCAGAAACCATGTGGAAGTCCATGACCCATGCTGCCACCAGCTGCTGGAAGTCCATGATCCATGCAGCAGCCAGCTGCTGTGGGTAAGGAAGCTTCTTTTACAGTGGTATCAATGACTGAAGACTCATGAGAAAGACATTGAAGGCTTCTGTGCCACTAGCTCCCCCTTGCAAGAAGAAACAAACAGATAGGAAGCAATTGAAGACGGACCTTTAAAATCATGATAAAGATGCTCTTCATAGTTGGTTTCTGCTGGGGATGGGGTGGGATGGAGAAGGACTCAGTTTTAAGGGGCTGCCCACTGGGAGTCTCACCATGCTCTGATGAGTATATGGGCACACAAATTAGACTTGGTGTTTTTGTTTTGTTTCCTTTGGAGGGGAATGCAAGGGTGGGCCTGGAAGAAATGGGAAGTGTGTGTGATCAGGGTGCATTGTATGAAATTCCCAAATAATAAAAATATTATCTGGGGGGAAAAAGGAAGTTAATATCAGAAAAAATGAACTTGTTCATTATTGTGCTGGATTCATGTCTGGTTGTACCTCAGAAACCCCACTCTAGAGAACCCCAAGAAATACATTGAAGTTGTCAAATCTTTACCTAGTAATTAAATTATAGCAGCATCTGATAAATTACCTTGCAGGAAAACCCTTCCATTGCTTTATTAAATTATGTGATATTCAAAATAATTAAAAATAAAAACAAGTGGCTGAGTCTTGGTCATCCTCCAAAATCCTGTGCTCAAAGCACAAGCAGCTAGCTACCTGTTCTTTGGAAGCCACACTTCAAAGGGCTAATGGTATGCCCAACCCTCTCTTCTGCTCCAATTGGCCAAGAAGTCAATATATTGTCATTTACACTGATTACCCATGCCATGAGCCCTCGTCCTTGACTCATGGTCTCTATGCATTCTGCTAATCTCAGTACTTGCTGACTAACTCAGCTCTACCCTATACCTATGTATGTTGTAGTACACAGGAAAGAAATGAATTCTGGCCTTGAAGTGTTTCCAGGATACTTCCCCAGTGGTTATTACAGGGCAGGAATGGTAGTGCTTGAGATGTGGATCCTTCCAATCTGCAAGGACATAAGGACATGGCTGACTTTACTATCTCCATGTCACACAGCCATGCTACTTGCCACACAAGTAGGGCATCACTGGGGAAGTGTGCCATCAGTGTGGCCCACATTTCACAGGAAAGGTGCATCAAAAGGAAAACCTGACCTGTTATCCATGCACAGAACCCTCCTCAGCCTGGCCTGTATACAGTGTTCTGGCCAAAGTCCTGCTGCTTTCTCCACAATTATCAGGAAAATCACAGATGACTTGAGAAGAAGGCTTCATTTTGGTTCATGGTTGCAAAGGGATCAATCCACCATAGTGGACTAGTTCAGCCGACATTATAGATCAGAAAGTACAGAAATGGTAATCCCCATACTCTAGATTTCTTTCCTTTTATTCCATTAAACCGATAGCCATTAAGATGGTGTACTCATATTCAGGAAGAGCAAGTTCCCTTATTAATCCTCTTGAAGTGCTCAGACATAGATATGCATTAATAACATAAGTTGGCTGTGATCTAGTTGACAATGACCAACCATCACAAGCCCACCCTTATCAATTTGACACCCAACCATCTCCTTGACCAGGGATATTCTGCCCTAACACCTTGTAGAAGGTTTATGTTCAGCTCATATTGTGAGTCCCATAGACTTTTGAAAAACTAAACTCTTAAGACTAAGTTCAGAGTCTCCTTGACTCGAGCCAAAGCAGACCTGAGCACTCATGAGGAAAATGAAAGTTATGTGCTTCCAAATACACAATTGGTATCAGAAGCATTTGCTTTTCAAAATGGAGGAAGAGGGCATAGACAACAGGTATGGGGCCAAAGCAAGTCGAAACCCAGCAGGGCAAACATTAATCCTATAGTGTTCATGCCTATACTTAAGAGGTATATGTTCCAACATGCGAGTTCCAATGAGCTCGGGCAGCCATTCTTTCCTATGGGCGTGCCATTAGAGCCTGTCTTGGTGACACCACTACTTAGCAGCAATGTGGAATGTCCATTGAGAAAAGTAGCCATCTCCCACATCCCAGACTCTCTATTATAGCTTAGGTTTCAACTCATTCCTCATGCATCACACATGGAAATCTGACCCTACTATACATTGTCTAGCATCCTGAGCTTTCTTTTGGAATCTTGGGTGGAAACCTCCATGACTCCAACTCTATCAGTCTTGAATGTCTGCCTTGAACTTTCCTCCATCTCCTTTATCTCTGCCTCTCAAAAACAAGGCATGTACTAGAGTGCCATTTATAGTAAAAATTCTGACAAAGAACTGTGTATATTTTGTATGGTATTCAAGAGTTCTCATTCCCACATGAAACCCCACAGATACAGCAGTTAACTGCCTAAATTTCAATCAGCATTGAAGAGTTTCCAAGCTCCTGCTGCAACTACCCACTAAATGTCCTTTCCCTCATTGTAGGGATTCTCTAGCCCACATCTCCAGAGTCGTCAGACTTCCTTCTGCAAACTAGTTTCAGAAGCCCAAGAACCACATGGTCAGATTTAGTTACAGCAACAACTCCACTTCTGATACCAATTTTCTGTGACAGATTCCGGACATAAACAGCTTAGGGGCAGGATTTCTTGTGGCTTAAAGTTTGAAGGTCCTGCTCATTATGATGGGAAGCTAGTGAAACCGCTCAGTCAGTTCACAGGATGGGCCAAGGAAGCAGAGAATGGAGAGTAGCCACTCTGGCTTGCTCCGTTTCCTCCTTATTCTACCTGAGTGTCCAGTCCACACAACAGTGACGCTCACATTCAGGGTAGGTCTCTTCCCATCACTTAATCCTCAGGAAATGCACTCCCAGGTACTCTCATGGGTGTTTCAATCTAAGTGGCTCCAGTCCAATCAAAGTTAAAAGTGAAGAATAACCACCACAACCGCTCCTGAGTCAGTTGCCTTAACATCTGTGACATCTTTGTTCATTTAGACCAGTAAGCAGCTTCATATTGTGTTTAACATCCTGAAATGGTCCCTGAAACCATCTGGTAACAATGGCAGCTGTTGATCCAATTTGGTTTAACTTTGCTACGTTCATCAGCCCATTGCCACCAAGTCAAACAACAAGCTTAAAGGGTCTAATGGGAAAAGGGAACCAGATGCCCAAATGTTAGTCTCATATACTAATCGTTAGATATAGTGGCAGGTTCAACATTTCCTGTATATTTGGAATTAACCTTCAGCTCCAGGAAAGATCTCCTAAATAACAGGGGGTGCATTAAAAACGTGCTACTCTGAATGAGAAACATCCCCTCGGGTGTGTTTGAGCACCTGACCCCCAGCAGGTGCTGCTGATGGGGGAGGCTATGGAGTCTTGCAGGAGGAAGTGCCTCACTGAGAGAAAGCATTGAGTTTATAGCCCCACCCACTTGAAGTTTGCTCTTTTCTGCTTGCAGCTGAAGATGTGACCATTCAGCTTTCTGTTCTGGCTGCCTGCTGCTCTAAGTTTCTTCCTCACATGTGCTCCCCCCTCCAGGACTGTAAGCAAAATAAACTTCTACAAGTTGCTTTTGGTCGTGGTGTTTTATCACAGCAACAAGTCACTGATCCATCACCCAAGTGTACCCCTTGCTTTGACAACTTTTCCCAGACCTCTGATTCTTACCTAAGAAATCATACAATATTTACATGTAGATTTCTCTTTAGGCACCTCAAGCTTTGCATACACAAACACAAATTTGTCAAAAGCTTTAATTTCTGTCCTATTGGAACAGAAAAACCACACATCAGGCCTGAAGACTCATCTTCATACTTCTCAGCAACCTGTTCATTCGACTCCTTTGGAAGCTACTGTGCTTCTAATATTGCATCTTGATCCTTGCTGCACATATCAGCTACTCTGGGAGCCACATGGCAGTGAATAAAGGCCCCATTGCTGCAAATTTTCCTAGTGGCTTTCAATAAAATCTACCCAAGGTTCTACATAGCAGTGCCTGCCTACTTCACTCACTAAATTCTCACCACAGTCCTTCCTTCTGGGGATTCTTGATGGTTTTGCTATACTCTACACATCTTATGTCTCTTCTAGGACCCTCACATTTCCAAACCTTAAAAATAAGAATGTAAAGTCACCTCTGAGAAACTCCTGACTACCATATCATTGCCTCCACCTTCCATCATCTGTTTTAGTTATGAAACCAATCAGAAATATGTGATCTTTCCATCTCTTCCCTAGGAGCACAAGATCTTACTCCTGGGGACCTCATCTCTTGAGACCAATGCAGACAGAGGCTTTTTTGCCTTGTTTTCAAGAATGAACTCAGCTGAATTTTGGGAAGCACATAAGCCAACATATCTTACATGGGCAACATATTTAAAATCCATTATAGTATTTGAGTACCCGTCAATCTCCCTGAAGTAGGAAGTACATTCATGATGGAGGGAGGTAAAACATTTCTAGGGACTTCCTCTATAGACAATCTTCTCACAGAACTTCCTACAAGATTGCTATCACGTTATCTACTTTTTTTTTTACATTTTATTTTATGTGTATGGATGTCTTGCCTGCTTGTATTATCTGTGCACCTTATGTTTGCAGTGCCCATGGGGTCCAGAAGAGAGCATCAGATGCCCTGGAACTGGAGTTTACAGCCTGTTGTGAGCCACCATGCAGATGTCAATCAAATCAGGTCCTTTGTGAGAGCAGCCAGTGCCCTGAACTGATGAGTCATCTCTGCAGCCAATGCAATGGTTTTCTTACAGATGGCCCTGCAGTCTGAGCTTGCTCCTACACAGCCCTCTATCCATCCTTTCTGTACTTGTTTCTGAAGGCTTTCCTTGCCTACTCTTGGCTTGCTTTTCTCATTGCTGTTAAGTCTTAGAGGTTTCATGCTTTCAAATGTGCTTGCAATGTATTTTCCATAGGACGACTTGATGACAGAAGTAGCTTGAGATATCAAATGGAAAGGTGGGGTTTTGAAGATTCAATCACTTCAACTGGTCAGAGATCCTGTGCTTTTGGGCACCTGGCTGTTTATATTACTCTAGAGAGTCACATTTATTTGCACTAGCTAGAGCACTGAGGACAGGCCAAAGAAGCCATTCCACCCACTCTAGCTTGGCGAACCAGGGAGTTTGAGGCTTACAAGAGCACTAATTATTCAAAGCCAAATGCATCATCAGAAAGGTTACATGTGGTACATGGCCACTGATGAAATAAATGATCTCTTTTCCAGTTCAGTTGCAAGATGATCAGAACAGTTTTAGTTCACACAGAATTGTATATAGTATAGCCCAGGTGCAGATCTCTTTCAGGCTCCATCATAATACAGTCAAAAGACTCAGCCATTCAGACAACACAGAACATATTGCTTCACTATAGCCTGAGATCACAACTATACCCAGTGAGTGAGATCTGGTGTCCTAGAATCACATTTGCAATGTCCCAGGCACATCCAGACTATGGGGAAGGAGATTGTTCAGTTTTCTAGGAAAATTGGAAATCTAAATTGTCTTTCAGGACTAACTCAGAAATTTCTCACAACTTGAGGAAGTTACCAAATCCAGCAAGGTGATACTGAAGATCCCACAAAAGCATGAACTGTGAGAATCACCTTCATTTCATCCACAGGTCATAACTGCTTTTTGCATTTATGGAGAGAGGTGTGGCACACCCAGAATGTACCCTGGCACGGCCATATCTGAATGGAATGTCAGAAGTCATAAAGCCAGGACAGCTGCTTGACAAAGATCCAGCAAAGCTGAGCTACATGATGGCTGCCATGTAACCTTTGGTTTTCATCTCCACCTGTTACATGCTTGGGACACTTAATATTTGTACAATTTGAGGATGTTGGATTGATAGACAATTCCTTATGAATCAAATGCCTTCTCCCAGGAATGCTGCTTCTAAGCTTATCCAGGAAAGTCTTGAACACACTATCCCCCCCACACACACACACTTTGATGGAGATATCCTTATCTACTTGAAGGTCTTCCTTACACCTTGAAGGTTGTGACACATAAAGAAGCCACCAGAGGTCTCTTTATGAGGCTATGAGACATTCTTGAAACATCTGTCCCTGTACTTACACTGGAACAAGATATTCAAAACAAAGTAAAATTAAAAAGGTCAACAAGATTCAGTGGGCTAGAGGGATTGTCTGCAGTTGAGATTACAAGGCTCTTCCCACTGTACACTCAAACAATTACGTGGCATACAACTCTGCCCCACATAGAGACATATTGATAAGCAAAGTATGGAGTGGAAAGATGATAAAAGTATAAGAAATCAGGACCTCCCTCTCTTAAAAGTTAGAGCTACTGTAATGTCAAGGAACAACAGAATGCCAAATTCTATAAAGATATAAAATATAAACATTGTATTATGCCAGGATTTGAATAAGAACTGCAGCAGCTTTAGCCTGAGGATTTTCCCTGAGCACTCTGACCACTAAGAATCAGTAATACACTGCCTGAGACATGGCAAAATGCCCAGGGTGACTTGAACATTTTTGTTTTGGTCTAGTGTCCTTGAAGCAACCAAAGCTACCAGCCTGAGAACAGGCTGTCTTATGCCTCTAGTTTCTCAAAAACAGTTATCATTCTTACCCATTAACCCCATAACCCAATTAGTGATGTCAAAACCAGAGAGGAAATGATTAGAAATGATAACTCTGTTTTGTCATAGTTCATTAATGATGACTAAAAGATGAGCAAAAAAAAAAGTAAAACACATGTCCAAAAACAAAAATGATGTGATCTATGTTTTGGATCATGAATGTATCCCTACTTACTAAATTCTGTATAAATAAAGCCTATGAGAGTTATAGGCTGTCAGAGTAGGACAAGCCATACCTAGATGTGCTTCCTCTCTGTCCATCTCTCCCAAAACAAAATTAAGAAGTGTCCCGTGTCTGATTCCTCCGTTACCGCTCTAGCATCCACCTATCTTCAGACCCTGCCCTCATCTGGAGCTGAACTCCAACAGTACCCCACAGTTGCACAAAATCCCCAGAACACTACTAGGGAGCTGATCAAATTCCTGAGAAACACAGACTCCCAGATTAGAGAAAGCAGAAATATATTTAGAAGTTTCCAAAAGAGAAACTAGTTAGATGGAAAACTGTTTTAATTTAGAGAAGACCACCCTGAAACAGGTCAGGGTGTCCAAGGGCTCAAATGTCCCTACAAGACCCAAACCAAAGCCCCAGGGTTACATGGAGATGTTAGATCTTTTCCAGAGATTAGAGAACTTTCCAAGAAGGTGAAATATCATGGAGAGCCTAAGAAATCTTCCATGGGCATCATCAAGATTCTAGGCCAAGTAAAAAGCATGAACAGGCTGAGGTGCAGCTAGTTCAGAGGCCTGGACCTCTGTCGAGAGTTCATCATCTAAGGGCTATGTTGCCAAGACTTGAGCTGCCTAGGAAGTGAGCACAAGAATATTACCATGACAGAATGCTCAAACCCCATGTTCAGATGAACAGCTCTGCAGTCCTCCTCAGCCTAGGACCTGCAAAGGGCTTGAGGAACAGTCTGCTCCAGGGATGGATTGTTAGGATTCTGTACATGCTCAGCTTGGGATCTTGTTTGGCGCCTTACATCATCAGCAGGTGACTACATACTGGACCCCATGCTCTCCTATCCCCTCTTCTTTCTAATGAAGCCCATTCTAACTCTGGTAACCATGGCCCATGACTCTTCTGCCGACCAACCAGCACTGTTCATCCTTTCATGGATGACTGCCCCAGTCAGCTGTTACTGCTCACAGGGATCAAGGCATATAAGTGACAGGAGAGAGGAGTAGAGTTGGGGCAGTGTCTGTACCTCACCTACCTTGGGATTTCTTAAATAGGTGCCACCTGATCTCTGTTCATATTCCAAATCCTAGTTCAGGAAAACTCCCAGAAAAGTTCAGAACATCCTCAGAGGGTAGTCATTTATATGATGGTGGCTGGAGAGAAGGGAAATGAACAGAGGAAGAAATCTGGGTAGGATATCATCTGCAAGGGCACAACCTCAGCCCCTGCTGCTCTGGACAGGCCCCTATAGTGTACAGTCAGTCAGCAAGGGCACACATGCTGGCAAAGGGCACACACAACATTAGCAAAGGACACGCCCTCAGCACCCTGCTCCTCTGGACAGGCCCCTATAGTATGCAGTCAGTCGGCAAAGGGCACGCCGTCAGCACCCTGCTCCTCTGGACAGGCCCCTCCTATTGTTAACCATCTCCCAATCATACCATACAGGTAAATAGATCATAAGGACTCTGGCATAATGACTGATCTCTCTGGAGACTTCATCACAAGTGCACACACATGCATGTGCATGCATTTACACACACACACACACACACACACACACACACACACACAGTATGTTTTATTAATCCGTTGGGCATTTTTTAGAACCTATTCACAATGTTTCAAGATGATATTGGATAACCATCGAACTTTGTGAACATTCACCTCTTGGGCAGCTATTAATCAACTTGACAAGAGTACTATACCTACAATAGGTCAGTTAGAGATTGTATTTGAAGGGATTTTCCTACATCATGTCCATGTCGATCTTCAGATTTAGGGAAATAGACCAGTATTTGGTGCTCCTCATTAATCTGAATCACTATGTCTTCTCTCAGATTGTCTCTAAATGCAGGATTAAAAGCAGGTAACAGTCTGGTCACCATGTATAGAATGAAGGATTTGTGGTGGGAAAAGCAGTTCCCCAGAGAACTTCAGGACCTAGTCAATGCACATAAAAGCAGTGTAGTGATTTGGATAAGGTGTCTCCTATGTGTCAGGCATTCAATACTTGGTCCTCATCAGTTGATAGGGATATTTGAGTAGGTTAGGAGGTACAGCCTTGCTGGAAGGTTGAGGCTTCAAAAACTCCCAGATTTCTGCTCTTGCCTGCCTTCTCTCATGTACTTTAACCCCTTGAACTATAAACTAAGATAAACTCTAGGCAATTGCTCTGTTGTGCTGTTTTATTACAGCCTTAGGAAAGTAAATAATACAAATCAGGGGATTGAAGGATAGAGCAAGCTGAGCACAAAGGATTTATTATGGGTCTCTTGCTTTGGCTTACTAATACTTATCCTAGATACACATTGTAAAGCACTTCCTCAGATGTCTGTTAGGGCTCAACAACCCAGTTTCCATGGATAAGTCAGTGGAAATTGGGAAGAGACATTGACCCACTGAGGAAAGCCTTGTCCTATCATAACAAATACCATAAGTTCTTATGGAAGGGTGAGGGAATATTTGCAACTGCATACAGAGGAGAGGCACATGCTCACTTCAGATAGCTGCCTCTGGTATCAAAAGGGCTGACATGGCGGAGATTCCCTTGATACAATGAGTGTGGAAGCTAGGTGACAAGGAACTATGGCCTTCTTAATATTGTCATCATAGTCTAGGAACATTTTCCTCATCCAAATCCTTAATTGGGAAGGCAACCCTAATGCTGGCAAAGTCAAAAAGCTCTTGGACCTATGGGAATTGAACACTAGAAACTTGACCAAGATGTGGCCACTGATGAGCCACCTCTTGCTGGTTTGCCTATCCTTTGTAACAATCACCTTTCATGGTAGGAAGCATCTGGATGAGGCCCCTAAAATTGCTCTCCTCCCTTCCAAAGCCCCACATCAGGTACTATTCATAAGTTACTTACGTACCAGGGGTAGAGGCTGCTCCTCTGCCTGAGCCACTAGGGTGGCTTCTGAAACTAAAATGAGTTTCACAAACTCAGGCAAATGGAGCTATAGCCCTGGAGGGGATGTCTTCACTACTGATCAGCTACCTTGGGAAGTATGAAGTTATTGGCCCAGCACAATCATCCTTCAGTCCTTTTCAGCAAGACAAACCTCTTCCAATAAGCACATGCACCATTCATTAGTATCAACTCGGGTTCTGAAAGCTTTTCTGGCTTAGTGATCTAAGATGACCTTATGGTCTCAGAATTCTAAAGACCTCCATGCTAGTTCACCACATTGATGGCAAATGTTTGACCTGTTGAGGCAGTGGCTGGTCCATTTTTAGGCACAAGGCATGCCAATAAGAGGATGAGAAGCCTGTGGAATTTATGGTGTTTATTGCGATTACTTATTTTATACCTGTGTGTGCATGGAACCATAGGTGTGTGGAAGTCAGGACAACTTAAGCATCAATCCCCTCCTTCCGTCCTATGGGTCATGTGGACCAACTCAGATTGGTGGGAGGGCCTTTGCCCACTGAGCACATACCTTGTTGACCTCCCATTTTGCTTTTAACTCAACATACCATTAAGATTTAAAATTCTTGTGTAATGTGTAATGCTAAAATACATGATACCAGAAAGGTGTTCAGCAAGAGAGAGGAGGAAAGGGCCTGAAGGGGGCACTATGGTGTTCATATTACAGTTTAGGAGTTTGGGTTTTGTTTGCATTGAGACAGTCCATGTTGACTGTGGATATTTAATGATCCCCTAATACCTCATGGATTTTAGAGGCAGGAATTTTCAGAATGGTGAGTAAGAATGAAGAGATCACCAGTAAGATTCCTGAAGGAATTTTGAATATATCAGGTAGGGTTGAGAATGATCCAGCCAAGATCCATCCAATCAAGCTCTGGGTCCCAGCAGAGCAGGAGCTCCAGAGGCAGTCACAGAGGCAGCTAGAAGCCCAAGTGAGACTCCATTTACAAACCATCCTAGCCAAAGAAATGTTCAGGCTCAGCTGCCATCCATGGCCAGCTCAACATAGAAGACCTCTATGAGTCTGATACTTTTCTGGACCCTGACATCACTGAGACCTTCTCATGCCTGGATTACTTTTAAAAGATTCCTGGTCTTTACTAAGACCTGGGTATATTAGCAAAGAGGTGACTTTTGTAGGCCTGAGCTCAGGACATTTCTGAATCTATTAGAGAGAATTGATGCCTTCAGATGCACAGGCCACATATCCTGGTGCAGATTCCTTTTTAAATGCATTAACTCCCAGCCTGCTTTCTGGGGACATCACCTGTTTTGACTGAGCTGGCCTGACTGGATGTCCCTATGCATTCTCCCTTGGGTCGTTTGAGGGTCATGACATCAAGCCTGTGGCTTTGTGGGTTGTTTGAGCAGCAGTGGAATGGCAGGACACTGGTATCATTCCCACAAATGCCACTGCCCAGGGCTCCTCCTGCTCTTGGCCTGGGGTCTTCAGATGGGAGTGGTTTTGCCACTCACAACTGGAGTTCAGTGGTTTGTCCACATGGCAACTTAAATTAAGCCTCAGTCTATGCACAATTGTTTTATTAAAAGAGGGGGTGTCCTAAGCACCTGACACACATGCCTTCCTGTTGCAGAGTATAGGGATTATAGTTGCGTGCCACCACACCCACTTTTCTGAATTGGAGACTAACTATGTAGCCCAGACTGGCCAGTAATGTTCATTAAACTGCTTGCTTTGGTCACCAGAGTACTGTGGCTACAGTTCGTGACTGAATTTCTAACTCTGGTGTCCAAATACTCAACGACTTTTTATTTCCAAGTTTATTTTGGATTGAGTATTCGCAATATATACAAATGTATAGCTATTTTAGGACAGTGTTTCTGTATGTAGTCCAAGAGGGCCTCTAGATTCTGGCTGTACTCCTCGCTCCTGAGTATTGAGAAGCTCATTTAGAAGCCAGGGGTGTTATCTCACCTGGAATGTCTTGTCAATGTGCTATGAATGACACAATAGAAGATGGCTAAACTTTTTCTGTAAATTTAAGTACAAAAACATTTTTTATCACTAGCTGGGCATGGTAGAGCATGAATATAATAGCAGCACTTATGAGGCAGAGGCAGGCAGATCTGAGTTTGAGGTAGCATGCACCAACAAAGTTGAGTTCCAGTAGGACAGCAACAGATATGTAAACAGATCTTGGCAAAGTTCTTATTTCAGTTTTTAGACATCAGTGTATAAGTGCTGAATTGCATTACATTTTTAAAGTAGAAGGATGATATACTTGATTCAAAGCCAATGATTTGGAATTAAAAAGAAATACCAAGGCCAGTGATACAGCAGAGTTGAACTCCTACAGCAGGGACACTGGTGATAGCATCCTCAGTCTTTCTCTCCCTTCCTCCTTCATGGAGAATGCCCATGTCAAAGGACAGGAGCCTGGGAAGTCCAATCTAATACAGGACCCTGTTGAAACCCATCCAGGTATGCTACAAGCTCCCACATGAGTATGAGCATGACAAAACAACCAAGAATAGAGTGGGATTGGAACAAGAGTCAATTCTGACCTTTTAGTGATTTTGCAAATATGTCCCGGATGTCCACCCACTGATGGACAGTAACAGGGCATGGGCCCAGCTACACAACCTCTAAGTGAGCATACATTCCAGAAGAGGTCACTGTGAGGTCAATCAGGAATACCTCAAGGATCAAAACACAGACAAGTGGACGAGTGTCCTTCAGCACTTATGTTCCTCAAGGGAATTCTTGGTCTGTTTTTTTCCTTGTCACATATGACTTGGTTTAACCTCAGCACAGCATCCACATGCCTTCCTCAGATCTGAGTCTCTGAAGAGCCATTTAGGGTGACTCTGTGAAAGTTAGCAACAATGAGATGTAAGGAGAGGGATGTAATCTCTTAGGAGATGGCTATTTCATGAAAGACCTGCTCCGCAAGTGTGAAAAGGGTTGTCTTGAAGCATATAGGCTCGGTGGTGGGTGCATTAAAGAGATGACCTAAGTCTATGAGGTACTTCTAGGGAGAAACCTCAATAGGAAGGAGTCATACTGCTGTAGATTTCTCAATATCACTTATATTATGCTATCCCATAGCTGCATTGGTGTAAAACATTAGGCTCTTCTTAAGAAGAACCCTGGGGAGTTTGCAATAGGAACTGTCATAGATGCTAGTGAGATGACTGGACAGTTTCAAGATGTGGACTGGTCATGGAAGAAAACAAGCATAATTAGAAGGTTGGGACTTTGAGCCCCACACCAAGAACCCAGAACCCCAGAAGAGAAAACAAGGGAATTGTCAGTGGCCAGTGCTGTGATCAATCATGCCTACATAAGGAAGTTCCTATGATAGGAGTGAATAAGTGGCTCAGAAGTTCAGAGCACACAGTACTCATGTAGAGGACCCAAGTTAGGCTCCTGGTTCCTAGAGCATGTGGCTTATACCCCCTATTATTCAAGTTCTAAGGCAGACCATAAGTCTCTGGCCTCTCAGAGTACCTGAGGTCAAGTGCCTGTACCTAAACACATACCAATAAGACCTTAAAAAGGTTTGGCAGCATATAAGAAATTATTTTGAAGGACTCTCACAGAGCTGAATACAAGAGGGTGAATCAAGGCTCATGTGCTTAGAGTGGATACAGAAGTTCCTTCCCACCCACCTTGCCCTAATCTGCTCTACCCCTGCCCAGTGGTCTGTCTCAATTTTGTTTACCCACTTGTTGCACATGCCATTTGAAATCCTGAGTTCTATGAGCATTTCTACCCACTAACAAAAACCAAAGAACATAGAGGATAACTCATAGTTAATTGGACATAGAAACAATGAACTTCTGCTAGCAATGGGCAGCCAAGGTGTGAGATGTCAGATGAGACTTTGATCTGTCTGCTGTGGCTGTTTCCTTCTATGGTATCAATACCAAGTGTTATTTGGGGAACACCGAGCTACTATGTACTGGAGAACTGTTTAGAGTATGAAGAATGAGCCATTCATGTCTAGTGTTTGAAGCACTGTAGATCATGAGAACCATCTGACTTGAATGGCAACCTTCAGTTTTGTAGAATATTTTAAAGTGCTGCATTTTTCCTACTGCTTTTGTTCACAAATCAATGATGTTTTTGATGAAATAAAATTGACCTGCATGCAGGAGGCTGAGTCAGCAAGCAGCTGACAGGAAGTGGTAAGGAGGAACCACCTGTAGCAAAGGTTTTTTTTAAACTGGGGGCTGAGAGAAGGAAGCTGGAGTTTTTAGAAGATGCAAAGGGAGAAGGTTTGCTACTTGTTATTCAGCCTCTGAGAGCAGAATTCCACCTAAAGCAATTGAATCCTGAGTTCTTTAGATTTAGATAAAGTTTCCCTTAGTAGCTTTGAAAGATTCAGCACCTGAGGAAACAGAATCTTGTCAGACTGTGGTCCTTGCAGCTGAAATGCTGCTGGTAGCAGAGTTGCAATCTCTCACTGGGATATCCATTGCTCAAGGGGCAGCAACTGTAGATAATAGATAACACTTCAGTGGTTCATTTTAAAATGGACCAACCAGTCCAGTGAACAAGGAAGCAGACACTACCTTCCTACTAATTTTGGGAATTCTAGTGACACAAGTGTTGAGGGATCTAATGTGACAAAGAACCTGAATTCCCCCATTTCATCATGTCATAGAGACCTCTCTAGTTGGTTCTGAACAGAGCCTCCTCCAGCACAAACATTAGCAGTTTCAGTACAAATATGGATGTGAAAGAAGAGCCCTTTTAGACCAGATAAGGCTTTCAAATGTTCACCATAATTGAGCAGCAAGACACGCAGGGAAATATCATGCAAATGCGTGCTCCAATTCCTTTTAAACAACTTAAAGAGTTAAAAAAAAAAACAACCACTTTTTTCAGCCCAAAATTCCTTTTCTGAACTTTATTAGCTTTACCTCCCAGGAACTGGGAATAGATGAAAAAAGCTTGCCTGTCAGGAGGCAATTAAAATGCTAATACCACACTTGTCAAGCCACTTTTTGACCTGTTATAAAGCAAGGGAGAGCCTTCCAAACCCTTGGAAATTGCTTTGGGCGTGGAAAAAGCTTAAGGGCAAATAAAGAACCTGGGTTGTGTCTAAGATCCAAGAGAGGGAAACGTTGGGCTAATAAGTATATCACAGACAGGATATCATTGTGAGAGCCAATGGAAGTGTTAAGATGCAGCTTCAAAAAATTAAGAAGGGGGAATTGTACCCTCAGTCATCAAATGAAGCTTGATGACTGCCTGAGCACTTGGTGCAATGTGTGGAATAGAGGAATGTCCCCTCTGATGACACTGTAGCTGCTGACAGAACCAATGTTCCCGATATTGATAATCCATCCTGCAGTTAGGGGAAAGCAGGAGACTAAGGAGGCCCCCAAACTGGTGACGAGGAGTTTGGGACAAAGGTTTTGTCACTATTTGGTAAAAGCTGGAATGAAACAGCCTGGAGTCACACTGCTTCTGTTTACTAGTGGCAAACTAATGTATTGCCCCTTTACAAGGTTTCCTGTGTCATACTAACTGAGCAGAAAGGCAGCTCAGTTACTATTGCAACCACCCTCACCCTGATTCTCAGGAAAGACTTCATAAAGTGCTGCTGTAGCCAAGAGTGAAGTTTCATCAATGTTTATTTGAATTGTGGCACTCAGGGGAGCTGCTAGGACTTTGGGTTAAGGGGCAGCCCTCAGCTGGTGACCACCTTCTGCTGAGATCACTACTCAGTGGGGAAGGTGACTGAGGGGGAGTGGCTTTGTTCTGAGTGTTGCTGTCCCCTACCAGTGGCACTCAAATTCCATGGTCAAGAGAATTGGTTACAAAGACTCTAGAGCTGCTGATGAATTAGGCTCTGATTTCAAACTCTTAGTGGAATTATAAGGATCATAACAAAACTGACTGAACTACAAGCCTCAGAAATGAAACAGTTTTGAGTTCACTCTGCAATTTTAACCGTGGTAATTTACAAGTCATATACTGTCTGGTTGGAAGAAAATGTAAATGGTTCTGTTTGCTAAAGTTTGCAAAGTAGTACTATAGAGAGTTTGCTTTTGAATGTAAGTTTGTAAGGAGTGTAAATATGTATAGTAAATATTCATGTTGGCTGTTAGCTATAAATATGTATAGTAATGTTCATATTACAATTGTGTGAATTTATTGATATTAATGAACCATGATCTGGTAGAGCTAAGTAAATCTAAGTTTGATGCAGTTTATTTGATGCATTTACATTAAGAGTTTATTGATTTAAATAAGAATGTGGCAGCCCAGGGATTGCTGTGGTCGTTTCAACTACTTGCAAGTCCTTACTAGAGACCCAAGTCAGAGATAAGAGAAGCTCTGTACTCTCCACTGCCAGAGGCTGGTAGTCAGAGATGGGCAACACTCTTGCTAGCTGCCAACCTAAGACAGAATATGCATGACTGAAAGTGTATCTTGATGACTGGTAAGGAAGGCTTGACTAACTGAAGATGACTTAAGGCAGACAGAGTCTGAGGTATTTGAGGGGTCTTTAAAGTATTAAGAAGGGGGAGCTGTGGAGACCCACATAGGTTTTCTAATGAGATCTAAGCTTGCTTTACCCAGTAGGGTTGCATAAGGGGATGACGTGACCACCTGCTTAGTTACTAGGTGTTTGGAAGGGTCTGCACTTGACTGTGCAGTACGCCTTAATTTAGCAAGGGGAAGGTGTTTTGCCCCACCCCTTGGCATTGTTATAAAAATCTCTTTTGAAGAGACAGAGGGGGCTGGTAGATCTTGATCCAGATCCTCCTGAAGCTATCCATGCTTCTGTCTCATCTCTGCTAACTTTCTATCTACAAATTCCTTATTCCTCTTTCCTCCTCATAGGAACCCTGCAAAAGATGGGAGATGGCCTTCCAAAATTTCTATGTATTAAATGTTCAGTTTTCTGTGGAAGACGGTTGGTAGACAGAAGACAGAGGGGCAGCCTGAATAGGAGCACCGACAGGCTCTGCTTCAGTGAATGGAGAGGAAATAATGGCAGGATTCTTCACATTTCCTATCTGGAACCTACACCTCAATCATCATCTATCAGACAGTCTATATACCTCCATTTTCTTGGAGGACTTACAGGCAAGCTTACTGGCCCTCATAAACACAAGAGATTGAGAACCAGGATCTCACCATGGTAGATATACACTCCCATTATTACCAAGTACTATTTCTCTAACATGAGCTCTGTCACATTAGGAGTCTGATGACCTGCCCTTCAGAGTCACTAAGGAGCAAATAGCTAGTGGCAAGGAAAGAAGTTTGGTCCAAGAAAGTGGCCAAAATCATTCTTTACAGCATCGCTGCCGACTGAACAGAATTTCATGCTTCAGGGTGAACAAGGCTCGCAATTAGGTGGGCAGAGCTTCTCCTAGAAACTAAGGAGAACACAGTCTTGTATCTATAATTCTTGTTCCCTAACAATTCTTTTACTGCCACCTCAGATCCTTAGCTTTGGAGCTGAGGACCTAGGACCAAGCACTGAATTTGCACAGTGGCCTCATCTGGAGTGTGACCCATTCGGGCTCCGCTGCTGCATTGCTGGTTTGAACTTGTGACTCCTGGGTGTACAGTGAAAACCCTGGCAGGAGGTTCTGTCAAGTGTCTGAACTTCCTGTTCAGTAGTCAGCTCTTCAGCAGGGGAGCTCTCCCCATGCCCAGAGCCACCTCAACATCCACAGGCATTGGGCAGAACTTTTAAGAACAAGCACACTTCGGGATTGTAGGCATCCTGGCTCCTTAGCTTCACCCTCCCTGGGCTATAAGTGCATTTTCTAGTACAGTCTTTAGTAAAAGGAGTCATCTAAAGGGAAGCCTGTTCTAGGCTCCTAACACACAAACCTACTAGGGTCACTGAAGTCCAGATGAGCCTCACCTCCCTGTGAAACATATCTATATGCCATGAAAGTTCCCTAGTGTCCATGGCAACTTGAAGACTTGCACAAAAGGTTTTAGAAATCTTAATATTTCCCTAATTATTTTAACATAATTCTTTGTTATTTGAGAAATGCACACCATGCACCCCAATCCTGTTCATTGCCGAGACCTATATCCTCCCTTCACACCTTAAAGTATCCCCCCAAAGAAATCCCCTCAAAAAATCATTTAAAACCAAAGAATAGCATACAAACTTACTTCTCTGTCTTTCCAACACCTCTTCATTCATCTTAGTGGATTGGGTGCTTCAGTGTGTCAGCCTTTATACCATTATTCCAATGAGCCTCACCTACAACATGTTCATTGCAATGAGTCACTGGTCTAGATCAAGGCCTCTAGCACACTGTCATCTCTGGACCTTTACCAAAACTCCTAATGGATATCATGCTGTTACCCAAAGTCATGAAGATCCTATGGATGTATTTTCCACAGGACAAGTCCCTTTACAAACTCTATAGGTCACCAATGGGGTAGAGGTTAGGGTGGGCCAGTCCCAGTGGTCTTCATTGACTAAATCAGTTACCACCCAGATCCACGTCCTAGGCCTTGGATTGGCCCACCCTAGAAGATTTTTCTAAGGTAGCCTACTGTTATTAAATTTACTCTTACTGCTTGAACAAAACTAGATGAAGATAAAGAGATTGACTGAAAGCCCCTACCATTCAAGACTATGGGAAAATACTATTACTAAGTCCCACAAAGCAGCCTAAAGTTCAGATCTGGACACAGCCAGATGCAGAGAAGCAGCAGTTGAGTTCAAATCTATTAGCCCTTTGTTGAACACAGGATACAGTTAGAAAAGAGACTCAAAGAGGGTTCAACCCTTAGGGAGCAATGCCCTTCAGACATGTCCACCTCCTGTGACTTTGAACCCAAGTCCTAAAACACTTGAACTTTGGGATTTTCATCCAAGTTCCTGTCATCAGGTTCAGAGGGCCTGAAGAATCCATACCAGCAGGCCTCTAATTTTCACAGATCTGAGGTTTATCTGTTTTCCCAGCACATTATACTGAGCTACTCCCCCACAAAAGGCATAGTGTTCTGAGGCCAGCCCTACTCAGGAGGCCCAAGATCTGGTATGCAGTCCTGCCCTGGAGTCCTGCTATTGACTCAAAACTACATGTGCAGGGTTGGGACATTTGCTGAGCCTGACATGGGTCTCTGACACACCATGCAGCTCTTTGTTCCCTGTAGCATCAGGATTTGCTTTGACTTCTCTCTGTTGAATCTGCACTAAGAAGGCAGTTTCCTTAATTTGTCAGGGAGAGCTGCAGCTTTTAGAACAGCTGAGAGAGCAGAGAAATAGTCAATCCACAGGACAGGAGGAGGAGGGCATCAAAACTGTAGTCCAGGTTATTTTCTCCACTCAAGGGTGGCCCTCTCAGGCTCCAGAACTCCCAGGGTATATTAAACCACTCCCATTGGAGGGCTTCTCCTTCCTCTGTCTTGCCCAACACAAAGATCTGGGCTGACTCTTGAGAAAGCTGTCTGAAACAGCCATAGGAGAAACACTCAATGCAGGTCCCTTAATGTTCATCCACTGCTCCTGTTCCCCACACTGTTTTTAATTCTCTTCAGATGGAGACACATGAAGACACACTGCAGTCCAGAACTCTGTTTGGCTCTTGCTGCAAACCAGCTGGTCTCATATCACTGAAGGTTCTGTAACAGCTTAACTCCAGGTTCACACGCTTGGGAGGGAGTCAAGCATGAGGGGCTGTCCCCTCTGATGACATGGTGTCTGAAGCCAGACCACTTGTCTTTTCATAGCAGAAGGACCCAGACCAAGGGAGCTACCAAAGTACAAGTGAGACTCCATCAGCAAACAATCCCTGTCACAATGATGCTCAGGCTCAGCTCCCATCCATGTCCAGCTCTTCATTGAAGACTTCTATGATTTGGATAGCTCTCTAGATCCTGACATCACTGAGCACATCTCACTCCTGGATTACTTTTAAGATTTATGATCTTTACTAAGACATGGATATAGCAATGAAGGATTTGGTTTTGCAGGCCTGAAATCAGGACATTCTTGAATCTATTGGGTAGGGAGAATTGGCACCTGCAGATGCACAGGCCACAGATGCACATTCTGGTGTGGACTCTCTTCTGAATGCACTAGATCCCAACCAGCTTTCTGGGGACATCACCTGCTTCCACGGAGCTAGCCTGGCAGAGTGTCTCCACCTGGGTATGCATGCTCCTGTAGGGTCATTTGAGGGTCATGTCATCAAGCCTGTGAGTTTGTGGGTTTCTAGTACAAAAGTGCCAAGACAGGTCACAGGTATAGTTTTGCAGATGCCATTGCCTAGAGCTCTTCTAATCTCGGCCTGGTTCTTCAGATGGGAGTGGTTTTGCAACTCAAATCTGAAGTTTAAAGTTTTCCCACCTGCCAATTGAAAGGTGCACAGGCTGAGGCTTCCTTTCATTGTTTCATTGTCAAGGCGCTGTCCTCAGGCACCTGACACCCCTGTGTCACTGTCCCAGATTGTAGGATTGCAGGCGCTTCACACCATATCCAGGTTCTATTTGTTGATATGGAGTGTAAGTCCATGTAGCCCAGGCTGACCAGGAATGTTCAGTGAACTGTTCACTTTTGTCCCCAAAGTTCTGACAGCTGGTGACTGACTGGACACCAGAGTTAGAGGTCTTCAGGAGTTCTCTTTCCCAAATTAAGTCTGTATTAAGTATTTGCAATATATGATAAATACAGATATATTGAGACAGTTACTGTCTGTAGTCCAGGCTGGCCTCTACATTCTGACTATCTTCTGCCTAATGTGTGTTGAGAAACTCATAGGAATCCAGGTGTGTCTTGTAAATGTGCTATTAATGATACAATGGAAGATTTTTAAAATTTTTCTTTAACTGAATGATTTAAATACAAAACTACTTTTTGATCCATAGTTGGGCAAGGTAGAGCATGCATTTAACGGCAGCAATCAGGAGGCAGAGATGAGCAGATCTCAGAGTTGGAGGGCAGCCTGGTCCAACAAAGTTTAGTTTCAGCATGACAGCAAAGGATATATAGACAGACCCTGTCCAAGAAGTAGTTACTTCATAATACACACACACACACACACACACACACACACACACACACACACACACACAGGAATTTTTGCCCTGCTGCAATGGTGGGAAAGTAATAGGGTTGCCTCCCTGATTCGAAGCCAATTAAGTAGAATTCAAACGAACCACCAGGGCCAGTGATACAGCACAGCAGAACCCTACAGCAGACCCTACAGCAGGGCACTGGTGACAGCATCTTCAGCCTTTCTCTCCCTTCCTCATTCATGGAGAATGCCCATGTCAAAAGACAGGAGCCTGGGAAGTCCAATCTAATACAGGACCCTGTTGAAACCCATCCAGGTGTGCTACAAGCTCCCACATGAGTATGAGCATGACAAAACAACCAAGAATAGAGTGGGATTGGAACAAGAGTCAATTCTGACCTTACAATGCTTATGTTGCAAATATGTCCTGGATGTCCACCCATTGATGGACAGTAACAGGACATGGGCCCAGCTATACAACCTCTAAGTGAGCATACATTCCAGAAGAGGTCACTGTGAAGTCAGTCAGGAACACCCCAAGGATCAAAACACAGACAAGTGGACGAGTGTCCTTTAGCCCTTATGTTCAAGGAAATTCTTGGTCTGTTTTTCTCCTTGTCACATATGACTTAGTTTAACCACAGCACAGCTTCCGCATACCTTCCTCAGATCTGAGTCTCTGAAGAGCCATTTAAGGTGACTCAGTGAAAGTTAGCAGCTGTGAGATGAATGGAGAGATGGAATCCTCCCCTTAGGTGATGGCTATTTCACAATGACCTCCCACACATTGTGAAGAGAGTTGTCTTGAAGCATATTTGCTTGTTGGTGGGTACAGAAGAGAGACGACCTAAGTCTCTGAGATACTTCTAGGGAAACACTCAACAGAGAGGAACCATATATGCTGTAGATTTCTCAATATCACTGATATGTTACTCCTATAGCTGTGTGAATGTAAAACATTAGGCTCTTCCTCACTTCTTAGCCCAGCTCCTAAGAACCCTGGGGAATCTCTGGAATAAGAGCCGTGTTATGATTCTTGTGAGATAACTTAGCTTCAAGATGTGGACTGGTCATGGAATTGGTCAGAGGACCAGCATGATTAGAAGGTTGGGACTTTGAGCCCCACACCTATAACCCAGAACCCCAGAGGAGAGGGTAAGAGAATTGTCAATGGCCAGTGCTGTGATCATTCATGCCTACATTAGGAAGATACTACAATAGGAGAGGATAGGTGTCTCAAAAGTTGAGAGCACACAGTACTCAGGTAAAGACCCAAGTTAGTGTTCTGGTTCCCATAGCGTGTGGCTTACATGCCCTACAACTCGAGTTCTAGGCGTATTTGATCTCTCTGCCCTCCCAGGGCCCCTGAAGTCACCTGTGTGTATGTAAACACAGACGCCTATACATTACAACCTTACACAAAACTGTTTCAAGTGGTGTAGCTCCATGACAGGTTCGGCATCACACGCACCTCCCACCCAGCTATGCCACAACGCCCAAGAGGAAGGTTAGTGTGGACAGCACAGCAAAGGCGGAGCCCAAGCGAAGCCCCACAAGGCTGTTGGCCAAGCCTGCCAAGGTGGACACGAAGCCAAAAAAGGCCGTGGAAAGGATAAATCAGACAAAAACGTGCAAACCAAAGGGAAGAGGGGAGCAAAGGGCAAACAGGCTGAGGTGACTGACCAGCAGACCACAGATGTGCGTGCAGAAAATGGAGAGGCTGAGAACCGGAGTCCAGCCTCTGTAGTAGAGGAGAAGTAGCCAAGTCTGACTAACCATCCATCATGTCTGTCAGTGTCCCCGCATCCCTTCTTGTACAATCCAGGGGAAGTTTTTTATCAACTATTTTGTAAATGCGAGTTTAGTAGCTCTAGAAACATTTTTAAAAGTTGTGGGGGATGTGGGGAGTCACACCTCATCCTACTGTGTAAGTGTAAACAATTTTTTTAAGAGGTTAAATCAGTTGATGGTTGTTTATTTTTTGGTACAACCAGAAAAGTAGCAGGATACTGAATCAGGAGAGGCTGGGACTGTCTCAGGGGTCACCATAACATTCCATAGAGGTGGTTAGTTTTATATCCTACAACACAAAGCATTACTAAATAGTAATTTGGAGTCTCTTGGTTATGCATTTGTGTCTGGAATATGTTCAGTTACATCTGGTCTCATGTTTCTAGTAGAACTGTATCCTAAAATACCACTCCTCGGTCCTTGCCCTGTCAGAACTGTCTCTGGTCATGGCAGTCCATTTTCCTAACAATTGTGATACTGTGCTATGAAAGATTGAAATTTTGAATTTGTACTGTATGTGGCATAAAATTGTGAGTCAGTGGAATTAAGGATTGTGAGCATTTGATTGTTATGTAATATCTTAGGAGAACTAGCCAATTTTAGGATGGAACATCACTGGAATAAGTTCAAACAGAAACAACACATGGCTCTTTTGGGTACGTGAGCACAATGATTGACTGGGAGTTTGGGTATATGTTATAAGAATTGAAATGTCTGTATACTCTGCTCCTCAACCAATAAAATCTCAGTTGTGAGAGAAAAAAGAAAGGTTTCAAGCACCATATAAGAAATCATTTTGAAAGGCTCCCACCAAACTGAATACAAGGAGGTGCATCTAGGCTCATGTGCCCAGAGTGGAAATAGAAGTTCCTCCTACCAACCTTGCCCTCTGCTCTACCTCTGCCCAGTGGTGTCAATTCTGTTTACCCACTTGTTGCACATGTCATTTGAAATCCCGAGCTCTGTGAGCATTTCTATCCATTAGGAAAACCAAAGAATTCAGAAGATAACTCATAGCCAATGGGACATAGAAACGATGAACTTCTGCTGGCAATGGGCAGCCAAGGTGAGAGAAGTCAGGTGATGAGACTTTGAGGTCTGCTGGGGCTGTTTCCTTCTATGGTATCAGTACCAAATGATATTTGGCAACACCCAGCTACTATGCACTGGAGAACTGTTTAGTGTGACAATGGTCAATTCATGTGTAGTGAAGGAAGCACTGTAGATCAGGGGAGCCATTCTGACTTGAATGGCAAGCTTCCATGGTTACTTTTAAAATGGACCAATCGGTCCAGTGAACAATGGGGCAGACACTACCTTCCTGCCGTCTGAATTACGGAAATTATAACACCACTCAAGTGTTGAGAGATCTAATGTGACCAAGAACCTGAATTCCATTTCATCATGTCATAGAGACCTCTCTTATTGGTTCTGAACAGAGCCTCTTCCAGCATAAACTTTAGCAGTATGAATATCCAAGTCATAACTAAAGCGTTTCCTCCAATACATTATGTCAGGATACAGTGCTTCAGTGTAAAACACATTGGTTTTGTGTATGTGTTGCCTGCATGGTTATCCATGTACTATGTATGTACAGTGCCCATCAGTGCCAGGACATCAAATCCACTGAAAGAAGTAACATTTGTGATTCACAATGTGGATGCTGGAAATTAAACCAGGTGCTTTCTTAAAACAGGAATGCCCTTAAACCCTGGCTAAGCTCTCTCCAGACATCAATGCCACCACTTTTAATGATTTTAGCTTTTGATGATTTATTTGGGGTGCTATCCCACTCTCCTCTGACCAAATTCAGGTCTCTGAGTGTGGAGGAGTCAGGGCAGTAGAATCTTGATATGTAAATGCTACATCTCTGTAAAGAGCTTTCCTAGCATCTCATGAGATGTCTTCAGGGATTATAAGACTGGATACTGAAGCTGAACTGGGTACCACTCTTGACCAGTGTATAGCAAACTCCCACTTTGTCATTTTAATCCAGCACTGTCACCGATCAGAAAAAGTCAGCACTATCATCACATTCACCACCTTCACTTTGGAGATCTCAGCCTGAGCAATCTTTCAAGAAAGGGAAGATTTCTAGGCATTAAATGTTCATTTGGTTTTAGAGGATGGTAGGTAGACAGAAGACAGCAGGAAAGCCTGGCTAAGAGCAATGAGACTCTACATCAGTGAATAGAGGAAATAATGGCAGGGTTCTTCACCACACTTCCCATCTGGAGCCTGTGTCTCCATCATGGGCCACAGTCAGTCTATACACCTCCACTTCTCTTGGAGGACTTCTTACAGACGTGCTTAATGGTGTCATGAACACATACAAGGAGATGGGGAACCAGGATCTCACCATGTTAGCAAAACACTCCCAGTATTCCCCAGTATTTCTCTAACATGAGCTCTGTCACAGCAGGAGTCTGGTGACCTGCCCTTCAGAGTCCCTGGGAGAATAAGTAGCTAGTGGCAAGGAAAGAATTTGGTCCAGGAAAGGGTGGGCAGTGTTGCCAAAATCATTCTTCACAACATCACTGCCGACTGAACAGAACTTCATGTTTTAGCATGAGCAAGGCTCCCAGTAGGTGGGCAGATATCCTCCTAGAGACCAAGAGGCCAGTCTTGGGGTATCAGTAATTTTGTCCCCTAACAATTCTCATACTGCCACCTCAGATTCTTAGATGAGGACCTAGGACCAAGTACTAAATTTGCACAGTGGCCTCATCTGCAGTGTGAACCATTCGGGGTATGGTTCTGCATTGCTACTTTGTACTTGTAACTCCTGGGAGTACAGTGAAAACCCTGGCAGGAGGTTATGTCAAAATGTATGAGCTTCCTGTTCAGCAGTCAGCTCTTCAGCAGTGGAGCACTATCCAAGCCCAGAGCCACCTCAACATCCCCAGACAGTGGGCAGACCATCCAGGAACAAGTGCACTTCGGGACCCTAGGGATCCTGGCTACTTAGCTGCACCTTCCCTAAGCTGTAAGTGCTTTTTATACACAATCCCCAGTCAAAGGATCTATCTAAGGGAAGGCTGTCCGAGGCTCCAGACCCACCCCCACTATGGTCACTGAAGTCCAGATGATCCTCATCTCCCTGCAAAACACAGATGCATTCCATGATAGTTTCCTAGTGTCCAATGCAACTTGAATATATCCTGTCCTACACATAAGTTGAGAAATCTTAATTTTACTAATTGTTTTAGTATAATTCTTTATTATTTGGGAATTTCCCATCATACAACCCAATCCTGTTCATCTCTGAGAACTTCTATATCTTCACCTCGACTGTGATACATCCCCACTAATTAACCCCAACATCATTTAATAAACAATAGACAACCTCACTCGTCTTCCCAACATTTCACCATTCATTCTAGTGGCCTTGGGTGCTTCAGTGTGCCACCTATTGTACCCTTAGTCCAGTGAACCCACCCACAACATGTTTATTGCAAGGAGTCACTGGTCTAGGTCAAGGGCCCTGGTACACAGTCACTGGACCATCAAATTCCATTTGGATATCTTGCCTTTGCCCAGAATCATGGAGATCCTGTGGTTATTGTTCCACAGGACCAGTCCCTTCATGCCCTCCATAGCTCACAGATAGGATTGATGTTAGGGTGGGCCAGTATGAGTGGCTTTGACTGATGAGATCAGCTACCACCCAGAGCTACAGCCTGGGCCTTGGATTGGCCCACCCTAAAGATTTTTCTAACTGAGTCCTCTGATATTAAAATTAATCTTACTACCTGAACAAAACTAGATAAAGGGGAGGGGCTTTCAGTCAATCTTTTAACACTATGGAAACATATACTATTACTAAGTCCCACAAGCCAGCCTAAAGTTCAGATCTTGACACAGCCACATGCAGAAAAGTGGGTTAACTCCAGCCATTAGCCCTCTCTTGAACATAGAATGCAGCTAGGAAATTAACACATGGAGAGGGTTCTATCCATAGGCAGCAATGCCCTTCATACATGTCCATCTCTTGTGACTCTGAATCTGAGCCCTGAAATGCTTGAACTTCATGAATTTGATTCAAGTCCCTGTCATCAGGTTCAGACTGATGAATCCACACCAGCTGGCCTCTAATTTTCACAGAAGACTTGAGGTTTACCCCTTTTCCCATTTAATTATGCTGACACACTCCTCAAAGAAGGCATTGGCTTCTGAGTACAGCTCCACTCAAAAGGACCAAGATCTGGTACCTGGGCCGGCCCTGGAGTCCTGCTGTTGATTCAAAACTACATGTGAAGGGTTGGGACATTTGCTGAGCCTGAAACTGGACCCTGACACACCATGCAGCTCTTTGGTGCCTGGTGCATCTGGATTTACATTGGCTCTTCTCTGAAGGATTTCCACACCTTGCACTACGACCATGCCAGTTCCCTGAATTTCTCAGGGAGAGCTGCAGCTTTCAGAACAGCTGAGAGAGCAGAGCAATAGTCAATCCACAGGACAGGAGGAGGGCATCACAGCTGCAGTGCTGGCTGCCTCCCCAGGTTATTTTCTCCACTCAAGGGGTGGTCCGCTCAGTCTCCAGAACTTCCAGAATATAAAACCCTCCTACAGGAGAACTTCTTCCTCTGTCTTGCCCAACACAAAGATCTGGACTGACTCTTGAGAAAGCTGTCTGAAACAGCCATAGGAGAAACTCAATGCAGGTCCCTTAATGTTCATCTACTGTTCCTGTTCCCCACACTGTTTTTAGTTCTCTTCAGATGAAGACACATGAAGACACACTGCAGTCCAGAACTGTTTGGCTCTTGCTGCAAACCAGCTTGTCCCATCTCACTGAAGGTTCTGTAACAGCTTAACTCCAGGTTCACAAGAAGCTTAAGGAATCGAAGCATAAAGGGCTGACCCCTCTGATGACATGGTGTCTGTAGCCAGACCACTTGTCTTTTGATAGCAGAAGGACTCAAACTAAGGCCTAAGTGAGACTAAGTGAGACTGCTTCAGGAAACTATCCCAGCTACAGAGAATGTTCATGCTCAGGTTCCATCCATGACAAGCTCTTCACTGAAAACCTCTATGATTTTGATAACTCTCTAGACCCTGACATCACTGAGCACATCTCACTCCTGGATTAGTTTTAATATTCTTGATCTTTACTAAGACATGGGTATAGCAATGAAGGGTTTGGTTTTGCAGGCCTGAAATCAGGACATTCCTCAATCTATTGGGTAGGGAGAATTGGCACCTGCAGATGCACAGGCCACAGATGCACATCCTGGTGTGGACTCCTTTCAGATTGCATTAGATCGCAATCAACTTTCTGGGGAAATCACCTGCTTTAACTTAGCTAGCCTGGCAGAGTGTCTCTACATGGCTATGCATGCTCCGGTGGGTCATTTGAGGGTCATGACATGACACCTGTGAGTTTGTGGGTTTCTAGTACAGAAGTGCCAAGACAGGTCACAGGTGTAGTTCTGCAGATGCCTTTTCCCAGAGCTCTCCTAGTTCTTGGCCTGGTTACTCAGATGGGAGTGGTTTGGACACTCACATCTGGGGTTCAAGTTAGTTTGCCCACCTGCCAACTTAAAGGTCTAATAGCTGAGGCTTCATTTCATTGTTGTATTGTCAAGGGGCTGTCCTGAGGTTCCTGACATCCTGAATCCCTGTCCCAGAGTGTAGGATGACAGGCACTTGTCACCACAACCACTTTGGTTCTCTTTGCTGAGATGGAGCGTAACTCCATGTAGCCCAGGCTGGCCAGGAATGTTCAGTGAACTGCTCACTTTTGTCCCCATAGAGCAGTGATGACAGCTGCTGACTGACTGGACACCAGAGTTAGAAGGTGTTCAGGTGTTCTTTCCCAAATTAAGTCTGTATTAAGTATTTGCAATATATGATAAATATAGATATATTGAGACAGTTTCTGTCTGTATTCCAGGCTGGACTCTACATTCTGACTAAATATTTCCTGCCTAATATGTGGTGAGAGGCTCATAGGAAGCCTGGAGAGTTCATTCACACCTGGATTCTCACTTCTTAGTCCTGCCCCTAACAACACCAGGGAGTCTTTGGAATAAGAGCTGTTGTAGATGCTTGTGAGATAACTTGACAGCTTCAAGATGTGGACTGATCATGGAACTGGTCATGAATAAAGAACAAGCATGATTAAAAGGTTGAGACTGAGCCCCACACCCATAACTCCAGAGGAAAGAGTGAGGGAATAGTCAATGACCAGTGCTGTGATCATTTGTGCCTACATTAGGAAGATCCTACAATAGGTGTGGGTAGGTGTCTCAAAAGTTGAGAGCACACAGTACTCATGTAGAGGACCTAAGTTAGTGTTCTGGTTCCCATAAGATGTGACTTACACCCCTACAAGTTGAATTCTATAAGGATCCAAACTCTCTGCTCTCTGAGGGTTCCTGCACTCACCTGTTTGTACCTAAACACAGACACCTATACATACAACCTTATACAATAATGTTTCAAGCACCATATAAGAAATCATTTTAAAAGGCTCCCACAGACCTGAACACAAGGAGGTGCACCTAGGCTCATGTGCCCCAAGTGGATACAGAAGCTCCTCCTACCCACCTTGCCCTCTACTCTACCTCTGCCCAGTGGTGTCAATTCTGTTTACCCACTTGTTGCACATGTCATTTGAAATCCCGAGCTCTGTGAGCATTTCTATCCATTAGGAAAGCCAAGGGATGCAGAGGATAACTCATAGCCAATGGGACATAGAAACGATGAACTTCTGCTGGCAATGGGTAGCACAGGTGAGAGAAGTCAGGTGATGAGACTTTGATCTGTCTGCTGTGGCTGTTTCCTTCTATGGTATCAGTACCAAATGATATTTGGCAACACCCAGCTACTATGCACTGGAGAACTGTTTGTGAAGACTGGCCTACTCATGTCAAGTGTCTCATGCTCTGGAGATCACGAGTAACCATTCTAACGTTAAGGGTTCATTTTAAAATGAACCACTGAAGGTTGCCAATCAGTCTGGTGAACAAGGGAGCAGACACTACCTTCCTGTTACCTGCATTATGGAAATTATAATGCCACTCAAAAGTGTTGAGGGATCTAATGTGACTAAGTCCTGGGAGCCATTCCTCGGAGGTGGATGGGTCCTACAGAGGATGTATGGAGTCAGCAGGAGAAGGAAGTGAGCCAGGCCATGGTGGTCAGGAGAACCTTGCAGCCTGACTGACTAGCAGCCAGAGTGTTTATTTATACAGAACTTAGTTAGCAGGGATACATTCACGATGCTCCAAAACATAGATCATATAATTTTTGGTTTGGGACATGTGTTTCACTTCCTTTTGCTCACCTTTTAGTCATCATTAATAAACTGACAGAATAGAGTTATCATTTCCAATCATTTTCCCTCAAGTTTTGACATCATTAATAAACAGAGTTATTCTTACTCACAAACCCCATAACCCAATTTTTGAGAATCTAGAGGCATATGACAGCCTGTGCTTAGGCTGGTTGTTTTGGTTGCTTCAAGGACACTAGACCAAAACAAAAACTTCAACCACCCTGGGCATTTTGCTATGTCTCAAGCAATGTATTATTAGTGGTCAGAGTGCCCAGGAAAAATCCTCAGGCTAAAACTGATACAGTTATTATTCAAATTCTGGCATAATACAATGTTCACATATATATCTTTATAGAATTGGTCTATATATCTAATCCTGGCATTCTGTTGTTCCTTGGACATATGACATTATAGTGGCTCTACATGAGCTAACTTCTAAGAGAGGGAGGTCCTAACACCTTATCCTTTTGTCTTTCTACTCCACACTTTGCTCATCAATATGTCTTTGTGTGGGGCAGTTGTATGCCATGTAATTGTCTGAGTGTACAGTGGGAAGAGCCTTGTAATCTCAACTGCGGACAATCCCTCTAGCCCACTGAATCTTGTTGATATTTTTAATTTTACTTTGTTTTGAATATCTTGTTCCAGTGTAAGTACAGGGACAGATGTTTCAAGAATGTCTCATAGCCTCATAAAGAGACCTCTGGCTTCTTTATGTGTTACAACCTCCAAGGCATAAGGAAGACTTTCAAGTAGATAAGGATATCTCCCTCAAAGTGTGTGTGTGGGGGAATAGTATTTCTGGACATTCTTGGATAAGCTTAGAAGCAGCATTCCTGGGAGAAGGCATAAATGTTTCATAAGGAAATTTCCATCAATCCAACATCCCCAAATTGTACAAATATTAAAAATGCCCCAAGTATGTGACAGGTGGAGATGAAAACCAAAGGTGACATGGCAGCCATCATGTGTCTCAGCTTTGCTGGATCTTTGTCAAGAAGTTGTGCTGGCTTTATGACTTCTGCCATTCCATTCAGATATGGCTGTGCCAACTAAGAACCTGAATTCCCCCATTTCATAATGTCATGGAGACCTCTCTAATTGGCTCCAAAAGAGTCTCTGCCAGCATAAAAATTAGCAGTTTGAATAGCCAAATATTAGTTTAAGCATTTCCTCAAATACTTTGTGGTAGTATACAATGCTTCAGTTAAAATATATATATATATTTGTGTGTGTGTGTGTTGACCTCATGGTTGTCTGTGATCTATGTACAGTGCCCAAAAGTGCCAGGACAACAAATCCACTGAAAGAGAAGTTACATTTGTGATTTACAATGTGGATGCTGGAAATCAAACCAGGTGCTTCCTTAGAAGAGGAAATGCCCTTAAACCCTGGCTAAGCTCTCTCTCCAGCCATCAATATAACCACTTTAATGATTTTAGTTTTTGATAATTTACTTGGGGGACTATCCCACTCTCCTCTCTGACCAAAGTCAGGTCCCTGAGTGTGGAGGAGTCAGGCTGGTGGGATCTTGATATGTAAATGCTACATCTCTGTAAAGTGCTTTCCTAGCATCTCATGAGATGTCTTCAGGAATTATATGTCTGAATACTGAAGCTGACCTGGGTACCACTCTTGACCAGTGTATAGCAAACTCCCACTTTGTCATTTTAATTCAGCACTGTCACCTATCAGAAAAAGTCATCACTATCATCACATTCACCACCTTCACTTTGGAGATGTCAGTGTGAGCAATCATTCAAGAAAGGGAAGATTTCTAGGCATTAAATTTTCATTTGGTTTTAGAAGATGGTAGATAGACTGAAGACAGCAGAACAGCCTGACTAAGAGCATGGACATGGTCTGCATGAAGGATGGAGAGGAAATAATTTCAGGGTCCTTCACACTTCCCATCTGGAGACTATGTCTCCATCATGGTCCCTAGACAGTCTATATACCTCCACTTCTCTTGGAGGACTTCTTACAGACATGCTTAATGAACCTCATGAATACTTACAAGGAGATTGGGAACCAGGATCTCACCATGGTAGCTATACACTCCCAGTATTCCCAAGTATTTCTATAGTATTAGGAGTCTGGTAACCTGATCTTCAGAGTCCCTGGGGGAGCAAATAGCTAGTTGCAGGGAAAGAAGTTTGGTCCAAAAAAGGGTGCACAGTGTTGCCAAAATCATTCTTCACAACATCACTGCCCACTGAACAGAACTTCATGCTTCAGGGTGAAAAAGGCTAAAGTGGATGGGCAGATCTCTTAGAGACTTCTAAGGAGGTCACAGTCTGGTTATCTGCAATTCTTGTCCCCTAATTCTCATACCATCTCCCCAGATCCTTAGCTTTGGAGCTGAGGACCAAGCAGTGACTTTGCACAGTGGCCTCATCTGGAGTGTGACCCATTTGGGCTCTGCTGCTGCATTGCTGGTTTGAACTTGTGACTCTTGGGTGTGCAGTGAAAACCCTGGCAGGAGGTTCTGTCAAGTGTCTGAGCTTCCTGTTCAGCAGTCAGCTCTTCAGCAGGGGAGCTCTCCCCATGCCCAGAGCCACCTCAACATCCACAGGCATTGGGCAGAACTTTTAAGAACAAGCACACTTCGGGATTGTAGGCATCCTGGCTCCTTAGCTTCACTCTCCCTGGGCTATAAGTGCATTTTCTAGTACAATCTTTAGTAAGAGGAGCCATCTATGGGGCAGCTGTTCTAGGCTTCAGACACATCCCCATTATGGTCACTGAAGGCCAGATGAGGCTATTCCCTCTGTAAGACAGAGACTTGCCATGATCCTTCACTAGTGTCCACTACAACTTGAAGACATCTTGTCCCTTCACAACAGTTGAGAAATCTTGAGAATTTACTAAGTATTTATACATTATCCCTTATTTGAAAGTTTCCCATCATACACTCCAATCTGCTCACCTGAGACATTCTATATCCTCCCCTCATCCCTGAAGCATCCCCCTAAGAAACTCCCTCAAAATCATTTAAAACCAAACAATAGCAGACAAGCTCACTCCTGTCTTCCAACACCTTCATTCATCCTAGTGGCATTGGTGCTCCAGTGTGTCACCCAGTGTACCCTTAGTCCAGTGAGACCCACCCACAACATGTTCATTGCAACGAGTCACTGGTCTAGGTCAAGGTACAGTGTCATCCTTGGACCTTCAATCCCTGCTTGGATAAAATCCTGTTACCCTGACTCAGAGATCCTGTGGTTATTGATCCACAGTACCAGTCCCTTCATGCAGTCTCTGTTCAACAGTTTACAGATGGGGTAGATGTTTAGGTGGGCCAGTCCCAGTGGCTTGTGACTGACTAGATCAGCTACCACCCAGACCCACACTCTGGGCCTTAGCTTGGCCCACCCTAAAAGATTTTTTCTAAGGTAGCCTACTGTTATTAAATTTAACCTTACTACCTGAACAAAACTAGATAAAGAGATTGACTGAAAGTCCCTCCCATTCAAGACCATGAAAACATACAGTATTACTAAGTCCCACAAGCCAGCTTAAAGTTCAGATCTGGATACAGCCAGATGCAGAGAGGCAGCAGGTGAGTGCCAGCCCATTACCCTCTGTTGAACTCAGGATGCAGTTAGAAAAGTAACACATGGAGAGGGTTCTATTCTTAGGCCGCAATGCCCTTCATACATGTCCATCACCTGTGACTCTGAACCCAAGCCCTGAAATGCTTGAACTTAGGGTTTTTCATCCAAGTCCCTGTCATCAGGTTCAGGTTGCCTGATGAATCCTCACCAGCTGGCCTTCACTTTTCACAGAAGACCTGAGGTTTACCCCTTTTCCCAGTGCATTATGCTGACCCTCTCCCTGTAGAAGGCAGACTTCTGAAGCCAGGCCCACTCAAGAGGACCAAGACCTGGTACACCTGGCCCTTCCCCGGAGCCCTGCTATTGACTCAAAAGTACATGTGAAGGTTTGGGACATTTGCTGAGCCTGAAACTGGACCCTGTCACACCATGCAGCTCTTTGGTGACTAGTGCATCTGGATTTGTTTTGGCTCCTGTCTGTTGAACCTGTTGAGTCTGCACTAAGGCAGTTCCCTGAATTTGTCAGGGAGAGCGGCAGCTTTAAGAAAAGCTGAGAGAGCAGAGAAATAGTCAGTCCACAGGACAGGACGAGAAAGGTATAAAGCTACAGTGCAGGCTGCCTCTCCAGGTGTTTTCTCCACTCAAGGATGGCCCTCTCAGTTTCCTGAACTCCCAGAGTATAAGCCCCTCCCATAGGAGAGCTTTTTCCTCAGTCTGCCCCAAGAGAAAACTCAGAGCTGAGTCAAGAGAAAGCTGTCTAAAACAGCCATAGGAGAAACACTCCTCAGTTCAAGTCCCTTAACACCCATCCCCTGCTCCTATTCCCCAAAATGTTTTTAAGTCTCTTCAGCTGAAGACACATGAAGACACATTGATGGCATTTATGTAGTGTCAATTTTAAACATCATTTTGATCATTCTTGTTTTATCCCTAAAAGCGTTAGTTTATGAGTGCCAAGTTGGTTTATGTGAGTGCCAAGACACAAGTCTTAGAATAACTTATTAAAATAGATCATAGAGATATTCATATTCAACAGGGGAACTAAAAGAAGAACTAATCTCAATATTGCATTATAAGGTTACAGAGAAACAGCCTAAGACTTTCAAAATAGCCAACCTTAATTTATCCAGTAACTTACAGAAACTACCAAATGGTAGATCTCCCCAAGACTCTGTAAGTTATGAATGGACTCCTTTGTAAACGTTGCATTTGAGAAATTCAAAGAAGCAATAGTCTTATGTGGCATGCACTCACCTTTTGGGAAGCAGATTTTAAACTCATGGTCACCTTGTAATAAAATTATCCCTCAAGACTAGAGAGATTTGGTTACAGCAGTCTTGGAGGCTGGTCCCAATTGTAGTGGAGGACCTGGGTGAAGGATGAGGCTAATACCATTGAAAAATGGAGTAGGGCTAGAGGTCTAGAAATTTCCCAAGATCAACATCTTAGAGAGGGCGATTATGCTGATGTACAAAGACAATCTTTATATGATGACTACACCCTGGCTTTATGCCTCACAGCATCCTTGAATGCTTGGGACAGAATTGAAGTGGGAAAGAAAATTGAATCATTTACTAAAGTTATGCAGGGCCCAAAAGAAAACTTCACTGATTTCTTATGAAGACTGACTTCAGCAGTGAATATAATGATACCAAATTCAGAACAATGGGGATCTTAAACACATATATGTCCATCTCCTGTGACTCTGAACCCAAGCCCTGAAATGCTTGAACCTGAGGATTTTGATCCAAGACCCTGACAAGAGGTTCAGATAGGCTGATGAATCCACACCAGCTGGCCTCTACTTTTCAGAGAAGACTTGAGGTTTACCCCTTTTCCTAGTGAATTATGCTGACACACTCCTCAAAGAAGGCATTGTCTTCTGAGTACAGCTCCTCTCAAAAGGACCAAGATCTGGTGCCTAGCCCTGCCCTGGAGTCCTGCTGTTGATTCAAAACTACATGTGAAGGGTTGGGACATTTGCTGAGCCTGAAAGTGGACCCTGACACACCATGCAGTTCTTTGGTGCCTGGTGCATCTGGATTTGTTTTGGCTCCTCTCTGCTCAATTTACCGACCTTATACTAAGACCATGCCAGTTCCTTGAATTTGTCAGGGAGAGCTGCAGCTTTTAAAACAGCAGAGAGAGCAGAGCAATAGTCAATCCACAGGACAGAAGGAGGAAGGCATCACAGCTGCAGTGCTGGCTGCCTCTCCAGGTTATTTTCTCCACTCAGGTCCTCTCAGTCTCCAGAACTCCCAGGGTATAATAAACCACTCCAACAGGAGAGCTTCCTCTGTCTTGCCCAACACAAAGATCTGGGCTGACTCTTGAGAAATCTGTCTGAAACAGCCACATGAGAAACACTCAATGCAGGTCCCTTAACTCTCATCTACTGTTCCTGTTCCCCACACTGTTTTTAGTTCTCTTCAGATGAAGACACATGAAGACACACTGCAGTCCAGAACTCTGTTTGGCTCTTGCTGCAGACCAGCTTGTCCCATCTCACTGAAGGTTCTGTAACAGCTTAACTCCAGGTTCACAAGCTTGGGAGGGAGTCAAGCATGAGGGGCTGTCCCCCTCTGATGACATGGTGTCTGAAGCCAGACCACTTGTCTTTTCATAGCAGAAGGACCCAGACCAAGGGAGCTACCAAAGTACAAGTGAGACTCCATCAGCAAACAATCCCTGTCACAATGATGCTCAGGCTCAGCTCCCATCCATGTCCAGCTCTTCATTGAAAACTTCTATGATTTGGATAGCTCTCTAGATCCTGACATCACTGAGCACATCTCACTCCTGGATTACTTTTAAGATTTATGATCTTTACTAAGACATGGGAATAGCAATGGAGGGTTTGCTTTTGTAGGTCTGAAATCAGGACATTCCTCAATCTATTGGGTAGGGAGAATTGGTACCTGCAGATGCACAGGCCACAGACGCACATCCTGGTGTGGACTCTGTTCTAAATGCATTAGCTCCCAACCAGCTTTCTGGGGACATCACTTGCATCCACAGAGCTAGCCAGGCTGAATGTCCCCACCTGGCTATGAATGCTCCGGTGAATCATTTGAGGGTCATAACATGACGCCTGTGAATTTGTGGGTTTCTAGTACAGAAGTGCCAAGGCAGGTCACAGGTGTAGTTCTGCAGATTCCTTTGCCCAGAGCTCTCCTAATTCTTGGACTACTTACTCAGATGGGAGTGGTTTGGACACTCAGATCTGGGGTTCAAGTTAGTTTGCCCACCTGCCAACTTAAAGGTCTAATGGCTGAGGCTTCATTTCATTGTTGTATTGTCAAAGGGCTGTCCTGAGGCTCCTGACATCCTGAATCCCTGTCCCAGAGTGTAGGATGACAGGCACTTGTCACCACATCCACTTCAATTCTCTTTGCTGAGATGGAGTGGAACTCCATGTAGCCCAGGCTGGCCAGGAGTGTTCAGTGAACTGCCCACTTTTGTCCCCATAGAGCTGTGATGACAGCTGGTGACTGACTGGACACCAGAGTTAGGTCTTCTGGAGTTCTCATCCAAATTAAGTTTATATTTAGCATTTATTGCAAATATGTAATGCAGATATTTTCAGACAGTTTGTGTATGAAGTCCAGGCAGGCCTCTACACTCTGCCTAAATACTTTCTGCCTAATGTGTGTTTTGAGAAGCTCATTGGAATCCTGAAGAGGTAACTCACACCTGGAATCTCCTGTCAATGTGTAATAAATGACAACACAGGATATTGTTTAATGTTCTATAAATACAGTAATAATTTTTTTTATTCTTACCATAGGCATGGTAGAACATGTCTTTAATGACAGCTCACAGGAAACAGACACAGATCTGCATGTTTAAGGACACACTGGTCCAATAAAGTGAGTTTCTGCAGGAGAGCAAGGGATACATAGACAGTCCCTGTTTTAAAAAAGTTAATTTATAAAAATAAATACATATACAGGAATTTGTGTCCTTCTACAGTGGTGAAGTAGTATGGTCACCTCCCTGATTTAAACCAATTGTGTAGAATTAAAACGAACCACCAGGTCCAGTGATACAGCTCAGCAGAACCCTACAGCAGGGATACTGGTGACAGCATCCTCAGCCTTTCTCTCCCTTCTTCACTCATGGAGAAGGCCCATGTCAAAGGACAGGAGCCTGGGAAGTCCAATCTAATACAGGACCCTGTTGAAACCCATCCAGGTATGCTACAAGCTCCCATATGAGGGTGAGCTGTGACAACATAACCAAGAATAGATGGGATTGGAGCAAGAGTCAATTCTGACCTTTTAGTGATTAGGTTGCAAATATGTCCCGGATGTCCATCCACTGATGGACAGTAACAGGACATGGGCCCAGCTAGGCTACCTCTAAGTGAGCATACATTCCAGAAGAGGTTACTGGGAAGTCAGTCAGGAACACCTCAAGGATCAAAACACAAGACAAGTGGAGGAGTGTCCTTCAGCACTTGTGTTCCTCAAGGAAATTCTTGGTCTGTTTTTCACCTTGTCACATATGACTTGGTTTAACCACAACACAACTTCCACATACCTTCCTCAGATCTGAGTCTCTGAAGACCATTTAAGGTGACTCAGTGAAAGTTAGCAGCTGTGAGATGAATGGAGAGATGGAATCCTCCCCTTAGGAGATGGCTATTTCACAATGACCTCCCACACATTGTGAAGAGAGTTGTCTTGAAGCATATTTGCTTGTTGGTGGGTACAGAGGAAAAATGACCTAAGTCTCTGAGGTACTTCCATGGAAACACTCAGAGAGGAACCATGTGTTGTAGATTTCTCAATATCACTGATATGTTGTTACTTCTATAGCAGTGTGAATGTAAAACATTAGTCTCTTCCTTACTTCTTAGCCCAGCTCCTAGTACCCTGGGGAGTCTCTGGAATAAGAGCCATCTTAGATGAAGCTGTCAAGTTATCTCACAAGCAAGATGTGGACTGGTCATGGATAGAGAACAAGCATGATAAGAAGGTTGGGACTCTGAGCCCCACACCCAGAACCCAGAACCCCAGAGGAGAGGGTAAGAGAATTGTCAATGGCCAGTGCTGTGATCATTCATGCCTACATTAGGAAGATTCTACAATAGGAGTGGGTAGGTGTCTCAAAAGTTGCGAGCACACAGTACTCATGTAAAGACCTATGTTAGGTTCCTGGTTCCCATAGAATGTGGCTTATACCCCCTACAACTTGAGTTCTAGGCATATCCGAACTCTCTGCCCTCCGAGGGCCCCTGCACTCACCTGTGTACCTAAACACAGATGCCTATACATATGACCTTACAGTTTCAAGTACCATATAAGAAATCATTTTGAAAGGCTCCCACCAAACTGAATACAAGGAGGTGCACCTAGGCTCATGTGCCCCGAATGGATAGAGAATTTCCTTCCCACCCACCATGTGCCCTGTGCTCTACCTCTGCCCAGTGGTGTCAATTCTGTTTACCCACTTGTTGCACATGTCACTTGAAATCCCGAGCTCTGTGAGCATTTCCGTCCATTAGGAAAACCAAGGGATGCAAAGGATAACTCATTGCCAATGGGACACAGAAACGATGAACTTCTGCTGGCAATGGGCTTCTGAGGTGTGAGAAGTCAGGTGATGGGTTTTGATGAGGCTGCTATGGCAGTTTCCTTCTATGGTATTAGTACCAAATGTTTGGGTACTGATGTTTGGCAACAGCCAGCTACCATACACTGGAGAATTATTGAATGTGTTAAGAATGGCCAATTCATGTCTAGTGTCTGAAGCACTGTAGACCATGAAAACAATTGTAACCTAAATGGCAAACATCAGTGGTTCATTTTAAAATGGACCAGTCAGTCCAGTGAACAAGAGAGCAAGCACTAACTTCCTGTTATCTGCATTACGGGAATTCTATGCCACTCAAACTGCTGAGTAATCTAGTTAATCTGACCAAGAGCCTGAATTCCACCATTTCATCATGTCATAGAGACCTCTCTAATTAGATCTGAAAAGAGCCTCTTCCAACATAAACTTGGGCTGTTTGAATAGCAAAATATTAATGTAAGCATTTCCTCCAATACATTGCAGCAAATATACAAAATGCTGAAGTTAAATTAAAAAAATATTGGTTTTATGGTATCAATTTCCTGCATGGTTATCTGTAACATATGTATGTACAGAGCCCATTACTACCAGGACATCCAATCCACTGGAATAGGAATTACAATTGTGAGTCACAGTGAGGATGCTGGAATCCAAACCTGGTCCTTTCCTAGAGCAGCAAATGATCTTAACCGCTAGCTAAGCGCTCTCTCTAGCCATCAATGCCACCACTTTTAATACTTTTAGCTTTTCATGATTTACTTTGGGGAATAGCCTGCTCTCCTCTCTGACCAAATTCAGGTCCCTGAGTGTGGAGGAGTCAGGTTGGTGGGATCTTGATATGTAAATGCTACATCACTGTAAAGTGCTTTCCTAGCTTCTCATAAATGTCTTCAGGAATTATAGGACTGGATACTGAAGCTGACCTGGGTACCACTCTTGACCAGTGTATAGCAAACTCCCACTTTGTCATTTTAATCCAGCACTGCCTCCTATCAGAAAAAGTCAGCACTCTATCACCACATTCACCACCTTCACTTTGGAGATCTCAGCATGAAAGAGATTTCTAGGCTTAAATGTTCATTTGGTCTCTGGAAGTTGGTAGGTAGACAGAAGACAGCAGGGCAGCCTGACTAAGAGCACCGAAAGGCTCTGCCTCAGTGGATGGAGAGGAAATAATGGAAGGGTTCTTCATCACACTTCCTATCTGGAGCCTGTGTCTCCATCATGGTCTCCAGACAGTCTATACACCTCCACTTCTCTTGGAGGACTTCTTACAGACGTGCTTAATGGACCTCATGAACATATACAAGGAGATGGGGAACCAGGATCTCACCATGGTAGCTAAACACTGCCAGGATTCCCTAGTATTTCTCTAACATGAGCTCTGTCACAGCAGGAGTCTGGTGACCTGCCCTTCAGAGTCCCTGGGGGAACAAGTAGCTAGTGGCAAGAAAAGTTTGGTCCAGGAAAGGGTGGGCAGTGTTGCCAAAATCATTCTTCACAGCATCACTGCCGCCTGAACAGAACTTCATGCTTCAGGGTGAGCAAGGATCCCAATGGGTGGGCAGATCTTCTAGAGACCAAGGAGGTCACAGTCTTGTTATCTGCAATTCTTGTCCCCTAATTCTCATACCGCCTCCCCAGATCCTTAGCTTTGGAGCTGAGGACCTAGGACCAAGCAGTGACTTTGCACAGTGGCCTCATCTGCAGTGTGACCCATTCGGGCTGTGCTTCTGCATTGCTGGTTTGAACTTGTGACTCCTGAGTGTGCAGTGAAAACCCTGGCAGAAGGTTCTGTCAAGTGTCTGAGCTTCCTGTTCAGCAGTCAGTTCTTCAGCAGGGGAGCTCTCCCCATGCCCAGAGCCACCTCAACATCCACAGGCATTGGGCAGACCATCCAGGAACAAGTGCACTTTGGGATTCTAGGGATCCTGACTCCTTAGCTTCACCCTCCCTGAGATTAAGTACATTTTCTAGTACAATCCTCAGTGAGAGGAGACATCAAGGGACAGCTGTTCTAGACTCCAGACCCACCCCCACTCTGGTCCCTGAAGTCCAGGTGATCCTCATCTCCCTGGAAAACAGATGCATGCTGTGATTGTTCCCTAGTACAGGGTGACTTGAAGCCATCCTGCCCTGCAAAAAGTTGAGAAATCTGAAGATTTTATTACTTTAGCACAATTCTTTATTATTTGGGCATTTCCCCATTACACAACCCAATCCTGCTCTTTTGAGAACTTCTATATTTTCCCCTCAATCCTAATACATCCCCACCGAAGTAACTCCCTCAAAAATCATTTAAAATCAAACAGTAGACAACCTCACTCTTCTCTTCAACACTTCATCATTCATTCTAGTGGCCTTGGGTGCTTCAGTGTGTCTCCCAGTGTACTCTTAGTCCCATGAACCTACCCACAACATGTTCATTGCAAGGAGTCACTGGTCTAGGTCAAGGCCCCTGGTACACAGTCATCACTGGACCATCAAACTCCACTTGGGTGTCTTGCCTTTGCCCAGAGTCATGGAGATCCTGTGGTTAATGTTCCACAGGATCAGTCCCCTTTATGCACTACTTAGCTCACAAATGGGGTAGATGTTAGGCTGGGCCAGTCCCAGTGGCCTTGCCTAACTCAGCTACCTCCCAGAACCACATCCTGGGCCTTGGATTAGCCACCCTAAAAGATTTTTCTAACTGAGTCCTCTGATATTATAATTCATCTTACTACTTGAACAAAACTAGATAACAGGATGAAGTGAAATCCCCTCCCCTTTAACACTAGGGAAACACATACTATTACTAAGTCCTACAAGGCAGCCTAAAGTTCAGATCTTGTCACAGCCAGATGCAGAAATGCAGGTTAGCTCCAGTCATTAGCCCTCTCTTGAACAAATAATGCTACTAGGAAATTAACACACGGAGAGGGTTCTATTCTTAGACAGCAATGCCCTTCATACATGTCCATCTCCTATGACTGAATCTGAGCCCTGAAATGCTTGAACTTCAGGATTTTGATCCAAGTCCCTGTCATCAGGTTCAGACTGATGAATCCATACCAACTGGCCTCAAATTTTCACAGAAGACCTGAGGTTTACCCCTTTTCCCAGTGAATTATGCTGACACTCCTTAAAGAAGGCTTCTGAGTACAGCTCCACTCAAAAGACCAAGATCTGGTACCTAGCCCTGCCCTGGAGTCCTGCTGTTGACTCAAAGCTGCATGTGAAGGGTTGGAACATTTGCTGAGCCTGAAACTGGACCCTGACACACCATGCAGCTCTTTGGTGCCTGGTGCATCTGGATTTGCTTTGGCTCCTCTCTTGCACTAAGACCATGCCAGTTCCCTGAATTTGTCAGGGAGAGCTGGAGCTTTTAAAACAGCTGAGAGCAGAGCAATAGTCAATCCACAGGACAGGAGGAGGAAGGCATCACAGCTGCAGTGCTGTCTGCCTCCCCAGGTTATTTTCTCCACTCAAGGGTGGCCCTCTCAGGCTCCAGAACTCCTAGGGTATAGTAAGCTACTTCCATTGGAGGGCTTCTCCTTCCTCTGTCTTGCCCAAGACTAAGCTTTGGGCTATCTTGAGAAAGCTGTCTGAAACAGCCATAGGAGAAACACTCAGTGCAGGTCCCTTAATGTTCATCTACTGTTCCTGTTCCCCACACTGTTTTTAATTCTCTTCAGATGAAGACACATGAAGACACACTGCAGTCCAGAACTCTGGCTCTTGCTGCAAACCAGCTGGTCCCATCTCACTGAAGGTTCTGTAACAGCTTAACTCCAGGTTCACAAGCTTGGGAGGGAGTCAAGCATGAGGGGCTGTCCCCTCTGATGACATGGTGTCTGTAGCCAGACCACTTGTCTTTTCATAGCAGGAGGACCCAGACCAAGGAAGTCACACTTGTACTTTTGTAGCTGCATCAGCAAAGACATTCCCAGTCACAATGATGCTCAGGCTCAGCTCCCATCCATGTCCAGCTCTTCACTGAAGACTTCTATGAAATAGATAACTTTCTAGATCCTGACATCACTGAGCACTTCTCACTCCTGGACTACTTTTAAGATTCTTGATCTTTACTAAGACATGGGTATAGCAATGAAGGGTTTGGTTTTGTAGCTTTGAAATCAGGACATTCCTGACTCTTTGGGTATGGAGAATTGGCACCTGCAGATGCACAGTCCACAGATGCACATCCTGTGTGGACTCTTTTCTGAAAGCATTAACTCCCAACCAGCTTTCTGGGGACATCACCTGCTCTGACTTAGCTAGCCTGGCAGAGTGTCTCTACATGGCTTATAGATGCTCCCCTGGGTGATTTCAGGGTCATGACATGAAGCCTTTCGATTTTGGGGTTTCTAATACCAGCAGTGCCAGGTGGTTACAGGTGTAGTTCCTGAAGATGCCATTGACCAGAGCTCCCCTAGTTCTTGGCCGAGTTACTCAGATGGGAGTGGTTTGGACACTCAGATCTGGGGTTCAAGTTAGTTTGCCCACCTGCCAACTTAAAGGTCTAATGGCTGAGGCTTCATGTCATTGTTGTATTGTCAAGGGGCTGTCCTGAGACTCCTGACATCCAGCATCCCTGTCCCAGAGTGTAGGATGACAGGCACTTGTCACCACAACCACTTTGGTTCTCTTTGCTGAGATGGAGCGTAACTCCATGTAGTCCAGGCTGTCCAGGAATGTTCAGTGAACTGCTCACTTTTGTCCCCATAGAGCAGTGATGACAGCTGCTGACTGACTGGACACCAGAGTTAGAAGGTGTTCAGGTGTTCTTTCCCAAATTAAGTCTGTATTAAGTATTTGCAATATATGATAAATATAGATATATTGAGACAGTTTCTGTCTGTAATCCAGGCTGGCCTCTCCATTCTGACTAAATATTTCCTGCCTAATATGTGGTGAGAGGCTCATAGGAAGCCTGGAGAGTTCATTCACACCTGGATTCCCAAGTCAATGTGTTATAAGTGACAATATGCAAAATTGCCCAGCTTTCTATAAACACAGTAATCGTCTTTTTTTGATTCCTAGCCTGGGCATGGTAGAGCATGACTTGATGGTAGCACACAGAAAGACACAGTGAGAATCTGCATGTTTAAGGACACCCTAGTCCAATAAAGTGAGTTTCAGCAGGACAGCAAGGGATATATAGACAGACCCTGTCCAAAAAGTAGTTCCTTTATAAATATATACATATACAAACAGACACACAGGGATTTGTACCCTGCTGCAATGGTGGGAAAGTAATAGGGTTGCCTCCCTGATTCTATGTAGAGAGCCGTGCACGGCCGCACCTCAAAGATGGCGCCAGCGTCTGGTTTCTGGCTTCCTGATGGCGGGTGTTCTCTGGGATAAACAACTCCTTATTTGGCTTGGGCATAGAATCTGACTTGCTTGCGAATATCTGACCCTATCGGTATTGTCCACGTGGCACTACGGGGTTGGTTGCCCAGTAGCTATAAAGGGCGTGGGCTGGCTTTCCCTGAGGTCAGAAGATTGTTCAAGGTTCCTGAAAAAATGGCAGAAAGAAGAGCTCGGTGTTGTGTCTTCCTTGCTGGTCAAGGTGGTCGCAACAAGTGGTGGCCAGTACGGGGAACCTCAGCCTCTTCGTGGAGCTCAGAACTTTTTTTTTTTTTTTTGGTTTTTCGAGACAGGGTTTCTCTGTGTAGCTTTGCGCCTCTCCTGGAACTCACTTGGTAGCCCAGGCTGGCCTCAAACTCACAGAGATCCACCTGGCTCTGCCTCCCAAGTGCTGGGATTAAAGGCGTGCGCCACCACCACCCGGCGAGCTCAGAAATTTTGCTGTCAGGGTGGTATATCGGTAAGTCCTCAGGTAATTTGGGGAACCGCAATAAAAGCAGATTTTGCTCTCATCTGTAGATAAAGAGAGCGGGAAAATGTAGAGCCGTGACACAAGCGGACGGGAAAATTAAAGAAAGTGAAAGCAAGTGAAGGCAAAAGTGATGCTAGTATCATGGGCGCAACTTCTTTGCACCCAATTTTTCTGGCTCTTAATGAGCTGCTCCTTTCAAAGAAATTAGAGATTAAGAAGAGTACTTCAGAAAGATTTCTAGAGGAATGTGATGTCGTGGCACCCTGGTTCGCAGTTTCCGGAAGCCTCACGGTAGCTTCCTGGGAAAAGTTGGGCTGTGATCTAGACTTCACTGCAGAACAAGGGACGCTTAAACATGGGGTTAGACCAGTTTGGAAATTAGTGAGAGGGTGTCTCGAAGACCAGCGCTGCAGCGATGCGGTAGAGAATGGGCAGGCAGCCTTAGAAATGTTGCAGGAGGAAAGATCAGAAAAGGCCATGTCTGCTAAAGCAGCGTCTACCAGAAGTAAAACAAAAAAGGGGGAAGAAAAAACAAGGCTATATCCTGACCTTTCGGACCTAGAGCGTTCCGAGTCCCCTATCTCTTCCCCTGATTCTGATGATGTAGAGTCATTATGTGAAACCTTGCAGAGCGTGAGAATAAGAAAGAAAAGGGGTAGAAATAAAGGAGAAAGAGAAAGAATTAAAGGATGTGAGTCTGAGTGTGGAGCCGCTCCCTCAGCTCCTCCACCGTATCTGGAATCTGCCTCCATGTCTAGAGTTGTCTCTATGGGGAATTCTTTTAACCCGGAGGTTTGGAGACAGGTTAGAACTGAAATGCAGCTAGCTTGCCCAGTGTTTCTCAATGCCCAGACTCAACAGAGATACCATGAACCTTTGGATTTTAAGGTCATCAAGTCTCTAGCAGAATCTGTTCGGACTTATGGCATCACAGCCTCATATACTGTTGCTCAAGTGGAGGATCTGCATAGATTTTGCATGACTCCATCTGATTGGATGAATCTTGCTTGAGCATGTCTCAGCTCAGGGCAGTATTTAGAATGGAAGGCATTTTTGATAGAATTTGCCAGTGAACAAGCTGCGATTAACAGGGCTGCAGGTGGAGGTCAAGCAGCTTGGGATGTAGACACGCTGCTGGGACAAGGCCAATTTGCCAATCAACAAAATGGATATCCACAGCATGACTCTGTGGTGATATTGCAGATTCCAACCTTTTTACCTATGCCAGTACAAGTCAGGGAAGATAGTTTGCCTATTTTATTGAGTAGACAAAAAAGGGATTTTGGCATTACCGCAGCCATTGTGACAGCCATTGCCCTATCCACCACTGCTGCGGGTGTGGCTGCTGCCTTTCTTGCTACTGCTGTCCCCACCGCCAAGTCATTGAATGACCTGTCGGGGGCTACAGCTCAGGCTCTTAGCGCTCAAGCAGCCATTAATGGCCACTTGCATCGGGGCATAATTTTGGTCAACCAACGAGTTGACTTGCTGCAGGAGCAGATGGATATTCTACAACAAGTGGTTACCGCAGCTTGCGTGGTACCCATGAGTGGCATTTGCCTGACAGCTGTTCAATATGAAAATTTTAGTAGGGCTGCTAACTATTCTAAAGCTTTGAGTGCTATGTTGACAGGAACCTGGTCGGCAGAGTTTGATAACCTGACCCAGATCCTGCGCAATGAGATCATTGCGTTCAACTCCACACGTGTGCACCTGACCTCCGCTGTGGAAATGATGTCTTGGCTGTGAAATTCTATCACCTTTTTAAAGGAGTGGGCGGGATTAGGTGCCCTGGCAGGCCTACTGGTACTTGTCTCCCTGATGTGCCTGTGGTGCATTGTTCGTTTAAGGGTTTCTCAGCAGCACAATGCAGCCATGATTATCCAAGCCTTTACAGCCATAGAGGTTGGACAGTCTCCCCAGAACTGGCTGGCTGCATTAAAAGCTTGATCGCGCAGGATGCGAGGCTAGTGCACTGCACTTGGGTCTAGCTGTATTGCAAAACCCAAGAAGAGCAAGTCTAATTGCATGTGGGTTGATACCCTAATTCCCACCTCTGCAAAAAAGGGTATCGGACGGGTCAAGTGTTCTCTGGGTGGATGACACCTGGACTAACACCAGTACAACGTCCAAGTTGTATTTTGGCAGAGATCAGACCTCTGCTCTTGCCTGCTGCTTAAAACAAAAAAGGGGGAACTGTAGAGAGCCATGCACGGCCGCGCCTCAAAGATGGCGCCAGCGTCCGGCTTTCGCCTTCCCGATGGCGGGTGTTCTCTGGGATAAACAACTCCTTATTAGGCTTGGGCGTAGAATCTGACTTGCTTGCGAATGTCTGACCCTATCGGCATTGTCCATGTGGCACTACGGGGTTGGCTGCCCAGTGGCTATAAAGGGCGTGGGCTGACTTTCCCCAGGGTCAGAAGATTGTTCAAGTTTCCTGAATAAACAGCAGAAAGAAGAGCTCGGTATTGTGTCTTCCTTGCTGGTCGAGGTGGTCGCAACAATTCTAAGCCAATTAAGTAGAATTCAAACGAACCACCAGGGCCAGTGATACAGCACAGCAGATCCCTACAGTAGGGACATTGGTGACAGCATCCTCAGCCTTTATCTCCCTTCCTCATTCATGGAGAATGCACATGTCAAAGGACAGGAGCCTGGGATATCCAATCTAATACAGGACCCTGTTGAAACCCATCCAGGTATGCTACAAGCTCCCATATGAGGGTGAGCTGTGACAACACAACCAAGAATAGATGGGATTGGAGCAAGAGTCAATTCTGACCTTTTAGTGCTTAGGTTGCAAATATGTCCCGGATGTCCACCCATTGATGGACAGTAACAGGACATGGGCCCAGCTAGGCCACCTCTAAGTGAGCATACATTCCAGAAGAGGTCACTGGGAAGTCAGTCAGGAATACCTTGAGGATCAAAACATGGACAAGTGGATGAGTGTCCTTTAGCACTTATATTCCTCAAGGGAATTCTTGGTCTGTTTTTCACCTTGTCACATATGACTTGGTTTAACCACAGCACAACTTCCACATGCCTTCCTCAGATCTGAATCTCTGAAGACCATTTAAGGTGACTCAGTGAAAGTTAGCATCTGTGAGATGTATGGAGAGATGGAATCCTCTCCTTAGGAGATAGTTATTTCACAACGACCTTCCACACATTGTGAAGAGAGTTGTCTTGAAGCATATTTGCTTGTTGGTGGGTACAGAAGGGAGATAATGTAGGAGGTACTCCTAGGAAAACACTCAGAGAGAAATCATGTGTTGTAGATTTCTCAATATCACTGTTATGTTACTCCTGTAGCTATGTGAATGTAAAACATTAGGCTCTTCCTCACTTCTTAGCCCAGCTCCTAAGAACCCTGGGGAGTCTCTGGAGTAAGAGCCGTCTTATGGTTCTTGTGAGATAACTTGACAGCTTCAAGATGTGGACTGGTCATGGAACTGGTCATGGATAGAGAACAAGCATGATTAGAAAGTTGGGACTTTGAGCCCCACACCCAGAACCCAGAACCCCAGAGGAGAGAGTGAGGGAATTGTCAGTGGCCAGTGCTGTGATCAATCAAGCCTACATGAGGAACCTCCTTTGATAGGAGTAGATAAGTGGCTCAAAAGTTCAGAGCACACAGTACTCATGGAGAGGACCCAATTTAGGCTCCTGGTTCCTAGAGCATGTGACTTATACCCCCTAAAATTTAAGATCTAGGATGACCCAAAAATCTCTGGCTTCTTAGAGTTCCTGGAGTCCCTTGCCTTTACTAAAACATACCTACACATAAGAACTTAAAGAGGTCTCACACCCTAGCGACTAGTGCCCCATGACCCCCATTCTGTGGGTGCCCCTGCTCCTGTGCCCGGTGTTCCTGGACCCTCCTTTGCCTCCCCATCCAATAACTCCTGAGTTCATGTTGAACATAGAGAATCTATTTTTAAACTTAAAGTTTGCTGCCAGCCTCTGTGACAGTTCATCCTGCTCTGTAGAAGCAACACTTGCATCAAGAGATCCTGTCTGACCCGGAAGTTCCATACTGAGATCAAGGGTAGCTTCTCCTGCCATTTCCTGAAGCACTATATTCACCTGGTTCTGTGGGGGTGTTAGAGTGGTCGTGCAATGCATTGCATCTTCCAGTTGTGTTTGAACATCCAGTGTTTCAAACTGGTGTTCAAGTTTGTCTATTAAGGCAGAAATCTTTTCAAAGTTCATCCTCCTCAATGCAGCATCCATAGGACACCTGCCATCCACTTTGTCACTCTGCCTATTGGTCCTGCACTTTGACCTCTGGCTGCAGCGGTATCAACCCTAGCACTCGCTCAAGAAATTGATGCTTGGTTTGTTGATAGATTGCATTTTCAGCATGGATTCTTGCAACTTCTGGACTGCCTTTCCAAATGGTCTCTATATCTTGGCCCTTTCAGTTTTTCTTCTTTATCACATTTCAAGGAATTCCTGTTTTGGAATTGGTGTTTCCATTTCCTCCATGTGTGTCTGAAACATCCTTTGTGTTTGTGTGTGATTTTTGTGTGTGTGTGTGTATATAAAGCTGCACTCTAGTTAGAAAAACACCATGCATGCCAGAAAGTTTAAACATTGTTTACATATGATACTTTCTTTTGCCTTGTTTATTTTGTAGTGCATTAAGAAATTTCAGGGATTTTCTACATTAGCAGATTTATAGTTCTATATGTTATGTGTAAAGGTGTAAGAGACATATTTTGTAGAGGTCTTTGACAGAGCTAGCATAAGTTATCTGTATATTTTACATCTTTCTCAATTAGTACAAACATCTAGCACCAAACTACTACTAAAGTAATTTTGTCAGAATTAAGGCTCTTTTTTTAATTGCAAGTAGTTTTCAGTCAAAAAAAAAAAGGGGACTTAAAAAGGGTTTAGCAGCAAATTAATTTGAAGGGCCCCTGAGCCCTGAACACAAGGATGTGGATCTAGGTTAATGTGTCCCGAGTGGATACAGAATTTCCTTCCCATCCGCCTTGCTCTCGGCTCTACCTCTGCCCAGTGGTGTCAATTCATGTACCCATTTGTTGCACATGTCATTTGAATTCCCGAGCTCTGTGAGAATTTCCATCCATTAGGAAAACCAAAGAATGCAGAGGATAACTCACAGCCAATGGGACATAGAAACGATGAACTTCTGCTAGCAATGGGCAGCACAGGTGAGAGAAGTCAGGTGATGGGACTTTGAGGTCTGCTGGGGCTGTTTCCTTCTATGGTATCAGTACCAAATGGTATTTGGCAACACCCACTACTATGCACTGAAGAACTGTTTATTTTGAAAATGGTCAATTCATGTCTAGTGTCAGAAGCACTGTAGATCATTTGTAACCCTCTGACTTGAATGGCAACCTTCAGTGGTTCATTTTAAACTGGATCAATCATTCCAGTGAATAAGGGAGCAGACACAACCATGCTGTTACCTGCATTATAGGAATTCTAATAGCACTCAAAAGTATTGAGAAATTAATGTGACCAAGAACCTGAATTCCCCCATTTCATGTTGTAGAGACCTCTCTAATTGGCTCCTCTTCCTGCATAAGCATTACTTATTTGAATAGCCAGGTCTTAACTAAAGCATTTTCAATAATTTTGGCAGTATACAATATACTGCAGTTTAAAAAAAAACCATTGGTTTTATGTGTGTGTTGCCTGCATGGCTATCTATGCATTGTGTATGTACAGAGCCCATCAGTGCCAGGACATCAAATCCACTGGAACAGGAATTACAAATGTGAGTCACAGTGAGGATGCTGGAATCCAAACCGGGTGCTTTCCTAAAACAGGTAATGCTCTTAACCACTGACTAAGATCTCTCTCCAACCATCAATGCCACCACTTTTAATGATTTTAGCTTTTGGTGATTTACTTGGGAGACTATCCCACGCTCCTCTCTGACCAAGGTCAGGTCCCTGAGTGTGGAGGAGTCAGGCTGGTGGGATCTTGATATGTAAATGCTACATCACTGTAAAGAGCTTTCCTAGCATCTTATGAGATGTCTTCAGGGATTATATGATTGGATACTGAAGCTGACCTGGGTACCACTCTTGACCAGTGTATAGCAAACTCCCAGTTTGTCATTTTAATCCAGCACTGTCACCTATCAGAAAAAGTCAGCACTATCATCACATTCACCACCTTCACTTTGGAGATGTGAGTGTGAGCAATCATTCAAGAAAGGGAAGATTTCTAGGCATTAAATGTTCATTTGGTCTTTGGAACTTGGTAGGTAGACAGAAGACAGCAGGACAGCCTGACTAAGAGCACTGACAGGCTCTGTCTCAGTGGATGGAGAGGAAATAATGGAAGGGTTCTTCATCACACTTCCTATCTGGAGCCTGTGTCTCCATCATGGTCTCCAGACAGTCTATACACCTCCACTTCTCTTGGAGGACTTCTTACAGACGTGCTTAATGGACCTCATGAATACATACAAGGAGATGGGGAACCAGGATCTCACCATGGTAGCTAAACATTGCCAGGATTCCCCAGTATTTCTCTAACATGAGCTCTGTCACAGCAGGAGTCTGGTGACCTGCCCTTCAGAGTCCCTGGGAGAACAAGTAGCTAGAGGCAAGGAAAGTTTGGTCCAGGAAAGGGTGGGCAGTGTTGCCAAAATCATTCTTCACAGCATCACTGCCGCCTGAACAGAACTTCATGCTTCAGGGTGAGCAAGGCTAAAGTGGATGGGCAGATCTCATAGAGACTTCTAAGGAGGTCACAGTCTTGGTATCTGCAATTCTTGTCCCCTAATTCTCATACTGTCTCCCCTGATCCTTAGCTTTGGAGCTGAGGACCTAGGACCAAGCAGTGACTTTGCACAGTGGCCTCATCTGCAGTGTGACCCATTCGGGCTGTGCTTCTGCATTGCTGGTTTGAACTTGTGACTCCTGGGTGTGCAGTGAAAACCCTGGCAGGGGGTTCTGCCAAGTGTCTAAGCTTCCTGTTCAGCAGTCAGCTCTTCAGCAGGGGAGCTCTCCCCATGCCCAGAGCCACCTCAACATCCACAGGCATTGGGCAGACCATCCAGGAACAAGTGCACTTTGGGATCCTAGGGATCCTGACTCCTTAGCTTCACCCACCCTGAGCTATAAGTGCATTTTCTAGTACAATCCTCAGTCAGAGGAGCCATCTAAGGGAAGACTGTCCGAGGCTCCAGACCCACCCCCACTATGGTCACTGAAGTCCAGGTGATCCTCTTCTCCCTGTAAAACACAGATGCATGCCGTGATTGTTCCCTAGTGTCCTTGACAACTTGAAAACATTCTGCCCTGCACAAAAGTTAAGAAATTTTGAGCCAGGCGGTTGTGGTACACACCTTCAATCTCAGCACTCGAGAGGCAGAGCTAGGCGGATCTGTAGGCCAGCCTGGTCTAGAGAGTGAAATCCAGGACAGGCACCAAAACTACCGAGAAACCCTGTCTCAAAAAAAGTTGAGAAATCTTCCAGTTTTGACTATTTTAACAATTCTTTGAGAATATAACATCATACACCCCAATCCTTCTCATCTGAGATCTTTTATATACTCTCCTCACCCCTGAAATATCTCCCATAAGAAATCCATTCAAAAATCATTTTTAAACAATAGCAGACAAGCTCACTCCTGTCTGTCCAACACCTCTTCATTCATCCTAGTGGCCTTGGTGCTTCCGTGTGTCACCCAGTGTACCCTTAGTCCAGTGAGACCCACCCACAACATGTTCATTGCAAGGAGTCACTGGTCTAGGTCAAGGCCCCTGGTACACAGTCCTCACTGGACCATCAAACTCCACTTGGATATCTTGCCTTTGCCCAGAGTCATGGAGATCCTGTGGTTATTGTTCCACAGGACCAGTCCCCTTTATGCCCTCCACAGCTCACAGATGGGGTAGATGTTAGGGTGTCCAGTCCCAGTGGCCTTGACTGACTAGATCAGCTACCACCCAGACCCACATCCTGAGTCTTGGATTGGTCCATCCTAAAAGATATTTATGATGTAACATGCTGATATTAAAATTAATCTTACTACATGAACTAAGTAACAGAATTGTTAAAGCCCCTCCCCTTGAAGACCATGGAATCATATACTATTACTAAGTTCCACAAGCCAGCAAAAAGTTCAGATCTGGACACAGCCAGATGCAGAAAGGCAGCAGGTGAGCTACAGCCTGTTAGTCCCCTGTTGAGTTTGGGATACAGTTAGGAAAGTAACACACATGGAGGGGGTTCTTCCTTAGGCAGCAATGCCCTTCATACATGTCCATCTCCTGTGACTCTGAACCTGAGCCCTGAGATGCTTGAACTTCAGGATTTTCATCCAAGTCCCTGTCATCAGGTTCAGGTGGCCTGATGAATCTACACCAGCTGGCCTCTAGTTTTCAGAGAAGACCTCAGGTTTTACCCCTTTTCCCAGTGCATTATGCTGACCCACTCCCAACACAAGACATTGGCTTCTGAGGTCAGCCCCACTCAGGAGGGCCAAGATCTGGTACCCAGCCCTATCTGGAGTCCTGCATGAAGATTCATCATACTCAGGCTTATCATTGGCAAGTAGCAGTTCAGCACATGGTTATCTACATCCTCCAGGGCATGGGCTTCAGGCAGAGTGAAAGAGTTGGTTGCCAACTTGCCTTCAGAGCCTCATTGGGAGGGCTTAAGAGACTGCAAGCCTGGGTATGTTCAAGATGGATGTAGGGTAAAGTCAACAGTGCCTTAGGCTGTTCCTCTATACCTAACAGTGGTGCATCTGGGCTGCACTCAACTGAGGTCAAGACCGTATTGCAATGGGTCATTTTTAATGCAGACCCCCAAACTACTCTAGTTGCACAAAATAACCAACCAGCAGAGCTCAGCTGATGACAGATGTCCTATCAACCACCCAACCCACAGAGCTCAGGGGAACATTTCAGAAGGGAGGTCAGAAGAGAGTGCTAATCCTGTGAGATGCTGTCTTCTGGACAGGCCCCGCCTGTTGTACAGGATCTCAGAGCAGCTGTGGTTGTTTGTCTGCATCGGACCAAGCTGGTGAAAACTGCCAACATGACTCGGGCAGAGTCTTACACATGCTGCACACACAGCTGAGAAACCACCGGCAGTTGAGGACTGGGGAGGTGAAGGTCACTTTGGGGTGGGGTTGTTTGGCCACACCCCAGTGGGTAACCCCACACCCATGTTGTCAGCACTAGCCGGATGGGCTCAGTTGGTTTAAAGAGAAATTTTGAAGAGAGCTTGTTGAGGGTATCCTGGAACAAGTTGGAGTGGAAGGTGTGCCTGTCGAGATGTATGGTACACATGTATTCAAAATAAAGGTACATTTGTAACCAATGCTTTAATGTGTGGCTATTTAGCTGAAAAGGCAACACCAGGGAAGGAAGTTAAAATGTCCTATGTCTTTAGTATTTGTCTATACAATGGTCTGCCAAAGCTTATCAGTCTCCCAGACAGGACATTGCCTTCTGAATTTCCTATACTAGTCTTTCTTGAAGTTTGGACTTGCTCAAAGTGAGACAGTCACCAGTCACTCCTAGGCTCTCCTGGCAATTCCTCCTGCCCCAGACCATTGTGAGTGGGTGACTGCCCAATTGAGCTCTTCATCAAATGCCCACATATCCCTGGGCAGCCCCCTCCAGCTTCGGTACATGGAACCAGTGGATCCATGCGTTAGTGTCCATGTATTTAGCAAACTGAGGCAGAGTCAGCTCCTTGAGGCCTCTCCAAATATCAACAGAAATGTTCAAATGCAGAGAACATTAGTCACGACAAGCCCTGCTCTTTTGGCTTGCCTTTCTATTCACCCAGCTACCCTTTTCGTCCTTGGGGAAAAAAAGGAATAGCATGTTTTTATTTCAAAGATTATGTGCAGTGCATTAGAAGCCCAGAGGCAGTAGGAATCTAGACTCATCCTGAGAATGAATTCAACACTAGGAGTCCGACAGGGCTTTCTGGAAAACACTGGGGATGTGCGGCCTACCAGCACATTGCTGTCCTTGTTCCTTGTGCATGACAGTTTATCGCAGTGAGGAAAGGCAGTGTGATCCCACACCCTCTTCCACACAGGCTCCAAATTTACATAGATGCCTTTGTAGTGCCCGAATATTTCCCTGCAACATCCCTTTAGCAATCCAGAAACGAAGAAAACAAAACTGGAAGTGGACTGTGATGACTAGTTTTCTGTCAGTTTGACACTCTAGAGTTATCTGAAAGGGAATTTCAGTTAAGAAAATGCCTCTATAAGATCTGGCTGGAAGGTATTTTCTAATTAGTGAGAGGGAGGGCCCAGACCATTGTGAGCGGCGCCATCCCTTGGGCTGGTGGTCCTGGGTTCTATAAGAAAGCAGGCTGAGCAACACTCCTCCATGGCCTCTGCATCAGCGCCTGCCTCCATGTTCTTGCCTTGCTCAAGTTCTTGCCCTGACTTCCTCCAATGGGCTATGATAGGGAAGTGTAAGCCCCATAAACCCTTTTCCTCCCCCAACTTGCTTTTGGGTCATGGTGTTTCATCACAACAGTAACCCTAAGACAACTGTCAACAGTATTCTAGAACAGATTGATTGGCAACCAATATTTGGATTCTAGCAGAAAGTTGGTTTTTTTGTCAGCTTGTCACAAAGTTACTTGGCTAGACAACTGAAAAAAAAACCCTCCATCAGATTGCCTGTAGGCAAGTCTGTAGGGCATTTTCTTGATTAACGTTTGATGAGGGAGGGCCCAGCTCACAGGGATTGTGCTGCCCCTGGGCAGGTGGCCTGGGTTATGTAAAGAAGCAAGCTGAGAAAGCAGTTGGGAGGAGGCACTGAGTTAGGTCAAGCCAGTAAGCAGAGTTTCCTCCGAGTTTCAGTTCCTGCCATGGCTTCCCTCGGTGGACTGTGGACCTGGGATAGGTAAGACAAATAAACCTTTTCTTCCCCAAGTTGCTTTTGATCATGGCATTTATCACAAATGGAAACCAACCCTAATAAAACCCAGGTGGCTTTATTATTCCCATTTACTCAGTTCACCAAGCACATGGTCATGTGATGGGCTCTGCTCTTCCAAGCCTCACGTGATGCCAACCTGAGATCAAGATATTTCCAGAGAGGAGTATCTAACCCTAATTCAGGTCTAGAGACAGACCCAGAACCCAAGCAGGTGAGCTGCAGCCCATATGCCCTGACTTGTCACCTGCTGCAGTTACATTTGCTGGCAAATTCCCTGTAATCATCGCTCTATCCGCAGTGGGTCCACTAAGTCAGGTACCGCTCCTTCACTACCTAGACCCCACTTCCTCCCACCTCCAGTTTGAACCAACATTCCTTGAAGCACTTAAAACTGGAGTTTCCTCTAAGCTTCCCATCACCACTCAGCTCTGGCTCACACCTTGGCTGAACCGACAGTGGCATGAATTGATGAATTACGTACTTTTCCCAGTATGATAACTTTACACGGTGGCTCAGTCTACCTGTAGGCTGAGCGTTCTGCAGGCTCATCCTGTCAGGTCAGCCCCATCCACAGTGCCTTGACCTCTTTCCTTAGAGCTGCCTGCTTGGGCCACTCAGATTTCATGTGCTTCCTGAATCCCTCTTTCCCTGTTAGGGGTATTTGTCTCGAGGATGGGTTTTTGGTCCTGCTGGTACCCGTCTTCACCTGGGCCATCACTCACGTGAAAGCTGCTCTTAGCCAACTGCTGCATTTGTCAGGGATCACTTGGAGCAGGTAAGTGTCATTAGGTACAGATCTGAGGTGAATGGAAACTCTTTGGACTGTAGCTGGCTTCGCCACATAAAAAAGTCACCCAGGAGAAACTGGGCTTGTTGGAGCCTTAATTCACCCTAATACAGTGTCCTTCCTGACTGCATAGCTCTTTGGTCTATACTGCACCTACATTCACTCTGGCCAGCCCTCTGCATTGAGCCTAAACTCAGGAGTCAGTGCCTGCATTTTTCCAGGAAAATACTGTCTTTTAGGGAACACTCAAGAGTAACTTAAGCCTGTAAGACAGGTCGATGCAAGTATCCCATAGGCTGTCTTGCTTCCTGGTGTTAACCCCCCCACCACACACACATACACATGCCCCCTTCCCCTCAAGTGAACAGAGGTGTATGACTATCTCAGACTTGGGACTCCCAGGAGCTGCTTTGCCATGACCCCAGGACAGCAGTCAGCACACTGCTCCTTAAGCAATCCTCTACGTGTCATACCCCTCCTGCCATACCCATTTGGCGTTTTCTTTCTCTTCAGATGAGTGCATGCTCAAGAGGCCTTCTGGCTCGTGGACCACTTTGGCTTCCCTAGCAGCCCAGCTGATCCTGGCAGGCTGGCACCATTAGCCAGAAATGAGGCAGTGACAATACTTAAGACTGTAGCCCCCATTTAAAAAATTACCCGGGAAGATAACTGACTTTAGCGTTCTAGCTGCAGGGTTTTCCACCCCCCACCCCCCAATTTTCTTTTCCAGGGCTCTAGTGTTGCAGGGGGCTTCCCCCACCTCCCTTTTCTCCCCTTCCCCCACCTCCCTTCTTCCCCTTCCCCCACCTCCCTTTCCTCCCCCTTCCCCCACCTCCCTTCTTCCCCTTCCCCCACCTCCCTTTTCTCCCCTTCCCCCACCTCCCTTCTTCCCCTTCCCCCACCTCCCTTTTTCCCCCTTCTCCTCTTTCCTTTTTTTTTTTTTTTTTTTTTAACATAACGACCCCCCTCCCCCCCCAACAGAAGGTAACACTCTAACAAGTTTCCAGAAAAACCTCAGAGCTTGGAAGGTTTTATAATGTGTGAAGACTCACGCCCACCCCTGCTCCCAAAGCATTCTGGGCGGGCGAGCAGCCTGGCCTCTGGTTTCTCATAGGCTCACCTCTCTCTCTCTCCCCATCAGTTAGTAGCTACATCCCGCCCCTATCCTGGCAAGTCACCAATAGCAGTAAAGGAAGCTGAGAATTTACAACCAGGCTGGATGGCGGGATCTACCGCTCCTCCCACCACACAAACAGCTGCTTCCCATGTGTAGTCATCCCTTAATTGAAACACCGACCAGCCTGTGCTCAATCCTACCTGGGCTCTTCCTTCAGCCCCTGTGCTGTCAGATAACACCTGGTGCCCACAAGCCCAGTTTATCAGTTTTTCTCTTCATTTTATGCCTCAGGCCTTGGGGAAGGGTTTCAGAGCATGGAATGTAAGCAGCTCCAAGAGGTATGTCATCTAAGAAAATGTGTTCTAAGATACTGCTCCTGTTAACTTGCTCTGATGGTCCCAAGATTTTTCTGTTTGTGCTCCACCTCGTCAGTGGCATGGTCCAGAGATGCAGGAGTCACATCCCCATTAGTGCTCTCTCGTGGACCAGTTTAGGGACTCAGGCTCCCATATGCTCTGAGGCCCTGAGGACAAGATAGAGTATGGGATGACTTTTTCCAGAAGTGTCAGATTGGGAGGGCAGGCCACAGTGCCAAAGGACTTGGAAAATGAAGGGTGGCATTACATGCACCATGATTGGTGGCGGGTGAACTTGACTAAAGCCTCCTGCCCTAGGATCAGATGCTCTGAAGACACAAAAATGTGACCCTTGGGTACCAGGTGCTTATGCTTTTCCTGACAGTAGCTTGACAGTTGGGTCTGTGAGCAGCGCTTCCTTTCAGATTCAAAGAACTGCCAACTCCCTCCCCCAGCCTCCTTCATTCCCTTGACACCTGCTGTTCCCCCCCCCCACACACACACCAAGAATGCTGCTTATCTCCTTAAGTGAAACCAAAGCCCTCCTCCGTGGCTGAGATGTAGGAAGTTTGAGGAAGACAGCTCAGCCCCACATGTTCATCAAGGGTCTGTCAAGAACCTTCAGAGGTGGGGATGAAGGGGGGGATGACGGAGGATGATGGGTGGGGATGACCGGGGTGGGGGATGAAGGCGTGGGGCCTTGGAAGGGCCACAGTCTGGCTCTTGCTCCATCAGTGGCTTGTCCCCGCTCTGCCGCATGCCAGCACCACTCACACCTCCAAATAGCACCTGCTCTGCTTGCCTGCTGTCACTTATGTCCATGTCATATTAAGTTTCAATTCTTATGTGTGTGTGTGTTTTGTATACATGTATGTCTGTGCACCGTGTGTGTGTGTGTGTGTGTGTGTGTGTGTGTGTGTGTGTGTGTGTGTGTGTGTCTGGTGCCTGAGGAGGTCAGAAGAGGGCACCAGCTGCCCTGGAACTGGAGTTACAGATAGTTGTGAGCCACCATGTCGGTGTTGGGAATCAGACCTGGAGGAGCAGCCAGTGCCCTGAGCCCTTGATGGCTGTTGTTAGTCGTCAGCTTGACTACATGTGACATTAGCTAAAACCCCAATGGCTGGGCACACACCTGGGGGAGTTTTCCTTAATTAAATCATTTGAAGTGCAAAGATCTACTTCTAATCTGAGTCTTAGAGGTGGGAAGATCCATCTTTTTTATATTATATATAATAGTTGTATTTTAGAGATAGGAGAACAAAAATTGAACAATTTAGGTGGTAGGTAAAAGTGAGTTTACATATCCTTTTTTTAAAATTTTTTTATTCATTTTACATACCAACCACAGATCTCCCTTTCATCCCTCCTCCCACTCCCCTCCTCCTGCCTTTCCCCCCATCCATCCCTTATCCCCTCCTCCAAAAGGGGAAGTTCTCCCCTGGGGGGGGGGGGGGGACAGCTGAGCCTGGCACATTCATTTGAGGCAGGACCAAGCCCCTCCCCTCTGCATCAAGGGTGAGCAAGGTGTCCGACCACAGGTAATCGGATCCAGAGAGCCAGCTCATGTATCCAGGGATGGATTCTGATCACACTGCCGGGGCCCCTCAAACAAATCCAGCTACACAACTGTCTCCCATATGCAGAGGGTCTAGTTTGGTCCCGTGCAGGTTCCACAGCTGTCAGTCTAAAGTTCGTGAGTTCCTATGTGCTTGGTTCAGTTGTCTCTGTAGATTTTCCCATCATGATCTTGACCCCCCCGCCCCTTGCTCATATAATCCCTGGGAAAATCCATCTTTAGTATGGGCCATACCTTCTGCTGGCAGCCTACATAAAGGACACAGAAGAAGGAAGTCTTTGGTCTTCCCCTGCTTGCTCTCACTCTTACTAGCGAGTCTGTTCCTTCACTGGCATTAGAACCTACTTCTTCTGGATTCCTGCTACACTGAGGACCAGCTAAGACATCACCCAGCCTTGTGGAATGAACAACTACTGCATTCTCGGACATTCCATTGATAGACAGCGATTGTTGGACTAGCTGAACCACAGCCTGTAAGCCATTCTAATAAATCCCCTTTCTGTACATACACAGATTCATTCTATAAGTTCTGTTCCTCTAGAGAATCCTAACTAATACGGATTTTAAAAAATCAAATTCTTCCTCTTTTGGTCTTTGTTTGAATGTGATGACATTGGAGTAAGTTCTGGAATTCTGTAAGCTCTAGAAACAGTCCAGCTTCATACAGCTCAGCTTCGTATTGCCCAGCTGTACAAGATCAGGCTTACAAGATCAGGAAGGACAGATTGCTGGAGGGTAGGACAAAAAGAGATTTGGGGCAAGAACTAGTCCTGTTCCCTCCTGCCCTAAACCCTGCCTGTCACAGCTGAGTCAACTCTGAGGTCTTAGGAGGTGTGACAGAGGGATAGTAAATGTGCATTGTCTGTGTCAATAGCCACAGGACACTGAGCATGTCCTGTGAGCTCAGTAGGCTTTGACTTCTCTGCAGGAAAGTGTGAAGATTATGCACTTATGACCTCTTAATGAGCTACCACTCAGAAAGCACAGGAATGGTGATCATCTAGTAAGTTTTAACTTGTCATCTAATGTTCTTGGCTCGGTAACACACGGTCACTAAGGTTTACCTGCTGTATTTACTGTCTTGGTTTATTTTATGTTAACTTGAAACAAGCTAGAGTCACTTTGGAAGAGGAAACCTCACTAGAGTGGCCTGTGGGCAAGTCTACGGTACATTTTATTGACTGATGATTGATATAGTAGGGCCCAGCTCACTGTGTGGGGTGCTGCCCATGGGCTGATAGACCTGGGTGCTCTAAGGAAGCTGGGTGAGCAAGCCAGTAAACAGCATTGCTCTATAGCCTCTGTACCAGCTCCTGACTCCAGGTTCCTGCCTTGAGCTCCCGTCCTGGCTTTCCCTCAGTGATGGACTGTGACATGGGACTCAAAGGTGAAATCATTGGTTTGATCTCAAGTTGCTCTTGGTCATGGTATTTATCACAGCACTAGAAACCTAACAAAGACATGCACTTAGCCCTAAGTGTGCACCATCCGCTGATTGAGAATTGCTGGGAATTTAGGGGAATCCCGAGAGTGCCTTAACCTGCCCGTATGCTCCTACTAACCGGCAGATTCCCGAAGTTGAGGGCCCTTGTGTGTGGCTCCAGTGCAGAGGCTAATTTATCTGTGTTCTTTAGATTGGAGGGGAAAGCTTCTCCTTGGTGGAGAAATAGCATCGCGATAAATGATTAATTTAGTGTCCAACGCATAACGAGTAACATGGTGGTGGCAGCTGTTGTGTGTAATGCCAGACAAAGCTGTCCTCTTGGTCTCTACTCAGGTCCTAGGATCCGTTCTAAGAGCTAAAGGGAGATCACGGTGGCTGCCTTCTCTGAGGAGAAATGGAGAAATGGATCTTTGAGGGAATGTGAATGTGAAGCAGCATCCTAAAGCCTTAGGCACGTGGGATCCCCTAAAGCGGCAGGCACGTGGGGTCCTCCAAAGCAACAGACATGTGGGGTCCCCTAAAGTGGCAGGCACGTGGGGGCCCCTAAAGCGGCAGGCACATGGGGTCCCCCAAAGCAGCAGGCATGTGGGGTCCCCTAGCAGCAGGCATGTGGGGTCCCCTAAAGCCGCAGGCATGGGGGGTCCCCTAAAGCAGCTGGCATGGCCTGCCCATCTACAGCATCTCCTGGGGAGCATCTGCCATGGGCTGGGCCTTCCCAGAGGAGGAAGCCAGATACCCATGGTAGCTGTGATGTGTGTGAAGAGAGAAAATGGCAGATCAGTCTGAGGCTGTTCTCCAGTCACTGGCTTCTGTTCCTGTCTGATCTGCAGGCTGGGGACAGTGGTTCCTTGAGAACTTCTGCCTCAGAAGTTGTCAGGTGTGGTTTCTGATGCAGGAGTCTGAGAAACTGCATTTCCAGCTGGTCCCCATGCTGGGCAAATCTTGAGGAGCCAGGCTAAAGCCTTGGCATGGAACAAGATTCCTAGGCCCTGCCAAGCATCCTGAGTAACTCCCCTGCCTCCTCTGTTTCAACTGGGACTGTGAGAGACTCCCCAGGAGCTATTCTCGTGAAGGGGAGGGACAACAAGAATCCAGGAGCAGAGACCTACCCCAGAGTTCTAAGTTGTCCTCTTGGGGGTCCCTGGGGAATGTCCTGTACTCAGGAGGCAGCTGGCACCCCCACTTTTCTTGAACCTTCTATGGAATGAGCACTAACCAACCACTCTGGTTCTATAGCTTTCCCAACACGTGACTTTCCTGATTTGGGGTACTGACCAGAGCTGCCCTCTGCCCTCGGCCCTCTGCCCTCTGCCCTGGGATCTTGGACAAATGGAGGCTCCCAGGCTGTCAGGTACCTCATGCCCAGAGGATAGTCAGACCTGACAAGGGACCTGTCTCACAAAGCTCCCCAGCTGCCCTGTCATCTAGTTAATTAACTGAAAAAGCGAAATGAGACCCTCAGGTCTCAGTGGTGTTGGAGAGGACCTTCGATGGGGATGGCAGGGAGATGGGCAGTGCCGGGCTGTGGTGACATGTCCCGTGGATGGCTGAACAGCCTCTGTTAGTCGTGGCTATTAAACGCCTTTCTTGGGAGATGTTTTTGATTCCTGTGGAATAGATTAAGACTGTTTTGAGTCCCCTGGGGTCTCCTATGGAGCATAATTATAGCTGCACTGGAATCAGAATTCAGGTCAACAATTACCTTTAATGAGATGTCTGAAGAGCACGGTCAGTGAGATGGAGGCCCTCGGGGGAGAGGAGAGGGAGGGGGAAGTAGTGGGACTAGGGGGTAAGGGATGAAGGTTTTATAAAAAGGTGTATTCTGTGGGAGAGAGAGGGAGAGGGGGAGGGACCGTGGAAGGAGACCAGCCAATGAGAGGCATGGAGAAGAAGAGCTGGTTAGAGACAGCCAATGAGAAACAAGGGGAAGGGTGAGTGGAAGGGAGCCAAGGACGGGGCCTAGAGTCAACCAGGCAGGTTTTCAAAGAACAGAAAACAGGTCAATAAACAAGACAGAGATTGTCTGGGCATCTATGGAGAGGTCCACCATCTTGGAGCCGGACGTTTCTTTTTTCTTTTTTTTTTTTTTTTTGGTTTTTCCGAGACAGGGTTTCCCTGTAGTTTTGGTGCCTGTCCTGGAACTCACTTGGTAGCCCAGGCTGGCCTCGAACTCACAGAGATCCGCCTGGCTCTGCCTCCCGAGTGCTGGATTAAAGGCGTGCACCACCACCGCCCGGCTGAGCCGGACGTTTCTGTTGTGTCTGTCAGGACACAGCAGGGAGTGACTGACCACCGCTGCCAAGCACACCAGGCTTCTGTCCCAAACCCACTCCTTCTGAGCTGTGTAGCTTTGGGCTTATCTCTAAACCTGTCTGAGCCTGTTTCCTAATGTGTCAAATATTAAGCAGAGAAGTTCTGAAACACTCTTTGGAGTGGAGTGCTGTCTGGAGTGTGTCTGGTGGGCAATGATTACTGACTTAAGGAGGGGTCTGAGTGTGAGAGACATGAGCCTTGTCTAAGAGTTCAAGACCAGCTGATAGCAGAATTGTTTTGATTTGTCTGATTTCCATTGCTACCAAGGAAGATGTACACAAGAGACATGCCTGCTCTCCACAGAGCCTCTGAGCCATGGCCACAGACTGTGAAACTTGGGGCTGGTGCTCAGGCAGAAGCTACCCTCTATCAGCCGTGGCAGGACTGAAGCACCATTTGTACAAACCTTTACAGGTCAGCCTTTTTCATTTCCCCCATGAGTGTGCAAGGGCACAGCCACTTCAGAGATCCCTCTGGGGGTGTCTGTGCCCCCTTGAGTAGCCTGGTACAGTCTCATGCACCCAGGAGCACACATTTAGCTGGAGGACAGTGACAGTCTGGCGGAAGCTGCTCTGGCTGTCCTTTGACTTTAGAATCTGCCAGTTAGAGCAGGAGAAAGTTCTCCCTGGCTTCTTGACTCCACAGGCCAATGACCACCCCGCAGGGATACTGGCTGGATCATTTCTCCCCACCCTAGGGAGGGACTTTCCTCTCCCTCTCCCTTCCTTTCCACTTCCTCCCCTCCCCTTTTTTGCCACACACCCAGCGTCTTTTCTGGCTCTTCATCCTTCCCAGCCAGCTCTATCCTCTCTAGTCCTGCTCCTTCTTCCTCCATGCTTCCCTTTCACTCTGCCCCGCTCTGCCCCGCTCCACCCCACTCCACCCATTACCCCTACCCCCAGCTTCTTTTCAGGGTCAAACACCATCTGTCACAGCCTGAAACAAACCCACACCCTTCACCTTTTCTAGGAATTCCCCGCCACAAACCTCTGGTATCTTGTGATGGTTCATCTTCCCTGTTAACATGATTGAATTTAGAATCGCCATTTGGGCCATGTGGAGGCTGGCAGCCCATGGGGTCTGGGTGGTCATGGAGCCACCTGCCATGCTCACTGAGAATGCTAGATGAGAGAACAATAAACTCCCGAGTTGTCTGAACCATTAGTATTTAGTCTTCAGTTGAAAAAAAATCTGAGTTTGTATTTTAACTGAGACCAGAAGCATTCTCTGTAATTGATCAGTTCTGCAGGGAAGGTGTATGCCCTGTGGAAATGTCAGAGTGACTCCTCACCTAAGGATAATGGAGGTATGGCAGGCTGGGCCCTGAGTAGACTCAGAGCCCCAGGTCTATGTGTAGAAGCACTGTGATGTGCCCAAACTGTCACTTGACACTGGGAAGATCCACTTGGGCCCAAGCTAGTGCTGAAACCAGAAGGGACAGGGCTAGAGGAAGCTGGTGTGTGAAGAAACAGAACAGGGAAAGCTTATGAAGAGCACTTTGGTGGGAGCACTGAAGGTCACCATGTGGTCCAATCAAAAGACGTCAGATGCTGAGGCAGAACATGAGAATTAAAGTCATGATGCACCTGAAAGTGAGGAGCTGGGGTGGGGAGTCAGGCAAACGGACCCTGGGGTAAGCTCCCCGGTGATGAGCCATGTGGTGATGGCAGAAAGTATGTGCCAATCAAAGACCTGGAGGAATGGGGAGAGGCTGTTCCCCTCCCATGATGTATCAAATTCTATGCCCCGGCAATGTCTGAAGTAGCCAGCACCACTTATCCCAAAAGACAGTTTGGCTGTCACCCCTCCAGGAAGGCCTCCATGGTACCTGCCATGCACACTCAGGGGTACCCTCCGTCTCTGAGCATCCCCTTGACCTTGTTTCCTCAATGTAGCAATTATCGACCCATTATTGCACAGTGTGTAGCTGAACGTAAGAGTGTTTGGTAAAGCCAGCAATACCTGTGTTAATTCCTTCAGTGTGCCCCGTGATCTCTGGCACATATTAGAGGCCCATAAACAACAGGGGGGGATGGGTGCTTACATGGTGAGGGACGACAGTGCGAGGTCTTAGATATGACCGGGAATGGGGGTGGCTGCATTACCTCCAGCCTGCTGAGATTCTGGGAGCCTCCAGGAATGGGGAGCAGGCATCAACAGCGAAGCTGACTTTAGCAAGGCCCTGGTGCTCTTATGACTGGCATCATTCCTACCATTCAGTAGCCCCATTGGCATGGTTTAGTTGTAAAATGTTTCCTATAGGCTCAAGTGTTTCAGCATCTGGTCTCCAGCTGGTGACGCTATTGTGGGGGTTGTGGAACATTTCTGGGAAAGACCTTAGGGAAGGAACTGAGTCACTGGAGGGTGGGCTTTGAGGTTTGTGGTAGTTCAAATGGGCATGCCTCTCATAAACTCATGCTTTGGAGGTGTGGCCTTGTTGGAGGAAATACATCACTGGAGGCCAGCTTTGAACATTTAAATGACTCATGTTTGCAGACATCTCTGTTTTGTGCCTGTGGTTCAGGATGTGAGCTCTCAGCATCCTGCTCCAAGCTCCACACCTACCTGCTTCAGTGCCTCCCCAAGATGGTAACAGACTCTTATTTCTCTGGATACATAAGCCCAGATAAACTCTTCTTTCTGTAAATCGCCTTGGCCATGGAATTTTTGTCAAAGCAATAGAAAAGTAACTAACACAAGGGTGGTGGCTGAGCCCTGCTCCCGACCCACTGAGATGTTAATCAGCAGCCGCATACTCCGGTTACCGTGCCTTCTCCACAATGATGGACTGGGTTCCTTCAAACTGTGAGTCAACACAGAGTGATAAGAAGAGTGACTGGTACAGCCACATAATAGTCCCTAAAAGTTATGATTATCAATACCCAGAGGGACAAACAGTTATCCTAAGCATCAGACCCTGCAGATCCCAGGTCACTAGACACTCATTCTGCCTAAGTTTCATCCTTGAACCCTTGAAGAGGAGAAGGGGTTGCAGCCCCCTCCCCATTACACACACACACACACACACACACACACACACACACACGCACACACACACACACACACACACACACACACACACCATCTGGAGACGTGTTTTCTCTGGGGAAGAAAATCAAAAGGCCACATTTAAGTGTAGGGAGAGGATCCAGGGAGGGGACTCACCTGATGGCTTCTACTCCAGTTTAATCATTTCGTTACTAATTAATGGGGTCATTACTGCATTTCAAAGAGAAAGAACTATGATTAAAGGTTAATGCCATTGGTGCAATGCATCCCACCTGAAATTACATTATAAAAATGTCCAGAGTGTTTAATTGAACCTATAAGTAACAGTGTAATTACACTCAATGTATGTGCCTCTGCATCTATTTGCTCCTCTTTGAGGTGCAGAGAGCCCACGTGGGCCAGTTAAAGGAGAGCAGAGTGATTTTCTAAAACTCCTTCCCCATCACTCTAGTCTCCATTGTTATGTCCACACCCCCAGGGGATAGGTGACCTGTCACCATACATCTGCACTTTCCCTTCTTCAATGTAACATGTTTGTGTGTGTGTGTGGGTGGGGTGTATGTCTCTGTGAGTGTGTGAGTGAGTGTGTGTGAGAGTGTGCATGTGTGTGAGAGTGTGTGTGTCTGTCTGTGTGTGTATGTAGCGTGTATATATGCTCCTGTATGCTGGAGCCAGGGGACCACATGGCTGACTCCTCAGATGCTGTACATCTCGTTTTATTGACAAGGTTTCTTGCTGGCCTGGAGCTTGCTCATTCAGCTAGGCTGCCTGACTGGTCAGCAAGACCCAGGGACCAGCCTGTTTTTACTTCAGTGCTGGAACAAGTCCACACAACAGCACCTGGCTGTTCTCCACAGTTCTGGGGATTGAACTCAGGTCCTCCATGCCTCCCTTGCCAGCTGAGCCGCCTCGTCCACAGCAGCATAACAGGTTATAATGTCAATATAAAGCCTCTGCTGGACTCTGGGCACTCACTAGCACATGCCAGGGCAATGGCTATGCCCAGATGGCTCTTAGGTCCCTTCGGCAATCTGTCCCACCATCCCTAGGGTGCAGACTGTTAATTAAAAACACTAAAATCCCCATTATTTTCGTTACCATTTGAAGCAGCCCAAGCTGCAAGGAAATGCACGTCTCACTGCCACTTTCCCGACAATACCACAATGAGAATGAGTGGGAGGGGTCAGTCTTGGTTTAAAAGGAGGAGGAGGCATTTCAAGAGAAGGAACAGTGTTTGCAAATGAGAGGGTGTCATGAAAGAATAACATGAGTTTGGAGAACAAGAGTCCCTTGGCAAGATGGGCATGACCAAGCACAGGCAGCTGCAGCTTCCTCAGCCCCTCATCCACTCCCCCCCCCCCGCTGGGTTTAGCCACTGTACTGGCCTCACATGTTCACCTCCAAATGTAACTGGCTGCACCCAGTTACTTTGGGTTATTTAAAGACTTTTTTTTTCCATGCCAGCATTTTTTTTCTTGATAATAGCCACTCTGATTGGGGTAACATGGCATATCAAACTAGTTTTAATTTGCATTCCCTTAATGGCTAAGGACATTGAACATTTTAAAACAATAAATGTAAAAGATAAAACAAAACCATCACATAGAAGTTAGACAAGGAAAATCAACAGAAGGAAAAGAGCCCCAAGAGAAGGCACAAGAATGAGATCCACTCATTCACACACTCAGGAGTCCCATAAAAATACTAAATTGAAAGCCATACTATATACTCAGAGGACCTGGTACAGACCTGTGCAGGCCTGTGCTTGCTGCTGCAGTCTCTGAGTTCATATGAGATCTGGGCAGTTGATTTTAGAGGGCTTTATACTGGTGTCCTCCATCCCCTCTGAGTCCCATACTCCTGCCTCCTCTTCTGTGGGGTTCTCTGAGCTCTGAGGGGAGAGATTTGTTGGAGGCATCACATTTAGACTGGTGTGTTCCAAGGTCTGTCTGTCTCTGAAATGTCTGGCTGTGGTCTCTGTATTTGTTCCCAACTGCTTCAGGAGAAAGCCTCTCTGATGATGGTTGAATGTTTATGAATATAACATATCATTAGTCATTTATTATTATTATTATTATTATTATTATTATTATTATACTAGCAATATTTGGTTTTGCCCTAGGTCTCTGGGCTATCTAGTCTCTGGTTCTTGGTCACCCAATCAGTGCCAGGTATGGACTCCATCTTTAAGTCAAATTAGACATTGGCTGGTTATTCCCACAAGCTTTATGCCACCATTACCCTAGCATATTTTGCAGGCAAGACAGACCGTAGGTCAAAGGTTTTGTGGCTGGGTTAGTGTTTATGTTTCCCTTTTGGTAGCCTGCCGAAAACCTTCCCATACCAAAGACACTAGAGTGTTAAGGTGAAGGTTCTATGTAGGTGCCAGTTTGACCAACCTCTCAATAAATTGTGTAGGTGTTGTCTTCAGCAATGCGGCCTTGCTGTCAGTTGGTGGAGAGCAACCTATTATCTTGGCAGCCAGCTGAGTTGTTTGGGGGTTTCCATGGGACCCCTTTGGCCATCAACTGGAACCCAGTCCCAGTACTGGGAGTTTCATTTGAAGACTCCGTTGGGATCCCTTCATAAATTTTAGGAAGTTTCTACTGCACTAGGTTTCCATAAACCCTTCAAATACCCCTCAGTTCTAGCTGTCTCTCCTCTCCCTCCCACCCCCAATCCCATTTCCCCTTCCCACTCTCATATCTTCCCCCTGCTCCAGTCCACCCATAAAATATATTCTATTTTCCCCTCCAATGATGATCCATGCTTCACCCCAGACCTTTCCTCTATAACTAACTTCTCTGGGTCTATGGAGTATAGCTTAGTTATCACTTATTAATGGCTAATATCCACATATAAGTGAATACATACCATATTTATCTTTCTGGGGCTGGGTTAACTCACTCAGGATGATTTTTTTCCTAGTTCCATCCATATGCCTGCAAATTTCATGGTGTCATTTTTTTAACAGCTGAATAATACTCCATTGTGTAAATGTACCACATTTTGTGTAGCCTTTCTTCTGTTGAGGGACATCTAGGTTGTTTCCAATTTCTGGCTATTATGAATAGAGCAGAAATGAACATGACTGAGCAAGTATCCTTGTGGTAGGGTGGAGCATTCTTTGGGTGTATGCCCAAGAGTGGTATTGCTGGATCTTGAGGTAGATACAGATTCTGAGGAACCACCATATTGATCTCCATAGTGGGTGTACAAGTTTGTACTCCCACCAGAAATGGAAGAGCATTCTTCTCCCTTATTCCACATCCTCACCAGCCTTAGCTGTCACTTATGTTATTGATCTTAGCCATTCTGACTTGTGTCAGATGGAATCTCAAAGTAGTTTTGATTTGCACTTCCCTGATGGCTAAGGATGTTGAATATTTCTTTAAGAGCTTATCAGCCATTTGAGTTTCCTCTATTGATAATTCTCTGTTTAGATCTGTAACCCAATTTTAATTGGGTTATTTGTTCTCCTGATATCTAGTATCTTAAGTTCTTTATGTATTTTGTTTATTAGTCTTCTATTGGATATGGATAAAAAAATCATTTCCCATTCTGTAGGATGCTACTTTGTCCAAATGATAGTGTCCTTTACCTTACAGCTTTTCAGTTTCATGAGACCCTGTTTATTAATTGTTGATCTTAGTGTATGTGCTAACAGTATTCTGTTCAGAAAGTGTTTTCCTGTGCCAATGAGTTCAGGATTTTATTTTACTTTATTTTCTATCAGGTTCAGTGTATCTGGCTTTATGTTGAGGTCTTTGATCCATTTGGAGTTGAGTTTTGTGCAGGGTGATAGGTATGAATATATTTGGATTCATCTACATGCAGCTGTCCAGTTTGACCAGCACCATTCATTAAAAATGCTCTTTTTTCTAGTGTGTGTTTCTGGCTTTTTTAAATAAAAAATTAGGTTTTCATAGGTGTGTGGATTTATATCTGGATCTTCAATTTGATTCCATTGACCAACATGTCTGTTTTTGTGCCAGTACCATAATGTTTTTATTACAATAGCTCTGTAGTACAACTTGAAATTAGGAATGGGTGAGACCTCTAGCAGTTTTTATTTATTTTTGAATTCAGAATTGTATTAGCTAAGTAGGGTTTTTTTGTATTTTTATATGATGCTGAGAATTGTCATTTTAAGATCTTTGAAAATTGTGTTGGAATTGTGATGAGGATTGCATTGAATCTGTAGATTGCTTTTGGTAAGATGGCCATTTTAACTTTATTAATCCTACTGGTTCATGAGCATTGAAGATCTCTCCATCTTCTGATATCTTCTTCAATTTCTTTCTTTAAAGACTTGAAATTTTCATCCATACAAGTCTTTCACTTGCTTGGTTAGAGTTACTCCAAGATATTTATATAATTTGAAACTATTGTGAAAGGTATTGTTTGTCTGATTTCTTTCTCAGTCCATTTGTCATTTGTATATCGAGGGCTACTGGTTTTTATGAGTTAATTTTGTATCCAGCTACTTTGCTAACAGTGTTTATCAGCTGTAAGAATTCCCTGGTGGAATTTTTAGGGTAACTTATGTATACCATCATATCACCTGCAAATGAAGGTAACTCTGGCTTCTTCCTTTCCAGTTTGTATCCCCTTGATCTCCTTCAGTTGTCTTATTGTTCTAGTTAAGACTTTAAGTACCATACTGAATAGGTATGGAGAGAGTAGACAACCTTGTCTTATTCCCAGTTTTAATGGAATTTCAGTACACCGCCTTTATTATGTTTAGGTATGTCTCTCGTGTCTCTAATCTCTCCAGGGCTTTTATCATGAAGGGATGTTGGATTTTTGTCAAAGGCCTTTTCTACATCTAATGAGATGATCAGGTTTTTACTTCTTTCATTTTGTTTATACGGTAGATTATATTTATTGATTTTCATTATTGAACCATGAGTTTATAAGTTTTCTATTGTTTCTCTTCTTGGATATTCAGCTTTAATCCATGGTGGTCAGATAGGATGCAGGGAGTTATTTCAATTTTCTTGTATCTGTTGAGACTTGTTTTGTGTCCAGGCATGTGGTCAATTTTGGGGAAAGTTTCATGAGGTGCAGAGAAGAAGGTGTATTCTTTTGTGTTATGGCAAAATGTCCTGTAAATATCTGTTGAGGTTCTTTTGGTTTATAACCTCTGTTAGCTCCAGCATTTCTCTGTTTAGTTATTGTCCAGATGTCCTGTCTATTGGCTAGAGTGGAGTATCAAAGTCTCCATTATCAGTGTGTGAGGGTCAATATGAGATTTAAAGTGTAGTAGTGTTTCTTCTAAAACGTGTGTTCTTTTGTTTGGGGCATAGTTATTAAGGATTGAAATGTCTTCTTGGTGGACTTTTCCTTTGTGTATGTAGTGTCCTTCTCTATCTCTTCTGATTAATTTTGGTCTGAAGTCTGTTTTTTCAGGCTAACCCAGCTTGCTTGTTAGGTCCATTTGTTTGAAATATCTTTTTCCAACCCTTCACCCTGAGGTAATGTCCATCCTTGAAGTTGAGGTGTATTTCTTGGATGCAGCAGAAGGATGGATCTTGTTTTCACATACATTCTGTTCTGTTAGTCTATGTCTTTTTTTGCAGGGGGAGTGGGGAGATTGAGCCCATTGATATTCAGAGATACCAATGACCAATGATTGTTGATTCCTGTAATTTCGTGTTGTAGTTACTGGTGGTGGTAGTGGTAGCAACAGAGTGGTGTGTGTGTGTGTGTGTGTGTGTGTGTGTGTGTGTGTGTGTGTGTGTGTGTTTCTCTTCTTTTGAGCTTATTTGTTCCCTGTGTTTTCATGGTTGTAGTTAATGTCCTTAGGTTAGAGTTTTCCTTGCAGCACCTTCTATAAGGCTGGATTTGTAGATAGATATTGTTTAAATTTGGCTTTATCATGGAATATCTTGTTTTCTCCATGTATGATAATTGAAAGTTTTGCTGGGTGTAGTAGTTTGGGCTGGCATCTGTGGTTTCTTAGAGTCTGTAGCTAATTCATTCAGGCTCTTCTGGTTTTTAGAGTCTCCACTGAGAAGTCAGGTATAATTCTAATAAGTCTGCCTTTATACATTACTTGGTTTTTTCCCCTTGCAGCTTTTAACATTCTTTCTTTGTTCTGTACATTAAATGTTCTGATTATTACATACCCAGAGGACTTTCTTTTCTGGCCCAATCTATTTGCTGTTCTTCATGCTTCTTGTATCTTTATAGGGATCTCATTCTTTAGGTTAGAAAATTTTCTTCTATGATTTTGCTGAAGATATTTTCTGGTCCTTTGGGCTGCATTTCTTTTCTAAATTTCTATTGTTCTTAGATTTGGTCTTTTCACAATGCCACAGATTTTCTGGATGTTTTGTGCCAGGAGTTTTTATATTTAACATTTTCTTTGACTGGTGTATCCATTTCTTCTATTGTAACTTTGATGCCTGAGATTCTCTCTTCCATCTCTTGAATTCTGTTGGTGAAACTCTCCTCTGTAGTTCCTGTTTCAAATTCCTAAATCTTTTATTTCCAGAATTCCCTCAGTTTGGGTTTTCTTTGTTGATTCTATCTTAGGTCTTGAACAGTTTTATTCATTTTGTACTGTTTCTTTGTGTTTTCTTGGATTTTTTTCAGAAATTTGTTCATTTCCTCTTTAAGGACCTCTATCATCTTGGTATAGCTGGTTTTAAGGTCTTTTTCTTGTGCTTCTGCTGTGTTGGAATATTCAGGGCCTGCTGTGGTAGGACAGCTGGGTTCTAGTGGAGACATTTTGCCCTGGCTGCTGTTGGTTGTGTTCTTATGCTCATGTCTGGGCATCTGGGATTCAGATGATTATAGTCTAGTGCTGGTTTCTGGGTTTGTCTTTTTTGAATGGATGTTTTGTTCCTTGGTTTCTGTTTCCTCTCTGAATTTTTGAGAGTGTGATGGCTGTGTGTTGCCTGGTATGAAGTTTTCTGTGGCCCTGCTTCCCTGGCCTGCTCAGCTGGTGTGTTCCCAGGGAATGCCTGCTGCTGGTTTTGGATGCTAGGATAATGGCATGCATTGGGGGAAGGAAGGTTGGAGAAGATCCTTTTGGTCCTTTGGGGCTGGGATCAGAAAGGAAAGGGAGACTGCATTGGGTGTTCAGCTCCAAAGCTGGGGGTGAGACCGGGAGATGGGATCTGGAGGAGCAGAAGGAGAGGTGAAGACCTTCAGGCAACCTATCCATTTCCCTGGCAGGAGTGGCCTTTGGGTGAGCCTTCTGGGGATGGAGGCTGGGAGAAAGCCTACAGATGTTTTAAAGATTTATGTGTTTTGTGTGATTAAGTGTGGCAGCATGGATGTGTGGGTTCATGCAGATCTGTGGAAAGGTGGAAAGAAGACTCAGAGGCACCTTAAGAATGAATCTAGCCTTTCTCAGCTGCAGGAACATCCAGCCTCTAAGGACTGAAGCACTTTCCCTTCACCCAGGGCATTTTTATTTTTTTCTCTATTTCAGTTTAGCCAGTTGATTTCCATATGCTCAAAACAACCTGAAAGAAGCACCCAAAGATACAATGCCAAATGCAAATTCCTCAATTTATCAGGTACCACGGGTTTTCTGCCCCCCCATCAAGTTTTGCATAGGCCTTTGATCCTTGGGAGACTCTGAGACAAGATTCACATAGGGCAATAATAAAAACAAAAGGTATGAGTTAAACAAAGGCTGGATTAGGGCTAGGTGCTACTCTCTGGAGCCAAGCCAGGAGTAGCTCAGCAGGAATGCAGCCACAATTTTGTATTATTTTGTAGCTGTGTGTGTGTGTGTGTGTGTGTGTGTGTGTGTGTGTGTGTGTGTGTGGTTATGTGCATGTTAGTACAATGCTAGCAGAGTCCAGAAGAGACCTGGAGCTGGAGTTACAGGCAACTGTGAGCCAGTCAGCGAGGGTCCTGAGAACCTAGCCTCAGTACATTCTTGGGTACTGAGCCATTTCTCCAGCCCCCTGTTCAAAGATTGTTAGTGATTCTAAGACCAACAGACAAAACCATGTAAGTTTTTCCTGCCCCTTCACTCCCTGTGCACACAGGTGAATCCGCCCTGCAAAGCACACTGTCTGCTTAGTGCCTAGCTTAAAAGCAATGCCTACCTCAGGCAGGGCTGAAGCTGTTCTCTTGCCCAAGCATCCATCCTCTGCCATTCAGTACTGTGGGCAGGGAAATCGGCTTGACTCAAGACTTCAGGACTGACCATTTAACAGCTTTGACTTGGAGAATGAAGGTAAAGATGGTATACCAGATCACAGGCCTCAAGAAACTGTGTGTGTTCTAGACAGTTCTGTACAACCTGTACTGTCACCTATAGAATGCCACCAGGGTACCTGCTAGCTCCATGAGAAGAATGGGAGACACTGGGGCATGGGTGGCAGCTGAGCAGCTGAGCCCAGCCCTGGAGCCCAGCATAGGACAAAGCAGTTTGCTTATCACTGGCTCCATTTGTGACATGCTCAATGCATGCTTGTTATCATAGCAGTGCATCACTGACCCTGTTTTGATGACATTTATTTTATTGTGTATGTGTGTATGCATGTGCACACGTGCCATGACATGTGTGAGATAGAGGACAACTTCATAGAATTGGTCCTCACCTTCCACATGTGGATTCTGGGGATCAAATTCAGGCTGTTATGCTTGGCAAGCTCCTTTACCCACTGAACCGTCACTGGGCCCTGTTGTCTCTGTGGCTGGCTGGGTTCTCTTATGCCACTATTGTGACAATGGGTCATTGGCCCATTTGCTTTCTCATGATTAATAAAACAGATTCCTAAAAGGGTGTGTATGTGTGTGAGCATCAAGGCCTCTGTGTTTTACTGAAAAGATCATGGAAATGAAACGTTGCTGTGGGATGGTCTGTATGTCAAGTGTGTTGCTGATTGGTCAATAAATAAATCACTGATTGGTCAGTGGCCAGGCAGAAAGTATAGGCGGGACAAGGAGGAGAATAAAGCTGGGAAGTGGAAGGTTGAGAGAGAGACACTGCCAGCCGCCACGATGACAAACAGCATGTGAAGACGCCGGTAAGCCATGAGCCACGTGGCAAGGTATAGATTTATAGAAATGGATTAATTTAAGCTGTAAGAACAGTTAGCAAGAAGCCTGCCACGGCCATACAGTTTGTAACCAATATAAGTCTCTGTGTTTACTTGGTTGGGTCTGAGCGCCTGTGGGACTGGCAGGTGACAAAGATTTGTCCTGACTGTGGGCCAGGCAGGAAAACTCTAGCTACAAAACGTAGGCACCCACGTCCCGGTGTTCAGTTTTCTGTTAGCTCTGTGACCTGGGTCGCTCACTTATTTCCTGTGCCGTTTTTCAAATCCTGACTAATAAACATTTTTCTATCAGTTCCACAATTTTGTACAGATAATCTTGCAAGAAGGGTGGGTCTGGCAGCACAGGCCTCGTAATCTCCAGTTCCTCAAGAGGCTGAGGCAGGAGGATTGCCAAGTTCAAGGCTTGAACTAAGCAATCATTGAGAGCCTGTCTCAAAGGTTAAAGGAGGGCTGGGGATAGATATGGCTCAGTGGTAGAGCACTTGCCTAGCATGTGCAGGGCCCTGGGTTCAAACCTCAGTGTGGCCACTCCATGTGTGTATGCATGCTCGTGTGTGTCTGTGTGTGTGTGAGCATGTGCATGGGGGTGAGGGTGGGGTGTATAAGTGCAGCTTATACAGCTAGCCACAGATGCTGTGTGTTCATGATTGCAAGGGTCATATTGTGCCCAAAAGATGGTGTTTCATAGTCCTTCCAACTCATACAGTCCTTCCTTCCTTCCTTCCTTCCTTCCTTCCTTCCTTCCTTCCTTCCTTCCTTCCTTCCTTCCTTCCTTTACTTTTAGGGGAGAGTACAAATGCAGTTCCCCACTACCACAAATCATGCAGTCTAGTTTCCTGCTTTTGCAGAAATTGCAGGAGTCAGCACACCCAGAGTATAATGGACAAGTCATGCCCTGGGAAAACCACCTTCATGATCATGGTCTCTCCCTGCCAGGTAAGTACACAGGCTCTTATGGTCTTTCTGGCCCCACTTCTGCGATGTGTGTAGGACTTGGTAGGGGTGTTATGGATACCCTGTAGGTCAGAGCACTCAGTGGGCACTTCTCAGCATGCTGACCAGCTGTGGGTTTCTGTATTAACTGTCACCCTCTGAGAAAAGCTTTCTGGGGGCTGGTGAAATGGCTCAGCAGTTGCTGTTTTCATAAAGGACCACGGTTCGATTCCCAGCTCCTATCAGGTGGCTCACAACTGCCTGTAACTCCAGCTCCAGGGGATCTGATGCCCTCCTCTGGCCTCCCTGGGAACTACACACACAAAAAAAATATAAATAAAAAATAAACTTTTAAAAAAAGTTTCTCTGATCAAAGATGAAACACACATCGAGAGGCAGTTTGGCTGCATGTCTGTCTAGCAAAAGCAATCTGGTCAAAGATGTCTTTGAGAAGTCAATGCAATCTTTGTAGTTATAAATTATTAGCTGTATATTCTTGTCCATCTTAAATGAGAGTTCCTTTAAAAACAGCTAGCCTAGGATGACTTGGTGTGGTCATTTCTTTTGGTAGATGAATCTGAGAGTTTAGACTCATGTCTGCCCCTAGCTCCTCTTTGCCTCCATCTACATATGTCCTCACAGAGAACTCTAGAATATTGAAACAGGAATGTTTCCCCTATGCAACCAAGAATCTCTCCCCCCCCCCCCCCCAAATAGTGGTTTTGTTGGGGCATTTGTCCTTATTCTAAACTTGGTCAGCTGGCCCCATTCCCAGCCAGTCTTCCTGGGCAGCAGTACCCCCGAGGCCCTGTGGGAGGCATAGGCAGCCTCTCTAGCTCACTGGGCCTTCACATCCCTTCGCAATGAGCACTTTGGTGTGTTGGCCAACAATCCCCCAATTTCACCCTTGAGCTCCTCTGCTCCTCTCTGGTGGATGCCATCTGCTCCTGGTGATTTATCTACATTTAGTTTGTCAATTAAGTAGAAAATCACTCTCACATCTACTGCCATTTGAGTTTGTATCTACCCTGTCGGTCCCCAGAACAGTCTGGAAGCAGGACCTTTATAGCATCACATACAAATGCAGAACCTGAGCTTTTTGAGGAACCTCATCCTCTATATCAGATTCACTGACTAAGGAACAACGAGAGAGCACCTGCTGTGTGCCTTCCAGAATATTCTTAACAAGGAAGGCTAAGGTGGGGAGACAGGAAAGAACGGTGGAAATGACTGAAGAGCAGTATGGAGAGGGAGCTAGGGGGTGAGCAGTTTGTAGGAGAGCCTTGAAACAGTGAATGGAAGAGTGAGAAACTCGGAGGAAGTTGAAGGAAGAACTGCAAACAGGTGTCCTGAGTCTCAGATGTCCTTAGTCTTTCTGTGTTGTTCTTCCTCACGCTCATCTTGGAGAGCGGCAGAGCAGGTACAGGTGACACTGCATGGGCTTGTTCTGTCCTGAGGTCATCATTGCCCTCAAGACAGGCATCTGTGGACCGGCCAGGGTCTTCTCTCTAGTCCAGTGGTTCTCAGCCTTCCTGACGCTGCGACCCTCTAACACGGCTCCTCATGTTGTGGTGACCCCCAGCCATAAAGTTATTTCTTTGCTACTTCATAGCTGTAAGGTTGCTGCTGTTGTGAATCATAATATAAATGTTGGATATGCAGAATATCTGATATGCGACCCCTGTGGGGGCCTCAACTCACAGTTGAGAACCACTGCTCTAGAGTCTGTATCTCAGAGGGACAGCGGAGACCACTGGACCCTTGTAAGAGGAAAATAAGAGATCTGGACAGAGCCAGGGATCTGGAGCAGGGGAGTGAGAAGGAAGGGGTTTGGGGAAAATGGCACATAGGGAGGTGTTAGGAGTTAAATAGACATCTCACGGGGGCTGGAGAGGTGGCTCTGGTGACAAAGTGCCTGCTTTACAGCCACCCAGCCCAAGGACCTGGGTTCAATCCCCAGGCCCCCGTGGTGGATGCAGTGTACTGACTTCACAAGTTGTCTTCTGAACTCCACATGTGCACCACTATGTGCGCGCACGTGCGCGCGCGCACACACACACACACACACACAAGCACATACACATAACATAAATAAAATGTACTTTGTTTCTTACAATCAGCTGTGATGACCTACGCCTGTGATTTTAGTGCTGGGCAGGTGGACACAGGAGGGGACCCCTGGGGCTCAATGGCCAGTCAGCATAGGTGACTCCCAGGTTCAGCGACAGACCCTGTCTCAAAAAATAAGGTGGAAAAAGATTGTGGAAAATACCTGACATTAACCTTTGGCCTCCATATGTACATGCATGTGCACACATGCACGCGCGCGCACACACATGCATGCGTGCACATAGGTATATACATGAATACATTTATGTAGAGACACGTGAAAATAGGAAACAAAAACTGAAGCATTTGCCTGTTTCCAGGACTTCGGATGTCATCATGTCTGTCTATCCTGGCATTGCCGTGAGAAGGCAGGACTGCTGTGCCCTGGCACAGATCTATGGGAGTACAGTGGCCCTGGGATGAGACTCCAGCTCAAAGCAGCAGAGGCCAGGGTGAAGTGCTGGGGCCTGTGGCAAGTTCCAATGCTGTTTGAGACATTTGCTGCATACGCCCCTGAGGGAAAATTAACTCATTCCAGCCTTATGGATAGGCTTGTTAGGTGTCTTCGGGAGTGCCTGCCTAAAGCATGGTAGAAATCCCTGCTCTGTTGAAATTCTGGGCTCTCTACATACTTGCTTTTAGACACCAAATGTGAGCCAGAGAAACCCCACTGCTTCCAGCAAGTTTTCTGAGCCAGCTCTCCTTGTAGAGGCACGGAATGACACTGGTGGCTTCCTCTGACAGCCTGGCCCAACAATGGAGACAGCTTAGAGCAGAGGCTCAAGTGGGCACTTGGAAGGATCAGCAAACAGGACATAATATGTGTTTACAACCCCAGAACTGCCCCACTGGACATACAACATTATTAGGAAATAAACCTCAGCTGCAAGCCATGTACATTTCAGGACCATTTATTACAGCAACGTAGTATAACTCATACTGACTGATACATTTGTGAGTGCTCCTGAAGTGAGACAAATCAGGAAAAGTCAAGGCCAAGAAGTAAGCTGTACAGAGGGTTTTGAGCCAAATAGGATAACTCATGGAAGGATTTGAATAGCTAAGAGACCGGGGCTGGAAATTGCAATGAGAATAGATAGGCCTTACTGATGGACCCAAAGGTCTCTGAAGCCAAGTCCCATTCCTCTGTGCTTCAGTTTTCTCCTTTATAAAATGAAGATAATAAATCAGCACCTGGTTATAGGGCTGTTTCTAGGTCTGAATGAATTGCCCAGGCACATTATCCACTTATGCTGAGCACAGCACCACGGCCACAGTAGATAGATCCTCGGGATGCATTAGACACCTCCATTCTTTCTAACTCTCCTACCCTGCAGAAATCAGACTGAGTTCTCCAGAGGGTTCAGTGCTCGCTGGAGACCCTCACCCCTGACTGACAGCAAAGGAGCTTCCTGCAGCCAGCCAGGGAGAAGACAGGTTCTGAGAGCCAGGAGTGTGGGTGGCCAATGACAGGCATTTAATTCACATTTAAGCCAAAACAGTTGTTAGTAAATTAAACATTGATTGTAAATGAGCCTCCAGTTAAGATTCACTAATTACACCACCAACTCAATTGTCATGCAATTTATATACAATTACCCCAGAACAAATATTTAATTACTTTCCCCTTAATACGTTGAACTAATATTGTTCATCAAGCTGGTAGATGGGAATGTGGAAACATTTAGTTGACGCAAAGATGGGCAATCAGAGAATTAATAAGACAATGGCCACATTGTCTTGTCCACTGGTGTGACAGGGCTTTAATGGTGATGAGGGGAGCTGCAGAAGGGAGGTCCTTATGTCTACGATGGTGGAGGTGGTGGCTGGAGACACCTGGAAGTGGAAGATTTCCCTGTAGGGCGTGGTCTAGAATCCTCTGGAGAAGCTGAGGCTGTCTGTTGGTTAGACCTGCACCATGGCTCAACATCTTCTTCCACCCATCCTTCTCCAATAATGGTGATCACAAAGCTACTCCCAAAATCAAACCTACTGTTCTCGAAAATTCTATCTACAACTGGAAACCTTTGGGCTTTGCTGGACAGAAAAGTGACATGCTCTGACTCACCCATTAGCAGGCTGAGGCTGAAGGGAGGCAAGGGCCAGCCTTGGGAGCTTTCCTAATTCACAGAGGTTCTGCTCTAATGGGGAAAAAAACACAGTGAGTGAAACGCCCCAAAGGAGGAAGCCCTTGAGACTCTGGGATAAGAGCAAGCAGGAAGGCCTGGGGTCGGGGCTGCCCTGACTGAAGGCAGCTGGCCCTGCTTTGCCAAGTGCCTGGGATGGGTTCTAGGTTCTGTCTTTTGGGAGAAGCCATGGTCCTTCAGCACCCAGAAAACAGCTCTGTAAGATGAAAGTCTGGAAAAGAATGGAAAGTCCACCTCGTGCATTTGAGAGAGAAAAGCAATACTAGGATTGATGACAAGTATTGATGATGGAGAGATGACTGGGGGGCAGGGAGGGTTAAGAGTGAGTACTGCTCCTCCAGAGGACTGAGTTTTGTTCTCAGCACCCACATCAGCCAGCTCACAACCTGTAACCAAAGAATCTGGTGCCTTCTTCTGGCTTCCACAGCACTCACATGCACAACCCCACTACTCACAAACAATTTCATACACATAAATAAAAATAAATAAATAGGAGCTGGAGAGATGAATCAGTGGTTGACAGCACACACTGCTCTTGCAGAGGACCCGAGTTCTGTTCCCAGCACCATCTCCAGTTCACAATCACCTGTAACTATAGCTGCAGGGTCTCAAGTGCCCTCTTCTGGCCTCTGCAGGAACTGCAATTAATGTGACTACACACACCTATGTACGCATAACAACATATATATATATATGAATGAATGAGCCTACCATGGCAATGGCCCAAAGCTATCAAATGACCGATATGTGCTGTGGGTACTGTGCCCTAAGGATTTATTCTGAGGTGGGTACTGCTAAAGCAAGACACAGGATTGGAAGTGGGGAGATTCCTTCCACCAAGAAGATCCTCCTTATCAGATATGGACATGGTCACCTCCAGATTCAGAGCCCTCCCTTCATACACCCCCAGGAGCACTTGCCTCAAAGGCAGTGTTTTCTGTGACTTGATTATCCTGAATGAGAGAGAAGACAATTTTCTTAAAATGTGTGCCCAGGAGAAGCCAGGAACCAAGCGAAGTGTTTTATTACCTCAGATTTGAAGAGATCTCTATTTCAATAGTAAAACTTTGTAAAAGACTTGGAAGTGAAAGAAAGTGGTGCTGAGTGCTCGCCCAGCCCAGCTGCCAGGTCCCCCATAGCGCTGGGACCTGTGCCCCGGCACTCCCTTCGGGCTGTTTCACAACTGTTAGTCCCAATGAACACTGACAGTAATGCAAATGACTTTTCCCTCTCAAAATGCAAATGGATGTGCAGGGGAAATGTTGCCCAGGAGTGCGTGAGTGAGCCCCTTCGCAGACATTTCTGAATTGACTTCAGTTTCCTTGATCACCTGTTCTTGCCTTGTTTTCTAAAGATATGAAAAAAGAAAAAGTATGTGCACCCTGGATAGATACCTAGGACAGACCAGAATAACGTAATTACACTCTAGTTTGGTGAGCCAACGAATTTACTGGGATAACTTACAGGAGCTTGGGTGACTCAGAGGCAGCTTTATCTGCTGAAAGCCCACCCCTGCATGGGTGACGACCCATGCAGGGTGTTTCTCGGGAGCACCCTGAACAACTTGAAGGCAGTTCTACTGAAGAGTCTCTTCTCCCCCAGACAATTGTTTACTGCTGATGTAGCTGTGAATTCTGTTACTTTCCCAGCTTCCCAATTTCCCTTGCAAATTGCCTTCCTTAGCTGTCTCCCACCCTGCAAGGCTCCCTCTCCTGAAGGTTTACAACCTTCCCAAACATTGTCACCACTGGAAGCCAAGTGTCCAAACATGTGAGCCCCTGGGGCTCACGCCCCTGGTCTCCCTAGACTCACCTCATGCTACAGAATGCTTTTAGTCCAACTTCAAAAGTTCCCAGAGTCTTTAATAGTGTCAACACTGTTCCGAAGTCCAGCTTTAAGATCTGCCCTGCCAAGGAAATCAGATTAGGTTGATCCCTTGAAACTCTTCCTACTTTCAAACCTCTGAATAAAAAGGCACGCATGCGTGTGCACCCCCCCCCACACACACACCACAGTCTAAAACGTCTTAGATGAGGTTCAAGACAAACTCTTTACAATGACATCCTGTAAAAATTTTTTAATTATGTTTCCAACACACAGTGGTATAGTACCAGTCCACAAGAGGAAATGGGGCCCTAGTGAGGAAAGATTGGACCAAAGCAAGGCAAAACCCCACAGGGCATACACTTAATCCTGTAGATCCATGTCTGCTGCCTGGGGCTTCCATTTCAAAGGGCTTAAATGGCTCTGCCCTTCTAGATACTAATGCTTCAGGAACTAACTACCCAGCTCCTGTATCAGCTTGTCTCTAGATCCTTTCTTCATCTGGTTATTGATAGACCCCAGACCCAGGGTACTACCTTCTCGGGTGGGCACCCCAAGAACCCAGACTCTGGTCCAGTTGATGCAAACATCAAGAGGTTTATTGATGCGGCTGTACAGTCGGGCTCCTCTCCTCCCAAGAGCAAGAGTCGCACCCTACTGCAGCCACATAGGTACTTTTAAAGGGAAAAAAACCACAAAAGCCGTAAGATTACAATTCCCATACAATTTTGTTCCAATTGGTTTATGTCTAGGGGCTAATTTCACAAGATCATGGCCTAATCACAGGGTAGGAACAATCACGTCCATATGCACATTTTTTCCGGAACCTCGGGGTGGGTGGGGAGGGTATCAGGGCGGGAGTGAAGGTTACACAAAGGTTACAGTGGTCTTTCCTAGAACACTTGCAATTATCCCAGTCACAGTTGAACAACATATCTTAACAGAAATCTCCATACATTGTGGTAAGGGTGGTTGAGTAATGGCTGAGTCAGTTTGCCCTTGGAACTAGCTTTTTAGTTCCTTATTCTTCTGGGGCTTGGGGGGGATGTAAGCCCGAAGGGTTAGGGTCTTTCAGTTATCACATCTTACTAGTTCCCTTATTAAGTAATGAGTGAAATCTAACCTGTGATCATTTTGGGTTTATATGGATATTATGATTTTTAACCTTAATTTTTTTCTCTTTAATATTCTGCATCGGAACATTGACAGACACTTTGGCGGAGGTAACAGGGCTGGGTCTATGTGGACCTTGGATCTGTATGGCTCTCAGCAGCAGAGCTACTTCCACCAGTCATTTCCTGTTGATTCATCCATGTGGCTTTCCTCTCATCCTGTGGGTCCTCAAGGACTAAAGAGGCTAGGATCAGACCCCAAACTAAAGGGGTTTTTGAGACAAGGAAGAGGCTGAGTCCGGCCTCTGGGTGCTACAGTTTATGTGATAAAATGGGTGCGGAGCACACTTAGGGAATGAGATCTCGAAGCACAGATCGCCTTCTGTGTTGATTTACTGTCTCTCTCTGCCATGAGAAAGTGAGTCCCAGAAGACAAGGATTTGGGAGAGTGAGTTTTTTTGTAGTGAATGATCAAAACCCACACATGTTGGATGATTGGATAAGCATGCATCTCTCGGGCTCTCAGGTTGAAGGTGTCAGTCAGGAAGCTGAGACAGTCGTATCCCTTAGAGGATCTTAACTAGGAGAGTGACAGGCTCATGGCCACAGGCAGTCAGGATGAGGCCCTGAAGAGAGAGTCTTACAGGAGAGAGTCCCCATGGATAGCATGGTGGAAGTCAAGATGGGACAGAGCCTTCAATCCTGAAATCAAAGTGAGAAAGACATATTTGCTAAATCCTGACCCAACCTTGGCTAAAACTGATGTCAGCCTGCCCCTCGGGTATGCACAGTACTTTGCGGGACCCATGACTCACCCGCATTGTTCTGCTTTCTGCTCCCGTCCGGATCAAACAGAAACACCATGGTGACACGGCTGTGCCCTGTTCTTATTAAAGTGCATATCCTGTCATGCTTGCTAACACTCATCACAGCTACATCAACAAGATGTAACAGACTTGTGGGTTTTACCCTTATAAACGCCCTGCTCTTTTAGCTTGGGGCCAACTCGAGACCTGTAGTCAAGAGAGTGCATGCCCCTGGCTGGGTCTATGCGGCTCAATAAAATCTTCAAATTCATAAAGAGCTCGTCCTGGTCTTCTCTCAGGTGAGAACAGCCCAGCTACGGTAAAATATGGGGAGAGTTAGAGAGCTACACCACAGACGACACAATGGGACCCTGAAGCACCGGTGAGGCAGACCCTTCAGTAAGATAAAGGGAGTTTGAGAATCTTGGTTTCCTAGGAAAACAAACTCTGGTGTAGAATTCTCGGCTATAGCCCCTGCTTCCACTAGTGACAAAGGGAAGCTCCTGGATTGCTCTAAAGGCGATTACAAGGACAAGACTCTGGGACAGGAGGTGGGGGGTGGGGGTGGGGGTGCTGGTGGGGGGGGGGAGCAGGAGATAAGGGAAGGAACTCTCTTAACAGCTACAAGCAAATGAGCCAAAGCAGTCACAGATCCAACGCATGTGCACTTAGAATGACAGCTGAAAGGGGGCTCCTGCATCTGGCTATTAAACCCCACCTGTCCAGAAGTATATAAGTCCTTTTGTTCCACATTACCCCCCTTATTTTTGTCCATTTTTAATTTCTCTGTAAGTAATTTATCCTTTTCTTCCCCAATTTTTCATTTCAAGGATGCTCTTAGTCCAAAGTGGTTCTGGCCCTGGTGCTTTTCTGGCTAACGGCAGTCAAGGCTAACTAAATAAGCCGCTGTATTTCAAAGGTTCCCTGGTCTCAAAAGACTTACTCTAACACTAGTCAGGCAGGAAATGCCCTCGGGGCTCAGTTCAGGCTTTCAACAGAGCAGAGAAGATGGTCCCTGGGAGCCACACAGACCTGGGCTGCCCAGAGGCAAAGGGATGATGTAGGTGGGATCAGGGGGTGTTGATGCTGGAAGAGAAGGGGCTGACGTCCATCAGTGTGCAGGGCCAGACAAGAGGAGATTCATGCTAGAACCAGTGAGGAGGGAGGAGGTCGGTAAACAAAGAGGAAATGACAGAGAAGGAGTGAGCCAGGAGGCGGGAGGGACTTGGTTCTCATGGGATCATTCAGTATGCATTGAGTATGAACTACCAGAGGGAAAATAATGTTCTCTGGCCTAACTGGGTTCTCAGTGGAGTTTCCTATAACAAAGACACAATAACAAGAGAAAACCAAATTGAAATTTATTATCACGTAAAGCACATGTGTGTACTGGTGTCATGTAAAGTACATGTATGTACTGGTGTCATGTAAAACACAGGTGTGTACTGGTGTCTAGAGAAATGAGTTGATCTCAAATAGATGGTTTCAATCAGGGCTTCCGACACTCTTTCTGCTTCCAACCCCTTATGCCTGAGAAGTTCTACATCATCAAGGGATATAGATAAATGAGTAAGCACACATATGAAACACTTGCTGATAACAATTCACAAAGAATTTATTTCAGAACAATTCTCTTCTGTGCTTGTAATGTTACCATTTATTAAGACAAAAGCAAGTTTGCATACTAAAGACATGGAAGTTCTCTTTTCTTTTTGCATACAGAATTAAATCTTGGCTGAATATTCAATACCACAGGACGTATCTTCAGTGTTTTACAGAGTTGATCAATATTTTGATTTTATAATCATCAATGCTGGGAATGCCACTTCACATAAATATATAGCACAGAGTGGCAGAAGTATGCCTAGAGCCATCTTAGAAGTTGTTGGAAATTCTGTTCCAATCTGAAGCCAAAATTCATTTAACAATTTTTTTTAATGAAATGCAAGTCAGCAACCCAAATGGCAGTTTTTAAAATGAAGCACTCTAACACCCCAAAGATATCTGACACTTACATCCTGAATAAAGTTGGTAGGAAAATATTAAAAGTCCCAGCACACACGGCAGCACCCCGCCATGTGTTACTTCATTCCTGGGTGAATCCAGTGCCCTACTTCGGCCTCAGCGGGCACTGAATGCATGTGAGGCAGAAACATATATGAAGGCAATAACATTCATATATGTAAAATTAAAAAATAAATATTTTATATACTGCAATTCGTACTTAAGGTAGCCTTTAACCCGAGCTGATGTGTTTGAAGAAGTGTTTGGCACTGTATGATGTGACTGTATGCAATGTGCAAAGTACGTATGTTATATGTTCAGATTCAAGGCTACAGGGACATTAAACATGGCTGAGTGCTGTCAGAAATGCCTTGGATTCACTACATGTTTGGTTTTTTATGGTTTTTGAAATTTATTTTTATTTACATGTATGTGTCTGTGTGCCACATATGTGCAGTTGCATGAAGAGGCCAGCAGAGGGTGCCTGATCTGGAGCTGGAGTTACGGGCAGTAGTGAGCGGCTGGAACCCAACTCAGGTCCTCTTGCAAGAGCAGCAAATATCTTAACTGCTGAGCCATTGCTCTAGTTTCGGAGTTTATTTTTGTTCGTTGCACATTCAGAAACCTCATTTCTGTGTTCTGTGCAATCTCCACCTTCAGTTACTCCAGTATGGGGTCGCAGCCCACAGTTTTAAGCTGGAGCTAAAACTTCTGATTTAAGCACCACCATCTGGGCTGGGGAGATGACTCAGCGGTTAAGAGCACTGGCTGCTCTCCCAGAGGATCTGGGTTTGAATCCCAGCTGTTCACCACCTGTGAACTCCACACCTAGGAGATCTGATGCCCTCTTCTTGGCCTCTGAAGACACTAGGCATGCATGTGGTATATTACACACCCAAACACATAAAATAATTTTTTTAAAAGAAAAAAAACATTATTTGCTGAAAGAAAGAAGAAAAAGGAATGTAAAATTATGGGGGGACTCCTAAGAACAAAATGAAGTAAGGCTGTTTGTGCGGTGCTTAATACTGTTGACTTGTCTCTGGCTAAGCCTGTGAGAAATCATCTCCATCCATCAGGCTGAGGTGGGAAGACCCACCCTAAATGATGGCAGCATCCTTCCCTGCTTGGGTCCCGGGTAGCACACAAAGAAGGAAGCCTGCTGAACTCCAGTCTTCATCGCTGTCTTCCTCCTGGCTTCAGACACAGTGTGGCCAGCTGCCTCAAGGTCCTGCTGCCCAGCCTTCACCGAGTGACAAACTGGAACGCTCTCTGGGACAGACTTAAGAAGCAGCCTGTGCCCCTACTCAACAGTTATCATTTACAGAACCTGGCTCCTCCACGCTCTTTATCACACAGGCTGAGCTGAGCTAAATCATGTGATAAAAAATTTCTTGCCAGCCCCTAAAACTTGAAGTCTGATATCTCCTTTATCCTAGGTATCGCGATGTTCAGGGATTCGCTGTGGGGATTCTTGCTTGAAAAGGCTCCTCTGCCCCGTCCTCCTCCTCATGGCTCTCTGCCCTCCCATCTCTCTCACAATGCTCCTCTCCAGGTGGGAAGGAAAAGCCTCCCCTCTCTGGAAGGCCACCATGTTTAGACTTCCACATGTATGTTGTATTTTCTAGATGATGCTCTTCCTCTCACACTGTGGCTGACCATGGCTTCAGGCACTTTCTCCTAATGAGCTGCATGTCCTGATGGGTCTTATATGTCTGTCCTTCTGGACCCAGCACGGCTGTCTTACTACGTACTTCTTACAAACAGATGGTCTGGGTTGGTTGGTTTGTTTTTTTGTTGGTGGTGGGTTTTTGTTGTTGTTGTTGTTCTGTTTTTTGCTTTGTTTTGTTTTTTGAGACAGGAGACAGGGTTTTTCTGTGTAGCCCTAGTTGTCCTGGAACTCACTCTGTAGACCAGGCTGGCCTCGAACTCAGAGAGATCTGTCTCTGCCCCCTGAGTGCTGGTTCTTTATCATTGTAAACGTCTCTTCTAAGAGGATAATGCCATGCCACTTTCAGTTTCTCTTATAGCTGCTGCTTCAAAAACAACTGGGTTCAAAAATCATCCTTGTGCCATGGAGGCGGATTCTGGGAGTCACAGTCTGGCCAGCTGTCTTACTGTGCCCCCAATAAAATATTAGGCAAAAATGATAAGACACAGGCTGGGGAGGTAGCTCAGTTGATGGCATGCTTGCCTCCCATGCATGAGGTCTAGGTTCAGTCACCAACATTGCATAAACTTGGTGTGGGGTGCTTGGGTGTGGTCCCACCACTCAGGAGGTGGAGGCAGGAAGACTGGGAGTTCAAGGCCAGCCTCAGCTACACAACTAATTTGGGTCTAGCCTGGCCTTCATGAGACCCTGTCTCAAACAAGCAAATAAAACAAAACCCAAAACATTGTGGTGTTAGTCTTGGTTGTCAACTATACTGGATCAGGAATCAACTAAGAGACTCACCTCTGGGGTAGATCTGTGAGGACATTTCCAGGAAGGACTCACTGACGGAGGAACACCTTCCTCCGGAGTGGGCAGCACCCTCTAGAGGCAGCCCAGGGGTAAAGAAGCCAAGGGACAAGCAGTGTTGCCAGACAGCCTTCACTTCTTGCTGATGTGTATATCTGTTCTGCTGATGCCACTGCCACCGCCACCGCCACCACCACCACCACTGCCAATGCGGCTACCATACCTCAGTGCCATCACAACTCAGCTTCCTGGAACATCTAGGCAACAGAAGCTGTGAGACATGAGGCTTCGGTGGATGTGTGAAAGCAGAAGCATTTGAGTCCGTGGGGACGGAAGAGGGAGGCAGCTGGGCGTGGGGGACAGGTGTGGAAGCGACATCACAGGTCTTACCTTCTGAGACTCAAATTTGAGTGATTGCTGAGGGCTGGCTGGGAGCTTTCCCGTAACGGACAGAACTCCCGGCAGAAGAAACTGCCGCGTGGAGGCTTATGTCTTTACAGCATGAGTAGACTGGGTCTAGGGCCAGGCAGGCAGTCATCCACGAGTGCCCGATGGGACTGGAGAGGGTCACACAGGGAGCAGGCAGGAAGAGCAGACCCTGGAGCCAGGCCTTACAGATGGCATGTTGGGCTAAGGGAAGCAGGCCTTATTGTGTATACAAAGGTTAACAAGTTCCATCTACGGAAGGCCAGATGGTGAGTTGAGGCTTTGAAGTCTGTCCTCATAGATCCCTGGATAATAGCTGCAGGTACTGCCTAGATAGATGGGTGTGGTTGTGTTTTAGTAAAACTTTGAAAAGGAAAACAATTTCATTTACAAACACAGCCTGAAGGCAGGGTCGACCCTCGGCTTCCCTGTGTTTTGTCTACCCCTGCCACAAACTCTGGACATCCTTGGGCAACATTCAGCCAAGGTGAGCATGGGGCACGATTTATGAGGCTATAATGTGCAAGGTGGATTGACATGGGGACTCGCTGGGAGCCAGAAGAAACAAGCCACCTGTGAATTTACAAGCCTGAGCGATCTGAGGTTGGCAGCCTTAAGAACTGAGGGCTGTGAAGCCTGTGTGTATGTAGTAAAAGGGCCTGGCAGCCTAACAGACTCGGGGCACAGGGAGTGGAAACTTGATCCTAGATCGGAGCCTGGGCAGCAGAGAATACCAGCAGCACTATGACTTAAGCTTAGTCAGCACCAGCTCCTCTCACAGACACTCAGGTAACGGCATCCCTCAGGAGTTGCAGAAACAGATCCGAAAATGACTTCCATGTTACTGAAAATTCAAAGGAGACATTCGCTTAGACACAGGCATTATGGGGGTGGATTTGGCAGTGTCGGGCAAGAGGAGAAGGGAGGCACCTTCCCAATGAGCGTTTGCTACTGTGTAGGGGAAATGGATACATCTGAAAAACTCAGAACTGTTTGCATACTCCAGTGCTGCCTGTGCAGACTCTGTTTCTCAAACCCCAGGTGTTCCATTAGATAATGTTGCTAAAATGTTTGGGACTTAGGGAGAGAGACTGTATAAACATGTGATTTTACTACAGCTCATAAAAGATGATTGTGTGGAAACCTTAGAAAAATGGAAACTCGGCTCAGTATAAATGAACCCTTCCATTTTATCGATGCTATCTCGCTAAAGGCTGGGAGATGGGATTAGAAATGAGTGTCCAGGGGCCAGGCCAATGTGCTCGGACTTGGCTAGACACATCCATTTGTCTGCTGGGGTCTTCTAACTCTGGTTCAGGGAAAGAAATAGACAGGAACCAATACATACAGGCATGTATACCTGGATGCTCTGGGCCAGGCTCGGGGAGAAACATCAGCAATATGAGCATGGATGGAGTAGGGCCATAAAGACTTGTCAGAGGCCAGCCTGTCAAAGGGCTGGCAAGATGGCTCAGTGGATAAACGTACTTGCTGTTAAGCCTGACTGAGTTTGTCAAGAACCCACATAGTGGAAGGAGAGAACCAACCCATGACATGTGCCCATACATCCATACACCTGCCCCCGGTGATAAATAAGTAGATAATAGATAGATAGATAGATAGATAGATAGATAGATAGATAGATAGATAGATAGATAGATAGATAGATTAGATAGATAGACAGATAGAAGATGTTTTTTAGGTTTCGTTCAGAGAGCTGAGACTCTGTAGAAATCTCAGGGGATGCTGACCCCAATGCCTCGCTCCAGCATTTCCCATTTTCTCAGGTACAATGAAATCTGAAATGGACCCGATTCAAGCAGCAGCATCTTGCTTTTATTTGCCCTCAAGGGGACAGGATGATAGAGTCTTTGAACAGCCAGGCATGTGAACAGCCTGAGGGGCTGCTCTCTGGGTAACTGCCCCAGGAGAAGTTGTGGGCATCCAGCCTTCCAGGAAGATTGACAGAGAAAATGAGACAAGGAGAAAGGTGGAAAATGCTTCATTACTAGGGACTCTGCATAATTCCTGCCCAGCTTCATTCAGGCACTGCTCTGTCTGTAATGTCCTCTCCAAGGGGACTCAGCCCAGTGGAGTCCAATGTGTAGGAGCAAAGGGATATGGGGGAGATGAACTAAGTGTATAGGGTCACTGTCTTGGCTTGCTCACTGTGGATGTGATGAAACACCACGGCCAAGGAAACTTGGAGAGAAAGGAAATGACTTCAGCTTACACGACCCAATCACATTCCATCAGGAGGGAAGGCAAGGCAAGAGCTGAAGCAGAGGATATGGACAAGTGTTGCTTCCTGGTTTGCTCATCTTATACCATCCAGGACAGCCTGCCCAGAGATGGCACCACCCACAGTGAGCTGGGCCCTCCCACATCAACCAGATTGCCTACAGGTCAATCTGAAGGAGGCTTTTCTCAACTGAGGTTCCTCTTCCCACATACCACTAGCTCCTGTCAAGGTGGCAAAAACCAGAAAACCAGTTAGGACTCTTCCCTTGCTTCCTTGGAAAATTCCCACTACCAACAGGCAAGGCTATGTGTCCTAGAAGGATCCAAGGCTTGGGAACTAGATAGTCAGTGGTTCAAATCCTTTGTCTGCCACTTATTAGAAGTCAAGCTTAGGTTATTTACTAAATCACGAGAAACTTCCTTATGTCATATGTATAAGCTCTCTCTGTGTGTGTGTGTGTGTGTGTGTGTGTGTGTGTGTTGTGGTGTGTGTGTGTGTGTGTGTGTGTGTGTGTGTGTGTGTGTGTGTGTGTGTGAATGCACAAAAACCAGAGGTCAACATCAGGTTTAATTTCTCACCTTGGATTTTTGTTTTATTTTATCTGAGACAAGCTCTCTCACTGTCCCGGGAGTCACTGGTTAGCTAGGCTGCTGGCCAGCAAACCCTAGATACCACCTTTCTCTGCCTAATACCATGGCTAGTATTACAAGCACACAGCGCAGAACCTGGCTTTTTAGGGTAGTGTGGTGGGTTGAATGAGCAACCTCCCCCACAGGCACAGATGTCTGAGCACTTGGTCCCCCTGCTGACTGGGGAGGTTAAATAACCTAGAAGAGGTGTAGCCTCCTACTGGAGGAAGCATATCCCTAGGGATAGGTTTTGAGACTTTATGGCTTTACATCACTTCCGGTTTACTCTCTTGGCTTGTGTTTGTGGTTGAAGATGTGATCTCTCAACTTCCTGCTCCATCATCCTGCTGCAATGCCTCTTGCTTTCTTGTGTGCTTTATCTCTGGAACCATAAGCCAAACAAACAAGCTTGTCTCTTCCATAAGCTGCATTTGGTCATAGTCTTTTAATCACAGCAATAAGATACTTGTGAGTTCTGGCTATCAAAACTGAGTCCTCAGGTTTGTGCAATAAGAACTTGCCCTAACTGAACCACACACCCACACCCCTCCAACCTTGTCTCCAAACTTTTAGACTGTAAACCACCAAGCCCACGTCCTTCCCCCTAGCAAGTAACAAAACCACTGTCCACAAGATCCAGGGAGCTTAGAGTTGACAGGTCAGTTCAGCTCTGGCTTCTACTGTGCGGACTCAGAGTCGCTTAGGAGGGATTGGCGCCGAGTGTGGGGATCTCTTGTTAGTTCCTGTGTTCTGTGCTGGTTGTGGTGGTGCGCAGGAGAGGTCAACCACACAGGGTAGAGAACGTGGGGTGGATTTTCATGTCTTCCTTGTACTTGCCGGCTCTGTGCTCTTGAGTAAATCATGTCACTTACTTGAGTTGTGTCTTCACCTGCAGGATGATGAGTGTAACGAGAGTGAACACCGTAGAGCTGGGAGCACCACATGAACACCACAGAGCGAGGAGCACCACATGAACACCGTAGAGCCAGGAGCACAGCATGAACACCGCAGAGCTGGGAGCACAGCATGAACACTGCAGAGCCGGGAGCACCACATGAACACTGCAGAGCCGGGAGCACAGCATGAACACTGCAGAGCTGGGAGCACAGCATGAACACTGAAGAGCCGGGAGCACCACATGAACACTGCAGAGCCGGGAGCACAGCATGAACACTGCAGAGCTGGGAGCACAGCATGAACACTGCAGAGCCGGGAGCATCACATGAACACTGCAGAGCCGGGAGCATCACATGAACACTGCAGAGCCGGGAGCACCACATGAACACTGCAGAGTCAGAAGCACAGCATGAACCCCGCAGAGCTGGGAGCACGGTGCTGATCTATGCTTGACGGCTGTGATGAGCATGCTTGAATTTAAATTCACAGGTTGACTTCACCTTCTGCCTCTCATTTCAAAACTGCTACATGTGGAGTCCTGTGAGGGAGAGTGCACCTTAAACAGACAGGGGTGTATCAGCACAGTCATTCCCAGAAAGGAATGCATGAATAGACAGGTCAGAAGAGGCGCCCCACACCTCAGGGGACCAGAAAACAAGACCCTGCCTCAGTCTTTTCCTTTGTACTCAGACCCACTCTCTGGCCCTCAGCGCCCCACTCTGCCCCAGTCTGTCTGGGGCTCCTAGGCTATGTGCTGTTCTCAACAGGAGGTGAGGGAACATGAGGGGACACAGCCTGTCCTCGGGGGGCCCCAGTCTGGGAGGTGGCCCTCCTGTAAAGGGGGCTCACTGCAATCATGCTAGTGCCAGAGCTAGAAGAGATTCCTCTGTGTCCTCACATGTGGAGTCAAAGGTTTCTGGAAGCCACACGACACCAGCAGAGAGGCCTGTGCCAAAGCCCGATGCCTGTCAGCCTAGGCAGTGCCAAGATGCTCAGCTCACTGCCTGATCAGTTTGCACGGTCGGTTTGCAGTGCGGGCTTGCAGACGTGTGTCTAATTCCATAATCTAGTTATCATGCTCAAGCTGTAAAAACAAACCAAGGGCCTAAGGTCAGGTGGCCAGTGCCCAGCTAGCCCAGGAGTGAAGGAACCAGGTGAGGGAGACAGGTTATGCTCCCTAAATGTGACTGGGCAGTTGAGTTCCATGGCTGGGACATGGGTCAAGCACTTGGTGCTAAGATCAAGACAGCCTTGTTTCTGCAGACTGCTAGAAACTTCTGTGGCTGGAGCAATCTGCCAGCTGTGTGGAGGGCATCCAGAGGGCGAAAGTGGGAAGAGAGACTGCCTAACATTTAGTTCATTGCTGGGGGTCCCTACCCTCCACTTGACACAGAGGCCATCCTGTCTTCCATGGTACCCAACACCCTCTTCTGGGCAGAATAGGGGTTAAGTGGGGGCTTTGCCTGGATGTCGGGTTGATACAGGACCACTGATCCCGCCTAGAGCCTGTGGTGGGAATGGAGCCACAGTGGGACAGATCTGTAATTCTCCGTCTCTGGGATAAGGGGAGCTGCCTACCTCTTTCAGTCAGAGGTGCCCTTCTCTCCTCCCTCCACCCCAGAGAAGAGCAGCCCCAAGCCCCTGACTCTGTGCTGGTTGGAGGTCACCACCAGGTGCCTTGGGCTACAGCATGTCCAGTTTATTTTTGTAGCTCCTTATCCTCACCACACCATGATGCCTGATAAATACACAGTACTCACAGAAGAGCTGACCCTTAGGGACATCCCCTGGTGACTGGGGGACAGGGCTTTCTCTATGTCTGGAAGGGGAATGGCCTGGACAGAGGCATTTCCTAGACTAGGTACTTCATTCATTCATTCATTCATTCATTCATTCATTCATCAGGCAAGGGGTAAGAAAATGTGCCATGGCACTCATGTGAGGTCAAGGGACCGCTTCTAGAAATCGGGTCTCCACCTACCATGTGGGTTCCAAGGACTGAATGGGGTTGTCAGATTGGCAGGAAGCCCCCTTCCCTGCTGGGCCTTCTCATCAGCCCCAGACAGTACATTCTGAACCACTTCTGTGAAGAAGAAGAAGAAGAAGAAGGCAGAGATGAAGGGGGATCGTTTTTTTTCATGCTTTGCCTTTGGTCTTGGTATCATTTCATCTTTTCTTCACTCCTGGGTGTTCTCTGATCTGCAAGGGAAGTTGTTGCTCAGCCTTCTGGGTAAGTAAAGTGCCTGGCTGTGGGGGTGGGAAGGTTGGTCCAAGAGTAGGGAGACACCTAATACATCTTCTATTTCCAGACAGCTCTCCTGGGGAGCAGCTTCTGAGGGGATTAGCTGGGGTGTTCTGGGGACGATACCTGGGAAACAGGAGGGGCAGGAGTAGAGCTGGGCAGAAGGAGAAGCTGAGCTGGGATGACATTCTAATGGACACCCAGCCATCCCTGCAGGGGTGATGTGAAGAAGATGGTCATTCTCTCCCTGCAGCCATGCTGGGGGGGGGGTGAACTGCTCTGCGAAGGGGTCCCCTGGGGAGAGGAGCACTCTCTATTGAGGCAATCCTCAAGGACGTAGAAGGTGGGAGATGGAAGCTTGTCACACTGACCCAAAGGAAGCCCACAAACTCATGCAGGTGAGCGAGACTCCAGTTAAATGTCATCTGGGAGGGCAAGTGTGGATCAGTTCCAATCCATGCACACATGAGGAGGTCCCTCTGTCTGCAGCCGGCCTGCATGCAGCTCTGTTTCGGCATTGATAAAATGAGACTAAGGCACTCCATTTCTTTACCTTGGTGCATGCCTTTGGGGACCTCCAAGGATGGCATGTAGCATGGGGGGCCCATGTTTCTCCCACTAAGGCAGCAGAGCTTAAGGAGCTCACATCTAGACTGGCTTTCCAGGCGAGTTCCTGAGAGCATGGCTCCCATCCTCCTCCTCCTTGGTTTCCCCAGACCCTTTCATCCATCAGTGGGAGAATCAACCCCATAGACATTCTCATGGAGACTCCCTAATCCTCCACTCCAGTGGTGATGTAGCTGGGGTGCAGGCTTGGACTCAGACGTCTTTGATCTTGCGCCAGCACTTACTGGCTGTGTGGCCTTGGGCAACTCCTGCCAAATTCAGTTTCCTCCTTGGAAAAAAAATGAATGAAAAAGAACAGAGAGGACGAAATGACCTCACGTGTCTGAAATTCCTATGGCTGTGCTAGGCATGAGGAAAAGTGGAGACTCTTCCCTTCCCTCTTTCCTCTGGGCTGGCACAAGGGCCTTGAGGATCGGGCCTGCGGGACACATCCTCCTTCCCACAGTGACCTCTGTGAGTCCGTCCGTCTCTTCCATTCCTAGCCCATCGCTGGACACTGGCAAAGTCAATGGAGTCAGAGCTGCCGCGGGGGCTTCAGGAAAGAAGACGGTGTGCTTGGGAGACTGGGAGCGGTGGAGCATTGTGAGGCGGCCATCAGAGGCAGCGGCTGGCCTGTGAAATGAGTAACCTGCTCAAGGGAAACACCAGAGGAACCATGGCTTCCCAGCGTCTGTGGAACTGGTCAGGCGTAGGCGGGCTGATTGAAATCTTGAGAGATTAAATACGCCAGAGGAGCTTGGAGATTGAATCCATGCCTTCAGCCCCCTGGGATCTCTGCACCTTTCAGAACTCTGAGCAGCCTCCCCCTCCCGATTCCTGCTCCAGGAGGGATGCTTTTGTCAAAGGCACATTCTCTCCAGCCTGGACCACTGGGCTGGGCATAGGAGGGTCATAGGCTCACATCTAAAAAAGGTAATTAATGGAGGATTCTCTTTCTTTTCATTGATTTCCCAACTGCCGCAGCCCCACAGCCCAGGCCAGGACCTGATTAAGGAAGATTCCAGATGGTTTCTGGCCAGTCAGGAAACTGAAACGAAATGATGGTGACAGGGGAAAATCTGGTACTTTGTTGCTCAGGAGACCTGCCATTTCAGACAACACAGGACAGAGACAGGGACAGGACAAGGGAAGGAATTCTGGGGGATGGTAAAGGATAATGGGGGTGAATATGGTCAAATAACATGGTATTATTGAATGAAAATATCATTGTGAACTTCATTACATGTACAATAAATGTGAGATAATAAATATGTGTAATTTACCCAAACCAAACCAAAATGTCAAAGAAAAATAAGACAGCAACAATAAACTATTTCATCTTCCTCCTACAGGATGCGCGGAATGATATTGTCACTTCATCCCCATCATGCTCATTTGCTAGGACATTCTTGATCCTGGTTATGGAGGTGGAGGGTCCAGCACGTATGTGTTTAGGGAATATATATGAACAGGGGACAGCTAAGGAGTAGCTGGGTACACTAACTCATGGAAAGACGAGAAAAGCTCCAGAAAAAATCCTAATATTTCAAACAGAAAAAAAATAGATTATTCCAAACAGGCAACAGTATTCTAATGAAATATCTAACTTTCCTGAGGAGTGAGCGTGTGGTGCGTGTGAGGGAGGTGTGAGACCATGCCCGCTCCTGGCGATGCTGCATGCTAACAGCAGCCTGAGTGCACCGAGCAGTCTCGGGGACATTTGAACGTGGCTGAGGAGGAAGCTAGCTGGAACACTGCTTTCCTGTGATGTCTTCTCAGCTGCTGAACTCCTCAGCTGGAAATCCCTCCCTGCCTCCTCTGTTGATGCTCTCTTTGTTTGCTTTTATCTGTGTATGGCATGGTGTGCCTTTCTGGTTTCCTTGCTGTACTGTAAACTACTCGGGTTCAGGATTCAAGTTCTGCTGGCTCCTTCTCCACTTGAGCATCTGGCAGAGTCCACTGAAGTAAATTGTCAAGCAAAGAGAGCACCAGAATAGCAATGCTACTGAAGTTGTCATTCTCCAGAAGACCCGCAGAGGGCGCTGCTTCTCCCAGCCACCTGCCAGATGTTAAAGGGGTCAGTGGGTGTTTCGCAACAGCTCAGCCCCATTCTCAAGAAAATCGCTCCCAGGCCTAAGGAGGCTGAACAGGAGGGTGACCCATGGCTGGAGGAGACTGTCTCCCTACCCACGTCCTTAGATCTCAGCAAGTGACCAACTGACAGGGAAGACAAGCGGTTAGCCTGCCGCCCTCAAAGAGCTTCCATCTCTACCTCTGCCTTTGCAGTTTGTGCTTCATGGGGTCAGACTGAAGTGCGGCCCGTACCCAGACCTTATCTTCAGCCTTTTTGCTCTCCTGCTCCCCCCGCCCATCCCTCTCCTGAGACTCTACCCTTGATAATTCACAGGATGAAGATCGCCCATGCCAGGTCTGCTATTCAGACTTGACCTGAGCAGGGCTAATCAGAGCATGAACTGTAAAACTGAAATGACACCCTCGGACAAGATGTGAGTATAGGCGAGTTGTTGAGCTGCGGGAAGGAGAGGGGAAGTGAGGTAAGACGGCAGGAGGAAGCCAACAAGAAGCATAGTAATGAGCTGATCATCTCAATGGACAACGGACACGTAGGCCCTTTGGGAAGCATCTGAGATGCTGTGAGGGACATATCTGGAAATGGTCACACAGAGAGCAGCTCCTATCATTACCGATTGATGGTGACCCCGGGACAGTCAACCCTTCCATGTCTTCCTCCCTGCCTGACTCCAGCAAGGAGAAGGCATTCTAGGCCAGCAGCACAGGAAGTCATGAGTGGCCATGGAGCTGTTCCTCAGTGACCTCGTAGTGTGGCCAAGAGGATGCACCCTAGAACCAAGCTACTCAATAAAACAGCAGTGGCCAGGCTATCCGGATGTTCTGGGGACATCATGCATCATGGCCCCAGTATGAACTCAGACCCATCATCCAGCCCAGAAGCTGCCACAGTGTTTCCAGGCTCTGGGCCTCTTACCCAAACTCACAGAGATTGGAGAAAGAATAAGGAAAGTTGATTCAGTGCAAAGTAATAGTACTGGTTATAGAGAGACACTGTCAAGATTGATGGCGGTCACATGGGTGGGGGTATCAAGGGTCCCAGTTATTTTCCAGGGCTTCCTTTTATGGAGTTCCCTGGTTATTAAGGGAGTAGTTGGGTGGTCCTCTATTTTGATTGGTAAATCAGGTCATATAATCATTTCTCTACTTCGCATGTCCCTTCCCATAGTGCATCTGATTTTAATTGTATGCATGCTCAGTTAGGCGTAGACACAAGATGGTAAATGGGGGGGTTTCCCTTAAAGGTTACTAGAAGACACAGTTTTAACTTATTGCATGTGCACCCAAACCAGCTCAGGCTGGATTGGCTCTTCTGTTCTTCATACCTGGGTCCATTGGGAGCTCACTTAAATAGCAACTGTCTTAATTGGACTGTTACCTGGGCTGGGGAAGCATATACTATCATTTATAATTGCTTATGTAATATTGCTATCACAGGGGTTCTAGGGTGCTGGGTGCATTGTTTGCAGATGGGTATGTGTGCATTATAGCTGGAGGCGTGTGCATGCAGAAGCTACACCCAGATGCAGGTCCCAAGCTAAATGACCTCTTATGCTTGTGTGTCTCAAAGCTGCCCCCTCTCCTTCATTACCTGGCCCCATCCTTCAAACAACCCTGTAACTGATACCCCAAGAAGACGTCTATATTGCTTTAACTTCCTAATGGTCCTTCTCCGTGCTAGACGCTGAGGCACCTGGGTCTGCGTCCTATGAGTCTTGGTCTCTGAGCCTCTAAGCAGGGAGGTCCTTGCCCTTACCTGGTTGCTGTTACTTGTGTCTTTTCCTGAAAAGCCTCCCCCTAGTTCTCATTGCTGGTGTTATTTGTGTGCAGCCCCTCAACCCCAGGAATGTATCTACTCCTTCTTAGACAAAATAGAAATCTGTCCATAAAACAGCCTGGCCAGAAGTTGGCCGTGAAACCCCTTCTCATCAAAGGAAGACAACCCCATCTTCTCCAACTTCCTCTCAGAGGACTCTTTTGGCAAAGAAACAAAACTCTGCCTCTGAGAGGTCAAGGCTTTTATTTGACATGTGGACGACATTTCTGAGGCGCCACAGGAGAACTCTCTCTGTCTGGAGCAGCTGGAGCCCTTCTATCTTACAGGGTCTGTGACTGGGGCTCTCTTCTGTATTGACCCTTAGGAAGTCAACAGCCGAGATCCCATCCAACCACTGGCAAATGTGAGGATCCAGGGACTTTAGCTCATCAGTCCTGGTGTTCTCTCTTTCCCTATTCATCCTGCTTCCTTCTGCATCTAAGAAGTTGTTTTTTTAAGTACGATGTATTTTTGGTTAAGGCCCTTTAAGTCCATTAAGACAAATATATGTATCGAGGGAAGGGGGATCAGGGTGCGTGTCACTTAAAATCGTCTTCTCCTCCCAGTCCTACTTAACCATCCCGGGCTAATATTCATACTCACAGTCACAAAGTCACCCACAGTGGAAGGTGCTAAGGGGTAGGAAGAGACTTCACAGTGTAAGGAGACACAAACTTCCAGCGGGGACAAAGCCCCAGACACAGTGGACTCAGAAGGAGACAAGGGAACAGGGGACAGCTGCACATGCGGTCCCCTCCTTGCCGTGTGTGGCCCTGTGCTACCTCAGGATTCTGCCCCCAAAAACCCGTCACAAGGGGCAGCTCCTTGACCTTGGACCAGAACTGTTAGGCAAAATCAACATTTTTTCCTTAAATAAAGAAGCCTGTCTAGGTTGTTTGTTACGGGAACAGAAACTAGACTGATCCAGCTTTACGGTTCGCTGGGTGAGGGGAGAGACAAAGAAGAGCCTCAAATTCCAATTCTAAAAAAGTGAGCAGCAAACGATGGAGAGCCTTTCTTTTCGTATTATAGTTTGTGGAAGTATTCTCAGTTAAACTGTAGTAACATTGATCTCTAACTGCAGATACATACTCCCTCAGGCATGACTTTAAATTCCAAGAGCTGAGAACAGAGAAAGAATACAACTATGCAACTGGACTAATAAACACATGAGAAACATGCTTTTATCAAAACCCTATCCATACAATGAATCTGTTCTAGATCCACGCCCTTCATGTTCTTAAACTAATTTGTATACAGTTCCCTGTAATTAGGCAGATTATTTTACTTCATTTATTTCTAAAGGTTTTTGTTTTGTTTTGTTTGTTTGTTTTCGAGACAAGGTTTCTCTATGTAGCCCTGGCTGTCCTGGAACCTTCTCTGTAGACCAGGCTGGCCTTGAACTCAGAGATCTGCCTGCCTCTGCTCTGGAGTGTTAGCACTAAGGACGTGTGCCACCACCACCCTGCTTAAGATGTATTTTACTTCTGTGTGTGTATGTACGCCTGGGTGGGTGTATGTGCACCGTGTGTGTGTGTGTTTAGTTGCCCATAGAGACCAGAAGGGGGAATCAGATTCCTTGAAACCGGGATTACAGGTGATTGTGGGCCTCCATACAGGTTCTGGGAATCAAACCCTGGTCCTCTGCAAGTGCAGCAAGTGTTCTTAACCACTGAGCCATCTCTCCAGCCCTTAAATGGATTATTTTAAGTTGATTATTCATCACATTTCAGCTTATATTGATTGAGTGTCCAGTGCAAGACATGTCGTGATTTAAAGAAATGTTAAGGCCGTTTCCTTAAAGGCAACACGCAAACAGGAGTGAATCAGAGAGGCATTCTTCACGATATCTACTCAGTATAGCAGGGGCAAGGCACCTGATAACTGCTCGGAAGAGAAAGACTCTAAACGGCATAAACATATGAAGGAAAACAATACAAATATTTCTTTTGCCTGGTCACCTAAGTAATCAAAAGAAACCAACCAAAATATTGTTAGAGGTAATAAATGAATTCTCTAGAGTTACAGCGTAAAAGATGTAGCCTCAAAACTCAATTGTGTTGTTATACCAGGTGCACATTGAAAATAGGATGCAAACAGAGGGTGCATTTATGGTAATAAAAATTTGAATAGCCGCACACACCATCAGAGATTTATTCAAATAGCATTATAAATATTTAATAACAGGAAGAAGACATTAGCGAATGGGGAGAGAGCTATGCCATGTCAAGGAGTAGCAAATGCCACCGGGTAAGAAAGCACCCATGTCTCCTCAGCGTTCTTCAGCGTTGACTCGGGTCCACCGTTGTAAAAGGTGGGCCGATTTGGGATGGTGCCCAGGGCCTTGCAGATGCTGGGCAAGTGCACTACCTCTGAACGGCCCCCGCAGGAGTGTCTCCTTCATTGCTAGAATGGTGGATGGGCAGCCCTCACCAGTCGTCTTGCCACTGTGACTAAATACCTAAAAACTCAAATAAGGAAGTAGCTGGGATTGTTGCTATTTGTTTTATTTTATTTTTTGAGTCAGGGTCTCATATAGCCCAGGCTAGCTTCAAGCTCTCTGTGTAACTGAGGAGTAACTCAACTTCTTTTTAGAAATATCAATTTTATTTTTAGTTATGTATATGTTTGGGAGAGGGGTATGTGCAGGGGAGCTCAGGAAATGGTGTTGGGCCCCTGGGAGCTTCAGTTACAAATGGCTGTGAACCACCCACCTGATGTGGGTGTGGAAGCAGAACTTGGGTCCTTCGCAAGAGCACTACATGGTTTCAACTATGGAACTCTCTCTCTCAGACCCAGTAATCCCTCTGCTCCTCCTCCAATATGCTAGGACTGCGGGCACCGCCTTGCCCAGTTGATGTGGCGCTAGGGAGAGTACCCAGTGCTCCGTGTGTGCTAGGCAAGCACTGTGCCTCCCGAGTCACACCCCCAGATCGTTGGTTCACATTTTCAGGGGCTGCCGTCCCTGTGCACTTGGCTGAGTTGCTTCTGGGCACAAATGTGGTGAGCTCGGGCATCATGGCTGCAAACATGGCATAGAGCCACCTAGTGGTGGTCTCGCCTCACAGCAGGACAAACAACAGCAAACATCCTTTAAAGACAAACCCCCAGTGACCTATTTCTTTCAGTTAGGTCCCACTTTCAGGCATTTCCAAAATCTGTCAGTCATGCCATCAAACTAGGAATCCACCCATGGAGACTGGTCCCCTCATGATCCAGCCACATCCCCTCTGCTGTGCTGGGAACAGAACCTTCTACTTAGAAGCCCTTTCTTTCCCTCCCTCCTTCCCTCCCTCCCTGCCTCCTTCCCTCTCTCTGTCTCTGTCTCTCTCTGTCTCCCTCTGTCTCCGTCTGTCTCTGTCTCTCTCTCTCTCTCTCTCTGTCTCTCTCTCTCTCTCTCTCTCTCTCGTTTGAGACATGGTGTCCCACTGAACCCGATGCTTGTTCAATCAAGCCAGCGAGCCCCAGGGATCATCTGGGTCGCCCTCCCTAGCACTGGGGTCACGGGTGCCCCCTGTACCTGACTCTGACAGGGATCCCAGGAGTCTGAACTCAGGCCCTCATGCTAACTTTGCCCACTGAGTCGTCCCCCACGCCCTGACCTTCCTGTCTTTCTGATACCCAAGGCTGACTCTTTAATATTGCTCTCTACAGACTCCACTGGGTCAAAGATAAATATAAAAATCGAATCCATAAAAAATTATCTACAAGAAAATAGAACAGAATATTTATCTCAGTTCGTGGGAGGAAATAAATTTATGAATATTAAAAATGGAGGCTATCATCAGAAACAAGATGGATGCGTAGAAATCCATAAAACCAAGGACTATTGCACAGTAAAAAGCAATAAAATAAACATCAGAAAGAAGGCAACAGATAAGGAAAAGTACAGCTGATAAATACAATCAGAAATATTTGCTGCCCAGATATATGAAGACTTGATAAAATATATAAGAGGGACGTCCCGATTCCCCAAAACAAGAGATCAAAAGAGAGGAGTAGAGAGTGCTAATGGAAATTGAGGTGATAAATCAGCTCAGAGAAGAGGCATTCACGCTGCCAATTAAAGACACACACACGAAAACCAACTGAAGGTGTAATTATCCTCATTTAATGAGCAAAGCCAAACAAACTGTCTGAGGGAGGTGGGGATGGGCTGTTTTCCCATCAGGTCTCCAACTGCTACAGGTTTTCTTACCCATAACTTACACTGGGGGGGTTCTTCCAGGGCAGGGCGCCTGCACAGCTTAGATGCCGCATGAATCCTGAGACAGGTTCAGAAGCAATAGAAAGAAGTAAGTGTGTCCGTGTGTGTCTGTGTGTGTGTGTGTTTATGCCACAACACTCGTGTGGGAGGTCAGAGGACAGCCTCAGCTGTTTGTCGTTGTCTCGGGTCTTGTGCTTGCTTCCTCTACACTGCAGGCTAGCAGGCCCACACACTTCTGGGAGTCCTTTTGTTAGTCCTTCATCTTACCGCAGGTATGCAGGAGTTACAGATATGTGCTTCCACGCCCAGCCCTCACATGGGCTCTGGGGGTTATCTTAGTTAAGGTTTCTATTGCTCTGAGAAACACCAGGACCACAGCAACTCTTGGAAAGAAAACTTTTCATTGGGGTGGCTCGCTTACAGTTTCAGTCCATTGCCATCATAACGGGGAGCACGGCGGGATGCAGGCAGACATGGTGCTGGAGCAGCTGAGAGTCCTACATCTCGCAGGCAACAGGAAAGAGACCATGACACTGAGCAAGCCTAAGCAAAAGACCTCACAGCCCACCTCCACCATGACACACCCACTCCAAAAGGCCACACCTCCTAATAGCGCCACTCCCTTTGAGAACCATTTTCTTTCAGACCACCCCAGGGCTCAAACTCAGATCCTCTTAGTTGCACACTAAGTATGCATATTTGCATGCTTTACACAGGGAGCCATCTTGCCATCTTCTAGAAAGAAATTCGAAAGCCATGGATGCCAGCTGAATTACCATGAAAACATTATTATCAATATTCATTTTGTGACTCATTTCCCTGCTTCCTGTCCCCTTCCAGATCAGAGTCAGAAAGCAGCAGACCTATGTGAGCGACGCTCATGGTGGTACAGCAACTGGGCATCTGTTAGTTTCCACTGGAAAGCTCGAGAACACAAAGAGAGCAAGGCCAGGGGGAGAGGAGCGGGCCAAGAGTCATCACTCATCTGATGGGCAAGAGCTCATAATAAGATCTGGGACAATGGCAACCAGAAGAGAGAGTTGAGGGCTGGGGAAGACGGCTCAGCTGATAAAGTGGCTGCCACACAAGTATGAGGAGTGTGTGTGTGTGTGTGTGTGTGTGTGTGTGTGTGTGTCTGTGTCCCAGCACTGGTGAGCCAGAGCAGAAGGATCCCAGCCAGCCTGAGTCAGCAAGCCCCAGGTTCATTGAGAGACTGAGAATCCAAAATAAGGTGGAGAGCAATTGAGGAAGATGCGGGACTTATCTCTAGCTTCTCCATGCACACAAAAACACATGCATATACACCGTACACACACACACACACACACACACACACACACACACACACACACACACACACACGCGCGTATACAATAAAGAAAAAGAAAGTAAAAACCCAGCTGAAGCAGCTGGCTAAGACTTGTCCTGTGTCATTTTATGCACTGTCCTAGTGTGGTTAACTGGCTTCTCTTAAAGGACTCTTTGAGGCAGGCAGAAATGTTCCCTGAATGCCAGAGCATGGGATGGCTGCCTCTCCTTGCCTTCTCCTCCTCCTTCTTTCTCTCTCTTCACATGCGTTTCTGGCTGCTGGAACACTGTGGTAGGTTCATAATGAATGGATGGAACTAAGTGGGACTACATTTCCCAGAATTCCCTTCCCTGCATGGGAGAGTCCAGCCATGTTGTAGCTCATAGATCTTTTTCCATCTTTCAAATCCACTGGCTAACTTTCTGGTGTGGGCAGCATTGGGCCATCAGTATTACTGGTTTCATTGCACAATCCCTCTCTCCAGGCCATTGAGGAAGGACGCTACTGTAACCACAGAAGTGTGCTGGAATCCCTCCTCCCACTTGTTACAGTGATTGATGAGCACTTACCAGTGGGGCCATGTAATTGGTAGGGAAGCCCACAGACTTTCCCGGGGCTCATGAATGCTATCTCTAAACTAGCATTGATTCCCAAAGAGCCACATTATCACTGTGGCTCACATGTCAGAGCAGCTGTGCCTGGAGGTGGAGTGATCACCGTGGGCACAGTGAGTCCCACCTGATCTGTGGGTCTCTCTTTTTCTTTTCTTTTTAAAGAAAGATTTAGAAACCGAGTCCTCTGGAAGAGTTGTCAGTGTTCTTAACCAGTGAACCATCTCTCTAGCCCCTGCAGGTATGTCTCGAATCATTATTGGTATAAACAGAATTGGCTGGATAGAGGGAGGTCAGTGGAAGAAGCACCCTGTCATAACCCTAGAAGTGCACACTGTAATCCCTCCTCTCCCTTCCATTGGCTCCTGATTCGGGGGAGGTGGGTGGGGAAATCATGGAGGAGAGTCATTTGAAGTTCCAGTTACTGCCACAGTTTACCCCAGCCTCTACTGGAGGGCAAGGCAGCCCCTCTAGGTTTATGATTTAAGTCAATAGTAGACACACTTTCACTCATTTTTGGATTCGGAGATTTACTCATTTATGGATACAGGCATGGAGGAGAAATAGCATATTCCCCCATTGTTATCCTTAGAATGGCATGAGGTAAATTTTGCCTCCATCTCCATGTCTTAGGTATTAATTGCCCCAGTGCAGCTGCCACAGGACATGATGATGATTCTGTGAAGTTAGAAACTGGGGGCTTGGAAGTTGGCTCAGTGGGTAAAAGCACTTGATATGTAATCTTGATGACCTGAGTTCGGCTCCATGGGACCTGTGTAAAATGTTGGATGTAGTTGTGTGCATCTGTAACCCTAGCACTCACAGGGTGGGGAGGCAGACACAGGAGAACCGTATAAGCTTTTAGGCCAGGTAGCCTACAAGGCAAAGTATCAGAAACAAGAGAAACCCTGTCTCAAAACAAGGCGGGGCACTGGAGATCTGGCTCAGTGGTTGTGAGTGCCTTCTGATCTTCCAGAGGTCCTAACTCCCAGTGCCCACAAGGGTGGCTTACATCAGTCTGTAATTCTAACTGCGGGGCACCTGACACCCTCTCTAGCCTCTTCTGGTACCCCCCAACACACACACACACACACTCAGAAGACTTGAAAAAGAAAAAAGAAAATGGAAGTCAAGCTGTCACCTGGCCACTCCCTGACCTCCTCATGCTTGTGTGTCAACAAACAAAGAATGGGGTTAGTTGAGGTGCTGAACCTTGATGAAGGGGGGCCACTGAGCACCCAAGTGGGAATGGGAGTTATGTGGAATTCAGACAGTCTCCAGGGGGACATCCCAAGCCTCCCACATCACATGACTACATATGTGGAACATCAAAAACAGTAAGTGACTGAGGATCCGGATGGTTTGGACCATGAGAAGTGGAGATTCTTGTTGAAGGCAAAGGGATATGACCTGAGTAGAGACAAGAGATGTGTTAGAAACTGCAGCAACAGCCACACAAACCAGATGCTGCGTAATGATGAGTATTCCTTTTGTATTTTGATGTGAATATATATTTTTACATTTATTTTTATTATTGCTTAGCAGTGTGTCTGCATGTATAGGTATAGGTGGGTATATGCACACAAGTGCAATGCCCATGGAGGCCAGAAGAGGGAGCCAGAGTTACAGGAAGTGCAAGCCACTTGACTTGGGTGCTAAGAGCTGAACTTAGGTCCTCTGGAAGAACAGCAACTGCCCTTAACCACTGAACCGTCTCTCCTATATTCGCCCATTTTTTTCCTCTGCAGCCTCCTGCCATCTAAGATAAGTTGTATTTGTAATAATTTGCTTTTCAGCATGAAAGTTATAAAATAGTAAAGGGGAAATGGGGCTCACCTGTGAAGAAAAGCAAACCTAACCTGGAGTTGGATGAAAGGAAACATGGTCCTTTGTGTTGGGGAGCAGGTGATGTTCCTGTCATGTGAAGAGCAGGGTCACTTCATGTTGGTAGTGGTATACTCCTTCGTCTATGAATTAGATGTAGGTTAAAGACATGCATGCCCACTGAATCCAATTTCCTGTGTGAAATGGGCAAAACTAATATTTATCTCATTGATTTTTAAAAGTAAATGGCATGGCTTATTGTGTGTGAGACACTCAATTATTGACTAAACTTTTAGTTTAAGGTGAGAAAATGGGAGAGAAAGTAAGAGGAGGTGGCGAGAGAAGATGAAAGGAGGAGGAGGGGGAAGGATAGGGAGGGAGGAGGGGGAAGGAGGGGGAAGAAGAAGGGAGGAGGGGGAAAGGGAAGGATGGAGGAGGGGGAAGGAGGGAGGAGGGGGAAGGAGGGAGAAGGGGGAAGGAGGGAGGAGGAGGAAGGAGAGAGGAGGGGGAAGGAGGGAGGAGGGGGAAGGAGGGAGGAGGGGGAAGGAGGGAGGAGGGGGAAGGAGGGAGGAGGGGGAAGGAGGGAGGAGGGAGGAGGGGGAAGGAAGAAGGGGAAAGAGAGGAGGAAAAGGAAGGAGGGAAGGAAGAAGAGGAGGGAGGAAGGAGGAGAGGAGAGATGTGTATGTGTAAATAGGCAAATGGACACTAGTTCAAGTACTAATAAATGGGGGAGATAATCAACAAAATCCAGAAGGGGGCCTCATGCTCAGGCTTCAGAACACTCATATATCAATCTTCTATTTTAATAAACACTCTCATCTGCTGCTGAGGGAGATAACAGAGGACTGTCCGTCTTCACGTGTGGAATTTTCCCTGAGCTATTTTTGGTCTTAAAAGTGTTTCAGCTTCAGGAGAGCACATGGCAAGCCTCACTGTGGGCTTGCTTACACCAGACGATAGGAATTCTTTAAGTTGGGAAATGAATCCTCCCCACAGAAAAGAATGAAACACACTGATGGTTTACACAAGATCATCATGAGTCTATTTGGTATCATGAAACATGGAGATAGCTGCCTCATACCTGTGGGGCTTTCCTCTGTGGAGTCAACAAAGGCAGATGAAAAGTATTGGGAAAAAAAAGTGTGTGTGTACTGAAAATGCGTGGACTATTTTCTTTATAAATTTTTTCCTTTATGTGTTTCACCTGCATGTGTAGCTTTGTAGTAAATATATGCAGTGCCCAGGGATGCCAGAAGAGGGCACTGGATCCCCTACCACTGGAGTTACAGATGGTTGTGAGCCACCATGGGGTTGCTGGGAATCAAACCCAGTTCCTCTGCAAGAGCAGCCAGTACTCTTAACCACCGATCCATATCTCCAGCCAAACCATACAGCATTTGATAGCTTTTATATTGTGCTGGTTACTGTACTAAATCCAGAGATGATTTTAAAGTTATGGAGGGTAGGTGTGAGTTCTCTGCAAATTCTGTACCATGTATAAAAGGAATGTGAGCATCTGTTGATTTTAAAGTCCTGGAACCAGTGCCCTAAAGATGCTGAAGGACAAGTCCCTAGGGGTATGTATACCTCACCCCTAGAGGTAATAACTATCATTTTAGTTTGTTTGTATGGTATTCATCTATGTGTGTATGCATGCTCATGTGTGCATGGTATTCATTTATGTGTGTATGTATGCTCATGTGTGCATATGATATCAGGTTGATATCAGGAGCCTTCCTTACTCACTTTCTACCCTATGCATTGAGGCAGATTCAGCTGAACCCAGGGCTTGCTCCATGTCTGTCTCTACCTCCCTGCTACTGGGATTACAGGTGAGCAAAGTATATGAGCCCTGGGAGTCTCAGCTCCAGTTTCCTCTTGTTTGTATCATTTCCTCTTTCTGGTCTATCCTCTTACTTTGATGGGCTATTTCCTCTAGGACATTACTGAGCAATTCAAGGAAAATAAAATTAATACTGCAAACGTAAAGATGGCATATTTGTCCCCTGCCCATAGATGATAGGTGGGCTGGGTATAGAAGTCTACTCTGACAATAATTTTAGTTCAAACGTTTTTGATGGCTGCTTTACAGCTTCCCGTTGCTGTTGAGGACTCGGTAGGCTCCAGTGCCTGACACTTTCTATTTTCCTCCTTGTCCATAGAGTTCTGAAAGTTCACAACAGTACATCTTACCTCACATTTGTTTGGGTTCATCAGGACAGGCATTGGTTGCCCTTTTCCATACGGAAACACAAACCATCTGAACCATCCAATAACTAAGAGTGAAGCCCCTGCACTTCTAGATGAAAGTGGATTCTCCTGCAGAGCCAGTTTGAAACTTGTTCCATCAGTGACAACATATTGGTCTGATCCACCAATGATAAAGTGCCTCACTGAACATGCTTCTACAACCAGTCAACGGTAACCTTTGAGGGTTGGTCGGTCAGCCATCAACCCGCTCTAGTGCCTGGCCTAATAAAGCACACTTCTGCTTATGTCACCCCTGTAGTTGGAAGTTTTCTTGTGTCCTGGGCGGCCAGCAGTCGGGACAAATCTCTCCCATTCATTTTCCCCAAGTAAATACATGGAGACTTATATTAATTATAACTGCTCTTACGCTTAAACTCAGCCCATTTCTGTTAATCTATATGGTGCCACATTTTTCCGTGGCTTTTCCTGTGTGCCATTAAATGCTGCTCCCTGGACAGCGGGCTGGCATCTCCTGACTCGGCCTTCCTCTTCCCAGAATTTTCCTTGTCTGCTTATTCTGCTCATACTTCCTGCCTGGCTACTGGCTATCGGGGGCTATGGGGGTCCATCCCCTCGATAGTCCCCTCCCAGGGTCCGGGAAGAATCTACAACCAGCTGATAATTAATCTTTGATGAAAAGAAATGAATCTATGTACACCAAACTCCTTAGTTCATACACTTTATTATTCTGTGATAGTTCTCTATCTGCACAGCTTCTATTCTGCTCTCATGTCTAGCTCCATTCTTGCCTGATTTCTCTCTATATTTGTCTGCTGTCCCCTCTAGGTTCTATCTTCATTCCTTCATCTAGTTCTGTCCCTTCTGGGTTCTCATCTATCTAGTTCTTTCCCCTATCAGCTCCTCTCCTGTCTCCTTCTCTCTCATCTGGCTCTTTCTCATCTTGTTTTTCCCCATCTGGCTGTTCCTCATCTTCTATCTCGTTCCTCTAGTCCTCTCTTCTAGCCCTTCAATCTAGTTCTTCTCCATCTCAGTTTGTTCCTCTCAAGTTCTTACCCATCTATTTCTTCCATTCTCTTTTCTCTTCTCCGTCCCGTGCCCTGGAAGTCCCGGTATATAAAAGGAGGGTCCGAGCTAAATTGTGTAAAGCTATTACTTAACATCCACCTGACCTAGGCGGTGTCTCCTTTTGGAATTTACCTTAAGTCAGGAGACTTGCATGTGGGCTGTTATCACTGTTGGTCCTTGGAAATTGGGCGACCACCTGGGTGGTGTCTCCTTGTGGAATTTACCTTAAGTCAGGAGATTCGCCTGTGGGTGGTTATCACTGTTAGTCCTCGGAAGTTGGGTGACCGCCTGGGTGGTGTCTCCTTTAGTCCTTGAAAATGGCTAGGGGAGATATCTGATTCCATAGAAAGCCTTTCCTGAGGCTGTTCTCCAAATACCTGGAATGTGTATGTCCAGAGAGTGATCAGTCCGCACTGTTAGTCCTTCTTAGGGAAAAGACAATTGGGAAAACTATGAAGGCACACATGATTTTCATAACAGAAGACAGCTGATATATAACAAGCCAAGTAACACCAAAAACTCCTTGGGATTTGGCTTCCTCTGGAGGAATTCCCTGATTCCTCCAGGTAATGACTTTGCCATAACCAGCTGAGTTCTTATGATATATTCCTGCAGCCCGCAGCAACTGGCCAATCAGCATTTTATTTATCAACCAAATCAGAGCAACACGCATTCATAGCATATAGAAAGACATCCCACAGCACTTGCCCTTTTCTTTCTAATCATAAAGAAAGATTTTAACTTTAACATAGTAAAATTACATATAGAACAGTAATCAAGCAAGAATTACATTTACAATATCTAGTCTATTTGTATTTTGTAAAATTAAAGAAAATATTGTATCTATCCTATATTTGTGAGTCTAAAGTTTCATATCTAATTTACCTTTTATCATGACTAAGGAAAACTTAATTATAACTATCTAGTCTTCAACTACATCAAAGACACTAGAAGGATATAATATTACCTAAGTAAACAGGAAGAGCATTGTAAGCAACTTCCAAAACTAAAGCATGACAGAGACAGCTGACTGCCTGGACAGTTACCCAAAGTTCCTCTGCAGTGTTGGGGCATCCATCTTCAGCCTATAGGCCTAGAGTCTCTCAGTTGCTTCTCTCTGTGTCCTGTAGAATGTCTGGCAGTCTCCTCTGTGAGGCAGGAACCTGAAGAACCATCTTGTCTTGCAAAGTTCAGTGGTCACCTTCCTATGAGTATTTCATGTCCATTTTATACAACACAGGACCCTACCTGGGCTCCTCTGTTCCATCCACAGGACCTTACCTGGGCTCCAACATTACAGAGGAACTTTGGATGACTGTCCAGGCAGGTAGCTGTCTCTGTCATTTCCAAAAGTTTGGAAGTTGCTCACAATGCATTTCCTGCATTGTGGATAGATAGAAGAAAGGCAGAGGGGAAGATGCCAACCACCACCAAAGGAAAAACAGCATTCCAACAGACCAGTAAAGCCACGGAACATGTGGCAAAACATAGATTAATAGAAATATTATATCCTTCTGAGGTCTTTGATGTAGTCGAAGACTAGATAGTTATAATTATAATTTCCCTTGGTTATGATAAAAGATAAATTAGATATGAAACTTTAGACTCATAAATATACAATAGATACATTATTTTCTTTAATTTTGCCAAATACAAATGGACTAGATATTGTAATTGTAATTCCTGCTTGATAATTGTTCTATTGTATGTAATTTTACTATGTTAAGGTTAAAAACCTTCCTTTTTGATTAGAAAGAAAAGGGCAAGTGCTGTGGGATGTCTTTCTGTATGCTATGAATGTGTGTTGCTCTGATTGGTTGATAAACAAAGTTGTTTGGCCTATGGCAAGGCAGCTTAGAGACAGGCAGAAAATCCAGGCAGACAGATAGAAGAAAGGCAGAGGGGAAGATGCCAACCACCACCAAAGGAAAAACAGCATTCCAACAGACCAGTAAAGCCACGGAACATGTGGCAAAACATAGATTAATAGAAATAGGTTAAGATATAAGAGCTAGCTAGCGGTTGGAGAGATGGCTCAGTGGTTAAGAGCACTGGCTGCTCTTCTAGAGGTCCTGAGTTCAATTCCCAGCAACCACATGGTGGCTCACAACCATCTGTAATGAGATCTGGTGCCCTCTTCTGGCCTGCCGGCATACAACATACATGCAGGCAGAACACTGTGTACATAATAAATAAATATCTTTAAAAAAAAAAGTTAGCTAGCAAGAGGCCTGCCATAGACCGTACAGTTTATAAGTAATCCAAGTGGCTGCAGGACTGGGTGGGACACAGGAAAACTTCCAGCTACACATCCCAGTCTCTGAAGCCAATACTATCTATTTCTGTTCTTGACAATAATGACTCAGTTGTCTGTGTTTTACTCATACCTATCATACATTTTGGTATTCATCTGCTTTAAATTATTTTACTTTAGCTTTTTAACACCTATGTATGCATCCCTAGCCTGAGTGGCATCAGCTCTACAGGGTAAGGCCATACCAAAGGCTGTGAGAAGCTGAATTGAGCTGAGTCTCTTGGGCATAGTTTTTGTCTTCAGATATTGAGTGACAGACTTTTTCCCATAATTCCAGGCTTGACACCTCATGGCTAAGTGCTCTTGCACACTTATGATCATGACACACCAAAAACTGTCACAGTTGTGACATGTGACAGCTTGTATAGTGATCTTACAGCAAGGGTCCTGTTCTTCAGAAGCCACTGAGGTACTCACATGGTTCTCCCAAGTCTCCCTTCTTGATATATGCTGAAGTAAACATCTTCTTCTGGAAGCCTTCCAGTTCTTTTTTAATTATTATTTTTATTTGTAAATTGTGGGTGTGTGAACATGGGTGCAGTTGCCCACATACGCCAGGAGAGGGCACTGGACCACTGGGGCTGGTGTTGAAGGCAGTTGATGTAGGTGTAGGGTGGCGCTTTGCGGAAGAAGCTGGAATTGTGTCAGTTGGACTCCTCTTTCCAGGTATTCTAAAAAAACAGGGAACATCTGAGATGCAAATCATGTATTTTGATACACAGTGTGCATAAAGGAGGCTCCCAGCAATCAATGAACACTGAGTATGGATTGCATTTTTTCTCAAGTATGAATCTAACCCAGGACCATCATTGCTGGTGACAAATGGGGTGAAACCCATTAATCATCTACTAGCTTGTTAAAGCTATGCATGCTGGGAGGAGGAGGCCGCTCTACCAGTCCAAGTGTCATCACAGCAGCCGGAAATCTCACTGTCCACATCTCTGGGGTTCAGGGTCCTTTCACAAGTAAAGGCTGAGACTAGACTTGGCCATTGGTCATCACTAAGACATTTTTGGAGTGCCCAGGGACAGAGGTGGCAGTTTCACTCCTTGGTTGCTGGTGAAGGTTCTGATGCCCAGGAGGGGGCCAGGGATCCTGGAATGTGTCTGGCTCTAGGATTCTTTGGAGCTGACTTCCTTTCTCCCTTCCCCTCCCCCTTCCTTCCTCCCTTCCTTCCTCCCTTCCCCTCCTTCCTCCCTCTCCTCCCTTCCTCCCTCTCCTTCCTTCCTTTCTCCCTTCCCCTCCTTCCTTCCTTGTTCTCCTTCCTCACTTCCTCCCTCCCCTTCCTCCCTCTCCTTCCCCTCTCCCTCCCTTCCTTCTTTCCTTTCTCCCCTCCCCTCCCTCCCTCTCCCTCCCTCCCTCCCTCCCTCTCCCTCCCTCCCTCCCTCCCTCCCCCTCCCTCCCTCCCTCCCCCTCCCTCCCTCCCTCCCTCCCTCTCTCTCTCTCTCTCTCTCTCTCTCTCTCTCCCCCCCTCCCTCCCTCCCTCTCTCTCCCTCTCTCCTGCATGTGGAGTCCAGAAGTCACCGATTTCTTCCTCTTACTGCTGTCAACCTTGTAGTCTTTATTGAGTCAGTGTCTCTCACTTTCCCTGGAGCTTACCTATTTGGCTAGGGTGGCCGGCCAATGAGCACCAGGGATCCTTCCGTTTCTGGACCCCGGGGCTGGAATTACGAATGTGCGTCATCTTTTTTTTTTTTTTTTTTTTTTTTTTTTTTTGTTTTTTGTTTTTCGAGACAGGGTTTCTCTGTGTAGCTTTGCGCCTTTCCTGGAACTCACTTGGTAGCCCAGGCTGGCCTCGAACTCAGAGATCCTGGCTCTGCCTCCCGAGTGCTGGGATTAAAGGCGTGCGCCACCACCGCCCGGCATCTTTTTATCGTGTGGGGTTTGGGGGATTGAACTCAGATTCTTGTGCGTGCATAGCAAGCACTTTGCTGACCGAGCCATCTCCCCAGCTTCTGGACCTGAAGAATTTCTGAGAGTGACTTCTTGAAGACAGTCTGCTCCTCCTGTTCCATTGCCGGGAGTGCTTCTGATCCCGCTCCCTCCTCCGCCCTCCCCCGTCCCGCCCCTCCCCCGTCCCGCCCCCCTCCCCCGTCCAGCCCCTCCCCCGTCCCGCCTCCCCCCACCTGCTCCTGTACACCGCTGTTTAGCACCTCCTTTGACTTTGCTTTGTTTGCGATTCTTCAAAATTCCGTCTTTGTTTTTGTGACTTAAACTGAGAGAACTCTGACTATTGCAGTCTCCACTCCCAAGTTCACAGTCGCTAGACTCTGCGAAATACTAATCCTAAAACCAATTTCACATGCTGGTTCTTCACTGATCACATGAGGGGACTGAGTTCTTGATCCATTTGTTCAAAAAGATCAAGTTTAGAAGCAGCATGGTCAGGATTCAAACTTACTTCTCTCTAACTGTAAATCCCACTTTTTTCCTTTAGGGTTTTCTTTTCTGCTATTCCGTGGAACCCCCGGGGACAGCTTTGACTACCTGGTGAGTAGTCCTTTCCAGGCGCCTCCTACCTGCATTCAGCTCACATACACTACGCACCGACCCGGACAGGCTGGGAAAGGACAAGGACGATTAATCTTGGCTCTACTACACTGGCCTCTCCTCTTGCTGACAGGACCTGACAGAGGGCAGAGCCGGCTCTCGGCAAAGTTTCTGTGGGCACTTAGTCAATACTAATCACGGGGGATGACAGGAATGAAAACTCATGTCCCTGAAACTTCAACAAAGGGAGGGATTCAGCCTCAGGGAGCTCGTGACCTGAACAAACATCCCCAAGATAGATGTTGCTGTGGCTCACGAGGAAGGGTGGAGTTAGAACTTAGCACTGAAGGCGTGTCCCTGAACTGCTGCTGCATTTTCCAGCTGGGAGAAATGAGGTCCAGAGAAGGGACGAGAGGTGCCCATGTCCCACAGACTCAGAATATGTCAGCAGTCAGACTTCTGCCTCCACGGGGCTTTCCACGAGCCTGTGTCCAGGGGATGGTGTATCCCATTGGTTCTCATTACAGCTTGGATCTGGACTGGCCTCCCCACAGAGACTCGTGGACAGAAGGCTTGGCCCCCAGTTGGTGGCACTATTAGAAACGGTAGACATGTTAGGAAGTAGTTTGCCCAGATGTGGGATTCTGGCCTCCTTGCCTCATGTGGCAGTTGCCATCTTGAAATCAGAGAAGCTGTGAATCTGCATTAGACCCTCGCATGGTGGGGCCTGTTAACATCTCCTCACAGAAGGGGATGGAAGGCATCATCACACTCATCTGAGATGTCACCAACTTACTCCCTCTTGTCCCTAACAGGCGTCCACAAGTCTGCCCCAGCTGCATGTGATCTCAAGAGGTGCTAGACTATACAGAGGCTGGGAGGTTAGTGGAAGAGGGCCTTCCATCTATTGGCGAGTGCTGCAGGTAGACCTGGGAGACTGAGGGCCAGGACTGAACCAGGAAGCAAGCCCCAGAAAGGGTGCTAGCCAACAGCATTTAGTGAGGCTAGAACCGCCTCATTTCACTAAAGCCACAGAGAGAAAGGACGCCGCCGCCTGTGCTTCCTCACGAGTATGAAGGTCACTGTGACTGACAACCTGAAGTTGCACATGTACATGTGTACATGTGTGTCCATGAGCTGGGGGCCAGAGGGCATCTGCTATCCTCCTCAATTGCCCGCCACCTTGTATCTTGAGACAGGGTCTCTCACTGCATCTGTAGCCCACCAGTTGGCTAGAATGGTTGACTAGAGTATCCCGGGAACCTTCCCATCTTTGCTTTCTTGGCTCTTGATTACTTGCTTTTCCATGGCTGCTGAAGATCCACATTCAGTCCACGTGCTTACATGGCAAGCGCTTTCTGACTGCATCATCTCTCCAGCACCCAGACCCCAAGTTCTAATTGCATTCATTCTAATAACTGTGAGTGTGGATGGAAGCGGTCACACATTCTGCTGCTATCGCATTGGACTGCACAGGTAAGAAAGAGCCCCTCCAGTCTGTGGTATTGTGTTCCCCAAAATATTGTGCATGCTAATAAACTTATCTGGGGTCAGAGACAGAGCAGCCACAATATTAAACATAAAGGTTAGGCAGTGGTAGCACACGCCTTTAATCCTAACATTCCAGAGGCAGAAATCCATCTGTTCAAGGATACAGCCAAGCATGGTGACTCACGCCTTTAATCCCAGAAAGCAAGCCTTTAATCCCAGGAAGTGATGGCAAAAACAGAAAGATATATAAGGCGTGGAGACCAGAAACTAGAAGCATTTGGCTGGTCAAGCATTTGGCTGGTTAAGCATTCAGGCTTTTGAGCAGCAATTCAGCTGAGACCCATTCTGGATGAAGACTCAGAGGCCTCCAGTCTGAGGAGACAAGACCAGCTGAGGATCTGGCGAGGTGAGGTAGCTGTGGCTTGTTCTGTCTCTCTGATCTACCAGCATTCACCCCAATAACTGGCCTCGGGTTTGATTTTATTAATAAGACTCTCTAAGATTCCTGCTACACCAGTCCCCACCACCTGCCTTTGCAAATCTCTCCCATCCTCTGCCAGACCTCCTCCTTCCACGGTCAGGAGAGGCACAGCTATAATGACAGCCATGACTTCAGCTCTGAGAAAGAAAAAGACAGGAGGGTAAATAGCATTAAAGAAACCAATGTAAAGATTAAGTGATTACAGAGCAGGGCTCCTGTTGAGCCAGCCCTGCCTAACGAACCATGGCAGGTATCAGTTTGACCCATAAGGCATGCACACGGGCCCATGCCCCAGTCAGAGACTCATGGATGCCTTCCTCACTAGCTTGGGACCATCTGCTGAAAGCTTCCCCTCTTACCCTGTGCCTAGTCCTCCAGGAGGACCATGAGTTTCTTCATCTGGGCTCAGGGGATGCAGCCTGGCTCCTCAATGAAAGCAGATATACAGGGCTGAAAGAAAGAGCAAGTACCAGCTCCCCGTGAAATCTCTGTGATATCACCAGCCTGAGACTGACTCAGTTTCTCCATTAGTCATGTGGACTTCTGATGAGGCCACCCTGAATTACATAATGCAAAGGCTAGCATGTAAAATGTGCTCACTCTGAACCCCATATTCACACCTGTCATTCACTGATGCATTCAACTGTCCACCCAACAGTTACTGGCAAAGAGCATTCTCAGACCAAATCCTGGGCCATAGACTGTAGGAGAATCCTACTTCATAGAGGACTGGAGTGTCAAATTAAAAAGATAAGCCAGGCATGGTGGCACATGCCTTTAGTCTCAGCACTTAGGAGGCAGAGGCAGTAGATTTCTGAGTTCAAGGGCAACCTGGTCTACAGAGCCAATTTCAGGCCAACCAGGGCTACACAGAGAAACCCTGTCTTGGGGCTGAAGTGGGACTGAGGACAGGACTCAGGAAAGTGTCCCCAGGGGACATGACTCAGGGAAGTGTACCCAGAGCAAGTTGAAGGATCTGAATTTGATCTCCAGAACCCACAAAAAAAAAAAAAAAATTGGCCTTTTAGCACTCATAGATTAAGGTAGAAGGATCAAGAATTCAAGGGCATCTTCCATTACATAGGGAGTTCAAGGCCAACCTAGACAACATGAGACCTTGTGTCAAAACAAAACAAAACAAACAAACAAAATCTTTATGGTTTCACAGTGGCTCAGGAGGTAAATGTCATTTGCTACCAAGCCTGAGGACCTGAGTTTGAATCCCTGGTACCTATGCTGTGTCAGAGCAGTGCAAGCTGTTCTCAGGCACATGCGCGCGCGCACGCGCGCGCACACACACACACACACACACACAGAGGAGACAGAGTCAGATCCCCGGGGCTCGCTAGTCAGCCAGCCTACCCTACTCGGCAAGTTCCAAGTCCCAGTGAGAGACCCTCTCCCAAAACAAATGAAGAGCAAGGTGAACAGGACCTGAGGAAGTTCACACAAGGTTCTGTCCATCTGCATTCATGCATGTAAACACGTGTATGAACCCCAGCCTCCACAAGTGCACCTGAGCACACACGCGCACACATCTACAACAAACAGAAAATGTTGTGGGTGGAGACTCCGCTCCCCTCCACTTCCACGGAGACAGCCGTCTTGCCTCTCGGCGGACATTCGCCCACTAGGGGCCTCTGATCATCCAAGAGGCCTTTTCCCCAGTCTCCAGCTCCTCCCTGTCTCTTGCAGGAACATTCCAGTCAGACTCCAGGGGAAGGGAATGGGAATTGGATGCCTGTTCGCTTTGCCTGCTTTCCATGCACAGCTCTCTTCCCTGCTGTCCCCAGCCCCATCTCTCACTCCTCAGCTCCAGGGGAATTTGCATATTAATTTGAAAGTGAGATGCTTATTAGCCATAACCTGTCATGTATCGCCCAGTACATCTGGACCTGGATTAGATTCAATATTGCCACAGAATAAAGACAGAGTTGGGGGGAAACCCTCAATAATTTAAACTCATTATTCTACTAATCCTCACGCTTGGCTGGGCTCCCTGGAGGTGTGTTAGGAGGTAATTGAAAACATGAGCTTCTCAAAGAAGACATCTGGGCAAGAACTGCCATAGATAGCATGAGGCTCCATTCGGTTTTCCTCTCATTTACCCAAGAGGGAGGGAAGAGAGAGGTGAGGAGCTGGAGGGGGACCATGGGGACTATCAGGGTCACCAGACTCCAGGAAGGATAGAGATCCAAGCTGGGTCTCTGCTCCCCAGGGGAGAGGAGAGAAGGAAGGAGAATGCAGACCATGGAGACCTTCCTGAAATCCCTTCCCTCCCCGCCCTGCCTGGGGCCTCTGCAGCCCAAGCTGAAGAGAATGTCAAGTTCTACTTCATAAACAGCATCTTAAACTCATCTGACTCCATTGCACTGTGGTGTGTGTGTGTGTGTGTGTGTGTGTGTGTGTGTGTGTGTGTGTGTAAGCCAGAGGCTAATATCAGACAGACACCTCAATCACGATCTGCTTTTTGTTGTTGTTGTTGGTGGTGGTGGTGTTTGGTGGTGGTGGTGGTTGTGGTGATGGTGTTTGGTGGTGGTGGTGGTGGTGCTTGGTGGTAGTGTTTGGTGGTGGTGTTTGGTGGTGGTGGTGGTTATAGTGATGGTGTTTGGTGGTGGTGGTGGTGGTGGTGGTGGTGGTGGTGGTGGTGGTGGTGGTAGTGGTAGTGGTGATGGTGGTGGTGTTTGGTGGTGGTGGTGATGATGATGGTGTTTGGGTTGTTGGTTGTTGTTATTGGTGGTGGTGGTGGTGGTGGTGGTGGGTGGTGGTGGTGGTTGTGGTGATGGTGGTGGTGGTGGTGGTGATAGTGATGGTGTTTGGTGGTGGTGGTAATGTTTGGTGGTGGTGGTAATGTTTGATGGTGGTTGTGGTGATGGTGATGGTGGTGGTGGTGGTGGTGGTGGTGGTGGTGGTGGTGGTGGGTGGTGGTGGTGGTGATGGTTTGTTGAGCAAGGTCTTACTATGCAGACCAGGCTGGCCTTGAATTCACAGACATGGCCCTGCCCCTGCCTCTTATATGCTGGAATTAAAGGCATGTTCCACCACACCCAGCCCCAATTTTCTTCCTATCGACTCCAGAAGTGCAGTTCTGCTAGAATGTTGCTAAGCATCTGTGGTTACCAGAACAGTTCTTATCCTTACAAGTTCTCTGTTAAGACCTGATGTGGTGGTGCATGCCTACAATCCCAGCACTCAGGAGGCAGAGGAGGCTGGAACTTTGGGGCCAGGCTGGGCTGCATAGCCAGGGCTATATAGTAAGAACCCATCTCAAAACAAAACAAAAACAGAGTGGTGGGGTCTCGGGAGGTAGCTCAGTCAGTAAATGTCTGCCGTGTAGGCACCAGAAGCTGAATCCAGTGGCCAGAACTCATGTAAGAAGCTGGATGCTACAGCACACATGTCCGGGAGAAGGTAGAGATGGGTAGATTCTGAGAATACGCTGGCCAGCCAGCCTAGCCGAGATGGTAAGCTCTAGGCACGGTGAAAGACTATCTCCAAAAATTAGATGCCGGGGCTGGAGAGGTGGCTCAGCGGTTAAGAGCACTGGCTGCTCTTTCAGAGGTCCTGAGTTCAATTCCCAGCAATCACATGGTGGCTCACAACCATCCATAATGAGATCTGGTGCCCTCTTCTGGCCTGCAAGCATGCATGTAGGCAGAACACTGTGTACATAATAAATAAATAAATCTTTAAAAAAAAAAACAAAACAAACAAACAACAACAAAAAAAATTAGATGCCATTGAGGAAGACATCCCAACATCTATGTCATACACCGGCCCACATCCATACAAAACACACACACACACACACACACACACACACACACACACACACACACACACACACACACGGGGCTGGCAGGGAGAAAGAGAGAGCACATCCACCATTATCAACAACAAAAAACCCCAAAGAATTACCCAGTTCACAATGTCAGTACCCAGCTGAGAAGTCCTGAGAGAGGCGTGAGATCACATCCCTGTGGCTGGCCCTCTGAGTGCCGGTTGAATCAGAGCCACACCTTTGTGGACACTCTTCTTTGAGACAGGGTCTCCCTCTGAACTTGGAGTGAGACTGGCAGTCAGCAAAAGGATTGGGGCACACATGCCAGCGTGGGGTCTGTGGATTTTAACTCAGGTCCTCAGCCATAGCCGTCTCCCTGACATAGGTTCCATTTCTCAGAATTCCTCCTCCATGCGAGGCAGACAAGCACAAGGCTGCCTTCCGTGTCCTGTGGGTTCTTTACTCAGCCTGGGGCTCTCACGCTGGAAGGCAGGAAGAGAAATCCTGCCCTGGCTGTAAGTGACCAATATCCAGCCCAGAGATAGAGCCTATGTAGGAGAGCACCCTGGGGCCTCTGTTTCTGAGATTGGATGGAGAAGCCTCACCCCACAAGGGTCATCCATTCTCTCTGTAGACCCTGACTGAGTGATTTCTGTGTGCCAGGGCGCTTTGTCAGCTTGACACCCCCGGTGTGTGATGGGGAGCAACCACATGGTTGGGGCTTCCATTAGCTGTTAGTCATATTAGTCATTAGTCCATTGGTCATATTAGAATTCCAATAAAACCCCAGACGCTGAGGTTTCCACAGCCTGTCACGGCTGATGATAGGCAATGTGATCCAAGAGGGCGACACATTCCAAGGACATACAGGCACCATGCACAGAGCTGCACACACATTGCCCCATGGTCTCTTCTTTGAACAAGGGTCTTAGGAAGCCCCAGCTTTGTAGCCAATAGGTCAGGAGTTGAGGTGGCCTGGGGACCTGAGAGCTTGGGGCTGCTATCTGAAATGAGGGCGTTGTGAGGTCTGCATCACTACGTGGGGAGGAAGGCTCAAAGACATACTGAAACCAGATGAGCTGGGGTAGACATGACAAGCAGACCAGGGCACATCATAGGATGAGTTTGGAAAGATGAGTTTAAATGTCTCTTCCACTTCCACCTCCACCTCCGAAGAGGCAAACTGGAACCTCCCCATGGCAGTCTCTCAGAGCACTGGTAGGAGGAGCCATGGCAGCTGTGTGCTGGCCTGCTCTGATCATCCCCGCCGGAAACACAGAGCACAGAGACTCTAACACCCTGTATTGTTCTCTCCCTGGATCCTCACAGTGACCACTCTAAGACAGAGGGGCTCAGGTCCAGGCCTTGTAGTTTGCTGCATATTTAAAATGCCAAAGATGGTTCAGCCTCCGAAGTGCTTGCCGGGCATGATAGTGTGTGCCTACAACCCCAGCTCCGAGGAAGCAGACACAGGGGTACCTGGGACTCACCGGCCCGCAAGTCTAGCTGAATTGACTAGGTCATGACCAATGAAAGGCTGCCTCAATAAAACCAAGGTGGAGGCTGGAGAGATGGCTCCGTGGTTAAGGGCACATACTGCGTCTGCTGAGAACCTGGGCTCAGTCCCCAGCATCCATGTTGGGGGGCTTACAGACTCCTGTAACTCCAGTTCCAGGAGATCTGATACCTCCGTGGGCACCGGACTCAAATGCATATACCCATCCCCCAGACACATACACATAATTAAAAATAGTAAAAATAAAATAAGATGAACAGTTCCTGAGGACTGATACCTGAGATTGTCATCAGTCACCACATGCGCGCGTGCGCGAACACACACACACACACACACACACACACACACACACACACACACACTAAAAATGTCAGCCAGAGCACAAAAGATCCCCAGAAAGGCCCCATCGGAGGAACTCTGCCCTTTCTACTCTTAAACTGCCAGTAATTTTTCTACAAAGACCAGCCTGTGTCAGGGTGTTAGGCCTGGACCCAGAAAAGGCAAGAGTGGGAAGTGACGAGGGAAAAATGAAGCCAATTTGGGTATTTGGCAGTCTGTAGATTTCGAAGCAATCAATTTGTCAGGTGGAATTCAATTTTTCTTTCCCTACATTCAGCCAAAATCAGAGTCCACGGGCTTCGCAGCGCCTGGGAAATCTCTGTGGAAGACAGGTTGGCTAATTGTGCTCCCTCGCTTGGCGATTCCGGCCGATCCTTAGACACATAAATAAGCCTGTTACTCGGGCAGCGAGGAAAGTGGGATTTATTAATTTAAACGAGCTGGTGTGGAGGTCTCTGGGGAGGGTGCCTGCGTTACTCACTCGCGAGTCCCAGGGTGTAATTTACAGCGACTTCTCGCTCTGTTTTGGACTCAGCCAATGCCGGGGCATAAATTCTCTCTGGTTATTATTACCATAATTCATTATTCATTGAATGTTGACTCTGTAACATAAGCAGTGGAGAGAGACGCGGTCCTCCCACGGGACAGGAAAGACACATCTGCCACAGTCCCAAGGAGATGGGGTGTGATTCGGGAGAGGAGGGACGCCTCCCCGGGACCATGCCCGAGGCTTCGGAGATCCGGTTAAAAAATCTTCTCAAAAGCAAATGGCTTTGGGGCATGGAGAATGTAATTTGACTTATTGGTGAATGGCTAGGGAATCAGCTGTTTGTTGACTGGAAGAATCCAGGGAAGGGGAAAAGGAGGAGGGTAGCAGGCGTATGCATGCCAAGCCATTCCTCACTTTCACCTTCGGTTAAGAATCAAGGGTCAGGAGACAGCTGTGCGGTCACATGTATTATAGCACCATTCACAACAGTCGACAGTCATGAAATCAGCCTGTGAGCCCATCAGCGAATCGATAAGTGGGTAAAGAGAATGTGGTCTGTGTAGACAGTGAAGCACTATTCAGCCTTAAAAAAGAATGAAGTCATGGGTTTTTGCAGGAAAACAGAGGGTGGATGTGGCGATTCGCATGGGAAGTGAAAGAAATGAGCCTCAGAAAAACAAATTTCTTGTGTTTTCTCTTATGTGTAAAACCTAGCTTTAAAAACATGTAAGTGGGAGGGAACTATTAGGGAAAGAGGAGGAAGAGCAGCAGGAGAGGGGAAATATGATCCAAGTACGTTATAGACACACATGAAAATATCTGTGAACGTCATTTTGTGCAGTGACATGTTAATAACCACCATTTCTGACAGGGTCTCAAACACCCCAGACTGGCTGGAACTTACTGTATAACAGAGTATGACCTTGAACTTCTGATCCTCGTTTCTCCATCTCTTGAGTGCTGGGATTGCCATCATGCCTCATAATCTAATAATTCAAATACACATCCATGCAAACAAAAAGTAAGGGTCAAGGCAGGTGGGGTGGAGGCAGCACAGGCATCCACAGGACTCTGCCTGGTCTCTACTGTTCCATCCACAGGACCCTACCTGGGCTCCACTGTTCCATCCACAGGACCCTACCTGGGCTCCACTGTCCCATCCACAGGACCCTACCTGGGCTCCACTGTCCCATCCACAGGACCCTACCTGGGCTCCTACTGTCCCATCCACAGGATCTTACCTGGGCTCCTACTGTCCCATCCACAGGACCTTACCTGGGCTCCTACTGTCCCATCCACAGGATCTTACCTGGGTTCCTACTGTCCCATCCACAGGACCTTACCTGGGCTCCTACTGTCCCATCCACAGGACCCTACCTGGGTTCCTACTGTCCCATCCACAGGACCCTACCTGGGCTCCTACTGTCCCATCCACAGGACCCTACCTGGGTTCCTACTGCTCCATCCACAGGATCCTACCAGGGCTCCTCTATTCCATCCATAGGTTTCTACCTGGGCTCCACTGCTCCATCCTCCCTCTGCACTGATTCTCTTCATTTTTCAAACAATTGTGGGCTCGGGGGTGCATGCCAGCTGACAGAGCACTTGAGACCTAGCAACAGAAAGCAATTAAGCGCTGTTTGGCTCTGCCTCTGAGTTGGGAATTGAGGAGGAGACAGAAATGATTTCAGAGCATCAAGGAGGGAGGGGTGAGTGGTTCCACAGCATGCTCTCCTTCCCTTCTTCACACATTTATTGAGCACCAGTTATGCGCCAGACTTTGTGCTAGGTGGGTAATGGCTGAAGGGGAGACCCACATAGACTATGTGGGGTGTCTAGGAAGTTATCAAGAGCCCCACGGCCTCAGATGCTAAGTGATGTACCCAGGATGGCTAAGGTGGAACCACACACACTGGTCAGCATGTGCCTGGTTAGCTATTCATTGATGCTCTGAGCAGCAAGACCTTTAGAAACTTCATGCTATAAACCATGACTCCCATCAAGCAACTGCTTTTCTTTTGAAGCACATGAAAGTCTCTCCACACACATAAATGCAAATATATATCATAAATATATTGTTTGAGCAAAGCATGTTGGCACATGCTGTAATCTCACACTCAGGATGATAAGACAGGAGAATAAGACTTTGAAGGTAGCCTGGGGTACATAGCAAGGACCAGGGTGCTATGGGATGGTCTGTAGGTCAAATGTGTTGCTCTGATTGGTCAATAAATAAATCACTGATTGGCCAGTGGCTAGGCAGGAAGTATAGGCGGGATAAGGAGGAGAATAAAGCTGGGAAGTGGAAGACTGAGTCAGAGAGACACTGCCAGCCGCCATGATGAGAAACAGCATGTGAAGATGCCGGTAAGCCACGAGCCATGTGGCAAGGTATAGATTAATGGAAACGGATTAATTTAAGCTGTAAGAACAGTTAGCAAGCCTGCCATGGCCATACAGTACAGTTTGTAAGCAATATAAGTCTCTGTGTTTATTTGGTTGGGTCTGATGGCTGTGGGACTGGCAGGTGAGAGAGATTTGTCCTGACTGTGGGCCAGGCAGGAAAACTTTAGCTGGTTACACCAGGGTAAACCTGGACTATATGAGACATTGTCTAGGGGTGCTGAAGAGAAGGCTAAGTGGTTAAGAGCACTTGTTGCTCTTCCAGAGCATCCAGATTTAATTCCCAGCGTCCATATGGTGTTTCACAACCACCTAAAACTTTGGTCCTAGGGGATCCGATGCCCTCTTCTGGTCTCTAAGGGCACTGCATGCACATGGCACACATACATGTTATCAAAACACCCACACACAAAAATAAAAATCTATATGTGAAGCACACACATTCTTTTTATTCCTTCTTCCATTCAGCCTTCCATTTGTGAGTTCCAGCCTTCAGTTTGTGAGTTCCAGCCTTCCTTCCATTTGTGAGTTCCAGCCTTCCTTCCATTTATGAGGTTCAGTCTTCCTTCCATTTGTGAGGTCCAGCCTTCCTTCCATTTGTGAGGTTCAGTCTTCCTTCCATTTGTGAGGTCCAGTCTTCCATCCATTTGTGAGGTCCAGTCTTCCATCCATTTGTGAGGTCCAGCCTTCCTTCCATTTGTGAGGTCCAGCCTTCCATCCATTTGTGAGGTCCAGCCTTCCTTCCATTTGTGAGGTCCAGCCTTCCATCCATTTGTGAGGTCCAGTCTTCCTTCCGTTTGTGAGGTCCAGCCTTCCTTCCATTTGTGAGGTTCAGTCTTCCTTCCATTTGTGAGGTTCAGCCTTCCTTCCATTTGTGAGGTTCAGCCTTCCTTCCATTTGTGAGGTCCAGTCTTCCATCCATTTGTGAGGTCCAGCCTTCCTTCCATTTGTGAGGTCCAGCCTTCCTTCCGTTTGTGAGGTCCAGCCTTCCTTCCATTTGTGAGGTCCAGCCTTCCTTCCGTTTGTGAGGTTCAGTCTTCCTTCCATTTGTGAGGTCCAGTCTTCCTTCCATTTGTGAGGTCCAGTCTTCCTTCCATTTGTGAGGTTCAGTCTTCCATTTGTGAGGTTCAGTCTTCCATTTGTGAGGTTCAGTCTTCCTTCCATTTGTGAGGTCCAGTCTTCCTTCCATTTGTGAGGTCCAGTCTTCCTTCCATTTGTGAGGTCCAGTCTTCCTTCCGTTTTGTGAGGTCCAGCCTTCCTTCCATTTGTGAGGTCCAGCCTTCCTTCCGTTTGTGAGGTCCAGTCTTCCTTCCGTTTGTGAGGTTCAGCCTTCCTTCCATTTGTGAGGTCCAGTCTTCCTTCCGTTTGTGAGGTTCAGCCTTCCATCCATTTGTGAGGTCCAGTCTTCCTTCCGTTTGTGAGGTTCAGCCTTCCTTCCATTTGTGAGGTCCAGTCTTCCTTCCATTTGTGAGGTCCAGTCTTCCTTCCGTTTGTGAGGTTCAGCCTTCCTTCCATTTGTGAGGTTCAGTCTTCCTTCCATTTGTGAGGTCCAGTCTTCCATTCATTTGTGAGGTCCAGTCTTCCTTCCATTTGTGAGGTCCAGTCTTCCTTCCATTTGTGAGGTCCAGTCTTCCATTCATTTGTGAGGTCCAGTCTTCCATTTGTGAGGTCCAGTCTTCCTTCCGTTTGTGAGGTCCAGTCTTCCTTCCGTTTGTGAGGTTCAGCCTTCCTTCCGTTTGTGAGGTTCAGCCTTCCTTCCATTTGTGAGGTCCAGTCTTCCTTCCATTTGTGAGGTCCAGTCTTCCTTCCGTTTGTGAGGTTCAGCCTTCCTTCCATTTGTGAGGTCCAGTCTTCCTTCCATTTGTGAGGTCCAGTCTTCCATTCATTTGTGAGGTCCAGTCTTCCATTTGTGAGGTCCAGTCTTCCTTCCGTTTGTGAGGTCCAGCCTTCCTTCCATTTGTGAGGTTCAGTCTTCTATCCATTTGTGAGGTCCAGCCTTCCTTCCATTTGTGAGGTCCAGCCTTCCTTCCGTTTGTGAGGTTCAGCCTTCCTTCCATTTGTGAGGTCCAGCCTTCCTTCCATTTGTGAGGTCCAGCCTTCCTTCCGTTTGTGAGGTTCAGCCTTCCTTCCATTTGTGAGGTCCAGTCTTCCTTCCGTTTGTGAGGTCCAGCCTTCCTTCCATTTGTGAGGTCCAGTCTTCCTTCCGTTTGTGAGGTCCAGTCTTCCATTCATTTGTGAGGTCCAGTCTTCCTTCCATTTGTGAGGTTCATGTCAGTTGGTTTGTGACTGACTTACATTGGCCTGTGAATCTTGGAACTGATCCTGCATTCAAAGACGTCTGATATAGAATAGTATCCACTTCTGAAAGCTTCTCGGGGTCCAGGGGACGGCATTCTGCACACTGACTTGCTCATAGTTCCCCCTCAATTTCTCATGGACTTTATTCTATTTATTTTGGTGAAGTATAAGATGTTGATAACTGTCCTTGAATCTTATTTGGAGGGGCTAGAGAGACAGCTCAGTGGTGAAGAGCACTTCCACCCACTAAGGATGGCTCACCACCACTTGTACCTCCAGCTCCAGGGGAATCGGACTCTTCTGGTCATGGGGCGCCGTGCTCACACATGCACTGCCCCATCCCCAACACACAAACACACACACACACACACACACACAAATAAAATTAAAAAACAACTTTAAAAGTCCTATTTGGAATGATATATTCTGGGGGAATAATAATAACAAATGAACGTTAGTTATGGGCTCTCAAGAGCAGGGCTCCTCTCATCACTGTTTCCTAGAGATGATGGGTAAAGATGACAGAGACAGCATGACCGCGAAGATTTGGATGAAGGTGAAGACTATGGTGTAGACAGAAAAGGTGGGGCCAGCCCATACAGAAAACAGTGTCATCCCAACAGATTCTTTACCCATTTTTTTAAAGACGCCTTTATGTTTTTAATGCATCTCTCTCTCTCTCTCTCTCTCTCTCTCTCTCTCTCTCTCTCTCTCTCTCTCTCTCTCTTTTCTCTCTCTGTGTGTGTGTGTGTCTGTCTGTCTATCTGTCTGTCTGTCTGAGTGTATGCCACACATTAGTGCCTGTAGAGGTTAGACAAGGGCATCAGATTCCCTGGAGCTAAAGTTATAGGCAGTTGTGCCCCACCCAGTCCTCTAGGAAAGCTGCAAGTGCTTCTAACTACTGAGCCATCTCTCCAGCAGCTCCCCCCTCCCCCCCCCCCCGCCCCGCTATGCCCATTTTTAATGAAATACACCAAGGCACGGAAAATCTAAATGTCTAGCTAGAGGCCACCCAGTTGCAAAGTGCCAAAGCTTGGATGAGAGCCCAGCCTGAGCCAGTTCTAGAAAATTCTCTCTGTTGACACTGGGTCTGTCTCCGTGTTTCATAGAGAATGACCCCTGAGCCCCTGGCTGTTGTCCCTCTTAAGGCAGAGCTCCGGGCTTGCTGCCCTGATCCACTTCATCTGTTACCACAGGCAGCAGTGACAAGCCTCCCAGCATGCCTGAGTGTGTGGCTGCAGAGACAGAAACCCTGATTCTCATGCAAATGAACTCGGGGCTGGAGACTCCAGCTCAGCAGGCTTCTCCCGCCCCAGCACCAGCAAAATCACCAGTGTCTTTCAGCAGCACTCTGGGCAGCCCTCAGTGGCATCCAAGGCTTCAAGTGGTCCCACAGTGAGACTACACAAACCAGGCTGACCTCTTTAGAGCCAGCACCACATGGATGCTGGAAAAGGCTGGAGCCCTTACACCCAAAACTAGGGCATGCTAGGTGCCTTTTCCACTCAGTAAGGATGCTCACAGCATCCCTGGAAGCAGCAGCTAGTCTGAATCGGCCTCTGGGTGGACAACAGAGAGCCCTGGTAAGGGATGGTCCACTCAGGAGGACCTGAGCAGTCTGGCTTGACTTATGGAACCCTATTGTTTGCTAATGAGAAGCCCAGCAGCCCCTTAGCAATAGTTTGGCTTTTACAGTTTTAGTTATCTATAATCAAACACGTCTCAACAAAGGAAATGGAAAGTTCCAGAAGTAAACATTTCATAGCTTTAAATTCACATGTCATTCTGAATAGCAAGAAGAAATTCTCTGTTCCATCCAACCCAGGACTCAGGCCATTCCTTTGCCCAGGATTGCCCCTGCCACGTACACTACCCTTGCCTGCCAATCACTCAATGATCGCTGTATTGATCATCATGCCAATGACACAGTAACTCAGTGTTGTGGTCATGCCACCCTTATTTTACATAATAGCTTCACTAAATGCAAACAAATTTGAGACAAGGCAGAATGGCAGGGAAAAGAGCAAGGTTGAGGACTGGGTTCAAGTCTCCAGAACCCATGTAAAAGGCCAGGTGTGGCCTTCCTCACCCATAACCCCGGCACTGTGGGGATCAGAGATTCCTGGGGCTTCCTGGCTGCCCACCCAGTTTCAGATTCAGTGAGAGATTCTGTCTCCAGGGAAGGGTGGAGAGTGGTCCTCTGGCCTCTGCTGGCAGTCACCTGATCCGGGATCTCAGCAAGCTTCTGCTTCCCACACCCTGGTTCTCTGCTTCCTTCCTTGGCCTTTGATCCAGCCACTCCATTTCTTAGTGCATTCCATTGACAAGGCCTGTGCTTCCTCGGGGAGCAATGAATACCTTGTAAGTCAGAAGTCATTCCATCAATAATTGCCCATGGAAAGAGGAAAATAATTCCTTCTCGAGGCTGGGTGGAAAGGATAGAGCAGAAAGAAGGGACATTTACCACCTATCATTGCGTGGGGGAGTGGGGAGGGGGGGACGACAGACATACAAACTAAGACTGAACTAGTCTTTCCCCAGCCCCAGAGTGCTGGCTATCTTGAGAAAATCATTCCGTGTGACACTCACAACCCAGCATGAACGGATTCCTACAGAGCACCTGCACTCAGCAGTCATTTCTCATTTGTTTACCTCTCATCCCCAGGATAGACCCACACAGCTGGCATTATTATCTCTACTTTTTTGTGTGAGAGCTAAGGTTCAGGTAGGTTAAGCAGTCAGTTCAATGTCACACAGCTTGCCTGTGGCAGAACCAGGACACACTCTTGCTTTGGCTCCAAATGCTACCAAGGTCCCTTACGGACAGTGGCTGTTTAGTGTTTCTGAACACAGTCTTTGCTGAGGAATGAACTTTGCGTCTTCCTGACGATCCTTCGGCACCTGGCATGCAGCGTCTTCTGCCCAGCACTGTCATACACTGCCACCCATAGGTCTGTTGTGTGTTCTGGGAGGCTTGACCTGTGGGCAGCTGCTGCGGGGGAGAGGAGGGAGGAGTGAGCACCAGGGCATCTCCCTTATGTCCTTCTTCCCCTGCCTCCTGCCTCCTCCACTGCTCCTGCCTGTGTGACCTCCAGGTTCTGAGAAGCAAACCTCTCTGGGATCCTCCTATTATTGCCAGCCCCCATGGTTTCCCTGTCCCTACATGAGTCTTCTTTCTCTAACCCTTACTCATTTTACCTTCGGGTAAGTTATTTCTCTTGCTCTCTCTCTTTCCTTCCTCCCATCCCCAGAGAGAGACATTAGAAGAAAGTTCTCTTCTTTCATGCCCTACATGGCCCTACTGACCGAATAAGCGAAATTTACACGTAGCTTTTCTTTTGAATAAAAGGAAAATGTTTCAGACTATACTCAGAGAATTCCATAGAAACCCTGCAGACCAGTCCTGTCTGTTTGGGAAAAGAAGCTGAGGTTAGGAAAAGAGTCTGTGTGCTAGCCCCCTGAGAGTGAGTGCTGGTGACCTCACTGAAGAACCAGGCCTGTTAGCCATACAGGATTGAGGTGTGTGCTGAGCTACTCCAGGGCCTATTTCCAGTAAAAAGACGTAGTGGGAGATTAGCTTTAACAGGCTTTCCCCTCTCCATGGTTCCTTCCCAGTTCTATCATCAGGCCCACAAGACTGTATGAGGTCAGGTGTCTGGAAGCCTCGCTTGTTAGAGCAGGAAGGGCCCCAGCAAGTGCTCAGTCCCATCTTCTTATTTTACAGGTGAGGAAGCTGTCTCCAACAACACCACACACCACTCAATCAACGCAGGCCCATTCACTGCTCCTTAGCTCAAGCTACCAAGAAGTGCCAGCCACCAAACCTTACCCTGCCAAGAGGCAAACGGTGCAGGCCTGGTGACTGGGGCTGCCCCACAGAGCATCCTGAGAGACAGAAGGCACCCAGCTGTGCCCACCCTAGCTCCTGTAACCTATAGAAGCAAGGACATCAGGAGTTCTGGGGAGAGAAGGGAAGCCCTAAGGTCTACTCTGATCCTAAGAGTATTACTGTCTAGGATGAGGGGAAGGGCCAAACAGGGCAACAACTTCATATCCTCATTGTCAAAAGCTCCTGTCCCAGTCTCTGTGGGCATGGCCTTCAAAGTGGGAGCACACCCCTGGGAGTTAAAAGAGGAAATCGGAGGCTGGGAGAAAAATACGATAATATCCATTTATAGGTCTTTTTATTGTTATTAAATTTTTTCCTTTCATTGTCTAATATCATGGTTCTCAGTATTATATGCATAAAACCTACAAATTAATACACTTATTTTACAAGGTGTACATGTCCATAAAAGGTTTTTAGCCACTGCACTGGGTAACTCCGAAAGCAAGATCCACTTATTGAAAAGGGCTCTTGGAATCCTAACCAGTCTTGTGGCCCTTTTCCTAAGGTTGGCTAGTCTTGTGGGGAATCCCTGTGTGATCCCAGGGAAAGGCTGGTTCAGAGCAGCCAGAGCTCCTGCAGTGGTGCCCTGGCTTCAAAGGGGTTAGAAAAGGTTTTACCTTGGGGCCGGGTATAGCTCCCAAGTTAGAAAGAGTGAGCTAGAAATGCTGTAGCCCATCTATCCCATGACCAGATCTGTGTGTGCAGAGCCAGCATCTGCACTAGGTAGGGGAACCCGGAGGGACCACTGCAGCTGAGAGTTTCCCTGTGTCCCACTGCTGCTCGGTCCCAAATAAACAACAGAGGTTTATTATTAATAACAAACTGTTTGGTCTATGGCTCAGGCTTATTGCTAGCTAGCTCTGACATCTTAAATTAACCCATTTCTATCAATCTCTATTTTGCCACATGGCCATGGTGTTACCGGCCTGCTGGCATCGTGCTCCTTGGGCGGCAGGCTGGCTTCTGCCCTGACTCTGCCCTTCTTCTCCCTGTATCTTTGCTTGGATTTCCTGCCTCGCTATAACCTGTCTTGCTATAGGCCAAGGCAGCTTCTTTATTAACCAGTGGTGGCAACACATACTCACAGCATACAGAAAGACCATCCCACAGCAGATCACTGTGGGCTGAGCTCTCTCTACGGCAGCAACACCAGCAGCAAAACACAGGGTGACCATCACAAGGCATGGTGTGCAGAGACCAATAGGGAAAGCTGTGCTGTATGTTATGTGATCTGCTCAGCACATGTCCCCTGCTTGCTCCAGGGATACCGTCTCTACTTTCCAAGCACTAGAATTACAAGCTGGACACCAAACCTGACATGTATGTGGGGACTGCAAACTCTGGTGATTGTGCTTGCACACTGAGTGCTTTATCCGCTGAGCTGGTACCTCCTGGACCCCATCCTACCCTATTCTCCAATCCAGTGGCTGCTGCATACCTGTGACCAAATACCTAACAAGACTTAAGGGAAGAAAAACGTATCTTGGCTTGTCATTTCAGAGGGTTCAGTCGGTTGTTATTTGACCTCATGCACAGTCGGCAGAACACTGTGGCAGTTGGCACGTGGGACAAGGGAGTGTTGTTCACATCATGGCTGTTGGTGAAAAAGCACAGCTCTCAACTCAAAGGGAATAAGCTTATTCTGGAGCCAGTATGAGTGACCATGGTCCAGGGAAGACAGATCCAGTTTATCACGAATTCTACATTCCACAGCTAGCTGTTTCATCAAGTTTTTATAGCGACAGACAAGTCATAAATCAAGGAAGTTTTCAAATGCATTGGTGGAGACAGAAGGTAGGCAGCTGCAGCAAGGCAGAGAACTCTCTGTTCTGGGTCTCAGATGCTGATGACATTATTACTCCTTTGATTGGCAGAAAATGACAACTGTGTGGGCTAAGGATAGGCCAGTACGTTGTAATTGGGCTCTGGACCTTCATATTTCAACCTCTCCACAGTCACTAAAGTTCTAGTCAGTTAATCAGATGTATACACGTTTAATGGAAGGTGTGGTTCTTTCCAGAAACTTTTGTTCACATGGCAAACCAGGGAGCAGAAATGCCAGGAAGTGACCAGGGATAATACATCCCCTAAGGACTTGTCCCCAATGACCTACTTTCTCCATCTATACCTACATCCCACAACTTCCACAAACTCAAAAAATAATATGACCAACTGGGGACCAAGCCATCAATATATGAACCCCTGGGGACATTTCAGATACAAATCATGACTCTAGGTTATTTGTATTACCCAGTACAGTGTGAATATCATATAAATAGTGGTTATATTGGTTAATGAAGAGAAAGAAGCCTTGGGGCTTAAGAAATAGATCTGTGTGCAAAGTCTGTCCATACAAGAGTGAGGACCTGAGTTTAGATCCCCAACACCCACATAAATACTATGTAGTCAAGGTGGCCCAAGTGTAATCCCAGTGCTGGGCAGATGGGCATGGAGTCTCCACAGCAAGCTGATTGGTGAAGTGGTGAGCTCTGGGTTGGAGTGAGAGACCCTGCCTTAAAATACAAGGTGGAGAGTAGCTGAGGAAAACTTCCAATGTCAACCTTAGACCTACACAACCTGTTCACACACCACACACATGCACACCCCTGTACACATTTGCACCCAGACATATGTCAACATGCTTATATACACAAATGAAAATAAAAGCAAAGCTTGGACACACATACATGCTCAGTACCTATGAAATGGTTGGTAGAATTCTTGGGAACTGAGTTCATCAATAGAGAAGGTTGACTCTACATTACTTTCCACTGGCTAAAAATGGCTAAAGAAAAGAGAAAAGCTACAGCCCAAGAATGAGGAATCCCAGGACTCACATGTCTACTGCAGAGAAAAAGCTTTTCCCTTTGCAATGACTTCCTGTTGGCCATAGGCCCCATTGCCCTATTTTAGCTTCTGGGTAATAAACCAGCAAATTACCTAGTGGGCTGTTTCAGCCGGGATGCTGCTGCTGCTGCTGCTGCTGCTGCTGGCTGTCCCCAGGTGATTTGCACCTATTGGAATTCTCCAAGGTCATTGCTATTATCACTGATCAGGAGTTCATCCTGAGAGAATTTAGGCTGTGCTGATTTAATAACCAAGGCCCAGAGCCCGTGTCACAGGGGTGGAGTGGGGGGGGGGGGCAAGGGATGTTTAGTCTGATGAAGAGAACAGGCAAGAGTCCAGCATCTTCTCCTGCAGGTCAGGCCAGAGCTTATTTAGGAAGAGAGAAAGTTAAAAGTGCAAGAGGAACATTTGCTTGTTTAATTGACCGTAGATTTTCCTGGCAATAATTTGCAGTGAGATACGAGACTTTTTCAAGGTCATGGGTCTGGGCATGGCTGGGTGAGGGAAAGGGCTGGTGGAATGCTGGGTGGTTGGCTTTTTAAATGACTTTGCTGATTTCTCCAGGACGTGAGCATCAGTTGATGGATGTCTGCTGTTCAATGGATGGCTCCCACTGGACTGGCTTTGCTCTCAGTCCTGACTCCTGCACCAACAACACCTAGAAGAAGGGGGAGAGAGAGCATCCCCCCACACTGCCCCAGGCCAGTGGTGGCTCACCAAACCTTCCGCAGGAAGGCAGTGTGGGCGTCAGCAGGCAGCACTGCTTGGTCATGAAGCAGATAGAGACTGCATGCCCGTGTCTGGGCTGGTTGGGCTGATTGGGTTGCCAGGAGTGTCAACTCCTCACCTGTGGACTATATGCAGCATCCCAGGATTGCAACATGTGCAGCCCAACTTACTTAAAACATGAGATTACTGAACTGGAGCTCAGTTTGTACCCCAAGAAGTCAAGTTCTGCTATCCATCCTCAAGAAGCCAATTTAACAGCCAAATTAATGAAGAAGGAGAAGGAAGGAGGAGGAGGAGGAGGAGGAGGAGGAGGAGGAGGAGGAGGAGGAGGAGAAGAAGAAGAAGAAGAAGAAGAAGAAGAAGAAGAAGAAGAAGAAGAAGAAGAAGAAGAAGAAGAAGACTATCCAATGTGGTGTCCACTTAGGAAGAGGGTCAAAAAGAGCCCTCCACTCCATCCCTGGGGTTCTGAAGTGAGATCAAAATTTAAACAGGAGGGGGTGTGCACACATAAGCAGTCCTAGTTAACATGTGTATCTCCCACCATTGACCCATCATTATCTGGGCTTCAGTCAGCTGGTCATCCTGTCAGGTGGTCCAATGACTTGTTAGAACTGCTTAAAGTCTTTCTGGGAAACAAGCTCACCCTCTACCTGGTGCCTGTTCCTTCTTTTCCCAGCATGAGATTCCTGGGGAAAACTTCACATTTCTCTGGAGTTCATTGTTTCAATAATCTGACAGTCAGGCCGAGAGTCGGAACGTCTTCATTTATGCGTCTCTGGGTTACATTGCATGTGTGATATATTTGTGGAACTCAGTTGTGTGGTTCTCCAGTGTGAACTTTGTAGATGACAAGTCACAGTGTCAAAGGTAAGACACTGACCTATGTTGGAGCAGACCCTGAGAGTCATCAAACTTGACCCAAAGCTGAATTTATGGAGTAGAAGGGAACTCAGAAGATCCTTGCACTCAACCTCCTCCTCCCATAAGTAAAGTTGAGGTTTAGAGTAGCACCCACTTCTGTACTCCGTGATGAGTTGGGGACCTCTACTGCTATTCCCACTACAGGCAACCCCACCCTGCATGCTTAGGAAAGGGGAGCTGAGCCAGCCTTGTTTCTGACCTGACTTGTGTCCACCAGGACATAGAGACATGAGATGCACTCCTTCAGTATTGCTGTGGGATCTGGTGCTTCCCCATGGAGAGGCCCCACCGGATCATGGCTTGTGTTTGTTATTAGGACTTATTACAGAATTTGACATCCAGTAAGGGCTCAGTATTTCAATGATTGAATGGACAGATGGATAGATGGATGGATGGATGAATGGGTAGGATGATGGATATGGTTGAACTAATGAATGGAGATGGATGAATGATCAATGGAGTAACTTAACCAAACAACACAGTGTGATGATGGATCTAAGCAACACAGTGTGATGGTGGAACTATGGCACCTCATTGTAGCACCAGCTCTGGGCTCCTTACACAGTTTATGGTACCAACCAAGGGGTGACACAGAGGGATTATGTCATTGGACACCTGGCTCCAGTCCCTGGAGTTTTGGTCCCCAACATTTAGCTAGCTGCAGGATGGACAGTTAGCACTCATGGCATCCATCAGCTCTGGAGTGGAGCTCAATTCTTCCCAAGCAATGCTAGCCATGATTGATTACAGGCTGGCTACCATGCCCATCCTGGGCTGGGCAGTCTATGTCTTGAACTCCCTGCTGGGCTGGCTAAGACTGCCCTAATTGTGGTCCCATGCCCTCGCCTGTCTTTCCTACTTTCTACCTGTTTTATATTTCTCAGAGGTACTCCTGATCAGACCCAAGAAGTTTTTTGTTTTTTTTTTTTTTTTTTTGGTTTTTCGAGACAGGGTTTCTGTATGTAGCTTTACGTCTTTCCTGGAACTCACTTGGTAGCTTAGGCTGACCTCAAACTCAGAGAGATCCACCTGGCTCTGCCTCCCGAGTGCTGGGATTAAAGGCGTGCGCCACCACTGCCTGGCAAGACCCAAGAAATCTTAACATCTACCTCCTAGCAGAAAGAAAGATGGATTTAATTTTGACACTCTGTAAGTAACACTCCTGCTTCTGAAGATGGTTGTGAGGAACCTTGACTTAGGTCAAGGTTGAAATCAGCACGCGACCTGGGTGAGTGCTCAGATGCACTAGCCTGGGTTATCAGAGGGAGTCTGGCTGGCCCAAGAATCCTGTGTCTGGTGAAGGGAGGGCCCGGAGGCTACAGCCCTCAGGCTGACTCCATCCTTCTAGGGCTGTCTCCATGTCCTGGTGGAATAGGTCAGAAACAAGGCGGGCTCAGCTCCCCTTTCCTAAGCATGCCAAGGAGGTAATGCAGGGTGGGGTTGCCTTAGACATGAGGGCTCAAGGTGAAGCAGATTATATATCTATATCTATGTCTACGTCTACGTCTACGTCTACATCTATCTGTCTGTCTGTCTATCTATCTATCTATCTATCTATCTGTCTATCTATCTATCTACCCAGGTTCTAGATGGCAGGAGTATCCTGACCACCTCCCATCTCCCAAGGCTGAGTGTTGTGGAATAGTACTTAAAAATGTGTTGCATTCATTTATGCAGTGAAATATTTGTTTAATGACACAAAGATGTGCTGCATTCTGTAAAGCTGTGTTACTTTGCCTGCCTAAAACACCTGATTCATCTAACAAAAAGCTGAAAGACCAATAGCAAGCCAGGAGAGAGGGATAGGTGGGGTTGCCAGGCAGAGAGAATAAATAGGGGAGAAATTTAGGCAAGAAAAGAGGAGGAAGGAGTGAGAAAAGGAGGAGAGGAGAATGCCAGGGCCCAGCCACACAGCCACGCAGCCAGCCATGGAGGAAAGGAAGATATATAAAATAAAGAAAGGTAAAAAGCCCAGAGGCATAGTTAAAGAGAAATGGGATAATTTTTTTTTTTTTTTTTTTTTTTGGTTTTTTCGAGACAGGGTTTCTCTGTGTAGCTTTGCGCCTTTCCTGGAACTCGCTTTGGAGACCAGGCTGGCCTCGAACTCACAGAGATCCGCCTGGCTCTGCCTCCCGAGTGCTGGGATTAAAGGCGTGCGCCACCACCGCCCGGCGAAATGGGATAATTTAAGTTAAGTTAGAAAAGCTGGCTAGAAGGCTGGAGAGATGGCTCAGAGGTTAAGAGCACTGACTGCTCTTCCAGAGGTCCTGAGTTCAATTCCCAGCAACCACATGATGGTTAAACATCTATTAAAAAAAAAAGATCTGGTGCCCTCTTCTGGCCTGGAGGCAGAACACTATATATATAAAATAAATAAATCTTGAAAAAAAGAAAGAAAAGAAAAGCTGGCTAGAAACAAGCCAAGCTAAGGCCGGGCATTCATAAGAAAGAATAAGTCTCAGTATATTTATTTGGGAGTTGGGTGGCAGGCCGCCAAAGAGTAAAAAAACAAAAACAAAAAACAAACCAACTGCAGCTGAGCCCAGACACATTATGGTGACCTGTTGGAGGCTTGGCTCCTTCTAATGGAGGTACGAGCTTCCTCCGTGGCTCTCACAGAATCTAACTCTCCTTTCCTGGACACCTTGGCCACTTCCCTCCCCCTATCAGGTCCTTCATAGCTCTTTTTGACCATCTCAGCCAAGGTGCTGACTCACAAAAGAACCAAAAAGTTCTAATCTGTGTCCACTTTTCACAGTAGCAAGTCGCACCCCAGCCAGAACCAGGCTCATCTTCCCTTTGAAACAGTCTCTGAGATGAGGAGAATCATCTACAGTGTCTGCTGTAGATGCACCCATCTATGGTGTCTGCTACATGACTAGAGACATCCCAACCACAGTGTCTGCTACATGACTAGAGACATCCCACCCACAGTGTCCGCTACATGACTAGAGACATCCCAACCACAGTGTCCGCTACATGACTAGAGACATCCCACCCACAGTGTCCGCTACATGACTAGAGACATCCCACCCACAGTGTCCGCTACATGACTAGAGACATCCCACCCACAGTGTCCGCTACATGACTAGAGACATCCCACCCACAGTGTCCGCTACATGACTAGAGACATCCCACCCACAGTGTCCGCTACATGACTAGAGACATCCCACCCACAGTGTCCGCTACATGACTAGAGACATCCCACCCACAGTGTCTGCTACATGACTAGAGACATCCCACCCACAGTGTCTGCTACATGACTAGAGACATCCCACCCACAGTGTCCGCTACATGACTAGAGACATCCCACCCACAGTGTCCGCTACATGACTAGAGACATCCCACCCACAGTGTCCGCTACATGACTAGAGACATCCCACCCACAGTGTCCGCTACATGACTAGAGACATCCCACCCACAGTGTCCGCTACATGACTAGAGACATCCCACCCACAGTGTCCGCTACATGACTAGAGACATCCCACCCACAGTGTCCGCTACATGACTAGAGACATCCCACCCACAGTGTCCGCTACATGACTAGAGACATCCCACCCACAGTGTCTGCTACATGACTAGAGACATCCCACCCACAGTGTCTGCTACATGACTAGAGACATCCCAACCACAGTGTCTGCTACATGACTAGAGACATCCCAACCACAGTATCTGCTACATGAGGAGATACATCCCATTTACAGTGTTTGATTCCCTCTTGGCTCTGATATTCTACAAGAGGGACTAGACAGTTTCTCCTCTCTAGGGCTTGAGAGGAAATAGCTAACAGCTTGTCTGTTATAACGGCAGTGTCCCAACCACTGAGACCTGGTATTGTGCATATCAGCAACCAGAGACAATACACCCAAAGCTGTACCCCCATGATACCACCTGTACAACATGGGCTATCACCAGGGGTTCAAACTACCTACAAAACTCAGGCTTCTTCCCAAGGGCCCTGGTGTCCTGCCTCCCATATCATGTAATAAATTTTGGGAACTTCCCTGGAGGGGGGCGGTGCTCTCCAGTGGGCTTGTGGACACTGCTGGCTGCCCTCCTGACATGCTTTCCTCTGCTGTCCCAAGTGATGCCACCAGACTCTCCTTTGGTCTCTGCTCCTCCGCACGGGGTCTCCCACAGGATCGAGGTCTGATGGCTTAACATGATGGGCTCCGAGGGGATGGATTAAGACAGCACACCCTGTCACTTGGACCCTAGTGATTTCCTGGGCAGGGAAAAGCAAAGATCAGTGAGCGGTGGATGTGTGGGGAGGTCCTTTCCACAGCTATGTCTTCTGCTACAGGAGTACCTGAAGCTGGTTCTGGGCACTGCATCATGACTGCAGTGGGGCCAGGACAGTGGCCAAGGAGAAAGCTGAGCAGGAAGGAACCAGAGCCAAAGACTCCATAGAGAGATAAAGTCAGAGCCCTGAGGGATGGGAACCACTGGAGAGAGCCAGTCCTGAAGCCAGCTGTTCTAGACGGTTCCATGATGAAGTCAATACATCATAGCTTCCCTAAGCCCGAGATAAGCATTCTGTCCATCACTTACAGGAAAAGGGACTCTAAAAGATGTAGCTGGGGAACTCAGACAAAAGGGACCCTCACACACCACACTGGACCCAAAGCAATGAGTCTGCTGGGGTGGAACCTCCGTTACGTGGATACAGGTAACAAGGAAATCTCAGGACTGGTTGATCCTAAGACAGATCATGCCATGGCGGTCGGACTCAACTCCTACCATTCCTGCCTGGAAACATAGCAAGAATAACAGGAAGAGGGTGACAACCTTGACACTTCAGCACCAGAGTAAGACCACAGTGAGACAATACACAGCCAGCCTCCGCAGCTCGTGTTCACCTAACATATACCCCCACCCCCAGCATGCCACCCTTAAAGCCCCAGAAAACTGTTTCTCTTTGCTAAGATACTCTGCAAGCCTATGTTCTAGCTCCCCCAGATTCACCCAGGTCTGTGCACAGCACAGTGGGCAAGCTAAGCTAATTTTTCTTTTGTTCACACCGTCTTTTGTCCCTCTAATGAGTAGGACTTCATTCATGAGTCTAAACGTGTGGAGCAGAAGTTCTGTTTTTTTTCCCACAGTCTGATACTTCTTCCCACCCTAAACCTTAGGGGTGGGATGCCCCAGGAGTCATCTGTGGCCTGTGAGGGATAGACAGAGGCCAGGATTCCTGCATGGTGGAGATAAGCCAACCCTCTGGGGCAGGGAGAGTGGAGAGGCAATTCACCCTCCCCTCATCCCAGGTGAAAATGGAGAGCAGGGCCTGGCCTGCCCAGGAGGGAGACAGAAGGCTGAAGCTCTCTGATTTGTTCTGTCCTGTATCTAAGGTTAAGCAGGCTAGGCTAACACCTGGGTGGCCAGGGACTCCTAACCCCGCTCACTGGCCCTAGCTCGAGGGCCCCACCCCACCCCGCCCCGCCCCACCACCGCACACACAAATGTCTCACAGGGCCCCTGCAGAGCTACTGCAGAAAGAATGGGAATTGTCTCACTCAAAAGGGGAAGGCGTGGCCTCCAATTAGCCCTGAGTATGCCAGATTAATATTAGCTGAGCGTGCCAGGTTAACGGCGATGATTAATTACAGGCTGCGCAGAGCAAGAAGGGAGTTATGGAGTTACTGGCACGCTCTCGTTCCCTCCCATTGTGGGAGCTGGCTTCCGGCTTCAACGTGGAAACCCAATCCAATCCCCGTGACGTGACTGCTGACGGTGTGCTAGCCCCCACTGTGTCCTTGGTCCCTTCCTGAGGAAAGGCGGACACCAGATCCGACCCTAGGGATTTGTGAGGGCACTTCACCCAAGACCACTGGCCTGTCTATTCCCAAAGTAGCTTCTGTGCTCGCCTGATGAAGGTGCTGATGGCCAAGGTGAGGATGTGATTCTTGTCCTGGCCCTGCTGTGATCTGCATGGTGAGTCTGGACTCCTACTTTATATGACACTCAAATGGCTCATCTGTGACATTGTCTTCCTCAGGACAGGGGCTAGTGACACTGGGCACCTGGGGCTTCCTCCTGTGCAGGGCTGTCCCACACACTGAGAAGGGGGCTGACATTACCCCCCTTAGCACTTACTAGGTACCCCTTCAGCCCCTTCCCCATGCTGCGGTCCCAATAGAAAGGCAGACACCCATGTCCCTATACTGGGGGACAGAGCTCCCCTGGTGACAACTGCTATTGATAGCAAAGCCTTCCTGGAGAGCTGGGTGGGTTATCTGTACCTCAAAGCTCTCATTTCAGCTATGGAAATTCTGCTGTGTCACCCCTGACCGTGTGTGTGTGTGTGTGTGTGTGTGTGTGTGTGTGTGTGTGTGTGTGTGTGTGTGCAGTGCACATGTGGAGGTCAGAAGACAATCTCTGGTGTCAGTTCTTGCCTTTCGACTTATTTGAGGCAGGGTCTCATGTTTATCCTTGCATACAGTACACCAGGCTGTCCCATCAGCTTCCAGGAGAGTCTCACATTTTCACCTCCCATCTTCCCATGGAAACACTGGAATTAGGACTCATGCTAGGCATCTAGCTTTTATATGGGTTCTAGAGATTTGAACTCAGGTTCTCACACTTGTACAGCAAGCTATCTTCCCAACATGCACCTTTCCTCTTGAGCTATGAGGACAGAGATACTGCCTTACAGGAGGGAAGTACAGTGAGTATAGTTGTTTTTCCTCAGGATCACACACTGACAAGGATGTGCCCCTAATTTCAACCCTACAACATACAAACTATGATCCCAGCTTACGGATGGGGAAACTGAGAGTCTGGAAAGTTAAATAAGTTAACCATCTTTAATGGTGGCTTCCCAAGACTGAGCTCTTTTGTGGGGGACATGGCAAGGACAGACACTCACTCCTGATTAAGGAACTGTGCATTCTGTGGCAAGGGAAACAGCCATGGCCTGGGGCTTGAAAGGGGAGGATCCACAGCAGAACAATCCCTTCCTAGTAAACAATGCTGCTGTCAGTCAGCACTGATCCTACTGCGGAATGGTCAGTTGTGAGCCGTGGGTGGGATTAGTCAGAAGCCCCACAGAACCCCTCCCACCAGTCTTAGACGTACCTACACAACCACTTCCGTGTACAATCTAGCAACCTCTCCCTTCCTGATGTTAGAGAATTGTGCTCTCCCGCCATCTCACCCTCTGCTTACAACTCCTTTGCTGGTTGCTGCTCTCTTATATCCTGTCCTCCTGTCCCTTCCATCCACACACCTGTTATAGGAGTTCAGGCCACATAGGACCCAAGCTCTACTCTGGTCTGTGAGCAGCACCTGCCTGGAGCAGTACACTATGCAATCTTGGTCACCTTATGTCCTAAGCAAGACACACAGTAAGCAGTAGCACCAGGTATGGGTTTGTCTAAGAACAGACGCCTTTTGAGGTCCTACATCTTTTAATTTTTATTTAAGGTTTATTTGTATTATTTATTGGTATGTATGTATGTATGTATGTATGTATGTATGTATGTATGTGTGTGTGGGTATGTGTATGTGAGTGTATGTGCCCACAGAGACCAGAAGAGGGCACCAGACACCCCAGAGCTGAAATTACAGGCAGTTGTAAGTCTCTTGGTATAGGTGCTGGGAACCAAACTCAGGTCCTCAGAAAGAAAGCAGCAAGTGCTCTTACCTGCTGGGACATGTCTTCAGCCCTGATCCTACATCTTAGTTAATGATCTGGTAAAAGTAGCCACCCTTCCCAGGAGAGTGACAGGTGGAGAGGTCAAGCTCTTCACCATGCCATGGACATGATCTTAGATGTTTCTTTCTGGGCTCCAGGTTTTTCCAGTTATAAATAGGGATAAAAGTAGCCCTCCCTCATTCCCCATGAGGCCTGGAGGAGGTGAGGGATAGGAAGGGCTTGACTGGGCACCGGGCACCCTGTGGCTACATGCATGTCAGGACCCTCCTTCCTATACTTTCTCAGATTCTTTCACATACAACAATGTCCTTTCCCCATGGAAGTCATTTAAAGGTGGGAACCATTTCTGGGAAGAGATAAAAAACTCTTGGCGGAGAGAAACCATTACCGGGGATGTTTAACTAGCCGAGTTCCCATTCACAGGCAAACAGGAGGACACGCTCCAGAGCCTTTCATCTCCCTCCCATGAAGAGAGGAGCGCGTGGGAGCCCCATGCCTGGTCCAGACGAAGCCTTGACTTTTTTTTTAAGTAGACATTTAGGATTCTACTGAAGCTTTGCTAACTCTAGTCAAATCACGACATCAAGGAAAGAAAAACTCCATTTTCTGCTAAGATGTTGAAATGGCTTATGCCAATTAGGCAGTGGGGCTGCAAGGGAGAGAGCCAGCCAGACAGCGAGGTGGGCACCTCCTCTGCTCCTCTCTGGGTTGGGGGTCTGTCGGTGAGCCCAGGGAACCACATGAGCACACTCTGGGGGCTGAGCTTGTGAGCTCTAGTGAGGGAAGGACTCCCAGTATGTGTGTCTCCAAGCTGTCCCCACATGTTCTGGAACTGACGTGGGAACTGCCCGTTATGAGTCATCTGCAGGTTCACATATGGTGGTGAGTCATGAACTTGGAATTACGGACAGAGCGACTCTCCTAACAGTGTCCCACCTGCTGAGGGCCTGCACACCCCAGTCACTGCTCCAGGGACCTCTCAGGCATTAGTTAGCTCAGCTAGTCTTCCACTTCTGGAGGGTGCCGGTTGTGAGCCCAGGGAGAGGCTGTTTTGTTTTTCTCTTCCGGAATCTGAATGGCCCCCTGTGTCTGTTCTCATCTTATATGCAGAGCCCATTTCTGAAGCAGACTTTCAAGACTGGCCTTGCCTGCTTTCACCTATGACCACACTCACTACCAGTTCAGATCACATCTAATTTGAGAGCCCTGGACAGGGTGTGAGAACTCTAAAGGCCCAGGAAATGGAGGCCACCTGTGAGTATTCTAGTTGCCAATCTCAATCTCTCAGCCACCCCAGTCCAGGTGTCAGACCTGCCTGCAGCCATCTGAGACCCTCTAAGCTAACTAAATGCCACTAAATATGACCTCAGCTGACATTAAATGGCACAGAGGAACCAACCAGTTGAGGCCATCCTGAGCCACCAACTCACAGAACTATGACCTATGATAAAATGTCCAGAGTGCCTCCTTATGCAGCAACAGACAAGAGACCAGCCACCTGTAAGCAGGGGTGATGAGATCCCATTTTACAGGAGGGAACACTGAGATTCAGAGAAGGTAAGTGGTTGAGTCAGGACTCAGATCTCCTGTAGCCTGGTGCTGAAGCCCACTCTCCGAATGCAGTCTCGACTCCTCTCCCTGATGTCCTTTCTCCTCTGGAACTCACCTGTTGACAAATCTCCTCTCCCTCTAATGTGAAAGGCTCCCACAAACCAGATGCCATTTTAAAAAGCCCCATGTCTGGCTCACTGTTCAATGTCCGCTGAGAATGAAACAGCATAAATGGAGGGTGGGGGAGCAGGATGGATTGGAGGGAAGGGGCAGGGAGAGAGATGAATGGAGGGAGGGAGAGAGGAAGGGAGGGAGAGGTGGGTGATTAGATGGATAGATAGACAGACAGGGCAGGTAGTTGGATTTGGGCGGGTCATACCTGACAAGTGGGGCCAGAAGTGCCTGGGATCTAAGTTAGAGACAACATGTCTAGAACTTAGAAGGGAGCTGAGGACCCTGAAAGTGAGGGAGCCGCTCAGAACACTTCCTTTACCAATTCTCTCTGTCTCTCTGTCTCTCTCTCTCTCTCTGTCTCTCTCTCTCTCTCCCTCCTCCCGTGTGTGTGTGTGTGTGTGTGTGTGTGTGTGTGTGTGTGTGTGTGTGCTCACTCATGTGAGCTTGTGTGCAAGCCAGATGTTGATTGACATTGGGATATCTTCCCCAGTCACACTTCACCTCATATTTTGAAGCAGGATCTCTCACTGAACCTACAGCTCATCATTTTGGCTAGACCAGCTGTCTAGCAAGCCCCCAGGATCTACCCATTTCTGTGCCCCCAGTTCTGGGTTCCAAATGGGTGCAACCACTTCCAGATTTATACAGGGGTACTGGGGATCTGAACGCAGGTCCCCATGCTTACTTCCACAGCAAGCACTTTACCCACTGAGTCAGCTCCCCAGCCCAGTTCTGCTAGCTCAGAACTGATAATCCTCTATGCCCCAGAACTAGGATCACAGGCATATACCATCACAGCTAACTGTATGCAACTCCGTTTTGGAAATGTACAGTGGAAAGGTGTTTGACTTGCAAATAGGAAAATAAGGGTTCTAAAAAAATAGAAAACCACTATCAGGTCAAGGGATGGGGGTGTGCCAAGGCGATACTGAATCTTCTTGACACAAGCAATACTACAGAACATCTGGCCAAACATCTGCACATGCACGTTCAGCCGGGAGCCACACTGTGTTCCAGAATATTGTAAGAAAGGAAAGCTACATGACAAATTGTCTCTCATCAGTTTATCTGGAAATGAAGGAGCTGGTGCTTCCAGTGCAGACAAACGAGGTGCTAAAATAAGCAAATGCCTTCTGGACCCCAAGGGGCACGACTGAGCTTACACAGAGATACACTTCTCCCTCCCTCTCAGGAGAAGTGAACTCACTCAGATGTGAAGCGTCACACACAGGTGAGAACTCTCATGCAGGGACTGTGGTCTCTTGGGTCTCTCTGTCTCTTGAGGAATTTCCTCCTGTGAGGACAGAGGTTCCTAATGTGTGAAGGTAAGCAACAGGGTGTGGACGGCAGCTCCCAGTGCTGCTGGTAATGTCTGTCGGTCCCAGAAGACTCCATCCACCCAGCTAGATGGATAAGATGGAGACACCATGGGGTTGTCTCAAAAGTCTTTGTGAACACAGTGAAGAAGTGGATTAGGGAGACATCTTAGGGAAAGGCTTGCAGGAGGACCTGAGCTCAATCCTCAGAACCCATGTACAAAAAACTGGGATTTGTAATTCCATCTCCAGAGAGGAGGAGACAGGTGAATCCTCCGGGCCTTGAATACTTGGTGAGTTCTGGGCCATGAAGAGACCATATCTCAAAAAAGGGATGGGGTGGGTTGAGGTGGGGAGAATGCTGGAGAGATAGCTCAGCACTTAAGAGCACATGCTGCTATTTCAGAGGACCTACATGACCAGCACTCACAACTATCTAGAACTCCAATCCAGGGCATTCAGTGCCCTCTTTTGGCTTCCAGCCACACTGCATACACATGGTACATAGATGTACATGCAGGGGAAACACCTATATACATAAAAATATAAAAAGGTAGAGGTATGACACCTGAGGCTATCATCTGGCCTCCACACACACATATGCACACACATGCCCATGCACCCACTTGAATATGCACATATGTAGATGTAACCATCTTATTAAAATAGAAACACAGAGCCAAATGCAGAGTTGAGAGCCCAAGAGATCAGAGCAGTAGCTAAGAGCTAAAAACCCTTTCTTACCCTTCGCTGCAGCTGCTGTCCTTCTTTGATGTAGTTGAAGACTAGTTATAATTTTCCTTAGTTATGATAAAAGATAAGTTAGATATAAAACCTTAGTTTCACAAATATAGGATAGATAGGATATCTTTTTTAATTTTGCCAAATACAAATAGACTAGATATTATAATTAGACTAGATAGTGGAACTGTAATTCCTGTTTGATAATTGTTTTGTTATATGTAATTTTACTATGTGAAAGTTGAAACCTTCCTTTTTGAAAAAAAAAGAAAAGGGGAAGTGCTGTGGGATGTTTGGTCAGTAGCCAGGCAGGAAGTATAGGCAGGACAAGGAGAGAGGAGAATTCTGGGAAGTGGAAGGCTGAGAGGAGGGACGCTGCCAGCTGCCGCCATGAGAAGATGTTAAGATACTGGTAAGCCACGAGCCACGTGGCAACTTACAGATTAATAGAAATGGGTTGATTTAAGATATAACAACAGTTAGCAAGAAGCCTGCCATGGCCATACAGTTTATAAGTAATATAAGTCTCTGTGTGTTTACTTGGTTGGGTTTGAGCAGCTGCGGGACTGGCGGGTGAGAGAGATTTGTCCTGACCGTGGGCCAGGTAGGACTGGAGAAAACACCAGCTGCACACACACACACACACACACACACACACACACACACACACACACACACACAGTGAAGATGCCCCTCTATGGAGCTGCCTCCCAAGTGGTGGAAATGGGAGACTAGGAGACGCTATCAGGACAACATTCCAGGATTCTGTTCAGTGGCAAGATGAGAAAGTTCTAGAGATGACTGAAGAAGTGGCCTATGACGTCCATATATATGCTATACAACTTGAAGTCCCTCAAGCAAAACTAGGCATTTTAACTGAGCTGTGAGGTGGAGAAAAATCTCACTCAGCTGGATAGGAACAAGCCAGTAGATTCACCAAAGCAGATTTACC